>NC_049186.1:3892896-4538279 GCF_009769625.2 Cygnus olor
TCACAGGTGAAGTATCTTTACTGCTCCTTGCCACCCGTTGTTTTGCATTTTAACTGCATATAGTAAACCTCAGGATAACCACTCAACCACATGGATTGATTGGCTTTACCAGCAACATCTTTCTTCCCAGATAAGAGAACACTTTAAAGCCACTAAATGCTTCCGTACCTTCAACAATTCAATGGATTATTTTAGAATCACGGAGAACATGTTACCGTGTCCTCTTACCCAGAAACTTGTTCCCTTTAAAGCAGTTTGAAGTGTCACTGTAGTCCAGAATGCTCCTAAGTAGCCGATGCAGTATTATTGTTAGAGACTTACTATGTTTTCATGTAAATTCATTGAACAAGCACATATGTTGGAACAAAGCATACTGAAAGTTGAGTCAAACTTTTAGATGTAATGAGACGGAATCAGGACATGATTCAGTATCAATATTTATTAGGACAATTCATGGTCATGCTCCATTTGAACACAAAGCACCGAAATTTAGGTAGCTGAACATTATCCAAATATAATCCAGTTGAGACTGCTACGTATCGATATATGCAATATTCTAAGTGGTAGCATAGCTCCTATCTGTCCATCTTCTTTAACTGCAGTGGACAAACAAATACAAGGTTCTGTGGCTGAGGCAAACTTACTGGAAAAGGCATAGCAAAATTACTTTACAATGTGTATCCCCTGTTGTAGCAGTCACAGAACAAAATGCTATATAACCCAAGGTATCCAAATTCCCAATCCAAGATATCCAAATTGGTAATTCCAAATTAAAATTTCCAGTTACTCTCCCCCAATGACTTCAATTTAGTCTTTTTCTAAAAATCATCTAGAGACAGATTGTCTCAGCACAACATTCAACCGCAAAGTAAAGCACCATGGCTGTCACCACACAAGGAACTTGTCCCATTGCTGAAAACACAGCAGCAATGAAAATTATTAGTTGCCAAAAACTGCATCAGAAAACTAAATGGCGCTGTAGTTTCAGGAAGCGTGGCTAGAAACACATTGTCAACAATGACAGACTTGCCAAATGTAAATTTAAAAGCCAGAATTAAATCTTTGGCAAGTATTACACTATAGATAATCTGCACCAAGCTGCAAAAATTTCAGTGAAAGAAGAGGGAAGGGGAAGGACTAATTACAGTTAAGAATTTTTGATTTGTTTTAAACTGGCACTTCAAAGAAAAGGTAAAAAACATAAAATCAGTTTTACTCCAAAATTCTTATAAAACAAAAGCTGACCAAAAAAATTGGACAAGTATCAGACACTAAGTCATTAGTTATAATACATACATTCCACCTAGCCACTAGAAGCTGTTCAGTTAATGCCTTTGTCATCTTTAAAATAATATTGGGGCAGACAAATATTCTACTAGATTTATACATTGCTATCTCAATAGGTTACATCACTATGTAGATGGAGGAAATGGTGGACTCAACTGAGAAAGTTCAAATTTTTATGCACTGAGCCACCTACTTCCCTTGCGGTGGGAGCACAGCATAGTATATTGGGGACAGACTTGTCACCTATTATCCCATTCCTAGGGTCTCCCACCAGTAGCGGAAGCAAGGCTCTCCAGTGCAACAGGCAAGCACAATGGCAGAAGAAAACATGTACAGCAGTACCACCTATTTTTCAAGTTGTACAAACAGTTCAAGGCTATCCCTTCAGAATAGGAAGGCAGTTCTTCTGAAGTTTAATGAAGATTTCATCAGAAAAGCAACAACTTTATCGTACCATTGCGTCCAGTATATGCACATAAAAAATAAGCACACTATACAAAGAACAGAAGCAATATAATTTAAACATGCCATCAAGCTATAAACCATATATACATAGAAACATATGCCTATACAAACAGAACAAGACCACTTTATTACAAGGTACTTCTGTTGAAGTTTTTGGAGGAAATCATGACAGAAACAAAATGAGATCAAAGGGGATAGGTGTTGCCTCTAAAAGTAGTCTGTTCAGAAGTTTCATGCAACACCACCATCTGTATTCAACATTTAATAAAGTTTTAGCTGTACATAGATCTTCCCATGATTTCTGGACTCCCTTCCTGTACAGAGGTAGATTTCTGTAGATGTTCTGATATTGCACCACGTAAGTATAATGTTTTTATTAAAACAAGGAACAACTTACAAAGGCTAATTTATGGGTATAATCTCATTGTGTGCATTCAGGTAGCACAGTAATTGAATTCATGTGCACTTGATGAAAACAAGTCCCTCAAAGCGAAATATTTTATTTAGTTTGAAGTTCAATTATAAGCTGCAATTCTATTAACAGCTTCACATTCAGCTATCTCTTGTCATCAGGGTAACGTATTTAAGTCTCTCCCTCTATTCTTGAGCCTCTGATGTTTAGCCAGTGCAAGCACTTGTGTTGCCTTTACTAATGCCTTCATCCCATCCACTGCGTTCAAGTTACATGCTGATTTCAAACAGAGACAGGTTTTTGCAGTATTAGAACTTACGCACACAAGCAGTTGCAATACTAGGAAATTTACAAGAAGATGCATTCAAATGCTTCTTGAAATGACTAATGAAGCCCATCCACACTTTCAGAATGGAAAACAATCTGAAACTGTGCTAGCTTCAAAAAGGCCATTAATCAAGAATACAATGCTACTATGAAAATCTGAAGACATTTGGCAATAGTTTCTTTTTTTTGTCCATCACATTCTTCTACTACCCTCTCTGACAACTCATGAAGGTGCAAAAATGCTTGCATGCAAATACCACTTTAAGATGTTTGTTAAATTAAACCTCTATAGCATACCTAAAAAAACAGGGACACCATAATGATGCCAATGTATAATAACTTGAGCTCACAAGCATTGCTAAGTAGTTTTTCAGAGGCACTCCATGAAGTTATTTTTACAGAAGTCTGTCAACATGGAGATAAGTGAAAAAGAACAATCTGGTATTCTGTGTACCAAAACATGAGAATAGAAGTGCTGTGAGTCTGGCTCAGCAAATCTAACAAAGTTGTACTACGCCCAAGCTCACATGACAGTGCATGTGCATGTTTCACTTTCATAAAGAAGCCAACGTAAGCAGCAGCAGTCTTCATAGCTGCAAGTTTATGAGAAATCTTAAGAGGAAAGAAAAGTTCTCTTTTTGTACCAATCAACCAACTATTTGTAACTATTTTTAATGAAGGCTTGCATTGTAACCATTTAACATTAGTTTCCCAGATTCAGTTTATGTGAAGTGTCTTGTTCCTTACACAATGTTACATCAGTAAAGAATGGTGATTCTAGTTTGGAACTGAATAACGTTTCTTGAAATATTGATAGAAGGCATACATAAATTCATTACGCTTCTGCATATACACACTTGTCAAATTTTTTGTTGTTGTTGTTTTATGGGTTGTTTGTTGGTGGTGTTTTCATTAACAAAGCAAGTAAATCCCAAGTTACTATAATAACAACTGCAGTAATATTAAAATTCACGATGACTGTTCTCCCATGATGAAAGGGATTGCACACCTAGGAGTAGGAGTGCGATGATCTTGCCTTCTTGGGAAAGCCCATGTTGTGAAGTGAAGGGAACCCTCAATCTGGAGTAGCTTAATCAGGAATCACACTCCCTGCACCTGGCAGAAAGTGCTTACGTACCTTTCAAGATCACATTTTTGAACAAAGAAGTTCATTATACACAGGAGAGAACATACAATAAGAGTTAACAGACAATGGCAGGAACCAGGGCTTTTGGAGACTTCTCTTTTTGTTTTTAAAAAGCAATGGTTCTTCACAACTAAGAATCCACAACTAGGAAAGCGTCTTATTCATACACTCGGCTAGTGCATAGCATCTGCGATTGCATAGAATGTTTCCAGTGCTGAATCAGTAACTAACCTAAGCAAATCCTTTCAAAGTTTGATTGGTTACCACTTGATATCCAGACCGCTTGCCGTTTGATTTACTGCACTGTATTTGGTGTGCAAAGTTTCCTGGACCTTCCTGGAGTCCATGCCTTCTAGCCAGTCCTGGTACACCTTTTGCACATACACATTGGTTTCTGGAAGTCTAACGGGTATTGCAGCATACACTTCTTCCATCTGGTTAAGCAGCGCTTTATCTGGCTTCCCATCTTCAGTTTGTGCCTGGCCTTTTCCATTTAGGCACCCTTAAAAAAAAAAAAAAAAAGAGAGACATAGTGATGAAGATTTGATACAAAGAGAAATTTGGAAACTTCCTGTAGATAGTATGAAAAAAAAAAAAAAGTTGTTTCTTTACGAAAACTAACCTCCCCCATTCTGTTCAAATTTGTATTTCCCTGAAGTGACTCCAGTATCAACATCTTTATGTAAGTGAAGTTTCTATATCAACAATCTTTCTCTGCCTTCTCTGTGGTTTTATGATCTTAATTATGTTCCTTGTCTTTTCTTGCCCTTGACAACTACCATTTCAGAGCACTTCCTCTGAGGTTTGAAATAATCATAGGAGTCATGCTGTCATTTATTTATAGGTCATAAGAGAGCAAATAATGTTGTGGTTAATTTTAGAAAATCTAATCAATTTCTGAGCTAATCCTGTACATGTGTAATTGGTGTTCTAGACCAGTCACTAAATATTAAGCATTTTAGATTATTAAGAAGAGAATTAAGAAGGAATGAAACAGTGTCTGCCAAGACAACCTTCCTTTGAGATTCAAGGTTTGTCTGCAGAATGACTGCGGATCCACTAACATTCTTACCTCCTGGGCAGGCAAGGACTTCTACGAAGTGGTATAAAAACTTTCCTTTTTTCAACTTCAGAACCATGTTTTGAATATTTCTAAAGCCATAAGCTGCTGCGAAACGCAACACCGTCTCACCATCCTTTTCAAGGGTAACTTCCTGAAAGTCCTTGTTCCTGTGAAGATACACAGATAAGGTTTTAAATCCCTGCATTACCAAAGGGATGATCCAGCTGCGTCAGTTTGTATTCAGATGCTTAACATGTAACAGAAATCTTGAGTAAAATAGAAGGTGGAGTGAAATTTTCAGGATAGTACTATACTTAATTTCTCAGGGCAAGTAAGTTATTAATAGAATGAAAGCTAGCAGGAGCTATTTTAAAGCAACAGATTTACTTATCCATAATATATAACTGCCTATCAGTGAAAGACCCAGGTTAGTAATAACTCTGTCAGGGTTCACTGTAGTGCTAACCAGTCCATCCTACATAACACGGATACAAAACTGACTTACTTTAATGCTTTGTAGGTGATTTCTTTGACATCCATGCCAAAAAGCTCCTTCGCAGCATGTTTGAAAATGTGCTCCAGGTAACCATCAGATCTCTTCCCATCATGCCTTACTACGTCTCCCTCCTTTATTTCACCAAACCTTAGTAAACAATAGAAAGGTCAACTCCTAAATTTCATTCCTTCACTTCAAGCAAGTATATTTTTTCCTTCTCTCCATCCCCCCCAAAAAAGGTTTCACAGCAGTGAGACCATAGTCGCTTTTTTATTATTATTATTATTTTTTAATTCAACCCTTTAAGGACAGCAGTAAGATGTTGGGAAAAATAAAAGAAGAACAGTAAGAGGATGCAGGGCTCTCCATGTTCAGAAACCTTCAAAAACAGTAATTTACAGAAATCACATTTGGCAGTCTAAAGACTTAGTTAACAGCCATCCATTGCTCAGAAGACATTTTTGGGGAAAAAAGATCACAGCCAAAAAGTAAGCACAAAAATATTTTATCAACTTTGACACAAAGAATTCTTAGCCTAGGAGAACATAAGAGTACTTCAGAAGTTACAAGCCTTTCTGATGATTTGTCTGCTCCTGCAGAGCTGTTGTCAGTCTAGCATTATGCCATTAAAACAGCTCACAATCAGTGCAGTTGCCACCATGCTAGAGCACTGCAGCTTTAAGGTAAAGTGCCACACTGTAGTGAGCAAAGAAAATTACTAACATCATACCTAATGGACATAGCATCCCTCTGTTCCCCAGGTAAAAACAAAGCACTGATGAGCACAACCGGCTGTAGCATAAACTGTACTGGGATGCACGCTGGCAAGAGCCAAAGACTGCACCTCTCCAGGCTCATGTTCCTTCTTGGAAATGGAAAAATCTATAAGGGTGTGTGGCAATGCTAGTTTCAGGAAGGAATGTTGTTCTTCAGATTAATGAATAGACAGATTGCATCCTTTGCTCTTACATGCAAAAGCCTCTCCAGTTATAATTTAATTTGCCTTCCTCCCTTTCCTGAGGTCTATACAGTGCTCCCTCTTGCTTGAGCAGTCCAAACATAGCATCCAAGCAGGAAAGCAAAGGGAAAATTACCCCAACAAAAACCTAACTAAAAAAAAGTGGAAGTTGTAATTCTGACAGAGAAGTATTTTTATCACTAAAGAGCTAAGTTTATATATGTAGTATTCCCCTCTATGCCACGCCACTACATTTATTGAAGTACTCCAACTTCAATCTGATAACCTTGGGTCATTTGCTATGTGATATGGTCTCCTAATTTTAGCCAAATCCTCTTTGTTAGCATTCACCAGATACAAAAGCAAGTTGAAAACTGCACCGAGTTACTTTGTTCACAATAGTTTTTTAATACCAAGTACTTTACCACAAATTGGTGCTGTGCTAGAACTTGTTTTAAAGAAGAAGAGTTCTATTTATGTACATTTCTCTGCAGAAATCTGCTTTTAAGACCCAAGGAGAGCAAAATGTGATCAGGTTTCACAGCTTTAAACAGTATCATCAGATTAGTCATTTTTAAAACAAACACTATTCCCCAACATACACGGATGCAGTAATACGGGCATATTCTGGTTCAGAGTTTGCTCTTTCATTGGACATGTTGATTATGAAAGAAATGATTACCTCTATGTGATTATGTCTGTAAAAACTGTACTTATCTAATTCTTATTCTGTGTAGCAGCTTCTACTGGAAGTAATCAGAGCTATCCTACAACCGCAGCCCTGAAACTGTTACCACTGTACAACTTCATTTCACCAGTCTAGACTAGATCTAAGCAGGACACTAATTGCAAGGATATTTTTATTTTTTATTTTTAATTTCCAAAGCTTTCCATTCTGTGCAAGAAAGCACGTTTATTGCTCTACCACCACCACTCTGGAAAGATACCAAGTAACATTTGTCACACTTGAACAAAGATCACTGAGCACTGAAACCAGCCTTTGTAGCTAAGCCTGAGGAATAAAACAACATGCATGCTGCTTTCAGAGCTAGTCATACCCATAAAAAAAACTCTCTTCAAATCTTTTGTTATTTTCATCTACTACACTTCACCTTAAAGCATGTTTCAACTTTATCTAATCTTGAAAAAAGTGAGTTGCCCTGTTTAGGATAAAACTGAATTACCATTGTCCTGAAAGGGTGCTATTTCAAACAATTCTCCATGAACATACTATGGGAAAGTGGAAATTTACTGTCAAAGTGCTGCTCTGATTGAAAGGGAAGCACAGAACAGATGGCCAGCCCATGAGGCAGCCCAGCATCCTGGTGAGGCCAGACAGCTGGAAGGGGGCAGACAAGACTGTTAGCTTTATATGTACTCAAGGAATGGAGAGCACTGAATGGAGTCAACACCCTCAGTCACACTTAACTAGCAAGTCACGAACTTGATATAGTCAAATCTAGTATTACAGCACTGCAATATAAACGAAGAGCTAAACAAATCTTCAAAAATCAAATTTTAAAAACAGTTTTTAAAAGTTTTTGAAAGGATGAGGCTTTAATATATTCAGGCTTTGATGCTGGCTTTTTTGCTTTAGCAAGAAAAAACATTCTTTTAAGTTTTACATTTATGTTGAACACACAAAGGTTTTGTTGGTTGTCATCAAAATAAGGAAGCAATCCACAACAAAGCTACTTACAAACTATCCACAGCTACTTCAGTCATATCTTTCATAGACACGTTTTTCTGTTCCATTATTTGCACAATTTCACCTGTAGAAAAACATAGGACATTTTACTTACAACACAAAGCAAAATGCATGTGCTATGCGTTTAAGAGATCGACATCCCAACACCTCCACGTGCTTAGAGCCACAACCTCCACTTCTTGGAGTCAGTTACCTCCAATAACTCAGAAGCCTGATACATTGAGCCCTGAAGAAAAGGGCCTTCAGCTTGCTCCAAACTTTGCATAATGCTATTTAGCCTTTCTGTTGAGTAAAGTTTAGAAGAAGTGAAGAAGTAGTTTCTACTCCGCAGGGAAAAAGGAGGATATATTGTTTGGACATTAAGCCTAAAGACAAGGGCCACAACAAAAAGTCACTGGTGTCATGCAGTGGTAATAATCCCAGTACATATATGACCATACATAAGCAAGACAAAGATTTGTAACGTGGATTTGCATAGCTCTTACTTTTCTTAAGGGGATAACAAAAATAAGTATCTGAATCCTGAACATGAACTTAAAAGGAATTTTTTTTGGTTTTGCCTTCCACATACAATATCACTGCTACCAGTAGCACAAAAAAACTGTACTTATTTGTAAAGCAGAAGCCCACCGTACAATTAAATCAGACTTTGGAAAAAAAAAAAAAGCATGGCATAAAAATTGGAGATTCATGTATATCTTTACAAATAGTAAGTTTAAAGAAGATTTAACCTGATGTTAGAACACAATCAACTTCTTGTGAATGATACAAGGCAGTGTAGAAATCTTCCCGCAAGGCTTCCAGTTTCTTGTCATAACAAGGCGCCACAATTACATGGAAAATTTTATCTGGAGACAAGTTCTGCACAATAGAGAAGAGAGCACATGTTAACTCCATGAAGAGCAAAAGACAGGTTGAAGGATGACAAAGATAAAAATAACACCACACGTTCCATTCAGGTAATATTAGAAATCAATCTGTAGCAATAAATTTGAAGACTGCAGCACACATGACATGGTTTGCCAGAAGTCAAAAGCAGGAGCAAACAACATCTGAAGTCAGTCTTCCATCTGAAACTTCTACTTATTCTTTCAAACTACATGATGTGTCACTTTTGTAGCTTTCAACTGCCTTAGAAAGCGAGCGCAAGTCAGGATGTCTGAATTCTGTTTTCTAGCTCTGTCACTCACTCACTTTCAGCCACAAGTCCATCAGTATTTCTCTATTTATGGGAAACAGCAATATTTTTCTATATAATCTGAATGTAGTTAAATGTATGATATGTACAAAGAACAGCAACTTTTTCAACATAGAAAATTGCGAAGATAAAAAGGTTAGTTTCTAGCATACAATGCTTTTTATTGATTCTGGATAACCCAGAAATTTCTACAGTGCTCTCCTCTACTCCTGTTTTGACTTCTACAGAACTACACAGGCAGTATATAACAAGGATCTCTTTAGCAACTCTGGATTTAACTTCATCTGTTAGTATCTAAATCGATGTTGCACTGGGAGCACGAGGATTGCCACCAGCTCACAATATAAGGTGCTTTGTACATTGTTCTTACCATGGACGCTTACTTGTATGGCAGCAGAGCAGCATTTATTCTTCAAGTGAAGGACAAAATTCAGGAAGATGCTTAGAATACACCAAAATCTACATTTCCGTATTAAAACATAACATAGTAGCCCATCTTTTTGGAAGAGTATAATGGTAAAAATAAGGCAGAATTACTTACCTGCTGCCTGGCAAAGTAGCCCTTCACCAGGGAGCCCATGATCTGCTGTGGAGACTTTGCAGTGCAAATGTGGGAGGTCACAAGATTGGTGAGTACTCTCTCAGCATACCGGATCCAACCTACAATGACAGGAATCACAGTTAAGACACTGAAGTAGCACATAAGCATGGTAAGGTGACAGTAGTTATAGCAAAGTTGTTAGAAATGAAAAGACTTTCACAGTAGCTAGAACATTCCTGCTTTGAAAATGGAGTTCACGTATGCCGGAATCCCCCACCTTAGGAACTGCAGGAAACCTCAAGGCTTTGTTAACAGTGCTTTACAACTGGATACCTGTAATCCACTGTGTCATTAATTTGAAACCTAGAAACCACTATAAATTGCATGATCTATTACATCCTTTCTAATGCATGGATTTAACAAAGCAGGAAGAACAAGATCCCAGCTAACAAAGAGTAAGCTGACTTCCTAGTCCTTAGCTCTTGGATCAATGGATACTCCAACAAATGTACTCTGTTCAGTTGCTTAGCTGTAACCTTCTCTTTCCTGAGATTTAACAACCACACATCCAGCTTGCCTCATCTAGAACAGAAGAGTCACATGAAAGCATTATCACAAGATGCACATGGATTAAACCTAGGAAAAATGGCTTCTTTTACTATTGTTAGAGTATCTACACCTTCTTTAGAACCACCTCCCCGTACACAAAGCAGTTAACTGGTGTCTCTTTGTATCCAACATCCAGTCTTAGTTACTCAAGACTCCCTCTCCTCTTCACCAAGCTCCTTCAGCATTTCAGCTACGACAGGGTATTTATATTTACACCACCCCTAATATCCACAGCGGTTCTAGTATCCCCCACTTTACAAAACACAAACTGAAAAGAGAGGGGATTAAGGTATCCAGGGTGTGTGATTCTTACTATGGCACTGTAACTTTTACTGAAAGCAACAGCCCAGCATCTTTTACAATGAGGACTTAATTCAGAATTTTTGCTTCACCCATATGAACTGTAGATCTGAATTGTGCAGAAGTGTTTAACGCAGCCTTCTAGGGAATTTTGTTGCTTTTGGTGCTAAGAAAGAGTAAAAACATTTCTTGCTTCAGCCTTTTATCTTTAAGTAGATCAGTGTTTACATAAAAGAAAAACTGCTGCAAAGTACACAGTGCCCAGGAAAGGGAATACTTGTAGTTTAATTCTTAAGCTTGAAGACGGTGCCAGGTATTTGTACATAAGTGCAAGTCAGAACACTGCCACAAAGGCCAGTAACAGCACAACTGGAACTCAAGTGGTATTCAGATATCCTAGTCGCAAACTGTAAGGAAATTTCACTAAATTCCAGGGGACTTCTGGCAGATATCACCCCAAGCAATTTCTTAAATTCTTTTCTTCCAGTAGACAGAACAAGTGTACAGTAGTTCCCGCTGCACAGTGAGCATTAGTCATTGTTTAATTATACAAGCAGCCTTGAATGAGCAGCGCAAGGCATTTATCTGTACTTCGCATACGTGCCGTTTCTGCCCACTCATCAGCGGGGCTGAATTCCAGAGCCACAGTTACAGGAGGCCTAAGATACCCAGTTCTTCTATCAGTGTCCATCTGTAACCACAGAGGCCTGCACCCTTCAGGAATTCATTCAGATTCTAAACCACTTGCTGGCTTATGTTAGTATCAAAGAACAAAAAGAAGCCCCTACAAATCACCGTATAAATGCTTACAGATCCACTTCAGAACATGTTATTTTTAGTGGTTTATCATAAGGATGTCAGAGAGACATATGCCATAAATATTTATGCATCAGTATAAAGTACAGAACAACTAGGTAGAAAATATTCACTACTTTAAAACCCCATTCCTGTAAAAGGAAATTAATTTAGTTGACTGGAACAACAGCATTTCAATCCCCAGCAATTACGGTCTTCCTGCATATGCTACAAGCCTGCCCCACTGACTTGTTTTCGTAGTTCAGAGGTTAGCAATGCATTAAAAATACTGCCTGGTTCCCAGAGCAAGTGCTTCACATTGCTTAACCATTTGGTAAATGAAGAAACAACTGATTATTTCTGGAGTATTATGCAAAAAAAAATCACTAGAGCAGTTACACTGTTGCATTTTGGGCAAGAAACAAACAAACAAAAATTCTCACTTTACCAGAACAGCAGGAGGAGGTAAGAACAATTTAGGCAGAGACAATTAAATGCCCCTTGATCAGGTTTTGGGATTATACCAGCTATGCTCTTTTACTCAGGGTATATATTACAATGCACACCACTACTGCAGAGGGTGGTGTTTTAATCTGTGGAGTTATACCCAAAGATAAATAAAAGTAAAGCAGAAATATTTGAGTTCACGTTGACCTTGACCTACAGAGCTATATAAAAACATTTTTGTGATGAGCACACCCAGTAAACAAAGTATCTGTGACAGATTTATGTCATCTAAGGACAGAGAGGGGAAGGAGAATGAAGAAGAGAAAATGCACCCAGACAAATTCATGAAACACAGTAAACAACCTTACTTCAGATGACTGGACAAACTTCTTCTGTAATTGCTGTCAAAGGGAAGGAAATGCTGCACACTTTCAGAATGGGTTTACAGTGGTATTTCAGTTCACTTTTCCAGAAATGGAAATCACCCATGCCTCTACATCCACAGCACAGAGCTAACACCATAACTCGCAATGAAGACAGAAACAATCTTTTGTAGAACAGATAAGGATGAGAAAAGTGTTCCAGCAACTGTGTTAATGTATTTCTAGTGAGAGAAGCAAATAATCTTAACTCTGTTTCTAGATGCAGAAAATTAAAATTATCTCAGAGGAAGTTCTAAAAGAAACCCACAGGTTTTGAATTTTAAATAACGAACAAGTCAAAGCTGATTAAATGGGGTGGTTTCAACTTGGCAGGTTTTGCACTTGCAAAAGAGCAACATATAGTACGTCTGTTTCTGAAGATACCAGATAACACTAAGATAACACTAACAGAAAGAAGCAGAAACTTTTCCCTCTGACATATACACAGTTCCTAAAGCATAACCCAGATACTTCCACTAGAGAACACACAGAATAAACAAGAGTACAAGTATAATTTAAGTATCAGTATTTAAAATTTAAATAGATGACAGGAGCAGATTCTGGAAGCCACTGAATACATACTCTCACTCTTAACTGTAACTTTTTTTTTTAAAGAATGCAATCCACATAAATTATTTCCAAGTTAGTACTATTTTTATATTTTTCTTAGAAAGCCTTTTGAAAATCAACATGAGTGTTGATTTTCAACACCCAGCTAGGGTGGAGCTGGCAAGGGGCGTTAGGCAAAGGAGTTACTTCTGCCCCTTTTTTGATACTTGTTTTTAGGAATATTATTTATCAGAGTTGGGAACTGACAGAACAATGTGCTAACAAATGCGCAAGAAGTAAACAGTAAGTGAATGTACTGCATCTTTTCAGTTGTGATAAATGCACATTCCTTTTGTAACAGAACAAGTTCTCATGCAAAATTCTCAGAAGAGGGTCACATGGCAAGTGGGAGTTATTTTGTAAATGTTAGACATAACTGTCTCAGTCATTAGAAGTAATGTCACTTGCTGAAGTGAAAAGTTCAAGACTTTGCTTAAGATAATGGAGGTTATGGTTTAATTACAGCAGTTAGCAAAATTCCTTAAAGATTCTTTTCAATAAAAAACACCATGTTAAACTTTGTGGTCCAGGCATACAAGCAGCAGCCACCAACTCCTCAATCATAATTTCAGTTGTGATAAATTTCTCCTAGGGCTTTACATGAAGCGCTAAAAACCTCAGTTCTTCTGTACCTCAGGTTCATTATCCAGACATTAATATGTAATGTATGCTTCTTCTATAGCAGTGACGGGAAATACAACAGGTTAATAAACACCATGTATCAATACTAGCACAGGAAATCAGTAGTTCAGGTTCCTTGTATTATTATCAGAAGCTCTAGAGTACCAGCAAGGTTCATTTTTTGAAGAGCAACGACAGGATTTACACTCCCCACCTTTTACAAAGGTGCAACAGCAAACAACTGCAAGACGCAGACAGGACGTTTACTGCAACTTTTGTAGCTGACTGCGCAAGGACCTACACTGAATTAGCAACTACCTTATCCAACACGAGCACATCCATTCCTGGTCGGCATGGCTCACATTTATGTGGCTGTGATAGCTCATCACACGTGGGAAAGCTCATGGGTAACTCTTCCAACAGCCCATGAAGAACAGATGAAAGCACCCTTAATTCCTTGGTGGAAAAAGGTTGGAGAAATCAGTTCTCACCAGGGCAAGCAGAGGCAAACATTGGTAAGGCATGCTCCTCCTGGTTCCTCCGTTGATACCGCTGCACAAATTCCCTCTGGCTCTCCAGGATACTGAAATCAGCAGCTATAGTGGTGTCGAATACATAATGCACCCCTATGAAATACAATAGTAAGGAAAAGTGAATGAGTAGAATGTTTTCCATCTCACACAAATCCTTCCAAATCCTAGGTCTACAGGAAATCTTGGAAGATCAATGGATATATTCTCCACTCTCTACAAAAATTTCACAATTAGTACAGTCAAAAACAAAAGCTGTACGCTGAAAAGCTATCTTCTGTGTCATGAATTGAAAAGGACCACCAACTTGCTAACTCTGACTAGCGACACTTCAAATAGCTGTCAGCTTCCTTATGGCAAGCTTTTCATTCAGAAAATATTTGCTTTTTGTTTGTCCAATTGCATAGGATCTCAAGACCCCAGGGCTATATGCAATGACTCTTGAGAATGAGCATTCTTTATAAAACGTGAAGTGACTTCTTATCCACAAAAAAACCAACATGTATCCTGCTAAGAGGCATATCTTCCTCTGCTTAAGTTGTCTGCAAAAGTACATGAGCATATCAGCAACACAGAAGAGACCTTCCATCTGCTTGTTTAGCAACATACTCCCTATACACCTATGTAATATCAAGCATGTCCCTGCAGCAAGTGAGGCAAAGATAAATAACGTATTCTAAGAAAACTGGGGCCCACCAGAACTTGGCTCTCTTTTTGGATGCAGAAAATAATATACCGGGTACACACATGCATAAAAAAAAACCCTGAAAAATAAAAAAAATAAGGCAGGAAACAATTCACGGATTTATTACTGTCCTTCTTCCTCCCTCAAGTACATTAAAGAAGAAAACCCTTAGTTTTTTCAAATTAAACTTTGTATATACAGTATAAAGAACAAAGTAAATACAGCTTTAACATAAAATAAGCAGATACAACAGTTTTTGTGAGTCACTTGAAAATACTTGAAAAAACACCTGATAATATTCTAGAGATTCATGTCAAAGGGCTGGTAGGCACTTAGGATAAGAATCCCCCTCCCCCTAAGTTAGAAAACAAGGGAGAAATCTTATTGAAGCTCACAGCCAAATCCTCCCTGATTTCTTCATAGTGAACATTTCAAAGATGGCTCTATAACGTCCTTCTGTTCTCTGACCTTTACTATCAACACAGTCATGCTTCAAATCTATTCCTGAAACCAGTGTATGTCACACTGGTGCACGGTCACTAATATCACAGAGTACACATTTCAAACTCACCCCTAAACTAAATTGTGCTTTATGACTGCATAACAAACAGTTCTGCTGAGGAAGCAAAAACAGAAAATAACCTTCCCTTTCTGTTCCACCGTAACAACCCCAAACTTACCGAGACTTTTGAGGAAACCACAGAGTCTCCTGGCTGCATCATTCACAGAGAGATTGAATTTAGCAGCAAAATAAGGCAATGACTGAGGGCATATAGACACTGCCAACACTTTGTGTTTTGAGGTATCACATTTCTGGTAAACAAAACAAAACAAAACACAAAGGAAACAAGGTGGGTAATTACAAAAGGGTAATGCTCCCTCCTTTCCCTCCCTTTTCTACTCCTGGAGTTACTCCTCAGTGTCCTATGCTTCAGCAGGCCTTATTATGAAAACCCCTATGAAACAACGATCACATTTCTTGAGGGCAGGACAGGATGTTCTTCTGATCCTGTCAGTGTTTATCTCTAATCATCCGTAGATGTTGCTTTTGTATGACTCAGGGAAATCCATCTGTCCCAAGACAATTCTGTAGTTGGTCTCGTAAAGGCATGAAGAAATTTAAGAGACATTCAGCACCTATGAAGTGTTCATTCCTACCAGAATCTAGTACTGACAAGTGAGGAAAAAAAGCAGAATGTTTAAATACTAAAATAAATGAACTAGTGTTTCCAGGAGCATGGGCATTCAAAGCTACAAATTCAACCCAGCAAATTACAGATCTGAACCTTTGTTCAGGCTCCCATGTCTCTATCACTGAAGAAATTGAGAGGAAACTGGCAAGACAGGATCCTTAACAAACCAGCATTTGTGAGCACTGAAGAACCCTTTGAAAATACAAACAGTGGTGTGCAATTGTAAAGCTCAGATGACTCTAACATTTATTTGAGGATGAACCTTGTGGTTTCGTTGAGATGTTGTCCAGATCAGCGGAACACTTGAAAGAGAAACCAGGACTATGCTACAGGGTGAGACTTGTCTGTAAAAGCTTAGAGACCATAGTTTGTTCTTAGACACCCTAAATACTGTATAATGACCCTGCAAGCACCTCGCTTGCTTATAAGGTAACCCGTCTGCCTCTCAATTAGACCCTATATGACCTGAAAGGGTTGTATCACTCCCGCCCCCCCCTTTCTTCTCTCTTTCGCTTGTGTACACTAGTATCATGTTATATGGAGAGTTAAACTAGTTCTAAGAAAACTAAATTACTACGTAACGATCATCTTATTTACAACACTTATGTACAGATTAAGAAAAGACCAGCATTAATTCTAATAGCTTTTCATGACCAAGTAAGGACACAGAAGACTTGAATGGAACTGAATTCAATCAGGATCAAGATCTAAAAATCTGAACACCATACATAGCAGTTACATTCCAGGGAATACAGATCTCAGCAGAAAACAGCAATTCTTTGCTAAGAATTGAGGGCTACAATTTTTGTTCCAAACATAGGCAGCTCAAAAATATATTAAAAACAATTCTACTTCCAAAAATTAGTCTTGATAACTTTGTATTATGCGGATACATTGGCATATGAAACCCCCAGAACAGTGCTAGTAACTACGGTGTGAATATTTATAAACAATGAACCTCAGACCTATTTGATGTTAAGAGTAATAATGAAGTTATGTTTTCCAAAAATCTTATTTCAGCAAGTGCAATAACTTTCTTCATTTAGGGCCAGTGATGTAATCTTGCATCTCTACTGCAAAATTATGTTAAGTACTTCTACTGTTCATCTTGCCTTAAGTTTTCATTCCTCTTTGGACAAAGTACATCCTGACAGATCTTCATATTAACTGCCTTGGGAAATTAAGTTCTTAGTCATTCTGTAATCTCTTCCCCTCCTCACAGAAAACAGTGCATTATTGTTTGTGTCATTTTACCTTATTAAGGTTGAGTATACGAAAGAGCTCCTTCTGATTCTGCTGGAAAACTCTGGCTCCTTCTTCTGATGTCATACAATTGTCACATGCTAAGCAGTCGCTAAGGAGTATTTTAGCATTAGCCAATGCATGAAACTCATTTTTCTGTAAAAAAAGATACAAATACATAAATATTTAATAATGATCAAGCAATTTTCAAGATCTCTGCAATGACCCAGATAAAAAGCAGATCTGCTTCTCACTGTTTTATTTAAAACAAGACTATCCATGACACTGGTATAACATTAAAGATTTTTTAGAAGTAGTCAAAGGAATTTGTTCAATCCTTCTTCATGGTTCTGCTCCATTATTACTGTGAAACTGCAAAACGTTTAAGTGTAAACACATCGCTCTAAATTTAGCCCTGAAGTACATGTTGTAGTAACCAGATTTGCACTGAATTTCAGAGTTGACAGTAACCAACAATTTACCAAGCAAGTCAGAAAACTTTCATTTGAACTATTAAGCCTCTTTAATAGCCAGATGCCTCTATCACCAAGACGGCTTAGGCTTTTACCTCTAGGTAAAACAAACAGAAGGCAGTCCTACAGTTACATTGACCATTTACTGCAAAGTAACAGTTCTAGATTTCTGGCTAAAATACAATTGGCAGCTCAACTGTGGGGGAAAAAATGAATACTTGGATGGAAGTGCAAGATAACCAAGCTACTTGTGGAAAAAAACAATAATTAATTCCTTCAATTAAGAACCTATTCCCAGGGAGACAGTTACCTCTTGAAGAACAGTATGTGACACAAGTTTGTCCTATATAAAAGAAATAATACATTTGTGCACTTGAACAGGCAAAATCCCACTTTTTTCCTTCTAAGCCCTGTCCCCATTATGAAGAATTGAGGTAAGATTTTGACACACAGTTTAAAAACAACAACAACACATTTAATTATTCTTTGTGCTTGCAGACCAAGGGATTTTTACTTCATCTTTTGAAAAGGTTCTTGATTCTCATGTTATGGACACATACAGACAGAGTCATAACTGATACAGTGTTATATCCAGCACTTGGAAGTTCTCTGTTTGGAACCTCTGCCCTTGGGGCGCATCACAAAACAAGAACAAAAAGAAGCACATGGTACAATTTTTAGAAGGAACATTACCTCTTCAAAGCCATCATTAGAACTCAATGCATCAACAGATGCACTTTGCGAATCATCATTTTTCTGTTTTTTACTGCATTCCTGAAACAAAACATAAGACATATTACGCAAAATACGTCCATCAATATCGTTACAGAACTATTTGGATAGTTAAAAACTCCTTTAGCTCATTTACAGGTTTTGACAGTACGAGAGCTGCACCTTTATAGTCAAGGCTTTATTTTCAAAGCGCATCGGATACAATTAAATAATTCCTCAGAAATTCCCTTGATCGGTTTCACAGTTCTCAGCGATTACTATTATTTTAAACCCCGAGGGGAAGATCAAATAGAACGCCGAGAAGCCAGAGACACACATCGCGAGGTGACCGCCCCGAGAAACCCCAAAGAGGCAGCGCCACGACCCCGAACAACCCCAAACCACCCCGAACAACCCCGAAGAGCCCTAACAGGCAGCAGCACCACCCCGAGCAGACCCAAACCACCCCGAGCAGCCCCAAAGAGCCCTGAGGGGCGGCCCCACCACCACCGGCCAGGCTTCCCGGGGGGCTCAGCCCGGGGGCGCCGCCGGGCCCGGGGACCTTAGGACGCCGCCCGAGCCCCCCTGAGGTGCAGTCCCCGGGCGGAGGGGTCCCGCGGCCGCCCCGCTCACCTTTTTGGTGCAGTTCTCGCACTTCATTTGCGGTCCCTCCGGCGCCACCCGGCTCTCTTGCGGGACAGGAGCAGGTCGGTGAGGGCCCGGCCCGGCCCCGCCGCCCTTTGTCGCCGTGCCCGCCCCCTGCCCCTCGCACCGCCAGGCACCGGCCGCTCACGGATGGGGCGGCCGCGGTGCAGGGGAAGAAGCGGGCACCGTACCGTCCCGCCGCGCTCAATCGCGTCCCCGTCAAGGGCACGGGGCTGAGGCTGGGGCTGGGGCTGGGCAGCGCCTCACGGCCGCGTCGCCGCCGGGTTCCCGGCTGGGGCTGGGGCTGGGGCTGGGGCTGGAACTGGGGCCGCCGCCACCGCCTCCCCGCCCCCCCGCGCGGCGGGGCCCATTGTGGACCTGAGCCTCGGCACGTAGCCGCCGCCGCGCTCGCCCCCGCCGCTGCGCGGGCACGGGAGGGGCCAGGGGCGCGCATCACGCGCCAGGCGCGCGCCCACCACCCCCTCCCCGGCAGCTCCCGCCGTGAGGCGCCGCCGGGCCGGCAAGGGGAGGGGGGAGGCCTCGGTGCTCTGCTGCGGGCTTTTTTTGTGGTTTAAACATCCTCCGTAGTTATTTCATACATTTGTTTCTCTCTCTTTTTTTTTTCTTTTTTCTCCCTAACATTGCCTTTTTTTTTTCCTCAGGTCTTTTAAAATAAGAGTTCATAGGATCCTAGAATCATTAAGATTGGAACAGACCTCCAAGATCATCTGGTCCAACCATCCCCTACCACCGTCACCCACTAAACCATGTCCCCAGGCACCATGTCCAACCTTTCCTTGAACACCCCCAGGGACGGTGACTCCACCACCTCCCTGAGCAACCCGTCCCAATGCCTGACTGCTCTTCCTGAGAAGAAATGGCTCCTCATTTCCAACCTGAACCTCTCCTGGCACAACTTGAGGCCATTCCCTCTAGTCCTATCAGTTACCTGCGAGAAGAGGCCGATCCCCAGCTCCCCACAGCTTCCTTTCAGGCAGTTGTAGAGAGCAATGAGGTCTCCCCTGAGCCTCCTCTGCTCCAGATCAAACAACCCCAGTTCCCTCTGATGCTCCTGGGGTTGCTTCGAAGTTACTAAACACAACAAGATTAAGCACAGTAAACCAACAGGGCTTAATCTCCTATTTCTCGAACAAAATACACATATCAGTGCCCTGTTCACATACACACATCATGAAACCCTCAGCGTAACGTTACTGAGTGCACAGCCCTGCCTCCCACACCTCGCCGCCCTGACAGCACCGGTTAAGGCACTTCACATTCATGTCAGTGGTTGTCTTCCTAAATCTCACGTTGTACCATTTAAGCATGAAGATTCAACCCATATCTTGCTCACTCTGCTTTTTACACACCCCCTCCATTTAAGCAGCCATACAAGCATATGCCTATGGCAGAGAATTTTTTCAAGTATAAAAAATGACCTTTCAGAAATTAAACCACAGAACTTCCACCAAGCATGTAACTTCCTCCCTGAACTGCAACTTTCCTTTGCAGTGCGCTGCGTAAGTTTCTTCCTGGTACAGGTAAGGTCTACAGCTTTAAACCACATGTTTTTACTTATTTATTTATTGTTAAGCACAAATGGCAATGTTGTATAAGAACTAGAGACAGTCATCACTGCTTAAGTTTGTAACCCCACGATGTAACTTCCTTTTTTTTTTTTTACTGCAACTGCCTATAAAAGACATCACAATCCAGATAAGTCAATGTTTTAAAATCTTTTACAGCCAAATCCCCAGTCTAATTAGTGTTCTTAAAGATAATCCTACAGTAAATGTAAAAATAATGCTTTTTTTTTTTTTTTTTTTTTAATTTAGAGACTGTAGGTGACATATCACTGAGGTTGAGGAATCAGGAATTCCTTACTATTACTAATAATGAAAGCAAATAGAAGTACCATTTCTTATTGCCTATTTAAAGTAAAATGCACTGATATTGCTTTATATATACACCCTGGAAAAACTATCACTACTCCTAGCTTGAGGTAAAAATTATAATAGCTAAGATAATGACAATTCCCTGTGCTTCTGCTATGTTCATTCAATATGCTTTCATGTTTTGTATTAGCATATTAACACAAGATTTTTTAAAGCACTGCAATCATTCTAGAGCAATCCCAATACAGCTTAAGACTTTGGGTTTCCTACAAAGTTACTAGAATGCAGAATTTAGGGAACATCTTGTTAAAATCTTTTCTGTCCCTCTGGATGAGCATCTTCTTACTAAAAAACCGTGCCAATCTTATCCTTATTCCACAAGGATACAGTAGGCATAGATTCATAGATTTGCACTTAAAGTCATAGTTAAAATCCTTCTGTTTCACACTTATGACTATGCTTACTTTTGTTATCCAAACTTAATACAGCAACTCTTCAGAAGACATGACAGCTTTGGATATTTTGATAATTCTGCACAGATCATATTTAAAATATATGTATTTTTAGTTTTCCCTCATATTTCTTTACATTCATAATGCAAATCAACATTGAAACATTTGCAGAAATACTGAAACATCTGAAAACATCTCAAGTGTACCTCTAGCTTGGGAATACCTGGACTGAATTAATTTCAATTTAAGAATTCAATCAATAAAAAAGAGCAAAAACTTGTACAAACTGGGGAGCATGCAAGGAATCCATGTTTCAATGCACAGTATAAGATTATACTTGTGTAGTTATTAGATTAGCTGTCCCATTTATATTACTGCCAAGGGCAACTTCTGCTTTCCATTAGCTATTTATACCATTTTCCCATAGAACATCGTATCAGTTACCATCAGCACTGTGCCTGACAACCCATTTTCACCTGCCCCTGGGGCAGTAGCAGTTAGCACCCTTGCTAGGCTGCAAGGCTACTACCAAAGAAACTCAATGTAAAAGCTTTTCTATGTCAACAGTAGGTAGCACTTAAAAGTATTAAAAAAGGACACTTAAAAGTGTCCTCTCCTGCGGTATTTGGCCTCTGTTGCTACATTTAACATTTATACCTTCACCTAAAGCATTTATACCAAGAATGAAATAGAAAACTAAGTATTTCTCTATGAAAACAGTACATTGCAACCCTTTTCAGAAAGCTTTAAAGGCTACGCATCAGTGCTGTGAGGCATTGTATGCTGCAAATGCCTCCTCAAGTTAGTGGCAGCATATGCCACTCAACAGCTGTCAGATTAGGCAATAAATCTTAGTTACAGCTGGTAAACATGTATTCCATGAAACCAGCAATTTCCAGGCTTTATACACAATGTTCCCATAGAGTTCAGTGGGGCAATGGGATGATATCATTTCTATCTGGGACCGACAGTCAATTCAGTCCGGCTGCAAAACACAACACTGGATTAGTGACTGTTTTCAACCATTTAAAATCAAAAGACACTAGGAATTTTATCCTGGCACGTTAATAAAATCACACACATACTGCACTACTGAATTTCTAAGTTTAAGAGAAGACTTTGGAGGGAAAAAAAAGTACAGGGAACTAAAAGAGAATATTTAGGAAAATGGTCTGGAATTAGGAAAAAGGAACAGAGGCACAGAGTCAAACTAACGCAAAATAAAGGCCAGTTCTGTTATATCTGCATGTTCTTGTGATTAGATCAATGACTTAGAAGTTACATGTCTATTTATTGTACAGTGGCTTAAAAATGTTTTGATTGAGCAAGATCTCTACAAGTAGTCAATTACATATCTCTGAATTTTTCTTCTGGCAAATACTTTTTGTTTCTGCAGCAACGTGTTTTGCAATTCATGATGTTTTAGGTACAAGATTAGGCTCTTAAAATGTGTTTCTTCCTCATTTTATTTTTTTAAATCAGTAGGCATATCACCACTTACCTACTTCAAAGTACTCCAATAAAATCCCCAGATTATTGCACAAGAAATGTCGTAAGAATTATTAATCAATACCAGATCCTTGCCCTATTGCAATTTGGACGTATGCTCGATCATGTGTGGGGTATTTCCCATATTTTAAATAATTTCCCTCTAACTTCATAATTAAGTCTTACCAGGTTATCCTATTGTGGCTTTAGCAGAACTGGAGAAGTATACAATTGCTAATATTTTAGCAGATAGCAATAGAAAAATAAAACAGATCCTTATTGGTATGCTGTGTGATGTATATTGACTGGAGGGGACAAATGAATTTCTTACTTCACTCTACTCTAGAGACAAGAAGTCTTTGTATTTTATCACATGAAGTGGCTTAACATTTGGTTTCCAGAGAAACTAGCTGCATTTAAAAGCTGACCACTGCTTATAGATTATTTTTATCATAAGCCACAGAAACTCAGCTGCTTGTTTGGGTTGAAAACACAAGATACTTATTACTTTGTATTATTCATCCAAAGCCAGCAGCTGGTACCTCATGACTCCCAAGCATACCAATTCAAGCTTTCAGTTCCTTGTAGCCCTTCCCCATTCACATAGTTGTTCTGTTACACAACACGGAAACTGCAAATCAGTTTGTACTTTCTACTACTTGCAATAAGTTAACTCCATAGCATGGAGTCTGAGTCCTCCCTCCCCCCAGTCTTCAAACAGTTAACTCTGGACTGTCTAATCTAAAACTAATGGACTTTGGATTTTCTAACATAAATCTAAAACTAATCGCTGTGGAACCAAAAACTCAGTTACTGTTCACCAGCAACGATGTTCTGGAACAGCTGAACAAACTTCAAGCATATGGCCTTAAGCAACCCCTCTGGAGTATCTGGATTTGTACTAGGAAAAGGTCAAAAATTAAGTGTCATTAAGGAAGGATCACGTTCCTGTGCAACTGAGAGAGGACCAAGCACCTTCAGTAGATGAAATGATACATTGATTTACATAAAGGAAATTTAAGCAGTTGTACTAAGCTACAGCTGTCTACATTTTAACCATTTTATCCCAAAGCTGACATGAGCTGATGCTCTAATGGATTAAACATGAACAACTTTCATACCTGAATGATGTTTAACTAAACTTGAAACACAAAGGAATTTTCAAATATAACTTACAGTCCACAACAGGAAAGTCACTCAGGATTTCAACTGAATTGGAAACTCTTCTCCCCAAGCAATAGATTTTCCAAACCCAAGCCTACAGGTGACATAATTAATGAAAAGTCATGACATTAATATTAAACCTGTAAGCATATCATTTATTTTTGCTTTGCAATTCTTGCTGCACTGGACATTTCAAGCCCCAGCAACCGGGTCTTCTACAGGCAGCTGTCTTGAGACAACTTTGTGATACTGAGTAATCCCTTACTAACTAACCTCACCATGCAGCAGCCTCCTGTCTGTACAACACACATGAAGTGCAAGTAGCGGCTACTACCCAGTGCAAGTGCTCTGTGACAGCCTATGCCACAAGTACACATGGCTGCCATTGAGAGCCCTGACATCAGCCTAAGGGAGGTTGTATGCATTGGTGCTGCCAAGCCCAAGGGCACTCTGATGGGGCTCCCTTAATGCAATATGCCCCTCATTGTCACCCCTGTTCCCTCCTAGCCACAGCACCTTGACCCAACCTCACAGCAGCAGGTAGCCCTGTCAGGCTACGCACAAGAGGCCATGCCCGCATCACCCAGAACAGGCCTAGCAAACTGTCATAAAATGTATCCATTAAAGCCCTTCCACACACTTTACCTCACTCTATAGCACGTAGAGCCCCTCCTCTACCAACACTCAACCTTTCCTACTCTTTTTTACACGGTTTAAGCCATAAAATGCAAATAACGCCAGCTCTTCACCAACACAACGCCTCCTCTTGCCAGCCATCTTGAGGACGGGCACGCGCCGCCATCTTGGGCGATGCCCTTCCTCCTCCAGCGAAAACCAAGCCACCCTGAGCGGGGCGGGCGGGTTTCTTTAGCTACCGCTTTGCCCTCACTAAAAATGGCCGCCGGCATATCCGACCCTTCATAGGGCGAACGAGAGGCCACTGTGTCCCGGTGGCGGCCCTTTGTGGTCGGGGGCTGCAGGAAGCGAAGGCGCCGGGCATCCTCCCCGAGGCGCGGCTGTGCTGCGGCGCGCCGGGGGCAGGTACGACGGTGGGGAGCGGCGCCTCTCGTGGGGCAACCGGGCTGAAGGGGCACTGGGACGGTCCGGTACGGGCTGGAGAGGCGCCGGTATGGTCTGGTACGGGCTCAAGGGGCGCTGGTCCGGTCCGGGGCGGGCTGAGAAACAGCCCCCGTCAGGCGGAGGGTGGCATGGCGAGGCATCTCTGTGGGGTGGGGCGGGATGCTGAGGAGTCGCTCTAGCTTCGTGATGGAGCTCATCAGTCCTTTATTTATCTTTTAAGTGTGTCGTATGTCCCGGGACTTGCAGCGGCTTTTGGGGCCGGGGTCCCGCCGCCTGGTGTGGGGCGGGGGTGCCTGGGACGCCCCCCTCGGGCGGGTCCCTCACGGGCCGCTCCCCGCTGGCTGGGCCCGCGGGTGAGTCCCGGCCGCAGGGCTCGGGTTGGCCGCGGCCGGCAGGTAGGAGTCCGAGGGGAAAAGAAGGCTCCGTCGGTGTTAGTAGCACCTTGCGGCCCCTTCCCTGGCATGGGCCTCGGTGAGGATGGTGAGGGAGGGGAGGAAAACAGCCCGGTGCGTGGTCCTGGCACGATACCCGTTTGTTGCAAAGCTTTTAAGGTGCTGCTGTGGGTAGGTTTTGTAAGCTCACCCTCGTTCTAGAGCCTGGAGGAAACGTGTCTGTGTTTTGTATGGTGCTGGAGATCAGTTTAATATCAAACCCAATAAATAGTTTTAGAGCTGCTTGTGTCCTGTTGCGATCTTAAAATTGTTGTGGCAAACTTGCCGTGGTTCTTAAAGGCATGCCCATGACTTAGTTCATTATGCATGACTTCTAGAAAGTGCTTTTGTGCTTTGTATTCCCTGAGGCACTTGTCTTTGAACGCACCTGTGTCTGTGAGATTATGCCCCTGGTTTGAATGTCATCATTAAGCTGACACTGGCATTTGCATGATTAGACTTCCCCGAATGAATATGGGAGGGGAAGAAAGGCATAATAGAAGCTTGCATTTATGGATTAAACTTCTATGTGAATAAGTCATGTTTTCACCTGTGTGTTTTGTTAAATATAGGCATATTTTTTGGCACGTATCTTTGTGTATTTGATACCTTATTGGATACTTTTTGGGTTGTAGGCAGGAAACTGCTTTGTACATGCAGAAATATATTCAGATACATAGAGGGCACCCCACAGGAGCCATTTGGAAATCAAAATTTCATGCTTAACATCCGGAGGAGAGGGAGCATGCCTTGTACATAAGTAGTTTTCTCTTCTTCAGTTTCAGATTCTCTCAGATGTGCTGCTAAGAGATTGAAATCAGTCATATATGCTTTTTATTTAAATGAAAAGACTTGGCTAAGTCAGTTTTATTAAACAGAAAACCAAATCCCTTGCAGCTTTGTATCAACACTAGCTAGTCTGTGCAGAATTGTGGGAGTGTCATGTAGCATTTAAGAATGGAAAGACAACTAAAGGACTAAAAATTGCATACTTTTTTTCCTGTCATACTTTTTTTCTGTTAGCCTGGATGTGCTTGGGCCTGCTCTGTTTCTCATGGTTATTCAAAGACCTGTTGAATATTGGCATTCTTCAGGAAAGCCATATCATATGTATGCAGTTAATACGTTCTTAATGCCAAGCTCCTGCAAAATGATTTGAGTTGGCTGTTTAATGATGAAAATATCAAGTCAATAGAAGGAATTGGTGCTTATTGTCCTCAATAATTAATGAGTTGTTTAATGGTCTTACAGCCCCAGAATGCTTCACAAGTATTAAGGTTCATCACACACAAGTCAGAGAAGTTGATATTCTTTCTAGAAATCCCTTTTGGGGGAAGTGCTTAAAACCCTCTACCTTCATTAGTATTAAGGTTGTAACAAAAAAAAGAAAAGAATAGAATAAATTCTTGATTAAAGCCAACATATACCCTGATAATGTTATGATGCAATGCTTACCGCATGTTTCTGTTTCACTTTTACTGGATTGTGGTCTTTGTAATGCCAAGTGTGTCTACTTGCTTACTGCGATAGAAGCAGTAAGCAGCCTGTCCTTTCTCTGTCAACAATTCTGATCAGATCAGGTGAGTCCTTATGCCCCTTGCATCTGGTACAAATTTGTTCTTATGCCTGTGCTGATAGTATTAAGGTAGGGTTGGGTTTTGCTCTGGAGCTCACAGTCATGTCAGAAGTCAAATTCTCTATGCTGTAGATAGTAAATAGATGCTGAAAATGCTGCATGGGGTTGTCCAGCTTTTACTGGTTTTGATTAGTACCTGTTGTCTTAATCTCTGCTGTTACTTTCTGTTTAGGCTGAAGACATGATGTTGCTTGGGAGAGTCGAGCATTGCTGGAAATTTGTTTCTATTCTGGATTTGGCTTGAAGGGTGGAGGGCCGTATATGGCATTATATGACACTGGCACTTCGTTAGGCTGAGGCTGTAACCCCTGCTGTTCTGTCATTTGGAATGAGACCTAGCATGTGCAGTGCAGAAGGCTGTGTTGTTCTGCTTCAGCTGCTAGCCTAGTCCATTGTGGCTGCCTTTGCAGTTAGTACAAATGCTGTCAAAGAACACTTATTGATTTATTAATGAGGAATTGTTAATTCATGAAGTACTAACATCATTTCAAGTTCTTGTTTTTCCACATTGCCTTCTGCAAGTGGGTTGTGGTAGAAAGGAGTAGGAACTTTATCCCTGAAATAAGAAATTTCTTGGAGAGTAGTTCAGTTTTCTGTTACACAAGTCTCTTCCACCTGAGTGTTTGCACTTTTTAAAGCATGCATATTGTTATTCCTGTGAGAGAAAGGCCCTGTCCCAAACTGGGACACTTTTATAGTCTAGGTTAAGACTTGATAAGAAGTCCTGACAAATGCTAAGAAGGGAGAGTGTTGGAGTCAGCAACAACTTTACTTTTTATTTCTCTGTTTTGTCCAGCAAGGTTTCATGAGTCAGACTGGGCTGTTTGGAGTTTCTTCTGAAGATGTACATGCTGGTTGAAAATCGCACAAGTTCCTCTCTTCATCTGAAGAGGTCACCTGGCATCAGATCCTGGTCTGTCTTTGTTGGTAAGACTGCAGTGTTCCTCAGTTTATTTCAGAGCTTGCTTTAAGGGAAGGGGTCAAGAAATAAATTCCCAGAAGAGCCTGTAGCGAGAGATGTGTATCTTTCAGGTGTCTTCTTTGTGGAACAAGAATTTTTACTTGAACTTTTCCTTTAGTGCAGTCTCTTAGTGAGTCTGAAACCTCTTCCTCAGTGTGGTAGTTTACTGTGTGACCGATTATTTTTCAGTCTGTCACCTGCAGAACCTCAGAGGCTCATGGACTGAATTCTAAGGGAGTCTTGAAAGGTCAGGAAAATAAAGTTGTGTCATAGAACAATATAAATGTTTGGAACTTCTGAAGAGAATCCATACTTGCATTGAAAACTTGAGGTTCTCAGAAATGGAAAAATCTGCAGTGGATGCACTGGAGCAATGCTAGAGATAGATCTTGTATGTGGCTAACAGTGAACTCTTGATGGCACTGTGTATGTGAAATAGGAAGCTGTGCATGATGTTCTGAAAGCCATCTGTTTTTAAACAGTATTGTATATGCAGAAAAAAATAGGGGTGGTATCTATTAGGACCACCCTGAAAGCTTGTGGGGGAAATGTGGCAGATCCTACTTTCCACTTGGGTAGATCCCACTGCGTTAACACTACAACATTGTCACTGTTTTCAGTGATCTAGTTTGTCAGAGCTGCATTGAGACAAGATCTCTGCAGTTGCGGAGTCACTCTGCCACAGCTTCCTCCTGAATGGAAGAAAGCAGTTGGTAGCCTCTGACACAACTTTATTGCACAACTCTTCTTTTGGCTCCACAGCACTTAAGAGGGGAAAAATAACCTTTGTAGTGTAAACATGATGAACATAAATGCTAGCGTACTCAAAGCTGTACTGTGCTCGAGAGGAAGTATGGTGCAATGATTAGACTGAGAGTCCCTCTGAAATCCTGTTCTTGATTCTGTTACTACCTTTTATTTCTGATCTCAGTTGCCTGTGCTTCTTAATTTCTTTATATAGAGAATGGGGGATTTTTATATTGAGTTCAGAGAAAAATAACTGACTCTTGTATAGTAATCGGAGTTGCAATTGCAAGTCCGTTTTTTGAAAAGTATTCTGAAAAGTAATTGCTCTAATTTGAGTATTCATATGTTTTCAGGGGATCTTAGGTGCTATGAGCTGCTTGTTCTAATTCTCTCCTCTTATTTTAGGAATAGCCTCCATAGGCTTGGCTGCTGCTTATTACAGTGCAGGTAACGGCCTATCATTTTTTAAGAACTGTTTTTCCTGTTGATCTGTCTTTGACTCCTCCGTGCGGCTCTGTGTGGCCTCATAAAGGCAGTTTAGGTACCTGTCATACTTTGTGGTGTGAATATTAAAATCCAGTAATAATTGTTACCTGTGTCTGATGTTTAGTACTCTGGCATGTTTGCTTTCAGTGTGTTTTAAAAATGCGATTAGCTGGTCCTCACCTCACAGCTCTCCTGGAAGTCACATCATGATTGTTTGCCACCATAATGAAATGATTGCGTTGCCTTTGGAAGTGCTCTGTTTCTCTGGAAACTGTTAGGTCATCACTAGCAGAGATTATTAAAAAAAAAAACAAACAAACAAACTTTAAAGGTGTTTTCTTTAAAGAACAGAGAGCTACTGCTGCTTCCCCCACTGCCAATAGAGAATACATCAAATGACAAATCCTTCCATATGTGGAACTTATTCTGTAGGCTGTCCTGTGATTCTCTTGCTGCATCCTGTTGAATCTCAAATTTTAAAGCTTAATAGCGTATAGCAATATTCTACTGATATAGTCCATGTTTTTTATTGGAAGAGCTTAAGTCCAGTGAAAGCTGCTTAAGACACCAAGTATATCAGACATTTTAGACACTGCTACAAAGTTTTCTGAAACAATTCTGAGCATGGTTCTGCTCTCCTGCCAGTAAAAGTCTGAATAAGCATGTTGTTTATATGTAAACATTTAATAATATAAAATAAATGTTTGTCAAGAGGGCTAACTTTCCTGTTATGAAGAAACACGTTTGCTTCAGTGAATTGCTTTCCGTTGTCCCTCACCCTTGTCCTCTGCAGCACTAATGTTTGGGAGTCGATGGCAGGTTGAGAAAGTTTTGTGGATGCCTTTTAAGATGCCTTTGCTTTCAGGGAAGAAAGATGTGTAATGATGCTACAGCCTTGGCAATAATACATATACTTAAAATTCTGCATGGTTTGGAGCCCAGTGTAGATGGAGTCTTTGGAAAAAATTAATTCCACTTTTATTATTTTGGGAAAGCACTGTAAAATAGCTTACATTACACTTAAAGGCAAAAATGTTGCATCATAGAAACCACTTTTTTCCTTGTTGCCTTTAAAAGAAGCATGTAGATCTTAAAATGTTGCATACCAAAGAAAGAAAAATCCTAAACTTGTACATTTTCTGTGTTGTTCAGACAGCTTGGCATGGAAGCTCTTCTACATGGCTGGGTGTTTCTTTGTGGCAGCACAGAATCTGGAGCAGTGGGAGGTAAGATGCTAAATTGAGGAAATGAGGCTGTTGGGCTAGTTCAGAAACAGTCAGGTGTTGACTTTGGTAGCCTGATGCACTTTAGTATCATGAAGTTAAAACAATTTATGCTTTTAGTTTGGAGGAAGCACTTTGAAATTGCCATACTAGGACTAGAATTAATTAGGGCACTTTAATTCTTGAACTACATAAGCATGACAGTGATGCTAAACGTAAGTGTTTTTTAAAGGGGAGACCTGCCCTAAGGTGCTTTGTGGCTTTCTCCATGTAAATGAGCAAAATAAGCCAAATACATATGTGAAAAGTGAGAGTTACAGGAGCACCAAGTGTTCAGATTTGATTCCAGGCATAGTTTTTATTACATGAAGAATGTGGCAGGAGGGGCAGTGAAACCAGCTCAAACTTGGTTCTAGAAGTTGTGTAGGAGATATGGTGAAGCCTGTTAAAGCAAAGAGCAAGATTTTGGTTTTCATGGCCCAATAGTAGAAGACCGTCTCTATTAAAAATAGCTATATACTTTTCTGATTATTTTCACATGTAACTGCTATTTGTATTGTACTTTGAAGCCTAGCTATTGATGGTATTCTTAATACTGTTTTTTATTTTTCAATTTTACAGGAAGCTATATTTGATAAGAACAAGGGAACTGTCTGCCTAAAAACATTCAACCTCTACAGAAAAATACTGACTTTATCAAAAGGAGGCAATGAACAAGGTGAGAAAGCGATATCTGTGGTAGCAACTGTGATTGACTGATAAGAAATGCAGGCCTACCCATTTGATAACATTCTCTGCAGTTTTGTACTCCAGCTAGCCACACTTGTTTCCACATCTGTTTCCAAGCAGCAGAAGTCATAAACTGCCTCTCAGGACCCAAGTGTTTTTCAGGTTGGGGTACTGGAAAACATCATGTTAGTCATTTTAATTCAGGGTAACTAAGCTTACATGTGGCTTTCTGTAATAGTCTGAGCCATTCCTTTGGGATGCTCATGTGCATGTTTATATTTTCCTATCCTGCTTTGCTAATGGGGACTGGTGGAAAAGCAGAAATTTTAGATCCCAGGATTGAGATTTCTGTTCTAATTTGGGTTTAGTAGCAGGCAAATCTTTAAATATGTGCAAGAAGGCATGTTGCATCTTGCAGAACTGATAACTGAGGATGGGAGAGCAATTAGACATCTAGGGAAAGTGTGACGGCACACTAAAAAAAGAAAAGAATCTAGTGGCCATTCCATTTTATGCTTCTGTATATATTTTGTTCATACATCTATGGGTTGATATAGCAAGTACACTTGGGTTCCTAACCTATGGTATGCAACCCATTTCAAAGGGGTAAGCAGCCAAATCCGGAGCACGTAATTTCTCAAAGCAGTGCCAACAAGAACAGGTTGCTCAGGACTGTATCCAGCTGGGGTTTGAATGTGTCTGAGAATGGAGATTCCACCTCTCTGGGGAACATAAAATCATTAAGGCTGGAAAAGACCTCCAGGATCATCTGGTCCAACCACCTCTCTACCACCATCACCCACTAAACCATGTCCCCAGGCACCACGTCCAACCTTTCCTTGAACACCCCCAGGGACGGTGATGCCACCACCTCCCTGGGCAACCCATCCTGATGCCTGACTGCTCTTTCTGAGAAGAAGTGTCTCCATTTCCAACCTGAACCTCCCCTGGCACAACTTGAGGCTGTTCCCTCTAGTTCTATCACCAGTTACCTGTGAGAAGATGCTGACGCCCAGCTCCCCACACCTTCCTTTCAGGTAGTTGTAGAGAGCAGTAAGGTCTCCCCTGAGCCTCCTTTGCTCCAGACTAAACAAACCTGGTTCTCTCAGCTGCTCCTCGTAAGACTTGTGTTCCAGGCCCTTCACCAGCTTCATAGCCCTTCTCTGGGCATGGAAATGTCCGGAGTTCTAGCGTCTGACTACTTTTACAGTATCATTTATATTTAAGTGGCATTTCCTGTATTTCAGTGCCAATGCTTCTTTGTCATTTGGCAACAACAACAAGAATGTGGCTCCATCTATGTACTCCTACCAGATCCTTATGAAGATCCCGTTCTGCCTCCCCAGGCTCTATTTTCTAGAACTGAACAATCCCAGCTCTTGGTCCGTCCTTGTATGCCAGGTGCTCCAAGCCCTTTGTATTAGTGGCCCATAACTGGACTCATTCCTGTCTGTCCCTGTCCTTCTTGTACTGGGGAGTCTGGAACTGGACACCACATTCAAGACGTAGTCTCACCAGGCCTGAATAAAGGGGAGTAATCACCTCCCTTAACCTGCTAGCAGTGCTCTTGCAAAGGCAGCCTGGGGCACTGTTGGGTGGCTTTGCTGCAAGGCCATGTTGCTGTCTCTTTCAGCTTGTCCACCAGGACCCTGGGTCCTTTTCTTCAGCGGTGCTTTGCAGCTGGTTGGTCTCCAGCTTGTACTGGTGCTTGGGATTGTTCTTGCCCAGGTACAAGATTCACATTTCCCTTTGAACTTCATGCAGTTCCAGTCTGCTGTTCGCATTTGTCTTGCCTGAATTGCTCAGCAATTGCTTGGTATTGTAAGAGTGCTAGTTGTATGGGATCAGAGCAATAGTGCTCACGAACTGAGTTCCAGCCCCACAAGTCAGTAGTAGCAGTGCTGAGAGTTTACAGGAATGGTAATAATAGACTTTATTTTTCACATCTGTTTACAGTGGTGGCTCTACTGCATGAGATCAGAGATGTGGATGTGGAAGAAGAGACTGTGCGGTATTTTGGGAAGGGTTACATGGTTGTACTACGGTTTATCACTGGATTTTCACACCCACTGACTCAGAGCGCTGTGCTGGGCTGTAGAAGGTGAAGTGTGGACTTTTTTAATTTGGAAGTATAAGATAGGAAATACCAATCACATGGACCAGTAACTGCCAACTATTGAGACAGTCATCTTGGCTCCATTATTATGCGTGCTGATGTTACCTTGTGTTGTTCAGTTCAACTTCTTTAAACCCCTTGATGCTTTGAGTTGCAGACATTTGTAATACCATCCTGATCAGGAGACTGATCATATTTAGGTATTTAAGATGCCTTAGTACTGCATGCCTGCTTCACGGCTCAGCTGTGCATTGGCAGATTAATTAATTTGATTATTTTGAAAACAGCGTAATCATCTGTTGCCAAAGGACCGATAATAAAAGCAGCACCTCACAAGGAATCTTGCAGCAGGGCCTGTGGAGAAAGAATTGATGTATTCTGACGCGGTAGTAATTGCTTGGCTTTGCATGCCTTCACACGTGGGATGCTGTCAGTCATGCTCTATGCCATATATCGACTGGTCTTTCAACCATGATTCTCAAGAATTAGTGTGCCTGTTTTTGTTTCATCAGCACTACAATTCCATTAACTCTTACACTGTTTCTTCCTTTCCACAGTGATGTGGAAGCAGTTGCCAAGCTCATTACTAGTTTTCTGGAATTGGACAGAGTAGCGAGCCAACAAGATCTCTATGAGAGCAGCGAAACAGAGGCTAGTGACGCTGATGAACCACAGGATGAATATTAATACTGTCACGAGCTGAAGAAAGCAGAGACTTCCAAACATCTGGAAAATATGCTGGTTCTTCAGAAAGAAATTCCTCAGTCTTAACCAGGGCATTTATCTACATGTGCATTTTCAATGGGAGGAATCTGTCTTAGGGCACCTCTTACAGTGCTAAACTGCTTCAAGATCCACACTCCCAATAATGCCATTGTAGAGTCCAAAGCAAATTCTGTTTTATTTCTTCCTTTGACTTAGCAACGTCCACATTCAGGAACTGTCTTCTGAGTTTTGTCAGCTCATTTAACGCGTTTAGGAATGGTTATTTATTAAATGTATTGGTTTGAAATTGTTTATTACTTTTCCATTAATGAAGTGGAGATACAGATGAAAACTTCCACTTACTGCAAACATCTGCTGCAGGTACAGTATATGAAATACAGAATAGTTGAACTTGTAATTCATAACACAATGCTTTGAGGTTTTCCTTGAAGTATTGCATATGATGGAATATGTTGCTAAATTGTTTTTAAGCAGCTTAACATATACAATAAGGTGATGCAGAGTAGTGGCACTTTTATATTCTCTACTACTGACTTGCCATTAGATACTAGTGGGAATCAAAATTTGAGTGACTGTCTGGAATTCTAAACAGCAGGTTGATCAACTGATTGCCCTGTCTTCTCTTGGACTTGCCAAGGAGCCATAAATAATAACCACAGAATGATCAGGTTGATCATCCAGTCTTTGACATGCTCTGATTTAATCCTGTTCTGTTTAACTTCTGGGCATATACTACTCGAAGATAGAGTAGCCTTATTCTAGACTTAAACTTTTACTATTTTAACTGTGTATTTAGAAAGGAGAAAAGCACATGTTACTTTTAGGTAGAGAAAGGACTGTCATACATTGCAGCCTAGATTTGTTTAATATTTCCTCACTTGAAATGGTAAATAACTTAGTTTTTTTTAAGATAGCTGGGATATATCTAATGTTTGGCTTGTGCCCATGTGTTACTCTGTACTGTCCTCTGTTCTGACCTATGGTTTTACAAATAGATAAATACAGACTTTCCAAGGTACTTTTTCCAAGTTAAAGCTACCTCTATTAGTCAACATGTTTTGCTAGAACTAAAACTTTATTGTGCCTATATCAACATGTCAGTACGGTAAGACAAAAGTTGTAATGATTTGCAGGTTCCTTCAGCATGCTAAAATTGCTTGTATTGAAGTTGATCAGCTTGTGCTAGGAGTTGTATGGTTTTAAGACCTGCCTTAGAAAATACTTGTAGTAGTTTCCTCAAGGAGATCTGAATGGGCTACCAGGTAACTGAGTGGTCTGCCTTCACCTTTAGCTAGCAGTTAAATGTCTTTTATCAACAGTTTCTTCAGGGCTTAACCTGCATTCCTGTTTCAAAGCACTCTACCTCTTAAAGTAAAAGCTACGAAATGATTTCAGTAGAAGCTAGATCACATAGCATGTTCCAGCTGTAAGAAACTGTGCACATGCTTATCTGACCAAAGACAGGCTGTAGCATGATTCTGCTTTTGCTTCCAGCCATTTATGTGAGCTGTGAGACAGACGTGCTCTTACTGTTGTTGCTTTGAAAGGTTAATCAAAAGTGTAACAGGGAGAGAGCTGCTTTTGATGCAGCTTGACTGTGGCACAGAACCAGGTCTATCAGTATTAAATATGAGAAACTTGTAGTCATGTTGGTATCAAAGACCTTTGCTAATGGATGTGCTTGTGAAGTCCTCCAAATTGGTTGGCTAATTCTTTGGCTTTTAATTTCCACCCCCACATTGCTAGGTTTAGGAAGCTGCCATGTACTAATGTGGGAAAATAGATTGCAGCTAATTAACCATATTTGACCTTTATTCTAAAGCACAGTTGTAAACTACAAGTCCTCAAACCTGTTATAAAATAAAAAGCAGAATATAACACTTTAGAGAGATCTTCATTTAAATCCACTCTAATATGTACCCTCAGTAATACTTAATCTGGAGAGGAGAATGAGATTTGGCATTTGGAAAACTTTTCACTACTATGTAAAATGAGCGTCAAGTGTTCTAAGGACTTCCAAGAGTAAATACTGTAAGAACTACGTATTTAATGGTATAATGTAAGTAAGAGGGCTCTACCTACAGATACCTGTTTTGTAGCAAGGATATTCAGCAGGAGTACATGGTGTGCCTGTGCATTGCACTTAATATTCTGAACCTACAGATTTGACCATTAAGCGGATGAAATGGCCAAAACTACCTGCATTTGATCTTGATTTCACTGTTTTTTTATATTTCCATGAGAGGTAATGTCACGGGGAAAGTACACAACATGTTTTGGCTTTCCAGATAAACTGTTTTTATGAAGGTATTTCTGTTGATCTAATCCTCTACTGTATCATGTGCCCTACTTCTGCTGAGTTCTTCTCTTCATCTAGCTTGCTGTACATTCTGGATGTTAGCATTATGTACTTAGGTATCATGTAATATTATATAAAGACTAAACTAAAATATAAGAAACTCAGTTTCCAGAAAGGGGCAAGACCTACTGTAAGGTATTAGGTAGCTTGTAATACATTCTGTGGAATAAGTCACATTTTTAGTTGATGTCCAATGATCAGCTCCTTTAAGGTGTTCTGCAGTGTTCCTCTCACCCTCCAATTTCCTACTGATAGTAGGCAGGCAAGAGAAGAGAGGACTGGAATGCTGTATGTAGGAGGAATATTTTGAAACACCTGTCTTTCATTTAGAACAGTTGGTGTGATCCTCTCTGTACTGTTTGTTTTGTACATGGCAGCTCTGTTCCCACAAAATCTAGAATCACAGAATGGAATCATTGAATGGCTTGGGTTGGAAGGGACCTTAAAGATCATTTAGTTTCAACCCCCCTGCCGTAAGCAGGGATGATCTAAAACAGTTTCAAATGAGAACCTGAATTCTGTAGACTGCTAACAACAAAGGCTGACAGAATTCCCTAAATGCTGTGGGTTCTGCCTGCAGGCCATATGTTGGACACTACTGATGTGATATGTACAACTAGGAGCTTAATATATCATTGAACCAACCTACAGTGCAGGTGAAACCAGCCTACTGTGCAAGTAAATGCGACTTGGTCCTTGGATTCCATAGGTGAATGTGTATCAATGTGTGTGTTTCTTGACTGTGTGTTTCTCGATTCAGGTTTTGAACTGTCTTGGTAAAACTGTTTGTCTTTTATAGTTGGGAGACATAGCCAGATAACCAGATTTCCATGTTTTGCATTAACTGTGCATGGAAAAATAACTTGCAAGTTGCAGTTCACATGGATTTGGTAATGGCAGTGTTTGTGGACTCGTGACATAGCTTGAACTGCTCAGAACAGCAGGGGCTAACTCAGGACAGGTTCTCTTCTGGCCTTCCTCTCCTCCAGAGTGCCTCAGCTGCCTCACTCTTTCCAATTGTCCTCATCTTTTCTTGTCACTGTCAGTGTTTTGTTGAAATTTTTTGGTTTTCTCAACTTCTCTTGGGTCTAGCATATTAAAAGGCTCAGTAAATGTAGCTTTATGTGTGCCTGATGTAAAGTTGCGGTACTAAAAGGAGTGAGTAAAAGACTAGTTGTGGCTAGTGTACTCCTAGAACAGTATTACAAGAGATGTATTCAAGCTTTTTGTACCTCAGGATGTCTAGTAACCTGAGATCAGGCAGCTGTAGTTCACATACGACTTAAGTACACTTTGGAGTCTGCATAACATGTTAAATTACATCTACCCAACTGCCCCATAAACCAAACGCTTCCTATAAATAACACTTTTCAATGTAACTATCAGAAGAACCATTTGGCAGATGCTTCAGCTTAAACTTGAGTAGCACATTTGAAGTTAATTGCGTGTATACGGTTGGGAGAGATTGTGGCCTTAATAGTCACACTGAACAGAAGCTAGACTTCATGTTATACAAAGGGAGAAAGTTGCATTATGTAAGCTATGCTCTAATATTCTTGTATTTCCCAAAACGAGATGTAGGACCACTTCTTTGTTTTCAAAGAAAATCAAACTATTTATGCCATATACTAGAAATGTGACTCTTGTGCTATATTCATGAAGTTACAGAAATAACAAAACCCAAGCTGGCTTACATACTAAATAAGTGATAGTTCTGACACTGTAGTAGGCTGCTGAGGCAGAAATACTTCTGGAAAATACTTAGAAATAGCTTTTTTACTTTAATATGCAAGTAGAATTTCAGCAAGGCCTTGTATGTTTGTCTTTTTCTATTAAAAATAAAAGTCCATTGATAAAATCAGCTTTAACTTGTTTTATGTCATTAGTCTTTTTCATTGACTGTAATTAAAATGTATTAATATTGATGGATGTCTAAATTACCACTTGGCACAGACCTGCTGGGTGGGGAAGAGAGTGGATGAAGCACCACTACCTAACTTGTTCCTGACCCTGCTTTCATTTACACATTTTCACATAAGCTAATGCAACCAACTCTCCACTGGTGCATAAATGTGCATTTTTCCTCTTTAAACCAAACCAACGTACCATATGCAAAACAAAGGCAAGTTTCAACACATTTTGCATACCAAAGGATTTATTAGAGTAAAGTAAGTTTAACTCCTTAAGATCTTAAGGTATGCAACTTCTGTAATTAAGGTTTACAGGGCAGTTGTGTATCTCTATCTAAAAATCATAGGGACCTAATTCCTAGAGACTCACAAGTTAAAGATGTCTTATGCTATAGTTCTTGATGCATATAGAGCTATGCTCATTTTATAATAGTTCCAAGAAAATGTCCATACTTGTGCTCCCAAAGTAAGACTCACAAGGAAGCAAACAGACTATTTTGAGTATGCATGGCAGTGCACTTAACTACCTGACTCGAATTACTTTCCCTTGTGATTATCTTAATGTTCCAGTTAAGTCTGCATATATCTTGCTATATGTATAGTCCATACGTATCTTACTATAGCTTATTGAAAGTTCAAAATTAAAACAATGTTAACTTAGCCTTTTTCCCCTCATTCAGCAGACTGCTCATGGTTCAAAGTTGGACAATGCTGCAGTGCAGCAGATGTACTGAATTTGGGAAAGTTTTTTTCCCTTCTGCCTTGTAAATATAGATGAATTCTGCCCCACTCCTTTCTGGTATGCAAGGAGAGCAAATCTGACAGGACAGGTTTAAGGCTCAGCAATGTCAGGCTTGAAGTCCATATTAATTTTCATTTATTACCCTGAAAAATTCCTTTTTGCCCTCAGTGCACTTTTGTTTAATCAGTTGTTGCTTCAACTCTTCAGATGACAAACTAGCTATCTGATTAGTTGCAGATATCCACTAGTCATTTCACAAGGAATAAAACAGACTAATTGGAACGCACCTAGGTTTGTGCTTTTATTGCTTTGTCTAAATCATCCACCACTTGTTGCAGCTTTTGGAGGCTGGGGTGGACGTTCTCCTCCATCCACTCCTCTACAGTACTGTTGTGGAAAACTTGTTCCATGGCTGCTTGGAGGTCTTGCACCACGGCATTCCACTTTGACAGAAGACTAACCAAAAATCAGAAAGAAAGAAAACAATCACGTGCAAGAAAGTTCTGCCTCAAGGGAGGCCTAGCTTACTGGGACTTTTAAAGGGGATACAGTTCTTAGGATGACTGCAGAAGCAGCATTTGCTAGAGGAGCTCAAGGGATTTGATTCTGTGCAGATGGCAAAAAGCTGATACTGCTTGCATTTAAGCACCATTAATCTTGGTAATTTCCTTAGGTAATGACACATACAAGGGAGGGTGTTCTGAAGACTAATTTTGTACTTGTATTCAATAAACTTGTTCAACAGAAAGCAGATTAAGATAAATGTGCTCTTCTGTTTAAAACTGTATTATGAGCACATCATATTGATTGATTTCCATCGATGCTTCTGAAGTAAACATAGAAAAAGGCAAGAACTCAAAGCGGAATGAACTTGCTCGCCTGAAATATTAGACTTTTTCCCCTTGAATGTAAAATAGGTAGTGTTACCTTATTGCATCTGGCTGAAAATGATGCATTATTATAGGATGAATAATCTTCCTTTTTCTGTGGTAGGGACTGAACCAGCCTGTGACATATCTGAAAATGGATGTTAGAATGAAGTTTTTGAAACAAGCAGCAATGCCTCTGTAGGCTGAGAAGGTGGTGATAGAGCTTTAGCTTTATGTCACAGCTGGGGATAATGCCTCAGGAGTAAGTAAATTTAACTCTGTCTTTGGAGCTAGCTTGTAAAAGCCTGTTAGTGGCAGATGACAATAACTGATCACCTGTTCAAATGTAAGTTTCAAGTTCCTTTTTTCTGTAACCATACAATTAAAAGTGTTCATTTTAGTTTAAAGAGCAGTAAGTTCTAATTCAACAAAATTTGATGATTGAAATAAGCACAGAGTGTTCAGGAATGCAGCTGAAATACTTTAAATATGCTCTGCTGAGGTGTCAATATATAGGGATGCAATGCCTGAAAGGTAGAACTTGATGTTTCAGTGATCAGTCACCTTGCTGGAGTTCCTTGAATATATGGCTAATTTCTAGATGAAATAGCCCCCACACTCCTGCAGACAGAATCAAAGTGAACATTTTTACCTGTTCCTTTCAAGAAGTTCGTCCACAGATGACTTGAGGTAGAAACTAACTTGTGTCACCAGGGTAAGAATAGTGCTCCCAGGAAAGGTCCCCAGACTTGTGCTGTCCAAAGAGAACATTAGTTTCTGAACTTACCCTGCAATGAGAAGTATCTGAATCCAGCAGCTGGAATTTTACCTCATGAAAGTATCAATTTCCAGATTGGGCATTCCCAGGAGCTTTTCCACATTCTCTTTAACCATTTCAGAATAGCCACCTGGGCAGAAGACAGTAGAAGTAAACAAAAGGAGCCTAAGCAACCAAAATGTTTTCAAAGAGTTTTTTTTTTTTTTTTTTTTCCTGGAGTATTCAGCATTGGCCTACTAGTTCCCCCTCGGATGAAGAATTTTTAAAAGGTAAAATGGAAAGAGAACAAGGAAAAAACTTGGGGGCTATGGTGAGTAGGTTGTCTTTCATGGGGCTTCTTGTGCTACATGAAGCACTTCCAAGCTATTATCTTTCCATTCAGGGTACTTAACATTTTTAGTGCCTTAGTTAAATGTAGGTAGGTTGTGGTTTTCTGTTTTGAAAAGAAACATGGAAGCACAAATATTCTATTGGCAACTGCCTGTGAAGAAGCCAGAAACTACAGGATTTTTTTTTACCACGCTTCTTAGATTAGTTTTAAGAAAATGGATTAGTTAACTTCTACATGTAAACAACATCTAAATGTAATTAGTCTCACTTACGTACCAGCAGTGTTTCAAATTAGTTTTCAAATAAACAATTCAGTTTCTTAATTTTTGCAGTATGAATGAAGAATTCTGTGATGACTTACAGGTTAAAATGCAACAAATAATTAACATACTATGGTTATTTTCACATACATGCTGAGACTTCCTTACTCCATACTGCAGACCTGTGAGATGCATAACCTATTGTTTGTAATTTCTAAACTGATCATGTTGTCAAACCGCCTCAAAATGTGATAAGCCTGTGCCAACCTGAGGGCAAGGTTATTTCACTCTTGCGTTAGGCTTTAGCTCAGAGAGAATAAAGTTGTCATTGTACCATTCTCTAGTGCTTGCAGACATACAGCCAATGATGGAATTGCCACAGGGAAAAGCTCACACAAAACAGAGAAGTGATCATACCTAAAAAAGAAAACATTTACTAATTAGACATTCTAGTATTAGAATATACTAAAGCAGTAGGAATTGTTAATATTTCAATCACCAAAAATCAAAGAGCTTTAGAAAATCAGTTTGTCTCGGAGAAAGTATCTTCCATCTCTGAAATTCTACGTATTCCTGTTCTAATTAGAACAGATACCAAACGTGTGATGCTCAAACCGAATTTAGAACCACCCATTGGAATTCAGTTCTCCGGTATTTCCTTAGACCTCTTGACTATAGCATCAAAACCTTTTACTCCCTTACTCCAAACTCCTCTCGTAACTTCCTTCTATTTTTGAATCCACATTAGACATTTAGCTTCACACTGGATTGTTAACTATGACTCTTTTTTGGTAGTAATTAGGTATTGGAAAGAGTTATTAAGGAATACTGCTGGATATTCAAGAGTTCAACAGGGCTGTGAGAGTTTGTATAGGTTGAACTGCATTTAAATTCTTTTGTCCTGTGCAGTTAGAACACAATCACTTGAGAGACATCTTCCATGTCTGAGGTAAAACCATTTCTTTGTTTTAAAATATAATGCATCCTTTTTACTCGTTACTCCAAATGTTAAGAATTGGGGTGTTATGTGAAGAATGTAATTTGTGGGTGGAAGAGTCACAATGCTGTTTATAAGCAGTCCAAGGTGGCACAAAGTACATTCAAGCCTTCAGAACCAATCTGCTACTGTTGGTGTACACTTACAGGTGGTTTCTGCTGATAAAGCCTGTAGCAGTTGGCTGGAATTCTGAAATTCACACTTTACTGCTCAGTTTTACCCAACTGAGCATAACCAGCAAGAAGGACTGCAGTGTTGAAAAGCTCCTCTGTAAATGCCCAACTTCCTTCTACCTCTTAGAGTTTTTGGGTGGAAGTTTGCTTCCATGTGATCCCTGAAACCATTAAAAAAGATACTACTTACCTTTGCCAGCCGGTCAGCGCGATACCTTGAAGCACATCGGTGGGGGTACTGCTTGCCACTTTCAGCCACTGAAGATGGTTTTGTAAGTGGTGTCCAATGAGCGTTAGAGACTGATTCACCCCTGTAGCTCCTTTAAAAGCACTGGCAAACCACACCTTGGAGAAACCACATCTACGATACTTCTCTACAAGAAGCACTGAAATAAGACACAAAAGAACACTTCTCAGATATGGTTTTTCTCCAGTTTCAGCCCTGACTGTAATGCTCCAGTTAACAGGAATTCTGGGCTCTGAACTGTTCTGGTGGAGAAGGAGCCATGAGGTCTACTGAGTCATTTTTGCTGGTAATACACAATTATTAAATGCATCATAGGATGGAGAAGAGGTGGGCAAGTATCCTCTACTTGTCCAAGAATCAGCTCCTATTCTTTCAGTGGGAATGTCTGCTGCCTTAAAGTAGTTCGCAAGAATTCGTGCATAATAAGGGCTGCAAAGCTGTTTTTTTTTCTTTTGAAAACATCTCTGGACTGTATCTACACAAGATGACCACCTTCTCCACTAGCATAACACATTTTTTTCCATTCAAGGATTAGCACCGATCAGACTTTTTGTTGTTTTTCCAAAAAGGCACAATGGAGACTTTTAAAGAAAGCTTAGAATGATAGTTAATAATCGAGTAACAGAACTCTTCTTCTAAGCAGCTCAGCAGAGTACAAACCTTTGCTCTCCACATCCAGGTCTGCTGCGTAGTCCCAGATCATAGGCTGCACAAGCTGTGGGACTCCAGACTCTGAAAGGAACAGAATTCTTCTAAATAATAAACAATGGCCCATTAAAGATGAGAACTAAATACATATTATTGGTGCAGTAATGCATGACTAAAACAAACTATGGCTTGTCACTGAAATTCTTCATGTACAGTTCAAGTGCCCATATATATTTTCAGCCTGGCCAAGACTTTAAACATGAAAATTCACATGTCAGGGTCCTCAAAACCTACAATGTCTTGAAACCACTGATGTGGATCATCAGTGACAATTAATTGGCGATGCCATTTGTCCCAAGCCCATCTTGTTCTCAGGCTCTTGAATCTATTAGTATACCTGCTGGGTTGAACTGGTGGAGATACAAACTGTACATGCAAGATTTTGGCTAAATTCAAAGGGAGTATTCACCCTTTAAGTTAGGGATTATTTAAGCTGTGTTTGCAGAGAACTTAGCTTTTCAAGGTGCCTTGAAAGTCCAAATTACGATACACGTTTAGCTTCCTTTTATAATCAACTGTCTGACTAGTTTTAAATATGAGAAACACTGACTCCTGGAGAAGCTGCAGTAAAATTGTGCAAAAATTCAGTATTTTAACTGTATATCATTTTAGTTTTAGACTGCTATTGCCTGTGGCAGTTGAGCACACGTAGCTAGATGCTGTGCTTCTCTTGTGGAAACCGCAGGGGTCCATCTGGATTTTTTTTTTTGGATGATTTCCCACCATGAAAGCCATGAGTAGGTCAATCAATGCTGAAGGAGCTGTATGGCTCTTCATGGTACGGTCTAAATCTGTTCTGAGCACACATGTAAGGTGGAAAATACTGAAACTCCATCTACATCAGAACCACTCAACTTTCAGTAGTATTTGCACATTTTTCAACAAATGAGGCCCATGACATTGAGGCTATGGAGCTATTCTACAATTTAGTATTGGAGTTCCTCATTAAGTTTGCTTTGATCAACTGTACTGTCAAAGACACCCACAGGGTCATGGCTTCTCCTTCTGAACCTGTGCTATGGGAACCAGCCACTACACAGAGCAGCAATGAACATTAGAAAGTGGCATACAGCATAGAAGTTTAAGATAAGACCAGCTTTTCTTGAGTGGATAAAGAAAATAGAATTTATGGCAACCACTGCATGATGACTACTTTTGTTAATTACCTGTGTATTACCATATAGAAAACTAACGTGCATACATAATGAGGTTTGATCATGTCTGTGGGATTGCCAAGGACTAAATGTCTCTTCTCCTGAGTTTATTGGACCATATCTCAGTTATTCTCAGATTTTTTTAAAAATTATTTTTCAGCTAACAGCAAATCTGTCTCAACCGACTGTGTGGACTTTTTTGAATGCTACAAAACGACTCACCCCATCACTGGTCACACACCTGCCAACGTTTCCTCACTTATCCCTCTGAGCATGTCATCCCACACGATGGGAGTCACAGTGGGGTAAGATGATGCCATACAACTTGCAACTGCTTTTATATGGGATAAGCACAGCTTTTCTGGTGTGTTCTCTTGTTGTTGCAGCCACTGTTTTGACTCTTCTCCTTCACCAAGGTAGTAGACCTGAAACATCAAACAAATAATCCTGGCTTCCTGCACAGGAAGGGGGACGAGATTGACACAGTATCATTGAATCATACAATACTCAAAAACTCTTGCACTGATGTAACACACTGAGTAGACATATTTCAAAGCACATCTCAGTGTTGGAGACACTGTAAGCATTCAGTCTGCAGGAGACCCTGGTCTGGACTAAATACATCACGTAAGGGAAGCTTTCTGTATGAATTAAAATACCTACATGATTCCTATACAAATTAAGGCATGCTGCATTTGGTTCTGGATGGTTTGTCTTGCAAGAATCGCTCACCAGTCTTAGTTCAAGAAACCTAGAAACCCATAAGGTTCTGAATTAAAGTGAGGTTCCTGTCCTGGAGATTATTTGTACATGAATCTAGAAGTGATTTGGGAGCATTTCCAAGAGCGGTCAAAGCATATTTACTCCTATGTATGTAGCAGATTTGGGCCCATTAGAATGGATATGTATTTAAGTTTCTGTTATTTTATTTACCCGGTTAATTTTCCTTTGGGAATTACAGCTGGTCAATAGGAATGACATCCCAAGCTCCCGGAATGGCTTAGCACTGAAGCCTTTTCTATGCTGGCTCGCGCTGGTGCTTCCTGTCCCCAGAACTCCACCCGCACATGGCCTGGGCACCACTGAAACACAGAAGCCTCAACCCTCGCTTCCGCTGCCCACCATAAAAACTTCCTGGCTCCAGAAAAGTCCCACCTCATCGCATCCTATGTGGAACCACTTCAAGTCTTCATGCAGCGCCATGACGTGATCGATCATGGCTTTGACCAGCGCCCGCGACTCCTCCTTGTGGGGGTTGAGAGCGTTGGGAAACATCCTCACCTCGCGGAGATGGGCGAACTCCTTGTGCTTCAACACGAACTGTGGCAGAAAACCAAGGTGAAGGCGGCTTCAGCTGGCTCTGGGGTCCCCACAGCCCACAGCTGTGCCCCATCTTGGACCCTTGAAGCCCCCCTCAGGGCCTGTCTCCACTCACCTCCATGTGCCCGAAGCTCTGCACCAGCGGCACCACCTCCAGCTCCTGCTCCTTGGCAAGGCCCAGCAGCTCCTGGAGCTCCTGGCGGCTGCAGGACGGAGGACACGGGGCACGGTGAGGACCAAGCCGGGCTGGTCCCACAGTGCCCCCCAGTCCTCCCTGTGCTACCTGTAGGCGTGTGGTGCCCGCAGCGGCTCCAGCGGCCCTGTGTAGGGAAAGGTGTCCTCATACTCCAGCAGCAGCCCTGTGGCGCCCAGGGCACGGAGCAGCGGCAGCACCTGTGGCAGGGGGGAATTTGGGCTTAGGGTTGGATTTAGGGCTTTTTAGCTTAGGGCCGGGTTTCGGGCTTTTGGGCTTAGCGCCAGGGTTTAGGGCTTTAGGGCTGCCTTTAGGATTTGGGGCCGGGTTTAGGGCTATAAGGCTGTGTTTAGGATTGGGTTTAGGGCTTTAGGGCTGGCTTTGGGGCCGGGTTTAGTGCTTAGGGCCGGGGTTTAGGGTTTTAGGGCCTGCTTTAGGGCTTAGGGCTTTAGGGCCGGCTTTGGGGCTGGGTTTAGGGCTTTAGAGCTGTGTTTAAGGCCGGGTTTAGGGCTTTGGGGTCGGGTTAAGGGCTCTAGAGCTGGCTTTGGGGCCGGATTGAGTGCTTTAGGGCCGGGTTTAGAGCTTTACGGCTGAGGGCCGGGTTTGGGGTTTAGGGCCGGCCCCCCTCACCTGCCCCAGGTAAGCGGCTCGCGGCGGGGCGCCCTTCAGGTCCAGGTGCACCAGGCGCTGCCGCAGCCCGCCGGCCGCCATGGCCGCTCCGCTCTCGATTGCTCCTGCCTGCGGCGCGGCTCCGCTTCCATCGCTTCGGCCTGGGCGGCCGCGTCCCCCTGCGGCAGCGGCTCCGGTGCGGGTGTGTGGGGGGGGAGCTGCTCGGCAGCCGCTTGCTCTCCCCTGGCAGGCGGGGGGGGGCGGCGCCGAGCGCATCGATCAGGGCAGGCCGCAATGGCGACGCAGCGCCGAGCGGGGCCGGGGGGGGAGCGGCGGAGGACGGGGGGCGGCAAGGCCCGGGCCCCCGGCACGGCGACGGCAACGGGACGGGGCTGGGCGCTGAGGGGAGCGGCCCCCGGGGCTGCCCTGCTCGGCTCCGCCGTCCTCGTCGGTGGGTTTCTGGGCTGGAGCCTCCCCGGCGGCTGGCAGGGCGGCGCGGAGGTGCTGGCCCGCGGCAGCGAGGCGGTGCGGGACAGGTTCGTGGAGGTGGCCTGCTCCGGGGACTACGGTGCCGGCAGGAGGTTCGAAGGTACCGGGGGGGGGGGCGGGGCGGGTACCGGGGCGTCGGTGTGAGGGAGCCCGGGGTGTAGGTGTCAGGTATTGGGATGTAGGTGTGAGATATTGGGGTGTAGGTGTCAGGTATTGGGGTGTAGACATCGGATAGTGGTGTATCAGTGTGAGATATAGGGTGTAAGTGTTAGGTATTGGGGTGTAGGTGTCAGGTATAGGGTGTAGGTGTTGGGTCTTGGGGTGTAGGTACAAGGTACGAAGTGTACCTGTCAGGTATTGGGGTGTCGGTGGAAGGGACCAGGGTGTCAGTGTGAGGGACCCCCGGGGTGTAGGTGGGAGGGACGAGGTGTAGGTGCTGGGTATTGGGGTGTTGCTGTGAGGTACTGGGGTGTAGGTGTGAAGTACGGGGTGCCAGTGTTGGATATTGGGGTGTCACTGTGAGGTATTGGGGTGTAGGTGTGAGATATAGGGTATAAGTGTCAGGTATTGGGGTGTAGGTGTGAGATATTGAAGTGTAGGTGTGAGGTATGGACTGTAGGTGTCAGGTATTGGGGCGCCAGTGTGAGGTATGGGGTGTAGGTGTCGGGTATTGGGATGTTGGTGCAAGGGACGGCGGTGTAGGTGTGAGGGATGAGGTGTTTATGTCACATATTGGGGTCTACCTGAGCGTATTGGGGTCTCCCTGAGGGTATTTGGGTGTTTAAACCTCTTAAACCAAGTTCACTCTGCTTCTGTTGAGCACCCGGTCATTGCACACATTATTTAAATACCCAAATATTCACGTCTTTTGGGGCAGCTCAAGAGATTCCTTGAGAATCCCGCGTAATTCTCTCCTGAAGCTGCTTTGCTTGGGCTGCGTGAAATCAACTTCTTGCTCATCTGCTTCCAGCGCCTTTCTGTGCTCTGCTGATCCCTGTAATAGACTCGTGGATGAGTTTGTAAATGTTGTACAGGGCATGAAGTGGAACTAATTTAGGATATTGTTTGTGCTGCTAGCATGTGGTGATAGCACAAATGCCAGCTTATGGTGTTCTTGTTTTGAGATGTGTGATGCTGCCTGCAAAGCACATCTCTTCCGTCTTTGGGTCTCCCAGCTGAGCCTGTTTTCTCTTGAAATGGTATTTGTCTTCCTTGACAGGTGGTTCTTTTGAATGTTGATGTTGGATCTTCTAGAGAAACACAAGGTTTTCATGTGCTCTGATGAAAAGCAGTGATTCTAACTCGCTGCCTGCAGCCGAAGAGCTATGCTGATACCCTTCAGATTTGTAAGTGTATCTGGATGAACGCTTTGAAGTGGCACTGCTGGCAGAAGGCAGATCAGCTCTTGCTTTTTGTCAGCCTACTTGTAAGTCTAGCTGCGTGTTGAACTTGAATGGTGAACTATTCCGTGTAGAAAAAAAATCATCTTTTCTGAGATAGCTGGTAGCCAAACCTGTTTCCTTGTCTGGTTTGTCATGTGGCTGACAAATTATGTGCTGGCACAAAGCTGGAGGCAGCGTGGAGGCCACAGCAAGCTGCTTGGAGCAGACAAAGAACAACTTCCAGTTCTTCTGTTCTTCTATGGGTGCCAGTGCTGGTAGGAGGTGTTCAAACTGCAGCCTGGATGCGCTGCCCCAAGGTAACTGCCCCGGCACTTTGCAGGGGCTGGTCCTGGAGCTGCTGGTCACAAGGTTGATAACAAAACAGAAGATGGTGCATAGCCTGCGCTCAGAAAGACTTTTCCAGTGTACTTTTGATACCATTTTGGAGACTTCATCTCCAGTGTTCTTGAGGCCAAGCAAACGGCTGTCAGGAAGTTGCTAGTAAGAGAGCTTCCTCAGTAGGAGGACTTCTTGGCTCTAAACAGAGGAATACATATGTTCTGTTCTAACTTTCTGCAGTTACCATAAGGAGAAATGCCTGCTGGCTTTATTTCCGTAGTCCCAAGGCCAGGGAAATCTGCAGTGTTGCTGCAGATGTGGTACTTATAACTGAACTGAGACTGAAACTGTCCTTGTTCTGCTACCAGGGCTTCGGCTTATCAAAAGAAATGTCCCAAACCAACAAAACCTGATTTCTTCTCTGATTTGGTAGAGCAATTTTCTGAGCTGGGGACTTGTGGTCTTGGCAGCCCCTGAGTTCTTTTCAGCAGAAGGAAGGAACTTGAAGGATACCTCTGCCAAGGAGGAGGAATGGATGCGTTCTCTGTTCTTGCAGCATGATGGGGAGCGGACTGCAAATGCCAACTTCGGAGTGCACTGTGACCTCTCCTGGCTTTGTCTCAGAACGACTGATACAATTGGCATCAAATCCAGGAAAGTGATGGAGGCTCAAGGGGCAGGGGGTCATTTTTGAATGCATTTGGGCTTTCGAAGTAGATGTTTGCTTGTTTCTCTTTAGCTTATTATGTGTTTGATTTTATTTTCTAGCAGATGCTTTTACATGTGTTCCCATGCGTTATACTCTCAGAAAGAGATCTGTGTTAGTGGTAACAGAAATGTACGAACATCTGTTGTGTTAGCAGGTAATTGAAGCTGTGCTGAACTTTTCTTGTTTTTTTTCGTCCTGCCTTTTGCTCAGCATCCGCCAGGCGGTGGTGAAGAGCTGGCTGAGCCTCGCTGCTCCCTGCTCCACACGGGGGCTGCTGATAACTGAGGAATAAAATGCGGCTTGTGCTTCTCTGCCAAACTGGATTCGGCTGCGGAGCTTCAATCACTTCATGGGAAATAGCTTTCTATCTGTCACTGAATAGATTTTAATTCTGTCTTCACTCTGGCTTGACATCCGCAGCTGCTGGCTCTGTGTCAGAAGGAGGCACGTTGCCATCATCATTCAGCATCTGATGCTTGCGGTAAAGTTTCCACAGCTCAGATGAGCTTTTTGTTTGTGCACCTGTCCCTGCCCCACACTGAACCAGTCTGAGCTGTGAGTTTGCTTCAACAGATGCCAGAACTGGTGGCACAGAGCAGTGTTCTTATTTCCGTGGTACGGCTCAGCAGTAAACATGCTTCACAGAAATATAAAATCTGTTATTTGTCAGCAGCCGAGCACTTCACTGATTGTGTTTGCAGAAGATAGGGTGTTCTGTGAACAGTCTCATCTGCGTTCTGAACCCTGCAGCCAAACCTTGGCAGTTTCAGCTGCCTGAGATATGGTTGAGCACTTAAGTCTGCTGTGGCTTCTAGTGGGTCTGATGAACACTGCACAGTCTCCTGTTTGTGTTGACATGTTGTGTCAAGGTACAAAGCAGCTGTGGTTGCTGCCCAGAGAAAGCTTTGAGATGCTTTTCCAAAGACTAGATCAACTGATGTGGAAAGCAGAATGTGTACAGTGGAGGCGCCTGGACTGCTGGTATTATTATGGGAATGTCATCCAAGCAGCCTTTGCCTCTCCTTGTCCCGCTTGGAGCTGGATTGCATTAGTTGAGCATTGTGATGGGGCTCTTTCCTCTTGAGAATCACCCCGGTCTTGAAAGCGAATGGTGCTTGGGCAAGTACCTCTGCCAAGCAGAGGGCAAAAGCGCTTGGAGCGCTGTATCCCCTTGTTACACTCTGTGTGCTGAATGGGAACGGGGGCTGCAGGGAGAACTTGGGCTTCTGCGTGGTTTACGGTATGCCTCTTCCACCCTGACTGAAAAAAAACCGCTCTGGGATCCAAAGCTGAGAAGCTGATTTAGATAAACGAGTGATTTTGTGTCTATGAGGCACAGATTTGCAGAAGCTACTGGATGCTTTGTAATTCTACATTGAATTTCTCCGGAGTGCAGCTTTTCAGAGTATGCTCTTAACACTTCAGTGCTCTCATGCGTGGTGGTTTTGTAGATGACAAAGATGACACATTCCTTAGTGCTAACGTTGTTTTCCAACAGGCAGACTCTTCTGGTCTTTCCTTAGCTTACGTCCAGTGTTTGTGCCTTGCTGTCAGCACCTGACTGACTTTATGCTGGACTATCTTTTCGTTTTTCTCCTCAGGTTGGGAAGGCTTCAGTTGTGTCTTTCAGAGCACCTCCTGCTTCCACCAGTGTCTTTGTCACTTTTCTCAGAGCGTGTAGACGTGTGACAGTTGCCTTCTGTAAAGCTGTGGTTTTGCTAAATATTGGCTCTGTAGTACCAGCCTTTCTAAATGGTTAAGTCCCATGTTGTTGCTTGCAGCTGGAAACAGAGCACACATCTCTTCTGAAACCACAAGTCTTTGCTAGTGCCCTTTCTGGAGGGTGTCAGTCAAAGAAAACTCTATTTAGATGGGCTTGCCTTGGATTATTGAAAACTTCCTTTGAGTGTACTTTTTCCGTTTCTGTCCTTGAACATGTGCTTTCCCTTATCTCTAAGACATTTTTCTTTGCCTTTCAAGCACTAAAAAGTCCTTTTTGATGACAGAAGGAGGGTCGTTCCCATCCTTTGTCTCTGTACACTGAAGCAACTTCATTGTTTTTCTGTATTCAGCTTTCTTCTGAACTTCTCCTTTCTCATTTTTGTATCAGTCAGTTACCTCAATCCTGTTTTTTAACAGGACAATTGGGGAAAAAAAAAGTGAACGTGTGTTTCTAAACTTGTGCTTCACAAATTTGTTGACATCTTTATAGCCAGAATGTTAGGTAAATTGTGGAATATGTCTGTTAAGTGGTTTGTGATTAACCGTAATTATTCTGCAAATCTTTAGTGAGTGGATCGTAGGGTTGCTACCTAAATGTGTTGTAAATGTTTTTACTTCTGGGAACCCAAACTGGTTCCTTTTGGGCTGTTTATGAAGGCGTATCGGTAAGTTTAAAATTGGGTGATGGAAGCTGTTACTGCCCCAGCCGTTTGTCCCACTCTGTCTGAATATTTGCTAGCACGGAGGCAGAGATGTCTCATCCTTCTCAATAAGCTCCTGAGCTGCTTTTCAGCCTGGCATTCAGAAGTGAATTACTGATTTTAATCTGCCACTGCTGTTATGGCACAGCAATATAAGATGCGTACGTTTTTGGTTTTGGGCAGCCAAGAAATAGCTTGCAGTGTTTGCTGCCTACTACTTGTTACCATTCAGAACGGCTATGTCCTGTGCTCCAAAGGAATATTGCATTTCCACTGTTGGCATTTTTACTGCAAGGTCTGCAGTGTTTAATTGGAAAACGTTCAGTTTTTGGAATTACGAGATTGGAAAACAATAGAATTTCCCCCAAAAACTTTGTCTAGCCTTTCTGGTCGCAGAGGGGATGCGATGTGCCTGAAACAGGCATAGAGGCTTCCCCTTCCAAACGTAAAACTTAGAGCAACTTCTCCCCCTGTAAAGCCCCGGTGGGTTTTTGTCTGTTTGAACTTTGTGCCTTTGGGGCTGGTAATGCATTGCGAAGTGCTGTCAGCTAACGTGTAATGCACCACCCGGTTGCTGACAGAATTTTTGCATTTTTCCTGGTGAAGCTTTTTTCTGTCTCTCTTCTTAAAATTTCAAAACTACTGTTTCTGAAGAACAGCATGCTTTGATTCTGCTTTTTTGTCCTTTTGCTCACAGGGTCAAGAGAAGAGAAGTGACGTGGGGAGCAGTGGTTCTGGTTCAGCCTCTTTACAGTGCTGGGTTCTGTGCTGCCATTGCGGTATGGATGGTTGGCAGCATAATCTCTAGCGTTATTTTATATTGTACATTTGCTAGGTTGTCTTCAAATAATTTAGTACGTGCTCCCTGGAATTTGATTCTTGCTTGAGCTGACCTCAGGGAATTGTTGCCGGTAGTCAGAAAACGCAATGACTTGTCTGGGTTGTAATCCCCCTGGTTTCCTGACCTTCACCTGCTGCTGCATTTTTACTCCAGTGGCTTAGGAGGAAAAATCTCTTTTTGGAGCATTCAGGGACCCAGTGTTGGCTGCCTGCCCTCACGGTGACAGACCCAGGAGGGCGATCTGGGTTCGGGACTAACTGGGATCTGGAAATGACGGATGGGGAGCCGGAGCAGAGCGGGCTGTATGTGTGCACCCAGGTGCACTTGGTGAAGGGAGGGACGTGTTTCGGGTGCCTCAGGGTTCAAACACTGCCTGCTGTGGGTGCTTCCAATTTAAACACAAGTCAACCAAGTGATTTTTCTTTTCCCGAGCAAGGAAAAATGTGCACAGTTCAGTATGTTGTTGTCAGCACTCAGCCTTTTCTCCCACACGTCATCATCTCATTGCTTCTCTCTCCTCCTGAAGCTCTGGTGTGACTGGAGGGATTTGCGGTGTGCTTGAGGCAGCCAGAACATGTCCGATAAGGCCGGGTGTGCATTCGTGTAAAGCTCTTGTGCTGTGGCAAGATTTCGTTCCATCACTCCGTGGTCATTGTTATCATTAGCTGCTTTCGATCAGAGCAGACTGATGCTTTTGACTTGTACAGGTGATTTTTTCCCTCTCCCAGTAGTGCTTTGCCTCTCTCCTTTGTTTTGATGATCAAATAATCTTTGAAGAGGAGTTCAGTTCAGCAGCAGTAAAGTGTGTTGGCAGATGTCAGCAAATGCATTCCTTCAAACTTTTCTGCAACTGTACATCTATAAATGGATCTTCCCCAGAAAAGTGCCAAATGCAGCATCCCAAGGTCTGTAGTGGCTCAGAACTGATCTTACCAATCGTTCTTGCCTGAAGGCTGGTGGACCAGACTTCCAGTTTTATAAGAAGGTACATAGAATCATAGAATATCCTGAGTTGGAGGGACCCACAAGGATCATCGAGTCCAACTCCTGGCTCCACACAGGTCTACCCAAAAATTCAGATCATATGACTGGGAGCATAGTTATGTAGTGTATTCATCGTGTATTCTTCATCCATAATTCTTGCTGTTAGCCTTTTTCCATGAGCTTTTAATATCAAAGGTTAGATTTCTCAGCAAGGGATTTTAAGTGATTTTATTGGAAAGATGATGATTTTCTTTCTTCCCTTTGTGTTGCAGGGTGCACTCCCAGGAAATGTGGAAGAGGTGTAACCGATGCAGTAATAACAAGGGAGGAAGCTGGAAGAATCCGCAGGTAATTTTTCTTTTAGTTTTTGAATCGTAATGTGCAGAAGAAGCAGGGCTGTGCTGACAGTGTGCCAGTATTTCAGGTGTAGCACAAAGCTCGTTAGCTCAAGGAGATGGTTTTAACTGGTTAAAGCATTAAACTTGTATTTTAAAGCCATTTTCCTCTTCTGCTGTAGCAAAGGCTGTTTGCTCTCACATGGAGTCTGCCTAGCTCTGTTGGGCATATGGGTTGTAGAGAATAAAAAGAAATCGTGTTCTCTGAATCTAACATTATTTGAACAATTTTTACTTAGCCTTCTGTTCCAATTGGCCTTTAAAAATGGAATGAAACAACATGAACCTCTGTTCAGCTGCGTCACTTTATGAGTAATGAGCTGGTGCTGACCCTCTATGAGCACAAAGTGGTGAATTTTAATCAAAGAGTAGGGGACACTGTCAAATTCTTCATGTAGAAGAGTTATCAGCCTCCTTGAGTGTGATTTGCACTTGGTGATTATGTAAGTGGAATATCACCGTAACACTCTCAGTGCTTCATCTGATGTGCAGCTGGCATAGAGCTGTTCTCTAGGCTGGCCCTTTGACTTCAAATTCTGGCTGGAGTCTTGTTTTTGATAAAGTATTTTTACATTATGTAGGTTTATTTGTACTGCCCTGAAGGATCAAGTTCTGTGGTGTTTTTGTTTGTTTTGTTTATGTTCAGTGTTGCCCAGAATGTACTTGAAAGTCAGTGGTTTTGGGTGTGTTGTGGGTGTTTATGGAAGGGGCTACAAGTTCAGATATGTTCCACAATGCAGATGCTCTATTTTCATGTCAGGCTGCGTGATTCAGAATTTCAGATAAATGGTGGCTTTTATTTTCAACTCAGTTGGGTTATATATCTGAAGCATTAAATAACCCTTACTGGGAAGTTGTATGCTGTAAATAATGATATTAAAGGACAAAGTAATCAGATTCCAGTTCTCATCTGAGGTTATTGTTTTGCCTGCAGAATAGCAGAGAGAGGACTGTCCTTGGGAGGATCTGATGGAGGGGTGAGCAGTGTCCTGTTACTTTTTACATTCTCTTACTTCCAAGGTGGGCTTTGAGATTATAAATGCATTTTGGGGGCTAGAGGAGAGAGGAGATAATACAGAATTTTTCCTTCCGCTTAGATATGGGAAAAATGTCTGGAAAATAGTTTTTTTGTCCTATTAATGCTTTTGCTAATACGATAATTCATGACTTCTGCAGTACTGTTGACACATTTCCTATTATTCATTAATATTTCTATCTCTTCTCTTGAACTGATTTTGTTGGGTGCATCTGGAACCAGTTGCTATAGCTGAACTGCACAAGTTTGATTTCTGTTGAGAAACCGAATCACAGCGATTCACAGCTATCATGTAAAGATTGGTTTCATGTAGTGACAAAAAGCCTCATGTAACATCTTAAGCAGAATTTTGAATTACATTCTTTAAAACTGAAAACAACAATTTCTCTATCTCATGTGTTTCTCTTAATTTCTTCTCCCCTTTTGTTCTCAGGTTGTTTTTGTGTATGAACAGAAACTGTTTTGTATTTGTAAACATAAACACTTATTAAGGCCTCTGCTGAATTAGGGCATTTAGTACAAGAAAAGGATAAAGATTTTTATGGGGTGGAAAAAAAAGAGACTTTAATGTCCTTGTGACTGCTTAAAAAGATCTGGAAAAAAAAACCACAACTAAGCAACTTAGGTGGTGTTGCCCATCTGAAACAGTATCTTTACAATATTTAACGTTCCCTGTTCAATTCAGACAGTGTCTCTTGGATATTTTTTCAGTTCTGTGGTTGCATAATTTGCCATTCTGCCTAGGTTACTCAGCCCGTTGGGATCTCCTGCTTAGTTCCTGTCATTAGTGCTGTCAAGGCTGTTTCCTGTCTTGTTCTTTTGGGACCTGCATGTGATTGTCATTAGACTTCCACAAAGAGGGATTAAGAAGGGCAGTGTGAGACACAGAGACAGGTTTGTGGATTTGGATTACAGAGAGCTGGGGCCAGCAAACTGGGGAAATGTCCAGAGACCTTCTGGAAGAGACTTGAAGGGAAGTGAGCGGCTGCCCAATGCTCAGAGCTGGGCATAGGGTCCTGAGCTGGGTTACTTGGACAATAAGCTGGAATCTCAGACAAATATACAGCTGTCATCTACATCACTCTGGAAGCATCATTTTGTAGTTTTTTTAAAGGAGAGGGAAACCAGGGGAAAAAGATTCTTGTAGTAAACTGCTGTTGGTCGCAGAGAGATCTGGGCTGTGATCCAAATCTTCTCACGTTTCTTGTAATGTGGGAATGTGAGAAAGTTACTGCATGCTGTTACTCCTTAGGGAAAGGTGCAAGAAGAGTTGTGTAGTATTGCATTGAAGCCTTATCCAAAATTGTGGATAAACATCTCAAAGACGCTGAAAATGGGAGCTGAACAGTATTTCTAGGGGATCACGTTTAGGACAACCTTTTAAATATAGACTCTTTATCTAATTTCTCATATTTACTTATTTTTCTTTCATCCCCAGTTCTGTATTTTTCTTCTTATTATTCAGTTTGTGTTCTTGTATTCCCCATGTCATGGAATAAATCTGCTTCTGGTAGTGCAGTCCTGGTTCCCAGATCTCATTAAATAATGATTGATGTGTGCTGGTGATGTGTAGATTAAACTTTTTTCTTTGTTTAAGCCTTTTATTCTATTTTCAAATCTCTCATCTACATAGCATACAAAATGTTTCAAGTCTTAACTTCATCCAGCGACTTTACCCCTTTGCCTCCTAAGCTTCAGTTCTGTTGGATTAGATTTAGCTTGTTGCTTTAAGGTTCTTAGACTTCGGAGTGTTTGAATAATTCTGTCCAATTATGTCTGTTGTTCTAAGACTAACTTTTTTTCTTAGAACTTCCTTAAATAATTTCTCACATCTGCTCCTTATTTCTTCTTAATTCTTTCTTTAGCCAACTTGATCTCTCCACTATTCCAAGTGGAACGTCTTCAGATTTCTACTGGGGTACAGACTGTGTTTTTATTCTCCCAGATTCCTCCTAACACCTTTTTCTCCCTTTGTTTGCTACTCTTTCGGCTTCCTCGGAGGACTGAAGTGTAGTGCAAAACCTGGTTTCCCTCGTCGTCCTTTTGTGTTGAGGAAGTCCTGGCCAACGTCTGAATTACTGAAGTCTCCCAGGAGTCACGTGTCTCCCAGGAGTCACGTCCCAGTTGTCATGCCGAGCTTTCTTTCCTATCTTGTCTTCCTTTATAATTGCTCCTAGACTAGTGTGTGACAGACACACACACATGCACACTCGTGTGCTCATGCACATGCTGAGGCTAGAAGACACGCTTGTAATCTTCTAGTTTAACTTCCAACAAAATATAACAGGGGCACCTTCCAGTGCTGTACCTCTCCCCCATGTAGGTCTCTGTCTCTGTAGCTATAAAATAGCTTTTCCACCGTGTTCTCTCTTTCACAGAAAGTCATTTGCACTCGTTCTCTTGCTGTTTCTCAACTTACTTTTTTCCCCTCTTTATAAAGATAATGACCTTTCCTTTTTTTCCCGACCTAGTATTTTCTTGCATGCACTCCCTGCTTGCGTTACCAGCTTAGTCATGACTCATTCATTCACATCTTTGTGAGTGCTGCCATCATAACGCCTCTCCAGTGTAAATAAACTTGACTCATTTACTATCAAAGCTATTGGCATTTAGACCAAGCCTGATGGAGGGGAAAAGAAAAAAACAAAGCACCTTGGTGCAGCCAGTCAGCTGCAGCCCTCTGCTTCCTGTGTTGCTGCAAAATTGGCAGGGGTAGCTACTTGAAATTCCTTTTTGCAGGGAAAATCACATTTCTTAATGACTGAAGGAAGCGAACAACATATGTAACTGTGATGTCAGACAAGGGTGTCTGATGTGGGCCCATGCACAGAACGGTGTTTCTGCAGGTAATATCACTCCTTGTTCTGCTTTCAACCCTCCCAGCCAAACTAAAGTCCTCAAAATGCTGTCCTTTCTGAATTTTCCAGGGAGAAGGTAAAGCCTCTGCATGGTATTTATCCTTCCACACACCTCTGCTGAGACCCCAGAGTCTCCTTCCTTTTTGCCTCGCCTCCTGCTAGGGGTAGCTGCCAGTTCGTGCGTGGCAGTGCATCTTTCACTTCCCTTTGTTTCTCTTATTGTCATGGTGGGATTGTCTGGACCTCGCTCTAGGAAGCTGGGGAGGGACCGGTTGTGTCTACTCTTTACGTGGTGTAAGACATCACAGCCAAATATTGCTTTAGTTTCCCGGTAATAAGCTGTGCCTCCAGCACTTTGTATGATGATTGATTGCATTTGTCTCATAATTAATCAGCCTCTCTCTTAAAAGGCATTACCTGAAGGATGGAACTCTTGTCCCTCTACTCCGATTCCAATAGAGCAGGATATTTAAAGGTGTTACTGTTTTTGAGAGCCTGTGCATGGCTGCACACAGGAACCACAGGTTTGCTGCTACCCAGAAAGGGTGGCCACGGAGAGCCTTTGTTGCTTTTCCTTCTTCTCAGCTCGTATGCGTGAGTGTTCCCACAGGAGGAGTGGGGAAGGGTTTGAGCTCTACAGGCGTCTTTGCAGGCAAGTGGAAGCAAGTTCTGAAAAATTCTCTTTTGGGCACTTTTTTTGCTGTTTTCTTCCAGAGTCTCACCTAAAGCTTTTAAGGGGTGAAGGTAGAAGTGGAATCACTGTAGCAGTGCACGTGTAGTTGGCAATCTGTTTCAGTGAGGATCAAAGAAAGGGCCTGTCATGCTCCGCAAGACAGGGAAATTGATCCTTTTTGCTATATGCTGAGAAATGGTGGCTATTTCCATGTCACTGTTGGATCTCTTTTGCAGTGAGAGGGTGGAGAATATGAGACTAACGATACTTAAGGTCCAAAGGAACATATGTTGTAGTGTTTTTTTTAAAAGGAAGTTCATTTTCCTTTCTGTAGGAGTTCTGTAACCATCTCTCAGAAATAGGTGTGTGAATATGTGTGTTTGCATTGTTCCTGCCATCTTTAGATAAACTTTATAGAGCTTTCAACTGGGGAGCATTGACCTGAACTACTGATGGCTGATGAACCCTGATCAGGCAGCTGAACTTGAAGTAACAGTGTTGACAGAAGCTTCCACCAAGGTATTCTTCTGAGTGTAGAAAATGGTGCTGAAAATATTTAATGTTCTGAAATGGCAGAGGCTAAAATAAATGCATTTCAGTTTCTTTCTAAGGTAGCTGTTAAACAAATAGCTCTGTGCTCACATGTAATCAACTCCCCGTCTACATTTAGCATTTGGATGTTTTCCCCTGTCTGAAACGACCCTGAGGAATATTCGATCTTCTCGAGACTTCATTTTCAGTCTTCCTCATCTGGCTTTGTACTGTAGCTATTACCTTTTCAGCTGTGAATATCTCCACTTCTTGGGGGAGTCTTGTATTGATCCACTTGGCCATTTTGGATTCTACCACATCACTGTGATCATCTGCAGCTTGAGGAACTGAGAACGAACAAGTTTTACTTCTGAAGCTCTAGTAAAGCTTATTACAAGAGCTGCTCTTGGATGAGTGTAAGATGACTTGTTTTTGTAACAGTCTTCTGCAGCCTTTGGAGAACTTCAGTGAGAATGGGAGGTCCAAAAAGCTCATGCTGTGTCCATTTAAATAGCTTGTTACTTTACATATTTTTAAAGGTTCAGGGATATGTGAAGTGATTTGGGTACATACATTAAAAGAAGGCTGTCAATATCTCTTTTAAATGGAGACTTTTGTGGAGTTCCGCTATTTCAGTTTTGAAGCTCAAAGCAATTGAGCATACAGCAGTTTTCTTTTGCTCAGATTGTCATGGTTGTCTTCCCCAAACACGATCCAGACGAGGAGAGAGAAAAGTGCTTTGAGGGCAGGGGTGAATGCACTGCAAGTCTGACATGTAAGTGCACTGATGATTTGGGCTGCTTGTTCACCAGCCTGTCTGCTTTTGGGTCAAAATACAAAGTGGCTTCAAATCAAACTGAGTACTGTCCCAGCCATGCCCAGAAATCCTTCTTACTGGTGAGATGGAGGTTACCATTCTTTCCAGGCAGCTCACCTAGTCATACTATTATTGTTTTGATTTTGTTCGAATAATGTGAATGGTATGTGGTGCATCAAGAGCTGCCAGATCCGAAGATGAGAGTGCTTTTTCCAGGATATTGTACATCAAAGAGGTCATTCTAATTTTGGTGCCAGTCAGGTTAATTAACTGTTGCTATTTGATATTTTCAGTGCAGAAAATGAGGCTGCTATTAAGAAGGTATATTTTTAAATACCGTTTAACTGATGGGAAATAAGGAAATAAATATGTCCCTTGCTGTCCATAAAATACATATAAACGTGTACTTCATTCAATTCAGGGAAATATTTTAGGGTCTTGAGAGGTAGCTCTCTACCATAGCAAATCTGAATACTCATCTTTTAGCTTGGTCTGGAGCGTTTGGCTTGAATCAAATGGAGAAATTGATTGATTTTTTTCATATATAAAAACCTTTCACTCCCTGGTTTTATTTTACAGCAGTTTAGACACTGGAAAAAAAAATTGGCTCTGCAAGCTTTAGAACTGTAGTTGTTCTTTTAAGCAGACATTTGTGTCTGTATTAAATATGAGAAGTATACAGGAACTCATGGTGAAGAAGTTTTAATAACAAACGTTGGGCAAGTTAAATATTAGTGCTGTTATTTGAGCACTTCACAAATATTGGAAAATTAGTCATCTTTGTGTGGAAGGGAAATGTCTTCAAGAAGGGATCCAGGAACAAGGTGTCTTACCCTTAGTCCATGGAAGACTGGCAATTCTGTATGTTGGATTTGAATGTCGGCAATAGTAGTCCTGTGTGTTAGCCATATGGTACCTTAATCTTTTGTTAATTTGTAGAACAAACCGAGGGAGGCTTGCAGTTGTAAAGCAAGCATTAATATTTTGGACCTGAAAGCTAGAAACCAATAGTTTTGCTTGGGAGTGTATGGAAAATGAGAGCCAACTTGGGATATTTCTTGAAGGTCAATGATAAATAATGATAAAACCTTCTCACGCTTCTTTGTCTTTTTAAATTTTTGTTTCCTTTCCCAGGCATCAATTTTGGACTTGCATTCTGGAGCTCTTTCACTGGGGAAGCATTTTGTTAATCTGTACAGGTAAAGTCGGGCTGTGACTTGCTGCCATTGTTACCCTACAACTTCAGTACTCTGTGCCTTTTCAGATTTCTCAAGCCTTGTGGACTGGGGTTAGGAATGACCAGCTGTAGAATTGGTTAGGTTCATCACAGTTTCCATGGCTAGTTGAAAAGCTTGTGTGGCAGGAAAACTGGAAATACCTTTTGTTGAGCTGAGCTCTTTGAAAGCTACTATTACCTTTATTTTTAGAGTTCTTCTTGCACCAGCAAATAATATGTTTGGTGATTCTTCTGGGTGGATATTCCTTCCCTACCTTTACAATTACAGTCTATAGATTGTCAGCAGTGGAAGAAATCAAGTAATCTATACTTGTTTTTAAAAATCTGAATCCATGTGCTTATTTCATGAAGTGTGAGGGGACATTTTTCATGTTTGGGGAATTCTGTTATCAGTTGCTGTATATTGATCCCTTAATCTTTTAATATTTGATCTTTGAGCAATGCTTTGGGAATTTCACAAACATTTGTAGGATTTTTGAGTTGTGTTTTAATACGTGGGTTGTGGGTAAAGCACAGATGGGGAGAGAATACAGCTTGGTATGACTCGGGCAGTGTGATTCAGCAATGCCCATTTTAGTATGTTGATTCATTTTTCAGGTACTTTGGGGACAAAATTCAAGACATCTTCACAGAAGAGGATTTTGCATTATATCGGTAAAAAATTTGAATAACTGTAGGATGAACTACAAAATACAACTTGTTGTTTTTTGTAGAGTGTAAGCTGAGAGGGGCTTGTCCTATGTGATGGATTCAGAGTTGCAATTGAACTTGTAGCTCTAAGTAGTAATCTCTGAGAATGACGATGTCTTAAGTTTAAAGCAGCTGGTGTTATTTAGCTCCATCACCAATGTCAGACTAATATTGATGGTGTAAATGGAATCCGATGATGGCCTCACCCCATGTTTCACTTGCAGCCTAAGGGGTTGATGGTTGATGCCCAGTTTTAGCAGTTGCCAGCCCTGCAGACCTGCAAGCGAAGAGAGCTGCTTATCTGAGTTCTTCGGTTATTTGCTGGAACACGTCAGCTGAGATGCAAAATACTTTAACTGGTATTTCACATCTGTTATCCAAGAGATGTTGCATTAGATGATAAAGACAGTCCTATGCTATTATCACATCAGGAACTTGTTTTTTTGGGGGCAAAGTGTAGCAAAACATTAAAAATGCTAAAGCAGGAAGTGGAAGGACTTCAAATTACTAATGTTCTGGCTTGAAAAGAGGAGCATACTTTCCCCCTAAGAAGCCAGAATATGAAGTAGCGCTATAATGTAATAGCTTTGGCATCTGATACTTTTAGCTTTCCTGTAGACCTGCTCATATACTTAACGAAGACAACAAACAGAACGAGATCCATGTGTCTGAAGGTGTGTCGCCAAAGTTTAGGAACAAGCATTCTTTGTTGACTAGACACAATAAATCTTTAGTTAAGCATTTCAGTTGCTTTCTCATAATTTAAAACGTACCTGGCTTGAACATCTTAAAGTCTAAAGTTAAAGGTTTTTTTGCCCTTTTTGTCCTTTTTTCTTGCCTTTGTGAAGGAATCTGACCTCCCTCTAGTGGTGGAAGTAGTATGAAGTATCCAAATATGTTAATGGATAGGTATATTCCATACACCCAGCATATCTTATTCATTTTATTAGTTATAGTAATTTTGTCTTAAGTAGTAACCAATTAGAGTTTATTTTTATTACTTAGCCTAAACATTTTTAAATACCGTTATGTTTATAGATGACCATTGTTCAAATGTGTTTACTTCTGTCCCACAACTCATCACGAAAATGTGACACTGACTATTACTGAACTACAAATGCGTAAAGAAAAATAGTCTCTGCCTCACCAAGATAGTGGGGAGTAATGTGAAAATAATAGTCTTTGTGCTGCCTGCTATTCTACAGAAGATCGAAGAATCTGCAGAAATAATACAAGTGTATGGGGAGGTGGTGTCTTACTGCAGAATATTTATGTATTTTACATGAACAGAAATTCATACGAGTTATGGAAACATCGAACATTTCTGACCCTTATATTGTGAGGTGAGAGTACTGCTAGGGAACATCAGTATTCCATTGGTTTTGCATGCCAATGTAGGGGATGTTTCAGACTGCTGGATATGAATCCCATACAACGTATATTAAATGCTTTTGTTCATATTAATGGCAGTGCTTAACACAGACTGTAGTGCCTTATGTCTTTCATGAATGATTTTATGCTATTCTTGGGAGCATTTATCTTCATTACTTTTATTTACCTACCAAGGTCTGTTTAAAAATACACTCTTGAGAGATATAACTAGATGTAATTCATATCTGAGTATTACGGATTGCAACAATAACAAATCCGAGTAGGCATTCTTAGCCAGGAGGCTGGTTTCTAAACTGTCTGTGTCAGAATTATGTTGCTTCAGAATCAATTATGCTTTCTGGGCTGATGCTTTATCCTCCACCTGACAAGCATATTACAGCAATTCCTCTTGTTTCACATAATAGATGCGTCTTTATCCAGAAGAGAGACCTTTAAATCTGCGTGCTTGTTTTAAAGGTTGTGACTTCAGCAGAAAATGCCATCATCAAAGATTTATTCCAAAAGCTTTATAACTTATTAAGGCACAGACATGGAATGAGCAGAAGGGGAACTAATAGTTCGCTTTCTCCCTTTATTCATTTTGCACGTCTGACTTCTGCTGGAACTTTCTGGATATAGAAGAGCATCACGTTGCCTGCTTCTGCTGCCTTTGGTGCTTTTCACTGGGAACAGGGCAGAGACATGGACAGTGGGCTAGGGAAGTTGGGTGGTTTCACAGAGCTTTGTGAGTGTTCCTGTCTCCGTGCTTGAAATCTTCCTTTCCACAATGACTCTTAACAGTGCATTCTTTTTGCTGGTCTGACAGAGCTTGTATCTTGCAGAAATTTTCATGTGACACTTCTAGTTCTTTTTCTCAGTCCTTGCTTATGTAGCTGCTGGTATGTTAATCTGGAAACTCCGCAGTATAGTGAACATCCTTTCTCCTAGGTTCTGTGTGTCCTATACTTCTAAGTGCTTTATTGGCTATTCTTCTTTTTTGTTCTTCCAGATTGCTCTGATTACAAAATAGATTTTGTACACCGCTTTTATACAAGGTGATCGTATGCTGTTCTTAGTGAGTGTTGTTCTGCTTTTCCCCAAGCCTGGCTGTGCATTTTGATATTCTCCAGTGACTCTGTGAAAATGTACGATTGTTGCTGACAAGTTTTGGGAGGAGTTAATTTTTCTTTACTTAACTGTTGACTGGATTTGGTAATCATATACTTATCACCATAGCAGAGCTCTGTTTAGTACATCCGATCAGAACCAGGTTAGACCCTCAGCAGTTTGAATGGATACAGTGTTTATGAAAATGAATGTTTACATTCTTATCGCACTGGGCTCATTCATTGCTTCCTTGATAGTGCTTTCTGAACCGAAATTTGCCTTAGCCTGTTTTGCCAAGGCTGAAGAGAAGAGTTATAGGCTAAGAAGAGTGACTTTATTAGCACTTTTGAAAACAACTATATGCAGTATTTGGCATAAACTGGGCACAGAATGAGTTGAAATACATAGATGCATATGTTTGGATACATTCTCTGTAGTAGTTTAGGGAAAATTTTGATCTCTAAACAAAGACGTGTCTTTGCTTATACAGCAAAGTAAACATTTGATTCCCATTTCATTCCATGAAGAAAGACACGAGGTGCCTTATGGAGTATGATGCAGAGTTCGTGTTTGCACTGATAAGTCTGTCAACCTGCTAATGACTCCTGTGGTGGGGTAAATGTGACTGTGTGAAATGAAAGGCAGGCAAAGCTGTCACAAAGCACCCTGCAAAGCTTATGTTCCATGGCACAGTTAGCTTTGCCTTTGGCATTTAACTTGTAAAAGGATGGTTTTTTTTTTACTTTTTTTACTTTAACTAGAAGCTCAGATCTCCGTGTCATTAATTGCAATAGTGTGATGCAATGTTTCCCAGTCAGATCACTGTTCTGCACCTTAATCCCCCACCCCCATTAAGTATTAAGTTCGTTATGTTACTTTTTAAAATTTGTTTTGAATTGCAGCTGCTTACATTTGACAAAGTGAGAACTCCTGCTGGCAATTCACAGGCAATGAGGAACAGTCTTCCTTTGCATCTTTTAATTTTTCTTTTTTAGCTTATAGGATCTACATCCTTTTTTTTTTTTGTCTCATGCCACACTATTAGAAAGTGAGTATTAAACACCCTACATGCAGAAATAACATCCGTGAGCTGGCTCAACTAGGAATTTCCTGGAGTTTCACTGTATTTTGAGCAGTATGGTACGTACTCAGCAGGAAAAAGCATTTAGACACTCAAAGGTATTGCTGTTTGGAACTCATTTCCAGTAAATTTTTGCAATATGGGTTATTTGTTCAAGTATCAGTGGAAATCTGCAGTTTATTCGATACTTGAAGCCAGTAGCACACAGGGCAATAAGAGGCCAGCAGTGTGCATCCACACTCAGAGGCTAGCTACGTGGTTATTGCTAGGTCAGCAGAAGGCAGGTGCTTCCACGAGACCAGGATAAAGCTAAATCTATGCTGTTAAACCTGTCACCTCAACTACTTCATTACTTTTCTCCCCATTTCCCTTGCCTGCTTAATTTATCAACAGGAAACAAGTTTCTTTAGAAGGATGTGCTAACTTTCTCTTTGCGGCATGCTTCAACTTTGAGCTTGTTTTCCTCTTCTTCTGATAACCCACTGGCTGGTCCAAACCAGCTAGGCTTTTGGTGGTTGTTTTTGTGTGTCAGGAGACAAAAATGTTGTGTTGAGGAGAGCTTTGTTTCCTGCTTGGTTTGCAAAACATCCAGTCTTGCCTGAAGCTGTTGCACGTCTCAAAGAGGAGTGCGGCTTTAGCGCGGAGCCTTATAAACACCAGGCAGCAAATCTTAATAGAAAGTGTTTGAAAGTGGGAAAGGAATCAGCCTAAAAGAGGAAGCGGTATTGCTTAATGAGCAGTACAACGGCTGGAGATTTAAAGTTGTGTCAGGACTGTGGCACAGCTACTTGCAGATATATTCCAGCTGGCTGATGCTCCTGGCCACCCGGTGTCAGAGCCGGGGAACAGACTTCTTCAGTATTTGCGGGTTAGGCTATTAATTCTTCCGTTGGGCTGTTCAAAGTGCCTGATTCCTCCAAAATCATGGTGAAGTGAAATGAGTAGCTATGTCTGATGCTTTTTGGGAAGCATAAGGCAGCCTCTGTTGAAGTCCGACCTTCTTGGAAAGAAGACAGAAAGATCAGATACCCACAGGCATGAGAGGAAGGACCAGGGACCACAGATCCTTTCCTGATGTCAGTTTTACAAAACTCTGCCATTTTGTAGCTCTCAACTTGAAACCTCAGTTTTTGCATCTGTGTAAATACCTGAAAATCTCATCTCTAAATTTAATGGTTTTGATATTTCACAGCTAAAACAGTTTGAATTGACCCCTGAAAACTTAACGTTTTGTAACCTGTCTTATTTTAAGACAAGTTAAAAATCCAAACTGTATGTCTGTTATTGATTATTTTTTGATGGGGACAAGCTGTGAACAGGATGAGTAATTAAGCATTTTTCTTGGTCCTTGTCTTTAAAAGGTGCCTTTCACAGTCCAACACTTAGGTGTGGTTTTTAGTTCTGTCACTTCTTGTTAGTCACTGTTTGAATTCCCCAGGGGAATACTTGGGAAATGGTTTCTTGTAAATTGTGCTGAAGTTCAGTATAATCCAGCAGAGAAATGTCTGACACAGAAAGATGCAAAACTAGTAACATAATTCCATCAAAACTTCAGAAGAGTGTTTACTCCAAGTATCTCGTTCTTGTGTGCTTTTGAAGCACTTGGGAAGGAAGAAAAGGAAGACTAATACAACAGCTAAGAATGTGGTAAATTGGGAGAAAACAGTCCATTAAGACTTTATGGAACACAGAGGATTAGATTTTAAAATAAAACATTTTCATTTTATCTCACTGTGTTATTGCATTTTTTGTTGTTGTTGTTTTAATTTCCTCCAAGTTAAATACTACGCTATGTGTGTTTACTGTTGGGATTTGCCAGTGATCTTCCTGATGAGTCGCAAATCCTTTCCCTTTAAAAGCATTGACTGAACTAAAGCTGACGCAGTGATGGCCCTAGTCTATAGTCTAGATCTGTATGCAGTTTTCTGTCCTGAAAGACAACATAGGATGCTGCTATATAAGCAGTTCTATGCAGTGAAGCATGTGTGATTATTAATCTTCTATTTTTATGATCTTAAAAACAACAACAACAAAAAATCCAGCCGAACAAAACCCCATTCTTTTCCCTGTGCTTCCTGAGAGAAACACAGGAATAGCCATGGTAGAGATACCTTGGTTGAAACTTTAAGAATAATTGGGAAAAACATCTTGGTATTCCTTTTTAATAAAAATCTGGTTATGATATCAATGAATATGTTGGCCTAGAATCCCAAATTCATGGGCCTGAGACTTCATCTGTTAGTTTAAAGCTATCTTAAAAGTAGTTGAAGGTGCTTCCCAAGAGGCAGCCCTTTATGAACATACACATTTCCAGTCATCTGCTTTGGATTAAAAATATGTATGTAAACTAACTTAATCTGTTTATTAACTAGTGAAAAATTAAAGACTGTGATAGAATTCCATTGGAAAACACACTGGTTACACAAAGAAATTTTAAAATCTAGGCCACAGGAGACAAATAGTTCCCTTTTCTTAAGATTTTGAAAATAATGATGATAATAAAAAGAGGACAAAACAACAAAAAACACTGCAGATTCTTTTTTTCTTCGCTATACTTGATATTAGTCATTTAAGGCAACATAAGGGGGAGAGTATGGGTATACATTTCTCTTGATTTACTCTCTGAGGAGGAAGCTTAGCTCTGAGGAAGCAATAACAGTGAATGAAGGAGAATGCAGAAGAATCAGGAGAGGCGCATCACTGTTTAAATGGGGCCTCTACACTGTTTCAACATTAAGCGTGCTGTGTTGTGTTCTTTGCAGTGATGTGAGACGGAGAATTCAAGAAAAGATTGCTCAGGTGTTCGGAATCAGCTCTTCCGCCATGTACCTGACTAAGCCAACATTCTTCTCTAGAATAAACAGCACTGAAGCCAAGACAACGCACGATGAATACTGGCACCCCCACATCGACAAGGTAAGTGGGAGGCTGGGATGGGTTGCAAATGTTTCCAGTTATTAACAGATCACTTTAAAGTTATTTTGCATTAAACAATTAGTCAGGCACGTTTGAAAACTGGAGCTTGTAAAAATCCTCAGGAGAGGAACCTAATGGAAAGATAAGTGAATTTTAGAAGGATAGGCTAGGACCATTCCTTTTTCTCTTATATTCTGTACCTTAGTTTTGTTCTTTAGGGCTGTTAGAATTAATAAATTTTGTGAATGACTACTCAGAAATTGCTGTTTTGTCAAAAGCTGATTAAGCTGACCTGCACCTATGGAGTCTTCCAGTTCCATCAAAGCTGTGTTTCCAACTGGAGTGTTGCTCTTTCAGCCAGGTCTAGCAGGAACTGTTTCAAAGGTGCTAAATCGGTCATTGTGACTTGATCTGTGTCTTCTGATAGATGCTTGAAATCTGAATTTACATTTCAGTTATGTATAAATGGAGGGTTTTGTTTGTTTTCAGTGCATGTTCTGTGAGTATAGGTTCTTCATAGTTTTTCACACTTTCAAAGAATCAAATTTCACTGCATAAAGCAGGAAACTTCAATAGCTCATGGGTATCTTCTTTGTTTTTTTTTTTTAGTCTCAAAAAGCGTATTTTAGAATTTAAGACTGATTTATTACTGTAATGTGTTTTTTGTCTGCACAAGTAGGTTTGCCAGTGTTCTCATACTTTCTTTACTCTTCTCTACATGTGTTTTGCATTGGTAAATGAATAAGCTAGTTGGATAACCTTGCAATTAAGTGTTTCTACCTAAGTCTCTCCTGTACACATTATTTTGTCGTTTAGAAGTAAATCTGTTTTCATGACGAGAATTTGTTTCCTTTGTGCAAGCTGCTTCTCTGTTACGGCATCCTGACAGTGCCTGTACGTGATGAACAGTGGGCTAGATGTTTTGCTGGTTTTATCCATCTGTTTGTCCACATTTTGTTTATCTGCTCCCTAAACAGCCTGCCATGTAATTTACCAACTGATTAGCTTTGGCTTTTTCTAACACCCTCCACCCTCCTCCAGTTTCAAAACAACAAGAACAAAAAAACACCCACTAAATGTGGTCTCTCAAATCTGCTGTGCGTTATCTAAACCGTATTAGTTTCTACAGTGAACAGTTGTGTAGTCTGATTTGACAGTAGTGAAGGATTATTGTCACAGTTGTGACAGTTACGAAACATCTTGTTCATGATCATGTAGAATTTGATGCCCCCAAAATCACATACCTGTTCTAAAATATGAAAATTTGGCATGCTAGATTTCAAGGTATTTTCTGAGGGAAGTATAGTTTAGATTATACTGCAGGAGTTAAAACTGTAGCCTGTCCTATTTATTATGTATAGGTAGTTTGAACACTTTTTCATTTCTGTAGTAGCTGACTTCCACAGGAAGCTCACTACTGGGAAAGGTAAAGCATTCAGACTGTTGAAGTGTTTTTGTCTGCACCTTAAACTTATGTTCCATGTTTGAAATATGTTTTAATGTTATTTTCATTTGTGCTCTTGAAAAGCATCCTTACAGTGAGGATTGCATATGAACATGCCAATGCTGGGCCACTGTCTGCGCTGTCCAGACAGCATTATATGTTAGGCTGGAAGCCTTATGTGGGTCCCACTTGTGTGGATCAGTTCCTTGTATTTTGGAGGGAGGGACGGGGGCACAAGGGAACAGAACTTTCCAGACCACAACTATGGTGAACAGTATTCATGGGTACAGTGGTACAGTCTCTGTACAGTCTTATGTACAGAGACCTAGAGCAGATTTCTTCTAAGTGCTTCTTGAGCTCATGACGTGGTGGTCCAATTCTCACTCTTTGATCTTCACACGGAGCAAGTGCTGGCAGCAGTGTCAAGTGTTGAAGCGAGATGGACCGTTCACCATGGGCTGGGATCATTCTTGTAGAAACTGCCTCAGCTCAGTGGTTCGTCCCTTCTCTGGGATAAGGGACTTCAGCTATTGCCAGATAATGTACGTACAGCTGTGGTTTAAATGATAGCAGTTTGCATTGGGTAGTAGAAAACAGTTTGAACCAGGCTAATGGAGCCCTAAATAGGGTCTGACAGGGAGGCATCCTCGGTCCTGTTCACTTCATGTCCATCGTGAAAGTCCTAATTACATCATCTTTGTATCATTGCTACTGGATATTGGTCTTCACTTCTGGTACATCGTTCACTTGAAGTAGTATCAGAGGATTAATTTGAATCCTTTCCTTGCTGCACAAACAAGCCTCTAATCTCTCTGTCTGCTCTTAATCCCCTTAAGTACAATTGGAATGGAGCTATCTGCGGATGCAGCGTTCCTTTATGTGTTTACTGATCATGGCTTCCAGAAAAAGTTACAGTATGTGTTGAATATATAGGTCTGCATATAATTTTAACCTACTGTAGACATACATATATATTATATAATGTACATCTACATTGTACATAAGTATATGTAACATACATATATAAAATGTCTATCTATATTGTGTATTTAGAAAGAGGTAAAAAATAATTATATAGATATTATATATTATGGTCAGGTTATACAGCATTTAGAATTCAAAGCTCTGCAGGAGACTGAATGCAAACAGGAAGGTCAGTAGGTCAGAAAATATTTCAGGGAAGGCTAAATAGGATAGGCCGGTTATTGCTTCCCAGCGTATCTTCAGTGCAGCCAGTCTGCCTGGTGTTTTAGTTTTTGCAGTTGAGAACACAAACCAAGTTTCGTTCATTTTCACTGCAGTTGAAAACAAGGAAAAAGTGTCCCTATTGATCTGCAGTAAGAATTACTGTACAAAGAAGTGCCGTAGTATTTCTGTGTGGCCCCCAGAACAATCATGAATACTCGATGTTGAAGAAAGATCGGTAGAACTCAGGATGTTGAAACTTTTGCCAGTTAGTTGGATGCTTTTGTGTATTCCTGCATAATAATTAAACAGTGAGGACTGCTTCTAGAAGACTTCAGCTTTTTTTCTCCTCTTTACAAAAGAAAGGTAAAATCAAGTCTTTGAAAAATGAATCTGACACATTTTTGTTTCAAAGCCTGATGCTGGTGGTTCAAAGATACAGGCTCCTTGGAGCACTTGAGAACATTCTACATTTTCCCCTGAATTGCTGAGTATATTGCAATTACATTTCTCTATCTGAATATCTTTGGTTTGGAATATTTTAACTGCATAACGGAACAGCACAGTTCTATTATGTGTGTATGAGATTGGATTTTTTTTTTTTCCCCCTAAAATTTATTTGGTTTTTAGTTACATGGAAATGGAAACCCTTAAATCACCCAAATGAATCATTTAATCTTGTTGAATTTATAAGCAAGGTGGATTGAACAGAGTGTTGTCTTAAGATGTGGAATTTCGTCTTGGATGGAATTTGTTTGGAGCTGGATCTTTCAAACATCAAATGCCTGATTTATAATGGAATCGCTGTTGCACACTCAACCCTGACAGCAGAATAGTCTTATAATGTTCTCTAAGAGAGGTAATGCGGAACTGGAAGAGTTCTGCAGTCCCAAGGGAAGGATCCTGTCATTCTTCACAGACTTGTCAGGCTCCGCCACAGAATCGGCTTTGTTTTGTTTACCTTGAATTTCTCCTACTGAAAAATCTATTCCAGGACTTTGGTACAATTTTTCTTTAGTTTTTTTAGCTTTCACTTATGCATGCTCAGTTTATACCTATTTCGGTTTGCATGAACCCTGGCTTTTACATTAAGAAGACTTCCCCCCCCCCCCCCCCCCCCCCCGTTCCACTTCCTCCTATCCCCATATAGGCAGCATTCATATCCCTTTTCAGCTTTTCTTGCCTGAAGTAGAACAAGCTGAGCCTTAAGCTAACTGTAGGTTTTAATCACCAAAGTGGTGAAATTCACATTTACTGCCTTATATTGCTGATAAGGTTTGGGTAAATATAGGGACAAGGGTATCACCAAAACATTTTTCATTCTTTTGATTTGGACTGTGCAGTTCTGCGTATTGTTGGATTTGGATTTTTTTTTAAGCTTGTATGGTCATAATAACAAAATGAGTAAGAATGAAAATGTCTTCCTATCCCATCTGTTGCTGTGCTCTCTTACAGAATAATGCGTACGACTGTGTTGAGCCAAAATTTAACTGGCACTAATGAATGTAACTTATAATAATAAGGAAAATATTTAGAGAACTTCAATGTTTGGAAGTAACACTTACCTCTAACAGTCACCAGGTCAGACAAAACACTCTGCTAACGCTGTATATTTATGCAGTTCTTCTGTGCTGCACATTTTGCTGTTTGACAGTGTAAAGCAGAACTTCATTGAGTTGTGATATGCTGTAAAGAAATTGGAGAATACAGCTATTGATTCCTAAGTATGTTTTTGATTGTAGGTGACCTAGATATGAAAAGGAAATATTTTCAGCTCAGTGTTAAATATGTAAAACTCAGAGTGAAGCTATGCGATGTATACCATTTCTTTTCCCCATCTTCAACATTCATATTGAGGCAAATAAATAATACTCTAACAGGAATGAAAATCAGTCTGTTATACTTAAAAACGTGGTGTTTGTTCTGTAGGCTGACAGGCAGCAAAGACTTTGAAAGCCATGCGTGAAGGTTTTAAAAACAAAAAAAACAAAACCTGTATGGAAAGGAGTAGGTGTTCCTCCAGCGAAGGTGTATTTATTGGGAAGGTCTGATACACTGTTACCATGAAGTTTCTGCTTGCTAGCTGATGAAAGAGAGGGTAAAAGGTGAGGTTTCCAGAAACCTCAAATAGTGATTAGCTAAGAGATATGGTTAATTTCTCACAGACTGTTTTTGGTTCTTATCAGCATTATGGTGAAATCTGATTTTGAAATAATATAAATAAATCTGAGCATTTCCATATATTTGATTTGATGCAAAGGCGTAACTTCTGACACCGTGTTTTTTGCCAGCTGTTCAGTAGAGATAGGATGACAAAGATCAATAAAAACATTTCTTTAGTTTTGCAAACCGTAATAATAGAAATAATACAGGTAAAATACTAGTCGTGTAAAATATGTATGTAGTCTGTGTATAAACAGTATAGACTAATAAACATGTATAATTTCTATAGCAATGTTTTCATTTTTTTAGCGACCCTTTTATTAAATATGTGACAACTGGAAAATTAGAAAGCCAATCAGTTCTATCTGCTTAATTGCTTATATTCTGCAAAGATGAGAGCAGAATGTTGTAAAGTTTTAGTAACTGTTGACTTCACTCCTAGGTGACTTACGGCTCTTTTGATTATACTTCACTGCTGTATCTCTCTGACTATGCTGAAGATTTTGGTGGTGGACGGTTTGTGTTTATGGATGAAGGTTCCAACAAGACGATAGAGCCTCGAGCAGGTAAGAGTCTTGGTTTGCTTGCATGAAGCAGGCCAAATTGTGCCCATTATTATCTGGGTGGGCTGGCTGATACAGTGGGAGTTGGTATTTTGTGTCAGTAGTAATTGTGGAATAATATAGTTCTCTGTCTCTTGTTACTTGGATTGATTAGGTAGAAAGTAAAGATTACAACTACTAAGATGAAATAGTTCAAATATGTGGAGTTAAGCTGCATAAAGTGGCTTCTTTGAAAGCTGTAGCATTTAGAACTGCAATCCAGTTATAGAATCAAAGAATCCTTCAGGTTGGAAAATACCTCCAAGATCATCTAGTCCAACCTTTAACTTAGCACTAAAATCCACCACTAAACCATGCTACAAAGTTCTACATCTGCACGTTTCTTAAGACCTCCAGGGATGGTGACTCAACCATTGCCCTGGCAGCCTGTTCCCATGCAGCACAACCCTCCTAGTAAAGAAATTTCTTCTAATATCCAACCTAAACCTCCCCTGGCACGACTTGAGGCCATTTCCTTATCCCTTGGTGCTTGGGAGGAGAGCCTGATCCCCACCTCTCTACAACCTCTTTTAAGGTCGTTGTAAAGCACAATAAGCTCTCTCCTGTGCCTTCTTTTCTCCAAGCTAAGCAACCCCAGCTCTCTCAGCTGCTCCTCATAAGACTTGTTCTCTAGACCCTTCACCAGCTTCATTGCCCTTCTTTGGACACAAAGACAAGTTTAGCAGGCTAGAATGCATCTAGAGTCAAGATAACCATGTGAACACTGAGTACAGCAAATCTGCACTAAAAAATCCACACTAAAGCAACTTATTTTACACCTCCTGGCCAGAAGTTTCTTTGCTGTTTGTGGTGTGGCTCAATACCCTGCAACTGCTGTGGGCCAGGTGTGAAGGTGGTGGATAACCACTGTGCTGCTGATGTGCAGAACCATGATGAACCGTGGTAACTGGGTTATGAGTCTGTACATGCTTTTAGTAAGTTTGATAAAGATAAGAATTCTGATGGCTGTCAGAAAGGCTGACCTTTTTAAAAAGAAAAAAAAAACCTTAAGGATGGCTTAAGATTTTTCTGATAAGTGGATTATTTGAAACTGGAATTACTTTGGGCAATATGCTTAGGAAGAAAGTGCTCAGGCTCAACTCATCTGTCTGTCAGGTTAGGGAGCTTACAGCAGTGTACCTCAACCTTTTATAATGCAAGACCAATCACATTTTTTGCAGGGAATATCAAGGACAGCTTCATATTCCTATGGACTTTTTTTTTAAGAGAAAAAAGATGGAAATGTTCTTATTTACAGGCAGCGTCAGTAATTGTCTGCTGACAGGCATTACCCCAGCCTGAACTGGTTTCTTACTATGGTGGCCTGCAAGTGGGTTGTGTGGTGTTGTTTTGTTTTTTCCTTGTATGTCTTATAAATCATAGCGATCTACTTGCCAGCTGTAACAATGGCTTAGATAAACTCTGAGATTATCTGTGTTCTGGGTTTGATATCAAGAATTGTATGTTTGATTATTTTAGCTTTTGTGGTTGAAAATAAATGCTGAACTGAAAGTATTGTCGTTTGCAAAATGCTGCCACCAGTATTTTGAAAGGAAGTAAGTTAAACTAGGTCATTTCCAGATGCAATTCTAAAATGAACATGTTGGTATTAGAGCTGTAAAATAAGAATTAAATTCTGGATAGCTGAGAGGGCAGCTGTCTCCTCGCACAGCACTGGGGCAATCAGTCTGATGGCTGTATGCAGCATTCCCCTGACTTGATTTCAAAGTCTGCAGCTGTGAAATTGCTTCAATTCAGCCCCATCCATTTAATTTTCAGGCTGTGCTGCAAGGTGTTTGCTCTTTGTCATTCCTGGGGAAGAATGGGGAGCAGATGAGGCCGAGGTACAGAGAGGAAAGATTTTTAACAGCACCTGATTCCGGCCATTCCCTTTCACAGTTCTTTTTATTAACAGTATCTGTGAAATGCAACTGGTTAAACACAACTTTTAAAATAAAACAATGCAAAGCTTGTGAAGAACAGCCTTTTTGGGAGATGAAATGTGCTATGTGTGCAAAACAGAAAATGAAGTTTAGTGCCAGTTACACCTTTCTTCCACACTCCTCTGTCCAAACGCAGTTTCCAGGGGTCCCACAATAGTGTCACTACCTATTGTGCTATCTAAATAATTACTGAAATCTTGTGAGAAGTGGAGAATATGTTTAGAAGTAAAGCACCATGTGAAGGCAATTCTGCTTCATTTTCCTCATGCTGATAAAAATGCCACTTGTGAGAGAATGAGAGCAAGGGAATGACCCCAGGGTGTTTTCTGTTGCTGGTACAAGTTGATCTATTTTTCATGTTCAGTGTGTTCCTTTGCAGTACTTTGTTTTCCTTTTTCCCCCTTCTTTTTTGTGTTTTCATTTTACGTTTCTTTTGATCCTTTGTTTTTCTTATCAGTCCAACTTTTTAAACCATGTGTCAATAAGCTTTTATGCTTCTCATTTAGGATGATTCAGGCTTCTTTAGAGTTGACTGTCGTGATCGCTAGTTTAGTTCCAGTGCCTGGCAGCCAATTTACCTTCTCCATAACAGTACTGAAATTAAATTCTAAGATCTGGCATTTCTTATTGTCTCAGAATTACTTTGTATTTTGGGAATCTGGTGCTATGTGCTAAAATGAGCACATTCTTTTTTGTGCAAGCAGTAATTTATTAAAGAGTCAGATTCTACAACAGGAAACAAAAGGACATTGTTACTGATGCAGCAGAGCAGGAAGGCAGTCATCTGAAATACAAAAAAAATATAATCTTAAAAAACAAAAACAAACAAACAAAAACATTGTGAATTTCCCTGTTTTTTGGGACGGCTACCTGGGCAAATTTTTTCTGCTGTTTCAAACGCTTTCAGTCTTAACCCAGTCAGATTGGGACAGGGAAAACTTTTATATAAATAGGAGTGGAGCCTAATTTTGAAACATTTATCACTTTTCTAAGTATGCCACTTGTAAATTGTTTAAGAAGTCCCTAAGTCCTGTTTGCATGTATTCAGATGAGTGAGGGTGTTCTTAAGGCTATCATTCATACCATGGTCTATAATATTGGTTTGTTTAATAATTAACACATCTAGCTCTAAGAGGGAATTAAATTCATTAGTCTGGATGCTCTTGAGACTTTTTTTTTCCTTTTAATGGACATGAACAAGTCACCACTGTTATGCCAATTCATGTGTACAGAGCCTTGGCTAATCCTTAAACAAATTTGGAGTTGAGGGACACGTCTCTGAAGCCTATCTGGGCACAAGGGAAGTGTGTGTGTCTTGCCTGAAGTTGGGGCCTCTGTCTGCTGCAACAAACTCACTGTACCAAGAATAAGAATCCTCTGGTCCAAGTAAAATACTGTTTTGAAAGGAAAAGCTTTTTTTTGAATAAAGAAACAGTTCTGAAGTCATATCTGTTGCTTGTAAATGCCTCTGTTAATCCTATTTCCAAAAATGAATTGGCAAAATGGCAATGCATTGTCATTTTGTTTTCATCCTTTGCACCAGGGGTAGCTCTCCTCAAAAGAAGAAAATAAATTTGCACATGGAGAACAAGGAGGTGATTGGTGACAGCCGGCATGGCTTCACTAAGGACAGATCGTGCCTGACAAATCTGGTGGCCTTCTACGGTGGGGTTACAGCATTGGTGGACAGGGGAAGAGCAACTGACATCCTCTACCTGGACTTGTGCAAGGCGTTTGACACTGTCCCCCATGATATCCTTGTCTCTAAATTGGACAGATATGGATTTGAGGGGTGGATCACTCAGTGGGTAAGGAATTGGCTGGATGGTTGCACTCAGATTTGTTGTCAACAGCTCAATGTCCAGGGGGAGATCAGTGATGACTGGTGTTCCTCAGGGGTCAGGATTGGGACCGGTGCTGTTTGACATCTTTGTTGATGTCAGGGACAGTGGGATCGAGTGTGCCCTCAGCAAGTTTGCTGATGACACCGAGCTGTGTGGTGTGGTCAACATGCAGAAGGAATGCCATCCAGACGGACCTTGACTGGCCTGAGAGGTGGGCCTGTGCGACCCTTGTGAGGTTCAACAAGGCCGGGTGCAAGGCCCTGCACCTGGATTGGGGCAGTGCCAAGCACAAACACAGGCTGGGTAGTGAATGGATCAAAAGCAGCCCTGAGGAGAAGGACCTGGGGGTGTTGGTTGATGAGAAGATTGACACGAGCTGGCAATGTGTGCCTGCAGCCCAGAAAGCCAGCTGTACCCTGGGCTGCAGCAAAAGAAGCGTGGGCAGCAGGGAGAGGAGGGGATTGTCCCCCTCTGCTCTGCTCTCGTGAGACCCCACCTGGAGTCTGCGTTCAGCTCTGGGGCCCCCAGCACAAGAAGGACACAGAAGTATTAAAATGAGTCCAGAGGAGGCCACAAAGATGTTCAAGGGGCTGGAGCCCCATTCCTATGAAGACAGGCTGAGAGAGTTAGGGTTGTTCAGCCTGGAGAAGAGAAGGCTCTGGGGAGACTTTAGAGCAGCCTTCCAGTGCCTAAGGGGAGCTGTAGGAAAGCTGGGGAGGGACTCTTTATCAGGGGGTGTGGTGACAGGACAAGGGATAACAGCTTCCAACTAAAAGAGGGTAGGTTTAGATTAGATATAAGGAAGAAATTTACTCAGAGGGCGGTGAGACACTGGCACAGGCTGCCCAGAGAAGCTGTGGCTGCCCCATCCCTGGAGGTGTTTAAGACCAGGCTGGATGGGGTGTTGGGCAACCTGTGCTGGTGGGAGGTGTCCCTGCCCATGGCAGTGGGTTGGAATTAAATGAGCTTTAAGGTCCCTTCCAACCCAACCCATTCCATGATTCTATGAAATAGAGCAACTGTTAGAATGAGGTTCTTCAAAACGAAGGCCATGGCCCTTTCATCATTAACTTTCTTTGTCTGGCCTGCGATTTGTTGCACTAAGCTTCAATAGATACAGTTAGATTAAGTATAAATGACAGACAATAAGGCATTCCTTTTTTTAATGTTAAAATCGGTATACTTTATACTGCTATGAAGTTTGCCAGTGTAAAACATATTTAAAATTTCATTATTTTGGAGAGTCTTGTGTGAATGTGGGTACTGGCAATATTACAGAGAGGTCACAGGCTTCATTTTATAAGTGTAGATGAAACCCTGCAGCTGGAATAAAATATCTGTACTAGTTGTGTGTTCTGTATTTGCATGTACACTTCTTGGTTTTAAGGTCAGCTTTGTTGCGCTTTCAACTCACAAAGGAGTTTGTTCCTTATACAAGTTGTTTTTTATATAAGGGCAGATGGAAAGGTCACAATCTCTGGAAGAAAATAATCAATGATGCAAAATTAATTATGTGCGTTGGTTCGTGTGAAATGTTTCTTTTCTGTTTCATTTGTGAATACCAAACTTAGCATATTTTTATAGTTGGCAGAGCAAAGTGTCTTTCTGCAAGTGTAAAAATATTTGAGATGAAGGTATGAGCCATTTGGGAACCTGTGAGGTTGGATTATTCTTCATTTAGAATGGAAAAAAGTGTGCACTCAAAGCCTGATTGTTCAGATTTTCTGTTTAATCTTTATTTTTCTGTGCTCTTTGGAAAAAAAAACAACCCACATCATCAGTTTGGAGGAATTCACTACTAAAGGCTGTGGGAATGCTGCATATTAACGGAGTTCAATGACATAGTAAAAAAAAAAAAAAAAAAATCCAGATTTGGAGGTCTCACAACAACGTAACACGGTTTTTACACCTTGTATTAAAAGCATTTCTTTAGTAATTATTTAGTAATCCATTTTGTGTTATGGAACAGCTGGTTTTTCACTGAGCGTAGGTTCTCTTTCTCCACACTTAACCTGGATAATGCTGATTTAATCTAGATGAAGATGGTCTTCTGGCATTCCTAGCTTTAGTTTTGCTCCAATCAGCAGAACTGGATCACATCTTGATGACAAATCAGTAACAGCTGAAAGCTAAGTGATCTAAAAACAAAGCAAAAATACCCCACAAGTAGCTGTCAGTCCTAGAGGAAGATAAATGGAGCAGGCATTAGCAGCTGCAGTAATATCCAGCTGCGCAAAGCTCATGGGTTAAAGGAGGGGGCACTTTAGTGATTTACAATACCAATCATGAATTGCACTTGGGATGGGTAAGACAATTACAGAGAAATGGTAGAAAAAGGAGGACCTGTTGCAGCTGTGACAAAAATATGTTGAAACAGGTGCATATGGGAGCTAAAGAGTTCCTCGTTTCTATGTGGAGCTCAGAAGACTTTCTTTTGCTTTCTGTTCTGTTCCCCATGGAAGGTTAGCTTTCTTCCAGACTCTGGTTTTGTGTTCCAGACATGCATGGTGACAGGTTTCTGATGTCATTAAAATAAATAGTCTTTTAATTGAGCACTTAAAGCAGCAGTACCTGGGAGGCTCAGATCAGACCTGCGCTTCCCATGCTGCTTATGACTTACCTTCAACTAGATGTTGTACTTTGTACGAAGTATCTGTATTATTGAGGATAGTGATGGTCATTTTAATTGGGCCATTGAAAGGATTGAGGTGTGCAAGGGGGTTGGGGAGTGCTAACCTGATGTGTTAGTGCTTTACAGGGCATTGCAGAGTATTGTCACTGTGGTGAATTGGCCTCTGAGGCTTTTTCCTGGTATAAAACAGTTATTAATGAGCACGTGTAGTATGCATCTTGTTTGCTTGTCATTCCTTAATGCATTTCTACAGGACTTCGGTTTTCATAGTGCACACGCAGGCTGATATTTTAGAAACTTGATTGGATGCTGCTGAACAAATATGCAGCAAAGTTGAAGGTATAAAGAAGGAACAGAGGAAAATCAACTTCAACCAGTTACTTGGTGAAATTCAGGTAATGTAACAGGTGAAGTAAAATAAAATTCAAAATGAACTCTTTCAGATGTGTTACGCTGTATAGATCAGTAATGATGTTTCCATTCTTGGTTCCTGCGCTTTGTGAGTTTTAATGTCACAAATAATAGGTGTATGGGAACAGGTTGCTCAGGGAAATAGTGGAATCACCGTCCTTGGAGGTGTTTAAGGAAAGGATAAGTGTGGTACTTAGGGACATGGTTTAGTGGGCAATATTGATGGTAGGTGGACGATTGGACTAGATGATCTTAGAGGTCATAACCTTGGATCTTAGAGGTGATAACCCTGTCCTTCTCCTTTAGCTGTAGGGAGAAGAAAAGGAGCCAAAAGGCCTGGGTGACAGTAAGGGTGAAGAGGGGAGAGCAGGGTTATGCAGTTTTTATTTCTAAAAACTGCACTGGATTGTCACACTTTCAAATGTAATGTACAGAGCAGAAACTCCTGTTGTTTTGAGCAACCAACTATGCTGGTGGAATAGAAGCAGGCAGGGATTCTGTTGAAATCTAAAAATGCTTATGTCTCTTCATTTTAATAGGATGTTATTTTTAGTAGGGAATAACTTGTTCATTTATTTTCTTTGAAAAGTGTAATTTGGAAGTTTTCAGCCCAGGTGATTATGGATTTAAAGTAGAAGCAAGTACTTATAAAAGTATTAATAATACTTCAGCAAATTACAAGCCAGCTATAAAAAGTTCTCCCTGATAATCATTGATTTTATTTATAACAGCAAGTAATTACTAAAAAAAATCTGGGGCGACTTTGCATCTAGGCTTCGTTAGATGCCCGTTGTGTTTTAATTTCTTTTTAGGACCTACTCACCTTTACACTTCTGTGCTTGGCATACTTTTCACCTGTGAATGCGGGGAACTGTTTAGAGAAGCTTGTGCACTTTCTTCTGCTGTAAAGGTTGGCACAACATCCAGACTCAAGTCTTCAAAACAGTAGATATAAACTTGGTTTATATCTGGGATGAAATCCAGATCAGCAGTGTAGTGGTGTGCAGGTAGGTAGGATGCACACACCAGCTGCTCTTTTACCCAGCTGGCAGCTTTCAGCACTGCCTTCAAAAAGGTTTCCCCCATTTAACATGCAAGAGACAGCATTACCAGATGGTGCTGCTGTCACCTGAGGAAGGTACCTGGCACACTTTGGACTGGGAAAACCCTGGAACCAGAGTTATGACAGAAGTGTGACCTGTCCCTTTCATCTCAAGTCAGATCATGCTCAGGTGCTGTCATTCCACTTTACTTTCATAAGGCTTAGGTAAAGACTTGCTTAAAGCTTTCCCCTTTCAACAATATATTTATAATAATTGAGTAAGTATATCCATTAAGTAAATTTTATTGTGTGATTACAAAAAATATAAGTTTTTTTTTTTTGCCTAGTGATACAGTGTTTGAGGGGTGGGAGGAGAGGCTTTATGTAAGGATGAATTAGCAGTGAATCCTAAACAGCTGACAAGGATGAGAAGACAATTATGTGTGCTGTTTCCCAGACAGTGCTTCTGTCTTGGTGTCATTCAGCAGACGAAACACAATTTTCTTACTTTCTAGAGTAACACTCAGAGCTGGTAAAGCAGCCAGTCAAAGCTGTCAGCGCATAAGATGAAAGATGCTGAGTAGACCTGTAGTGCCAAATAAACTGTTCCTGCTTCCCTTTCGTCTGGCAGAAGAGTTGCTTTTCTGCTTTAATTTCCTGCTGCCCAGTCTCTCCATGTGTCCAGCTGCTCTGCACGGTGGTTGGAGGTGAGACGACCTACATTGCCCAGCCCCGCTCTGTCCCGGGCAGCAGGCAGTGGCAGCCCCTGTCCTTCCCTGGTGTCCAGCCCCTGTTCGGGCAGACCAGAGGAGAAGGGTGAGGGGACACTTAGTGCGCCCTTAACTTGCTTGCATGATTAAGTGTGGGTCAAGACAGCCCAACACCTGGTTTGCAGTTTCTCCTTGATGTTTACATGAGCCAAGGAGTTTACAAGGATATTTGGCAGTGAGTTAAACTAGAAGGGCTAAAACGATGCTGCCAAGAAAGCAAAAGTGGCAGTCTCACGTGAAGGATGGGAGCACAAAGGGGGTGGGAATCTGGTGGCAACAACAGGTAGGCTGCAGAAAGCGATTGCCAAAGTTGGTATTAATGTGAATGGCCTATGCCATGTAAAATCAGAATGATCTAGTGTTGGAGTGGAGATCATTTGGTCACGGCTTCCTGCTCAGCAGTTAATCACAGGAGATGCAAGGGTAGCAAAATGTATGTCTGAGACGTGGTCGGGAAGTGCCATATCTAATGTGTGCTGACTAACTTGTGCTATTAATGCTACACTTAAATGTGCTGATAAGATGACCCTGAGCAACCTGACACAACTCGGATATCATTTAGAAGTTGGCCCTGATTTGAGAAAGGGATTTGACCAGAAGTCCTCCCAAGATCTCTTCCCATCTAAATTACGCAGTGAATCTATAATTCTATATGCAGTGAATGTAATTCTATTTGCAGTGAATCTACAGTAAGAGGCATAATAACGTAGTGTGTGGTTGTTTTTTCTTTTTTCCTTATGAGCATTGTGGTATGTTAACATGTGTATGGTTCTCGGTCTTTTTATGTATTCTCTACTTTTTTTATAATTTAGTCTTACACACCTTACCATTTTTTCTCTTGCCAGTATAGGAACAACAGAGGATACTCTATACTACTTGTAAAGCAAAAGAACGAGTGTTAATTGCAAAATATTGTACTGGTGTTTACTAATTAATTTTTGCAGTAACACTGTTCGAATACGTCACTGTTTTCTTCATTTTAGAGACAAATGAGAGATTAAGTGGTTTGATCAAAGCCACAGTATAAGTCAAGGACATAGTTGTCAATGAAAATTGTTTTCTTTTTATATTCTCCCAGTCTATATTGCCTTCCAGTACTGAGGTTAGGTAGAATATTGCAGGCAGTTTGCTTGTGGAAGTGCAACTGAATGTTAAAATTCAACAGGGATAAAATCTCCTGAGAGCAAGCCTTATGGGAATACTGTGATGTTATAGCTGGAAGAGTAATTAAATGGGACATCATTGCTTTATGGTGAAATAGGTGTTGCTTTTGTTGCTTCTTAAGTATTTTTCATGAAAATAATAGTGTTACTTTATTAGAATTAGGGTCACATACAGCTCAGTACTGAATCTTGTGACTGGCACTTGTACGTCTTCAGAAATAACAGTTCCTGTGGATCAGTGCAAAAATCGCTTGTCAAAAAATCAGGAGAACAAGGGGTCACCTCTAATATGATTAAGGTCTTGCTCCTGTATTTTCTTTCCTGTTTTTCACATCACAAGCTTTTCTGAGCCTGATGGCATTTAAGAGCTTGACTTGTGTCAGTGACACCGAAGACCAGGCTCAGTTTTGATGGATGCAGTGGTGCTGAGCTTGTTAGCAATTCCTCGTCCTAGATCAAAGTGGCACGTATAAGTGAGTTGGCACGTGAGCTTTCCATGATAGCTTTTCTTTGACCCCCAATACAATTTATCCTTTGCTTACTTTTGTAAATATTAAAAACTTCCGTGAATGTTTAAGGCTCACAGAAGAAGGACTGAGAAGCAGCTGCACCTGGGGAGCTAGCACAGAAACAGAGCTGGAGCAGTGACTGTGAACTGGAAGGGGGAGCGACTGTGTCACAGTAACACTTTGTCCCATCTGCAAGGAGCACAGCTCATCAGCTAAGCCTTTACTGTACCAAACTCCATCTTGAAGCATGCTTTCATAGAATCATAGAGAAAACATGGAAGGGAAGAGAAAACAGGCTGTAGATTCAGGTATTCTTAGATCTAGCTTGTTGTCAAATAGAGATCAAAAGTAAGGATTGATTGATTACTTCTGTTCCTATAGAGATCAGAGGGCTATGGGCAAACTAATTATTTAGAAACAGGCTCCTGTTGGTATTCCGGTTACCACAAATCATTCCAATTCTTTGTCCTCTTTGTTTTTCTCTTATAGTAAGAAAGGTGAGAACAAGTGCATTTGTGTGGGAGAACTTTCTTACTGCAACAAGGGAGTAGAGGAAATTTGGCTCCTCTGTAGGAACTAGGCTAGGGCTGTTCATCCTGCTGCTGTATAGGCTGATGGGAGTCTTAAAGGCATTTGGAAACAGCTGTAAAGGAGTTTTAAGTGTTTGGCGGTGGCCAGAAAAGAGGAAAGATCATTTAAAGAAGTGCCTTCAGAAACGTCAGTGTTCTTTTAATCTGATATGGGAGTTGTATGCCCAAGTGTTAAAAGCACTAAATGCTCCAGTGTGCTGCACTAATTGCCGTGGCATGCTGTGTCTGATTTATATCTCATTAAATGGAAAGTGGAGGCGTGAAGGAGATGGACCGTATATGTGGGAGAGCAGCCCACAGTTCTTGTAACTCCTGGGTCTAAAACTCATCCCTGAGGCTGAGGTTAAAGCATCGTGAAGCTAAACAGGCGATGGAGTTCTTGGCATCTTGCAGCGATTGGGGAAAATGTGAGTTAAATGCTTACGTTCAGGATGAAATACTCTTGAATAATCTTGGTGGGAAAAAGAATTCCTTTGTTATCACCATGGGCATCACTCCTAACCCAAGGACACCTCCATTCCAATCTTCATCCTTCAGGACCCGGCTCAGAGACCAGTGTCTTTCTTAAAGCTTAGAAACAAGGACCTCAAAATGGGAGATGATCCCTCTCCTGTTTCTTCCATTTCTCAGGAGTTCATCCCTTAAGAACCAGCAATAACATACTTTCTCTGTTTTGGTTAGGTAATATCATACTATAAAGTGGTGTTGAATAGTAGCCTGTGATCTCAAAAAAGCTTACATTTTAAAACCAAGTGTTCATAAATCAACCCCAAATTTATGTGGCAGGAAGCAGTTGTCAAGATTTCATTACTGGAAGAGAAAAGCATGTTGGAAAGAATCTGCAAGACAGTCAGAGGAGAGGAGACAAAAATGAAAAGACATATTTGAGGCCATTGTCAATTCAAATAACGAAAGAAAAGAACAAAGGATGCAGGATTAGAATTTTTGCACGGTTTACCCAGAGCTTTTGTCACTCAAAAATGTTTCACCGGGAAATTGCACGTGCCTACGCATTTTTGGTTTGCAATGAGTAGTTGCATAGCCATTCTTTGGCATCTGTAATACAATGCTGATCTTTTGTGAAGCTCAGCATTCACTCTATTGCTTACTCAAGAGTGTGGAGAGCTCAGTGGACCTGCCCTGTGCGTGCCTTTCTCTCTTTTCAAAATGAGAGAAATCCTAGCATGGCTACCACAATTGTGTCAGCATGTAATGCTTTTTTTATATAAAATTTGCGCTTTAAGTGCTTTGATTGCAGTCTCACAGCTAAAAACAGACCCACATCACATATGGCCCTATTAACTTGCTAACATGGTTCATGGTTTAGAATTTTCGGGCTTAAAATCTCAAGCTCAAAATTGATTAAAAAACAATTGCTAGAACCGAGGACAGATTATAGCCTAGGATTAGGTACGTACTTTTCTAAGCACCTTGCTTAGTTCTGACCTGCTTTTTTTTTTTGTAGTGATTTAACTTTTGAAGTGGTTTCTGTATACTGTGTATTGAAGGAAGATTCTGAAATGTCTAGTCTCAGCATGCTTGAAAGGCCAATAAATCATCCTGTTCTCTAATGGTGCACCTTTATCTTATCTCATGTCTTTCTCCAGATATCTCTGAATAATGATGCTACTGTATATTCCTTGAAGGTTTTATCAGGTGGGATGGGAATTAATGTTCTTTGCCTTTTCTGTGAACAGTTCTACTATTGAGAATAGCGTACTGTGGAGAGACTGTACTTTCATTTCAAAATTTTGCAATGGAAATGATTTTAAAAGAAATTCTTCCTAAGTGAGGAAAAAGTATCTTCAGAAATGGACTGTAGACTTGTTTGGTGGCACGGAGACCCCCCTCTGGCAGTTGTGGGACCAGATACATAAGGAGTTATAAAATACAATATATCTGAAGACATATTTATTAAAGAAGAAAATGAAAGCATTCTGTATAGCCAAAGAATCCATTTTAGCTGGCTTAAACAGTACGCTGAAACTTGTCTAATTCTGAATTGCTAATATTTCTTATAAGAGATCAAACAAAAATGCTTGGAAATAAGTTTAAGGCAAAACTTTGGGTGAGTAGGTGAGGGACTAATAATGAAGTAGTTGAATGACATTCAAATATTATATAAGAAAGTAAAAACAAAACAAAAAACCACATTTTCAGGATAAAGGGAGTTTGTATGAAATCTTCAAGAGTTCTGTTAATTGTAGCACTCAGAGGATATGAGAACCTTGCCTTCATTTAGAGTCTCTCATCCAGAAGACCAGGACACCAAGGTGTGCATGAGCTTTGCATACAAATAAATTTATTTTTTACATATATTTATAGCTTTATCCATTATTGATGTGCAGCCAGTGGCACAGAAGAGTATGATATATGACTTCATATTTCTGCTTGGCAGCTAGGAGCGATTCCTAGGAAAGATTAAATGTGAACTGCAAGTGAATATGGAAGGGACTCAGAGGCTACCCAAGCTTCATGAGGCCAGTCTAGGTTTGTTCAGATTTCTCGTGTGCTGCTGAAGAATATGCAAGCAAAATAACTTCTGGATCTTTAGTTAGAAGAGGATGCTAGCTGTGTAGCTTGTGCCTGTTCCTGCAGTGTATCATACAAAGGTTGGAATAGTTTGTCTTGTTTTTGTGTGGATTTTAACTGGGCATTGAAGTGTTTCGTTTGGCCTGGTGGTCCCAGGCAGAGTCAGATTGTCTGTATGAGTTCCTTGAGATAAGCTTTTAACAAACTTTAATCTGTATTGGGATAAAACAGCTGTGCATATGAGTATTACTGGCTTTTCAGGAAATTTGAGTGGTCCTACGGAGTTGCTTCAGTTCCAAGTTACTTGCTAAACATTAAACTGCTATGTTCTCAAAACGGTTAAATAATGTGGAAGTGTAGAGCGCCCCAGTCTGCTATTTGGTTAAGTGGGATGTTAGTATACCTCTGCTGGCATCCCCAAAGTAACTGGCTTTCACCTTGAAGCAACCCAAGGCCTGGAGAGCCCCGAGGCAGGTTGGTGGTGCTGGTACCCAAAACTTAAACGGGATGAAACACAGGGGTAAGCGTTTGCATCTGTAAAACAATTTCCAAGCCTATGTATTGATGGAGTGTTTCTTCCTAAGGAAAAATAATTGGTATACAAGAGTGATACATAACGTTCTGTCCTGGCTGAACAGTGAGTGATCTGACTGTGCACAAAAAGCTATAGCAAATACTTGGTATGATGCTGATAAGCTGCCACAGCTGCTTGTAAACCTGCTGAGCGTTTTTTTCACTGAAGACCTTTTGCCACCTCTGTAGCACTTCCTCCTTCTTTGGTCTAAAATTAGAGCTCAGACTAGAAGGGGAGAAGGGAGGAAATCAGTACACTTTGCTGACAGTCACTAGGGTTGCTTTTTTCATTTTTTTTTTTCTTCTTTTTAATTGAGGCAACTAAGAACTGGATTCAGATGTTCTTGGCTTCCTCCTGCCTTTTATAAACTATGAGATATGGTAGAATTATGTCTCCAGCTTTGTAGCATGAAGGATTAACATACACTTAAACAGTCCATAAAGCTGTCAGAGTGCAGCATAAGCTCATAACAGTTTTGCTCTGGGCTGACCTGTGGGCTCTCAGGTAGCTAGGGAACAGTTGGACTGAGACAACAACAGCAAAACTGCGTAGAGGGCTGGTAGCTGAATGGCAAACTGTGTTGCTGATTAAATGCTTTTGTCTTTACAGGCCGGGTTTCCTTTTTCACCTCTGGGTCAGAGAACCTTCATCGGGTAGAAAAGGTTCGCTGGGGCACTCGCTATGCCATCACCATCTCCTTCACTTGCAACCCAGACCACGGCATTGGGGATCCAGTCCTGACGTAATTCCTCCCAGGATGGAACGTGAGGTCGAATGGAATGAGAGAAGCCCTGCAAGAAGAGGGGAAAAATGGAGATAATTTTATAGACTTGCATTCAATTAGAATTTCCCAGCTGTGTTAATATATTGGAATACATTTTGTTTTCACATGTCCTTTTCTGTAAGTGTTGCAAACAGTGCCTTAAGGACCATCTTAAATTTGGTACATTCTGTAAATTTTTTTTTTTTTATTCTTCAGTTTAAAAGATACAAACCACCTTTTGGACCATATCTTGATACGACACCACATGCTGCTGTTACCTGTTGTTAAATTCTATAGTCTCTTCCAATACTATTGGGATTTGGAAAGTTTGACCTAATTAATACAGCAGGATGAGTGCTATTCTTTTGGACATGTCTCCTGTTGAGAGGAATGTTTTCTCCTTTAGCATGGGCATTAGTGGGCAATACACCTGTGGTTTGACTACTGGGCTTTACTTGAACTTTTTTTTTTAATTAAATTACTACAGATATTTTCTGCTACAAGCAAGGACTAGTTAATACAATGTCAGAAATACAACCGTTTAGTTAGCCACAAAGCACATCACTTTAGGATTACAAATGTTGTGGTGCATTAGGGAATGGCACCACAGTAGGTTCCTCTTACCAGAACACAGCATTCCCAACTTGCCTCACTTTTAAGTGGTGTCTTAAGAAAAGTGATTAATCTCCTGGTTGGAAGCCCCATACTAAAGTTATTAAGAGCTCCTTATGGGAATGGCTTGACCATATAACCATGTAAATTGTATATATATTAAAAGGAGAGCTGGGCAGAAGTAGTCAGACAGTTTTCTGGATTCAGCTGAGCATTCATCATTAGCTAATTCCCAGTTAGGACAGTAGGATTTGGGAGGGACACAGGTGAGAAGAAAGTTAGTTTTGTGGTAGTTTTCCATGTGTTGGTGCTGGGACCCTTAGACTTGATCCTGTAAACCCTGACTTGCTGCTTGGACAGCCGGATAACAAAACCACCTGGACCAGTGTCTGTTGTATGTGGGCTCTAAAGGAAATTGATAACCACTTACATTTTAAATTGAAATGCTCTTGAGCTGGAGCTCAATTGTAAAAACACTTTGAAAACATCTATTTATTGGGCCAAAATTTACTTTTAAGACCAAGTTTAAGAAAACTCTTGATTTTTGTTACAGTTGACCCAACTTACAAATCCTGTATAGTGAAGTACTGTTTAGCTTGTACAAAACAATGTTTTATCTGTTTCGGAAAGTCTATCAATAGCTTTTTATAGACTTCTTTTTTTTGGTTTAACATGAAGACTTCTTTTCTGTTAGCTAGAATCATTAGTCTGTGGTGTTACTTGAATAATAAATTACAAGAACTTCAGAGCGGAAGAGATGATTGCATTGTACAAATGAAATAACAAAACAAGTAATCTTGCCAACTGCCTTGCTTTCTTACCACAATCAAAGGTTTTTGTGGGTCAACACTTTAAGTAAATCATAGGAAAAATTATTTTTTCTTCAAATTTTGAAGTGAGCATTGATTTGGTTTATTAATAGTCTATCTTTTCTATGAAAATGAAAATGTGGGGATGTGCTTTTTTAATGCATACAGTTTCATGTAATTTTCATTTTTGTTTTAATCTCTCCTTTTATGGAAATTGTAAGTATGGGGGGATTACACTGAAGATGTAACAAAGAGAATGACTGGACACTTGCACTTGTGCTATTGTGAGTATTCTAAGTTGGCGCACCAGCAAAATTGGTCTTCTATAATTTCATGTCTTCTGAAAACTGAGAAGGGCATCCTTGCTAATAAGGAATTGTTAAAAGGGCTGGATGCTAGGAAAATAGTAGTTGGGTTCTGTATCTAAATACGTGTCTCAAAGCCTGTTAATTCAAAGAAAGTTGCCTCACACCAAAGTTGTATGTCTTTGTAAAGATCAGACACCAGCAGCAGCTTTAGTGGGTTAAAACTTGATTTCTGACATCACTTTGTGGTTTAAATGCAGGGCCTTTTCCACAAAAATAATCTAGTATCAGTAGAATCTAAATATCAGTGGACCTCTGTGTGGATTTTGGTTTGATTCTCAAGGCTAAGGTCCTGTGTCCTGAAATTCTTACTTCACTATAAGTTTTTCACTACTCTGTAACACTGTCATATAAATCAAGGACTTTGCAAATTTTTATAAATGTTTATTAGTTACTTCTCTGTCATGCAGGCTTTGAGTTGCGCTAAGTGAAAATGGCACTTTGAGAGCTGCCCTCTCTAAAATACTTCTTAACAAGACCATGTTGGACCATGGGGGAAATCACAACTAATCTGCTCTCAGGTTTTAATCTTTTGAAGCTTCTGTGTGTCGTAATATCTTCCAAACCCGGTGTTTTCTCCCGCGCTGTGAATTGACTGACATTCAGAAATAAAATCAAGTTGGTATTTGTGGTTTCTGGATTTTTTAAGCTTTAGTAATGTGTTCAATGTGATGACCAAACCTGTCAGATGCAATTTGTGAAAAATGCTTGCGCTGTGTCTGGTAAGAGAATTCACGTTTTGAAAGGAGCATAATAATTCAATATGTTGTGTTCCAGTACTAATCAACATTTTATATCTGAAGCTTCAATATCCGGACTACTAAAAGCAATATCTAGATCTATGAAGAAATTAAATAGCAAATGAGGAAGTAGAATACAATCTAAAAGATTCTAAACGTAGCCTCCAGCAGGGAAATAATAACAGCAGAAAGGCTAATGTTCCTGGGGCAGCTTGGAATTTGCAGAATTCAGTGATTGTTAGAAATAAGCTTGACTTAATTTATTTTAGTCCCCATAAATGCCCCCAATAACTTTTTATTAAGCGTCTCTCTCCCCGTTTCTTGACAGGTAATTCTGAATTTGAAATACTTTAATTTCTGCTGATGTTTCTGCCTGTCTTCTTTCGGGTTCAGCCTCCCTGTTGCTACTGGGAAAGGCAGTGCTCTTTTTCTCAGAACTCCGATTAGGTCGAGGGCAGGATTTGTTCTATTAAACTCCTATAAATCTGGTGCCAAGCTGCTGCAGACAAGTGCTCTTAATCGAACGCATGGTAAAAACAAAATCTGGCTTGATGTTTCCTGGGGGTGTGAAAACCTTTGTTTAGAGCCCTTGTGGTTCAAATAAAGTAAAGAAAGGTCAATACATGTTCGGTGGGAACTGGGGTGAAGTCTGGACGTAAATTTGCAGCCTTGTACCTTAGAGCATATTCATTTCAAGTATTTGGGAATGTTAATTTGTACTTTGAAATAAAAACATTTCTTAAAGAAAGGTGAAGCCTGCTTGTGTGAAATAGAAGCCATGGTGAAATAGAAAATATGTCAGGAGACCAAGTCAGGCTTTGAATCCTTGCTTAGACATTGGGTGAGGCTTCTGGAGGACTTCAATGTAACTGTACTACCCTAAAATTATTCTTCTATTCAAAGGTGTCGGAGAATATCTTTCTTCTAAAGCTAACAGATGTTAGATCAGATCTGGTCTCTAGCACAAACCTAGCTTTAAATGCTATAGTATGCATTTTATTTAATTTTATGATTATTTTTATTAATACCATATAAGTTGATTCTAGGAGCTCTGACTGGATTTCTTGGGATTTTTCATGTTTAAAAATTTTGTTTCTGTAAGCAGTTGTATAATCTTTGTTTTTTTCCAAATTACTTTAATTCCCCATAAATCAACAGAAGTTTTGGAAAGATATGTTTACACTGAGATTTTTCCAAATATGTGTTGTCCATATATTGTATATGTAGCTCCATCTAAATGAATTTCAAGTCCGGAAATGCTTTCCAAGATGCTCTACGTACAAAAGGATTTTAATTTAGATATGCATCAGAAATTTAGCTTCAGGTCTTAATTATTTGCTTTGATTTATAAGGTAACTTCAACAGGGTACATTTTGAGGCTGTAGCACATGATGTGTAGAACAAAATAAAAGCAAAACTTAAATGGCATTGGTAATGACTGTGCTATCAAGAAAACATGGTTTTCTTTCTTCACTTGCAATTCTTAATACTTTTGAATTTCTCCTTGACAGCTTTCCTTTCCTTGTGTTCCATCTACACTCAGATGTCTGTGCACTGCCTTTACACGTGAATTGGATCTCTGAAGCACTCGTGTCTGGCTTTGTACAGTATTTCTGCCTTGTCTGAATCTTAGGAGCAAAGCAGGTATGTTGCTGGAGGTCAGGGCATTTCTGTGCTACTGCTGAGAGCAGGGGGAAATACAGCCACCCTACTCCTCTTCCCCCAAGCAAAGAAAGAAAATCCCGGCTCCTGTCTCTCCCTTTTGAGTCTATTGTGAGGAAATCCAACCAAAGATTCCAAGAATAGCAGAAGAGTTATTTCCTTTATGAACCACAGATGGCTGCAGCAGGCATCGATCATTTTAGCCTCTTTCAAGAAGGCAGACTTCTCAGGAAATCCGGCGGTGAGAGCTGTTATAAAGTGGTGGGTAATTCCCCGGTAAGTGTCTATTGCTCCTTGTAAAACACTGTGGAGAACTATAGCAGAGTTTGCTTTATCTCTCCTTTTGTAAACCTTCTTAGGAAACTCAAAGCTAATTTTACAGCATGTTTGCTGAAACCTACCGTTCAGCTTTCCCTTAAAGATAGCCCATTTATCCCTGAAGCATCCATATAGGCACTTTTTATCTTCCATAAAAGCGTTGTTGGCTTGTACTAGAGCCTTTCAGGAAGGAAAATAACCGATCCATTTCTGAACTGCACGCTTGTCTTTGATTCTGTCCATCATCTCCCCTCAAATCCCTTATGGCATCTCTCAGTTCTGTCCTAGCATACTTAAGCTTTTACCTACAGCATAAGTGCAGTCTGTTACTTATTCATAGCCTGGCTCGCTAGAATTGTTTGGGACACTTGCAGGATGGTATTGGCACTGCTGTTGTAGTAGTATGAGGAGTGCTTGGCCTTGTGCTGTCTGATGAAGGCTGCAGCCACATGGACACACCAGGAAACACACAACAGAGCCCATGTCTCAGGCAGGGACGGGTCATGCTGATACCAGCACCAATTCGTAGGCAGGCAGCATGCTGTGTGCTGTCTGGGGTCTGTAATGCAGGTTCATGGCTGTTCCCTTAGTTTCTAAAGGACTAGGATTGTCCTAAAGCAAGAGATTTCCCTGAACAGCCTGGGATACAGAGTGAGCAAGCCCCATGTTGTTAATTGTAGCTTTACCGTACTTGTAGCTTTAAAATAGCAATGCCTCAGGCTGCTTTAGTTCCGTACTGTCTTTGACACCCGGTGTATTTCAGTGGACAGACCCTGCCATACTCACACTTAGCTCATCTTTCTCAACCATACTCAAAAAAGCCAGCTTTTTCCTATAACCTTCTTAGCCCATGAAGTGTATTAATCTTTAAGAAGAATTTTTGACCTTGGTGAAACTGTCAAATCTTGCTCAATTTTTTTTTCCACTCTTTAGCATTTTTTTTTAAAATGTTCTCTTATTGTTCATCTACTACAGGCACTGTCCATGCTTAAAAGGACACCCTATATTTCAAAGAGGTATTTGTTTTTATCTTGCCTGTTTTCTTATATGGCTGAAATAACGATGGGGTAGGGATTTATGCTGTCCGCTGTTGAATATCCTTGTCTTTTCATGGTAACTTGTAGATAGTGAATATTGAATTTTGAAACATACAAGAAAAACTTTTTTTGATGTTCTTTATCCGAGGCAGGTTTGCATTAAAGAAGTGATCTTGTTAAAGGATCCCTGCTGGTAGAGTTCCTCCTTTGTGAAGTCTCATTGATTTTAATGGGACCCTACACATGCAGATCAGACTGCAGGATCATGAGAAATGCCTTGCTTAGAAACTTCTCATTGTGAAATTGATAAAGCAGCCTAGAAGTACCGTCTCCTTTATTTCTGTAACCTTTAAATGCATCCAAACAAAGCTAAACCCTTGAAATATCTAGGTTGACTGCTGGATAATCATGAGGCTTTCCAAGGAATCTGGACTGGTCGAATCTTTGAGCTGTCAGGTCAGATGCACCATTAACTAATGTACCTCCGTGGGACCTTCATCAGAGCCTTCAAGCTGAAGACTCAGTGGTGCAGAAGCACAGGGGTATGTGCCTGAAATCAGCACCTCTCCTAGAAGGAAATGATATTTAATTTATAGAGAGAGGCAGCGATTTACAGAGTTTCTGGAAATTTCTTCTAAGAGGCCTTTAGCGCTCAAAAGGCTTGTTTTACAAATGAATACCCTTCAAATTCTTTTGTTAACCAAAACAAGAAAAGAAACAAAAAGTGCTGAGTAGGTTAATGAGCTATGACTTTTCTGGACAGACACCTTGAAAATTTGGCTTTTTTTTTTGTTCATCAGTTTATACAATTATATTAAGCTGTTTATCTGGGTGCCAGGATACTTTGCTGCTGACTTCACAGAAAAGCTTTATGTTTTCTTTTGAGACTGCTTTTCACTGCCAAGACAAGGTCTCTGGGTGGTTCACGCCTTGTAGGTGACCTTCTTGGCGTATTAATTCGGCAACCATTAAATCTGGGGGGAAATAAACAATGGTGGGTTCTAATGGACTCATTTTACATGAGTTGGCAAACTGTGAATGGTAATTTCTTCTATCCCCTATAGTAGACAAACATTTTTATTTCTGGTATATGCTGTTACTGAAGAGGAGATGTGTTCTGGGAGTCCTCTTTGCATTTAGGGCTTTAAATGTGACTCACCGAACACCCTCTTAAAAAGAGAAGGCCATGTTTCAGCAGATGATTCAAAACTTAAAAAGGTGCTGTGAAACCAGACCAGCTCTAAGCCCATTCATTCCTTGTGCTTCTCAACTGAAAAGGAATGAGAAAAATGATCTTTCACTTGCATTATTTCTGTTTCACTGCTGAAGTTGAGGGCAATAAATGTGTTTTCTTATTTTTCTTTTTCTGTTTCAGAGGGAGATAAATTACTTAGGAAGGAATTCCATTCCACTGGGAGGAATATGATCAAATAAACTTTGCTGTTTACTAGCATGAGCAAGAACTATAACATAAATAAGTCAGAGTGATAAAATGGTGTTAGAGAGCAGCAGATTTCTCCCACGCTGAAATGTCCATATCGATTTTGAATTCACCCCCCCCAACCTGCTTTTTTTTTGTTTTTTAAAAAAATCAGACCAACAACTGGACATTGTGAGCTTTTAGGGAGCAAAGCTCTTGCTGTTAAATCCCTTCATAAACCTTTCAACAGGACCTCTTCCCTAACACCTTGGGCTAATTATCTCATCAATATTGTTTTAATTAATAGTGAATTTTGAATCTGCTATGTTAAGAAAGCTGTGTTTCATCCATCTATTTAAAAATAATGAATTAAGCTTTCCTCTGCATATACCAGCTGTGGTTTTTTTTTTAGGTGGTGGTGTAACATACGTAACATACATAACATCTGTGTATAGTAGTATAGGCAGGATTTAGATTTATGAATAAACAATCTAAGAAGACTGAAACATTCATAAATGAATTGCATAGAAATGAACATTATCTCTCCAGTTAAAAAAAAAAGTTTAATTTTTTTTTTTTGTGGTACTATAAGAAAGGACAACATTTTACTCATTTTGAAATCCTTCAGGTGAGGTGTGAGGACATGCACCTGCTCCCTGCTATGGTCCGTGGAGGTCCTACTCTGCTATTAGGTACTTGCACAGTAACTGCGAACCCAGCCCTCTCCCTACTCATCTTCCCTTTCTTGTTTCATACGTGTGTTGTTGGAGATCTCTGTCTGTCCGGACCGCAGACAGGCAGATAGAATCTCATTTTTCTGCCTCAGCACAGGCTCAGAATAAATGCATGTGGATTTCTCAGGAATGCTGTTCTCATCTTGAAGAGTGCCCTGTTAAAAGCACCCAGTCCAGGTGGTGATGAAGGCTCTCACTCATGTCACATTTATTAATGCTGAGACCCTTGAAGTCTTCCATCTTCACAGCTGACTGCCTGCTGCCTTTGAGCCTTAGTATTTTCATCTCAAGAACTGGAACTTGAGACCTCTTGACTTTGTTTGCTAAATGCTTTTAGCACCTCCAGATGGCTTGTGAGTCAGTGAAAGCCAGCGTGCTGCAAAAATTATCACTTCCAAGAGAAGTTAAACACGTTTCAACTCTGTAGCTAGGATTTGTATCAAGACTTTTGAGCAGGCCATTAAAACTTGTCCTCTTCCTAATCATTCTCCTTAAATGAAATACTTTAGCCATTAAGCATGCACAGAAGGGCAGTAATCAAAACCTTTCCATAGCTGAATCCTATGGGGAGGTAGTTTAGACCTGAGCATCTCAAAAGTAATTTTTCTGTCTTGTGGTCACGGCAGCCCTGTGACTTGCAGGATCCTGAGCAAGGCAGAGGCAAGGTGTTGAGAGCAGCTGTGCTGTTCACCTGATTCCCCTGAGTGGGAAACATAATTGTAACTGTGATTGTAAGTACATTTATAAACAAGGGCTTATATATTAGTGCTACAAACGTGGCAAGGGTTATAAGGAGTGGTAATATCTCTAATTAAACCATTTCACGGAACTGGAAAAACAGAAGAGCTTTGAGCCCTAAAGCTTTGGTATTAACAAATGGAATGGAGTGAATGAATAAGTGGATCAATTAACTTAATAGAAAAAGTAAATGTCATTGTCTGCCTCTCCCCAGCCCAGCAGCTGAGCAGTGTCAATGATCCACAGTTTTCTTTCCTTCCAGCCATGGATGGACACGCAGGGGCTGGGAGTGTGGTGGTGGGAAGACTGAGCTTGGCTCTTAGCCTGTCTCCTAGGGCTGCACTCACTGCTTCCTCGGGGCATCCACCCCCACTTTCTAGGCACTCGCAAGGGCTCCTTTGTGGCATGGAGAAGACAAAGGTGGAAATAGAAAGTGATATGCTTGCTCTACCGTCATTTCATTTTAATCTAAAATTGATCACTAGGATGTACAGCTGCCCCCTTCCCTGCAAGATATTTCAAGAAAGTGGAGAATGAAGGTATTGCAAAATCCTTTGAAAGGAATTTAGATTTTCTCTGGCTTGCTTACTGAATGCAGTCCGAGAACTGCGGCTGCACAAGACCATCACTTAGGAGACAAGTGTTTTCCAGTTGTGTTCAAGGCCCTGAGAGGTGAGGACTGCGTGTGTACATCCAAGCCAGCTTTAGTCCTGGAGCATGCAAGCGGTCGTACCAGAACAAGTGAAATCCAACTCTAAGCTGTCTGTCTTGAAACTGGGAACTACTATTTCATTGGGAAGAATGCAGGTGTGGAAAGAATGCGCGACTTAGCGGTCTTATCTAATCTGAGTCTCTTTCAAAAGTACTGGCCTGGCCATAAATATTAATTTTGAAAATTCTTTTAGCTATAATAGCCAAGAATGGGTCCTAGCCACATGAGGTTCCAACACTGCTAAACAGCTAAAATGCTGAAACTAATCTGAAATACGAATTTTGCAATGCTGGTACCTTGCAAACCAAAGCCAACCTCTGGATTTGGGCACTAACTTAAACTGTCCCTTGGTAGAAATTTTAAGAAGTGGCTCAGGTGAAGCTTGCCAGTCCTCTTTCCGCACAGTAATTTTGAGACGGCTGTTGTGGCACCTGAGTTCACCTCGCAGCCTCTTTCTAGTCTTGCTCGTCCTTGCAGACTGCTCCCGTTTGTGGTGTTGGTGTTGCTGGGGCACCGCCACCTCCCGCACCCAGCAGCAGGGATGGCCACGGAGTTGTGTGGTTCTCCTCCCAGGAGACAGTTACTCTAAACAGCGGAGCCGCTGTTTATCCTGGGGGCCAGGACTCCATCAATTTGTCCAGTTTATGTTGGGAGGAAGCAGTAAAATGCGATGCTTACAAGAACTGACTGCATGCACTCCCGTATAGGAAGCCAAGAAAGCCCTGGTGTCCGTCGGCCCCTCACAAGGTGGGTGGCAGAGACCACCCTGGGAAGAGGTGCAGAGTATGGGGGGGGGCTGGATAGTGTCGAGTCTACAGCTGGGATGTGGGGGGACACATCTCCCAGGTGTGGGGAGGCTCTAGGGAGGTGCTGGCAGCAGAAAAGACTCCCTGGAAGGGAATGGGAGATGATATTTGGGCTCTTTTGTGGGTCTCTGCAAGACATTATGGGTGATGGGAAGTGTATGGGGTGCTGGTTTGGCTTGGGAGCAGTCGGGGTGACAGTAGGATGCTGATTGCTACTGAAAGAAAGGATGAGGATGGACTGGAGGGAGAAGGCTTTGGCATTTGGAGAAGAAGCTGCCAGCGAAGCCTTACTCAGTGTGTCCTTGTCCAGAGCTGTGTGAAGGTGAAACCTCCCATTGCTGAGAAGGTGCTGAAAAGCAAGCGCTAAATCCAGGTGACCTTGAGTGCTGAACAGCGCTGGTCTGAACAAATGGCACTTGGTGGGGATTGATATCACACCTGTACACACAATGGGAAAAGGTAAAACTGGTGAAGCAAATGAAATAGGTTTTTAGAGATGATTCACACAGGATTGAGAGTTCAGAGCAGTTTGCAGCGTTTCTGCAGCTGTCCTTTGCTAACAGGACCCCGTAGATGTTGGCTTCTTGGCTTGCTGGCTACCAGCAAGGGAAGGAGGCTGACAGCAGAGGCAGAAAACTCGTGTTGCCCTAGTGTGCTGCAGAATGACACTTCGGCAGGGAAAATTAACAGGAAGAAAAGATCCTGATGGCACTGCTGTCCTCCTGTTCCCACCACAGCACCTCCCAAATCCAGCAGGTAACATAAGGGAATGAGATCAGTGGCTGATCGTGGCAGATGTCTGCAGAAACCTGAGACGCTCAGCAGGAAGGGCCAGAAAGTGCAAAGGCAAGTCCAAATGATTAAAACAATGGCATGTGGGTTTTGTTCTTTTTTGTGCTAACTTGAAAGTTCCTCTGAAACTTGTTAAGCTAATTTGCAGAAATGTGTTTTACACAAAGCGTTACTTTAAAGCCAAAAGTTTCAGGAAGAACAGTTAGGAAAAAGTTCAGTTAGGGAACTGCTTTGATTATATATGTGTTGGGGGATCTGTCCCTGTCTGGCAGCATGGTCGGGATCACGAGGTGGCCCCAGCTGAGCACGTCCAAGGAGGGCAGCCCCTGTGCCTGGCAGCTCCTGGGGCCAGCAGCCCCTGCCCCAGCCCCACAGGTGGGAACCTGGCTGCTGAAAACGTGTTACTTTTCCCTGGGGGGCAGGCAGAGGACATCCCATAACACTTCTCTGCTTGGAATCATAGCACTCTTGAAGAGCTGCTTTATGGCTGTCCCTTCTCAAGGAAGGAAAATAAAAAGTCAGCCAGATCCCCCCAGGAACTTCCCCGTCCCCTCAGCAGCCCAAGCTCTGAATGGGCAAGGTCCATTAATTTGAAGCAGTTTGGCAAAGCATTGAATTAGGGCCCGAGCAGCGTGCTTGGCTATTATTATTATTCCAAATCACTTGTTCCGCCTGTTTGAGAGCTACGATCCTCGACGGGTTTGGACTCCATTTCATTCAACAATTTTGTAACCACGGGTAACTGGAGAAATGACATGGCTTTGCACTGCTGCAAGGAGGCTGTCAAGGTTGTCAGGTTTTACAGTCAACCTGCTCTGACAGCTCTTCTGCTTTGCAGAATTTACCTTGCAGAGTCTGCTCGGAAAAAGCATTCTCTTTGCAGCATTTAATCTAAAAGGAAAACACAAAGGAGCAGCTCACGAATGCCGCTGTAAAAGATGGGTATGTCTCCAGAGATACAGGATCTGGCTTATTTTTTTCTTTTTTTATGGAGTACACATTAGAATAAGTTTACTTTGTTCTGAGTCATATTGTGAAGGATGAGGTTCAGTACAGACTCATCCACTTTATTTTGTGTGTGTTTTTTTACAGACTGGATTGGAGAAGCCTGTAAATCTTGGAGACTTTGGAAGTGCAAAGGGGAAATAAGTCTGCCTGTGGTCAGCAAGGGTTTCAAGGCTTGGCTTTTTGTTTTTTCTCCTTTCTGAATGTCTGCAATTTCTAGCATGCTGGGAGGAGGGATACCCTCCCAGGTAGCATGTGCCAGCTGACAGCCAAATCCTGTGGGCATTTGTGGTGGTAGTTACACCCGACTGATGCTGTGCGTGAAGAATATCATGTGTTAAATTAATCTCAGACAAAGGATTAAAGCACTTAACTTAGAACAATTAATAGTTTTATATAATTATTTTGCTTTGGGCTTCTTGTTTAAATTGTACTCATCTTGATTCAAATGATGTTTCAGTCCTTTCCTCAAAACTCTCCCCAAAAGTCTTCAAATAAAATCCTTTCAGTTGCAAGCCTGCCTGGATTCTCATACAGATACTTGACATTCTTCATGCACCAGTAAAAACATGACAATAAGCTGTAAAGGATTTTTTTTCCTTGGTCTTGAGCACTGCCTTGCAGACTCCCCAGAGCCCCTGGAAGTTTGTCCAGGCTCCAGAAAGCATCCTCTGAGTGATATACTTGCTTCCTAAGCCTTAAATTATCTAAAGCTTGAAACAGGGGAAACATGTGCCCAGCAACTGTGTTAGATCAGCAGCAACAGAAAAACGACAAGGGCTCTAAAGCTTTTCTCTTGCTCTCACTTACTGGGCTCTGTTAAATTCTCACACTTTGCTGTTCTGTCTCCTGTGCAGTTTTTTCATCGGCTGAGAATTTGGTCCCAGAAGTGCCCGAGTGCTTACACATGAATTGTGTCTTATTCACCATCTCATCAGAGACTGATAACAGCTTCAGAGAGATCTCAATGCCTATGAAGAAAAACATGGAAAGGCCAGACCTAGTGGGGAATAAGGAACAAAAACGTTGCACCAAAGGCCAAAGAGCAAGTGCCATCAACTTCAGTCAAAGAATAGAGAGTGTTCCTGCTTCCCACCGGCAGTGTTGGTAAACAAAGGCTTTCAAATCCAGGTAAGGTGAGCACTGTTTTGGAAGGATAAATTTAGCAGTGATTAAATGAGCTCTTAATTAACCAAATATTCCCCCTGCTTGGCTTTCCAAATTATTCAATAACTGAACAATTATAATGAGTTCAGCGAGTAATTACTATCCATTCCAGATACTGCCCTCGCCAACTGCAGCTTTCTAACCACCAGCTGTTAATGTGCCAGGAAATGAAGTCCACAAAGTGTGAGTCAAATAATTGAAAACCAAACAGGAAAAAAACAAAACAGTTTCAGAGGCAATGGGAGGAAAACTGCCTCCACCCCCACTCCGTGCTGAGTCCTTAAGTGTGTGGTTGCTCCAAGACTTAGGAACCATTATACAAATTGTTAGTGTGGACCAAATCTGCAGTACTACATTTTCAAGGGTATTCTAGCAAATATATAAAGGTTTCTGGTGTCCCTCAGGAAGGTCCTTGCTCTTTTTTCTGCCTCAGAAGGCTTTACAGAGCCACCTGGGGGCTGACATGCATCTCTGGAAGGGAAGCCACAGCATCACTTAGAGAGCAGAAAGGAGAAAACAGAAGGTAAAGCCCAAATCAACCAAGAGCACAAATTTTAAAGATAGTTCTAGTTGCAGTAGGGTAAAAGAAGTTGGATCATGAATTCAGACGTTTACTACTCTGAGTGATATTTAAACAAGCTCAAGTGCATTGAAGCTTCTCACACATGATTTTTCAAAATAGATTTGAAGATGTGGTTTCGTAAGCACTTCTTTTCATGGCCCATTGGTTGTATTGGATTCACAGGCTGGGGGGTGGACAGTAAATCTGATCGGCAGAAGCAACAATTGGTTTGGGCTTGATTGTAGAGGAGAGAAAAAAAAAAAAGCTAGAAATGAGAAAAGCTTAACCCTTTAAAACCCCAGGGCTGCAAAAACAGATGGACCAGCCCAACCGAGGGGCCAGAAGAGGTTTAAGCTGGAGCCACTCTAAAGGAGATGTTTGTCACATCGTGCTCCTAGCTATGCAGATGTAACTTCTCTGCTGGAGTTGAAGGATTTGCTTAGAGCAATCACACTTGCAGTGACATGCCTGCTTTCTGATTATGTTGTAGAAATCACTAGACACTTCTGCCTTCTCTGCAGGCAACCTGAAACAACAGATTTGAAATTCAAGAGGTATAAAATTTCCCCCAAAGCCTCGAAACTCTCCCTGGGTGTTTCAGGGTTTGGCAGGGTTTGTTGCTGTGGAGCAAAGTGAGGATGGGAGCAGAGTCTCTGGGAGAGACTGCAACTTGTTGCCCAGAAGGAAAAATAGCACAAAGAAAGGACAGAGCAGACAGAGACCAAAGAAAAACAGAAGATTAAAATAAGAACACCAAGGACAGGAACATGCTAAAAGCAAACATATATTCACTGAACAGACAAACTAAACGGTCACATTTGATCCATGATCTTTCTGTAAAAGCTTCGTTCAGTGTGGGCAGAAGAGTCAGCCTGTGGAGAATGACGGGAATGCAAAGTCGTTAAGGTAGGTCCTGGGCTGAAGTCTGTAATTACACATGGACCCTCCACAGGCAGAGTTTGAAACACAAGCCTCAGAGCTCTCTAAGCTAAACATTTACTGAAGAATGAGGGAGGACAAAAACATCTATTAAGATGCAGCTTTGATGCCTTTTTTGGATGCTTTTTTTTTTTTTTTTTTTTTGATGTCTGACCTAATGGTCTTCTTTCTGTGCCCTGACGCTACCGGGGACTTCACGCTCCTGTTTCCCTGCCACCTCTGTAACTCCTCATCCTGCACCATGGGGGCAAAGCAGGGTTCAGGGTCTCCCATACCGGCTGTCCTCATGCTCACAGCAAACGGGATGAGAAGAGAGGAGGATTTGCAAGGTTGGATCAAGTACTTTTCTGCACTAAACACCTGCTAGGAGGTAAGATTTCAAGAAACTGTGAGGCACGAGCCCATTCAGGGCAGCCTACCTCTTTCCCCCTCCCTATTTCCACACTGGATGTAAAGCCTTACCGCTGGAGGTAGTGTGAAGCTGACATAGTATTGCCTTCCTAAGCCTCCTGCCAGCCTAAAGCAATTCCTCTCTGATCTCATTAATGAGTAATCTGGTGTGGCACATTAACTATTTCATTTTTGCATTTTGTAGGTAATGAAGCCTTTTCCCCACACCTGGGGGCCTTCTGGGATGATGAGCACAAAGGATGGGAGCAGGGGAACACAAGCGGTTCTCCCAGGCTGTGAAGTTACAGGTTTAAAAGTTTTTCTTACCTTTTATCCAACTAAACCCAAGACTTCTTGCAGGTTTTATTTTTTTTTCTGAATAACAGAGATAGATAGTGAGTACCCAGGGCACACAGTGTGTGGTAGAGAAAATACTCACTTGGATGGATGGAGAAATAAGGGCAAATGCTGCTCCTGCTCTGTCCCCATCCCTCCAGTGTGGGCCCCCAGATCTGCAAAGAGCTTTACCCATAACTTTGGGCACCAGAGGCTGCAGAGCTTCACTTTCTCATCCTCCCTGAGAGAAGCTGCTGCAAAGACAGAGCGGCACTTTGAAATTAGGGAAATGCTTGCCATAATAAACTCGTGTTTGTATTAAAGCAAACAGACAAATGAAAGCAGCGAAGCAAAGTTAGTCGGTTGCTATTTCCTCTGCTTCTGTTGTTGGGAATTACTTGTGCTATGCCTAAGGCAGGCAGAGGTTCCTCGACAGATTTAATCACTCTAAAAGGATGCCAAGAACGAAATGACAGGGAAGCACTGCTGTGTTTAGCAATCAGGATCGTTCTCTCTGTTCAGCCTCCTCTGCATCAGGATCGAGCACTGGAGCAGGCCGTGGCATGGGCTGTGGCTGGGACGGATGCACTGCCCTTACCTTCACCAACCCCAGTGCTCCTAACCCACAATGTGGGGAAGAAGGCTCCCGGGAGGTAAAGAAGAAAGATTTTGCTTCCTTACCGTAGCTCCTGCTATTGTTTCTTACCCGGGGAGAGGCTGTAGAGAGGGTATTGATGCAGTGAAATGATGATGCTTTTATCGGAACCATTTCAGCCGTGCTCCCTGAGATGCCAGCCAAGCGCAGCTGCCATTGCTGGGGGCTAAATTATAATCTTTGTTGACTGGCTGCCATTAATCTAAAAATGGATGAGAAGTTCTTCTGGTACACAAACATTTCCTCCATCTGACCATTAATAGCTAACTGGAATCTTGAGTTACTCCTAAAAGGAGAGCTTTTAACTTTTGTACCTAAGACCACGGATCTCAAAACATGTCACACGCATTAGCGGTGTCTTAAGACACTCGTGCAGACCATGGAAATTGCATCGTTGTTTTCTAGGTGGCAAACTGAGCAGCGGCACAAGGGCAAGTGACTTCTCCGAGGTCATGCAGCAAGTCCATGGCGGTTCTGAAAGAGAAGCCCAGACTTCCCACCTCCTCCCATTCACAGTAATCTCCCTCTTCAGCTTGGATGTCAAACGCTGTCTTGATAGGTGGCTGCAGCATGACAACCCCTGTAAATCTCCTCTGGATTTTATTAGCTATCTTGCTTTCAAGCCTGCCTGCATTACTTATCAGCAGCTTTCAGGATGAATGGCCTGTGAGTCCCCACCGGCAGATGATGGGAAGGAAGATAAAGACACACACTCAAGTAGGATCAGCTAACCGCTGCTGCTGCCTGCATAGTGCTGCTACCGCTCCCGAACCAAGCGGCAAAAGCAGCTTTCAAAATGTGGTGGGAGAGGTAACTCAGGCTCCAGCTGATTTCATAGTAATGTCATTTCTCTAAGACATTCCCTTCTACAGTGCTAAATGAAAGAAAAACCAATCTGTTATGAGGGAAAAAGCAGGAAGTCAATTGAAATCAGTGGGGTTTTGTTAGAAGCATTGCTATGTAGTGCCTCTTCCTGCGGGGCTTCTTGCACGAGCCACCCCTGTGGCTCTCAAATTTGAAGCCGATATGGTAAACTAAAAGCTGTAGAAATGTTCTGAATTTGATGGAAGTCCCTGATGAGGTTTGCAGGAGCACATATATGAAGCTGTGACTGTCTCCAAAACTCGGTGTTTATGGACACACCACATTTAGTTTCAGGAATCTTCCTTGCTTTGTTTGGACGAAATCGTATTTGTTTTCAGTTAAGAATTCAGCAGCTGAACTCAAGATCCTATTGGGCGTGCACAAGGAAAGGCTGACGACGTCTTAGAGAGACGCTGGCCTAAACACGCTGAGACAAAGTTAGCAGATCTTACTTCTTCCCCATTAGCACCGTTTTGGCTTAGGATTGTGTCCTCTGCCAAGCACAGCTGATATGCGGAGTGGTTTGCTGTTGCAGCAAGTTATTTACTGATTTCCCTCCAGAGAGCTTGATGGAGAGCCTGGGTGGGATCTTCCCCAATAGTGAAGTACAGCCTTCCCTAATAAATTCAACAAGTGCTTAACTCTTCACCTTGCTTCTCACTTTTGAAGGGTTCCTAGTGTTTACAAAAATGTTTCATTTACATTAAAAATTAAATTACAAGTGAGTTCCAAAGAAAATCAGAAAAGCAGAGCCCGAATGCCAGAAGAATTCTTCAGGATTCATTTTCCCCTTTCCTCTTTAAATAGTTTCTTTTCTTGTGTTGGGACAGGAGGAAGGAAAACATTGCAGCAGTTTTGCTTTGGTGTGTCCTATTGGGATCCTTTTCTCTGGGGCCAGGAAGGCTCCATCTGGGACCGCAGATCACAGAGCTCAGTTCTGGGCACCCAAAACCCGCCAGGCTGCAGTGAGGCTGCCCCAGGGGTGACACGCCACACCAGAAACTCTGCATTGTCTGGGTTCCTGAGTGGGGCTTTTGATATGCATCCCCTTTAGGGTTTTAATACACCTCAGTAACTTTTGATTTCAGGTGTCCCACAGCTGCCTGTTGCATCCTAGAGGTTTGGCGAAGTGAGCTGGCATCGAGCTCCTTCCCCTGCCTTCACAAAACTCACCCCAATTTTTGGGGGGATTTTTGGGGGATTTTGGGCCACCCAAATCCCCCGGATGCTTTGCTCCCAGCTGATGCATCCTTTTCCTCCGCTGTGCTTTAGGTACGCTCCCCATCAAGGGCAAAAAAAGCTCGTATAGCAGTAATAATAATCACTTTAAACGGTACTTATTTTCTGTGAAGCTGCTGCTACAGTTCTGAAGACAAAGCAATTTATTTCTTCCAAGCCATAGCAATTAACTCCAAGTCTCTCCAATTCCCCTGAAAAACTTGAAACTGACAACAGCAACCAATATTATATGGCAAAAGCAATCTGTAGTTGGGCTAAGCTGTAGTTAGTCACCAGCTCCGGGTGTTTCCGTGGGTGCTGCCAGGGAGGCTGCTGTGCAAAATGACAGGGATAAAGTTCGTCCAGGTTCAGCATAGGAAGAAAGGTGGGAGAGCAAAGTTAGCACTTGGAAGTGGGTTTTCTCTGCCTGACAGACTTGTTCTGTTCAGGAGATGTTGTGGCAATGTTATATTTTAAAGAAATTAAGTGCTGTTACGTAGTCTGGTTGTGTGCAACCGCTATGTTTTAAAACCTGAAATAATAAGCAAATTTCCTTCCCGAGAACCTCAGGAGGCAAGATTGCTCCTGCCACCAGAGGGACTCCAAAACACAACGGTCAAATTTCCGGGGCTGACCGGCGTTTCTGAAATGTGCGTTATCTGCTTCCACTGCTCAAGGGCTGGGCTCAGTTATGAAGTTTGTGCACTTTCTATTCTGATGCTGCCAGGGGAGCAGATTCTGTATTTGCTTCTGAGCAGAGCAACCTTGTCACCCTGCCTGATCTCCTGGGCTAACATAACTGGGCAGCATGCCGTGGGAGGTACAAAGTGCTCATAAAATCACCTCCACTGCTTTTCCTGGTATTCCATCACACAATAGGCACCAGAAATGACTGCTAAATAGGAGTTTAAATGTTAATGATTTGCTTGCATACACAATTAAATTGTAATGTGGAGCTTTTAAGCGTTTACTGCAAATGTGTTGTTAAAAAGTGGGGAGGAAGATGAGCAAAGATGTGTGATACAAGGTGAAGTCTGCAAAAAGTCAGTGAGCTTCAAATGTATTCTCCTGAGCATGGGGAAAACAAGTATTCTCACTTGTCCCACAAAGGACCTGCCTTTTCTTTTTTCAAGTGAAAACAGAAAAATTGCTGTTGCTGCAGTAGATACTACCTTAGATTAAAGGAAGGAAAGAGCACTCAGGATGAAGCTGCTTTTCTTTCACAGCCTGCTCTTTCTGATGAGCTGGGGGAGAACAGAGTGGGGCATACAGATTTAAACGCCAAGGGATGTTGGAGAAGATTTTCTAGTGATTAACCTGTTTTCTTTCCTGTAAAGCCGTATGCAGTTTTGCAGTGACAACCTCTGCCCCAGCAACAAAAATACTGTCATCTTTCCTAAAATTACCATCTCCTGTTTAGAGACTAGCTATGTCACTAAACCTGCAGTAGAATTGCATAGGGCACACACGTCTTGCCTGCTTGGAATGTAGGAGAATAGCCAAAGCAACGTTGTTTTAAAATAATTCACCACATTTTGCTTAGTTACAGCCTGATGGACTTCCCTGCTGTTATTTCAGCCCAAGCTGAGATGCTTCAGGTTTACCTAAATAATAAGATGCTTGCAGTTTCCAGAGCCCAATCATCTGGATTCTGGTTATGTGACTATCCCAATTTCCATATGAAAAGACTTTATAACCTCTCTGGTTGTGGAGAGCTGGTGTGTTTTTCATCTCATGATTTTGGGAGCCCTGACTCATCCTTTTTAGTGTCGAAGACAGGTAATGCTCCTGCCTCATACAGAAAATAGCTTGGGCTGCTTTACAGCAGTTTTGTTGCGCCTGTATTGACTCTGTGCACATGAACTGAGATCCCACCAAGCCCAAAGTTCAGAGTCCCGTGTCCTCCCCAAAATACTCTGGGTGAGCAGCAGGCAGAGCTACCCCATATGGGAGCTTACAGGTTGTGTCGGCCCTGGACTAGGCTCTGTGCTACAGGCAGGCAGCAGCAATCCCAAAGTTAACTACCCTGTTTTGTTGTTAAAGAAAGATATATGAAGACTTTATGCCTGTTTCCAACACGTGAGCACACTGAGAACTGTCAAAGCTTCCACAGTTACAGACAAGAGGAACTCAGTTAACGCATCTGCTCTTGCAGGGTATTTATTAAGTGGGTCAAAGCTACTGACTTTTGGCAGTTTAACTGGTCTGATGAGACAATAAGAGAGATGTTGTTTACACAAATTTATCTTTTAAATTGAGCTCTGATCCCCGGGAGTATGAGAGGCTCCCGAGGAGTTGCATTTGCAAAGGGCCGCGACTCCGCGGCGCTTCCTGCAGGCGGGGGGATGCCGCATGCTGAGCTGCTAAAGGGCTGCCATTCATTACACACAGCGGTGTCTTCTGATCGCTGGCCAGTTTTGCTTGTTAAATAGGCTCTTGTCTGCCCGAACGACATGCTTTGTGGGCGTCATCAAATTTACTGGGTCTCTCCTTAGAGGAACCTCACGAGGGTTCATCAGAGCCTGACAGGAGAGGGGAGCGGCTCCAAGACGGGATGGGCTGAAGCTGGTCAAGAAACCCGACAGTGACAAATACCTCATACTTAGTCTTTCATTTGGGTGCTCCTCCTTCAGCCTTTTGGTGTCGGCAGCTCCAATGCTACAGCATGAAGTGTGCACCCCGCGTGCTGCTCAGAAGGGCAGCAGGAGCCTGCCAGGGGACGGCTCGTGGAGCACAGCCCACCCTAACCAAACTCTTCTGTTGGCTATCCACTCTGGTAGAACTGCGTATGTAACCCACTCTTCTTTTTTCTTTTTTTCTTTTATTTTTTTCAAACACAGCTCCCTTCCAGCTCCCCCTTCTCATTACTAACTACAGTTTTAGGCTGTTTGGCACTAGATGTTTTAGCACGTGTTTGTTGAGGCAGGAAGTGTATTCCCCAATGCTCTTTTTGACACCTATGCTGCTCTTCCATCATCTGCTTCCCCTACATACCTGGTAACAGATATATACTATTTCATATGGGATAACCATCCATCCTACGGCCGCCTTGCAATGCTGGGGTGGGACAGTGGCTTTCAAGGAGTTTCTCCTCAGGCCAAGCACTGGAAATCAAGACCCATCAGGACTGTTTCAGGTCAGGGTGGGTTTTTCTTGCACTCCGTGAGCAGCACAGTGCGGCACACCTTGTGGATGACGCACGCGTTCCAGCCGTCCCACACCGCCCTTTGAGTTAAGTCTTATCTGTGTTATTCTTACAGGGGAGTGACTTCCAGCCTCGGAAATGGAAAGCAAAGGGAAAGGAACAATGGCTTCAGAATTAATAATAAAAAGAAATGAATTAGTTCCTGAAAAGTTCTTTACAACTATTGAAGCCCACTCTGTCCTGCCAGTTCCCAGCAAGAGCTGTGTTTTAGTCCCCCGCGTTTGTAAGGAAGTTGGCACTGTCACATCCATTTCTACCACCCAGCTTGGCAGTCTGCACGATGCTGGAACACCACAAAGTGGGTTGCAAGCATTTTGAAGAAAGTCCTGTGATGAAAAGTAATGTAAGCAATGCTAAGGTGAGTTCCTTATTGCCCCTTCCCAAAAAGCACCCTAAAAACTGCACCTATATGAAGAATGCCAGACTTCGGGCACAGGAACCTATTTCCCTGGTCTTTGTCCAACATGTGCCCCGAGGGGGTTATTTTTCTGCCTTTATGCATAAAACCCAGCATGTGGCTGTGCTGTGTTCTCTGTGCCCCATCCTTGGCTGCTGTGTAGGCACTTTGTGTTTCGGCTTGAGCACAGACGTACTCTAAAGCTTGGCACATGCTACGAGAGGATCACCCAAGGACACAGAAACCCAGTACCACCGTAGTGCTGCTGAGTTCCTCCTCTCAATCAGGAAGTGGAAATGACTGCTCCTGAAGCAGCTGTCTGTTGTTTCAGAAGTCCCTGGACATTGCCAGCTGCTGACAATAGTTTATGCAACTCTTGCTGCGCTTTAGTTATCCCCAGAGTTGGGGCAGATGGCTTAAACACAACTTTATCCCTATTTAAATGAGCTCCTTAGAGCACAGCTGAGAGCAGCAGCCTCTCCCTGGTAAACGCAGCCCTTGGGCTGGGTGAGGAGAATGTGGGAGGGGAAACCTGACAATGGTCCACTTTTTAATCACAATTTCTTTTATGAACTTAAGTTTTATAGTTTACAGGCATCTCTAGCATCTATGGTGGAGGTTTACCACTACGTGTTAAGTGGGAAGAGAATGAGCAAAACACATCAAGGCAAAATACTTTTGGTGAGATTTGCCAGGGTTAAATTTGTCCGTTTTATGATGAGTCTCACAGTACAGGTCTCAGTCATTTTTTTAGAGCCTCAGCTCTTTGAGTGACAGGATTATAAGAATTCTCTTTTTTCCTTTCCGAGATAAATTTTCAGTTTTTCAAACTCTGTTGACTGTGGAGAAAGGGACCAACTTAAAATCAGTGGCAGATTAAAATCATCTTGGGTAGAAAAGTTAAAATATTACATGCCTTTTTAGATAACCCAGTGTTTTCTGACAGCTTACCTCGTGGTTTTTAAATGCTTGGAGTTTGCAGCACTGCTGCGATGAATTTTAAAATAGATACTTTGATCAAACTGAACTAGAGCTTGATCAAACTGTAGTGCACTATAATATAACAGGAAATAGAAAAAGGGGCTTAAAGGTCTCCTTACGCACACTGTGAACCGGTAACAGTAATATATAGGGCAAACCCAGGGCTTGCAGCTAAGTTAAGCAATCCCAGGACAATTGCAGACCTTTGTGGATCTGGTCCAGCCGTAGCTGGAGGATAGCACTGAGAAATCACACAGGAGAACCGGTGCAGAGCTGGAGCTTAGCAAAGCACAGCAAAGCTTGAAAAGAGTTTGCCGAAGAACTGAACAAAGTATCTGCCTCATCTTCTGCACGCAAACCAGAGAAGGATTCATCCACACCCGCTGATGGCGGGACTCCCCATGACAGCCCTAAACCCCAAAAAACTGAAAAGTGTCTCACAGTACCTGGGGTCACCCTGAACCTTGTCCTGAGCTATAGCGACCACCAGAAATGAGTTTTTAGGACCCTGCAGGGCAAAAGGGTCCCAAAGCCCTACCTTGGCCAGACGCTCTTCTGGTCCTGATGTCTCCAGAGAGCCTCCTCTTCCTCACTTGTCCTTCAGCGTGGCCATGCCCAAGGCCTCCGAGCTGTAGTCGTACTGGTTGCTGGAGGACATGGAGCGTCCCCAGGAGCACTGCAGGTTGGAGCCCCTCTTGCGGAAGGAGGAGGTGAACCTGTAGAAGTTGCGGTGCCGGTTACGCAGGTACTCCCGGTAGTTTTTGGTGAGCAGGGTGTAGAGGAAGGGGTTGATGCAGCTGTTGCTGTAGGTCAGGCAAGTCACCAGGTAGTTAATGCACTTTTGGGTTTGGGTGGTGAGCTGCAGGGAGCTGCTGTAGAGTCGCACCAGCTGCCAGATCCAGAAAGGCAGGAAGCAGGCCCAGAAGACCAGCACGATGCTGAAAATCATGATGAGGACCTTCTGCCGGGGGGACCTCTTGCTCTTCTCCTTGTGGGGCGGGTTCCTCTGAGACTCCAGGTAGGTCCTGGCCAGGCGTGTATAGAGGAAGCCGATGATGATTCCCGGGGCCATGATGCTGGTGCTGAACAGCACCGTCAGGTAGGTCCGGTAGGCGTCCACGCTCCAGGTGGGTGCACACATCCTCTTCACCTTGCCCTCCGCCTTGCTCCCCTCGGTCAGGGTGACCATCAGCATCATGGGCAGCGTCAGCAGCAGCGAGACCGACCAGACGGCGCCCGCCGTCACCTTGCGGTAGCCCTGCGACCTCTTCAGGGTGTCCAGGGGCCGGGTGACGGCCAGGTAGCGCTCGGTGCACATGAGGGTGAGGGTGAAGATGCTGGCGTGCATGGTGAGCAGGTCGAGGCTGAGCAGGATGCGGCACCCCAGGTCTCCGAAGTACCAGTCCTGGGCCAGGTAGGTGCAGACGATGAAGGGGATGGTGGAGAGGTACAGCAGGTCCGCCAGGGCCAGGCTGACGATGGAGCTGTACATGGGGGCGGCGCAGCGCGCCGAGTGGCACATCACCACCAGCGTGTACACGTTGCCCGCCACCCCGGCCACGTACATCACCGACAGCACCGTCCCGAACGCCGACGGGATGAGCAGGGGGCCTCCACCCCGGGGGGGCCTCCCCCGCCGCCCCCACCGCCCCCCGCCGTCCCGTTGCCCCCCGCCGCCGCCGTCCCGTTGGGCTCCATGGGCGGCGGCGGCGGCCCCGCAGCCCCTCGCTCCGAGACTCCCGGCCCCCGCCGCTCCGCCCCCCGCGGGAGGGCAGCCCCCGGGGAAGGGCCGCCGCTGCCCCCCGCCCCGCTCCTCCCTCCCCCGGCCCGCTGAGGGCGCGGAGCGGCGCGGGGAGGGGGCGGCGAGAGGGGGCTACCCAGCCGGGGAGGGCGACCCCCGGTCCTGGCCCCGACCCCGGTCCTAATCCCGGGTCCTAATCCCGGGTCCTAATCCCGGTCCCGGCCCCGGCTGCGCCCCCTGCTCCCGGAGCTCCCCGCCGCCCCCAGCCAGCCGCTCGCTGCCCTACCCGAGGCCACCCGGCTGAGGCGGCTCCGGGAAAGGCGGCTGCCCGCGGTGCTCCGCTGGTGAGGTGCGCGCAGAGACCGACCGAGGTGGAGGCAGACTTAAAACTGGGGCTGAAACAGCCTCTTTTTTATTTTTTTTTTTCCCTTTCCCTCCCCCCCCGTACGTTCGTTCTTTTCTTTCTTTCCTTCTCTCTCTCTTTCTCTCTCTCTTTCTCTCTTTCTCTCCTTCTCTCTTTCTTTCTCTCTTTCTCTCTTTCTTCCTTCTTTCTCTCTTTCTCTCTTTCTCTCTTTCTCTCTTTCTCTCTTTCTCTCTTTCTCTCTTCCTTCCTTCCTTCTTTCCTTCTTTCTTTCTTTTTCTTCCCCTTCTTCCTTCCCTCCTCCCTTCCTCCCTTCCTCCCTTCCTCCCTTCCTCCCTTCCTCCCTTCCTCCCTTCCTCCCTTCCTCCCTTCCTCCCTTCCTCCCTTCCTCCCTTCCTCCCTTCCTCCTTTCCTTCCTTTCCTTCCTTTCCTTCCTTTCCTTCCTTCCCTCCCTCCCTTCCGTCCTTCCGTCCTTCTTTCCTTCCTTCCTTCTTCTTGGAAGTAGCTTGTATTTTGAGCACGGGTTCCCCTTACTCTAAATATCATAGCATTATTATGGTGAGATTTAAGTTTGGGCTTCAGTGGCAGCTGATTCACCTGAGGGGTGTGAAGTACAGACGGTGATGAATGAGGTTGACAGAAACAACTTTTCCAAAGTGTTAGATAGGAAATCTGGGGGTAGCTGCAAAATCAATGAGCACCTTCCATTTCAATCTTGTTTTAGAGAAAGCAGAGATCAGGGCAAGCTGCAGTTAAAGGACAGCTTTCCAAGGGTATGGGAGAGATGTATTTCCTCAGCTTGCATTGATTTCCGATAGGAATTAACCGTCTTTGATGCCTTCAAACATTTCTGCTTGCATCCAGCCTGCTAAAACGACTGTTCTGTGTTTATTTGCTTGTTTTAATCCCTGCTTAATGTGTCATCTGAGTCTCTGTAGCATGCTACATAACGGTGAAACTCTTGTTGACTCCTGTAGGAGCAGGATATAGCCCTTTAAAATACTGTATTGACTACTTGGCTGTAATTTGCTGTAAGTTAATAAACACACATAACTCTGCTTTGCTACCCAGCTCCTGAATGTACGTGTCTGTTTCCAAAGCTCTACAGAATGCCTAAAACTCAATTCAATAAAGTAGCTGGTTCCAATACAATCTAAATGCCGGTGAGGGAGAAGAAACTCAAATGATTTTTTGTCAGGCAGAGATTAGCTTTATCAGCTTCAGCTAAAAGACAAAGTTGAGATCCAGGTGCTGAGATGGAGATTTTTTTCACTCAAAATTCGGCCTCGATCCCGTGCCAGCACCCTCGGCAGCTCCACATTCCTCTGCGGCAGCTGGACCGAGCAGCTGGGAATGCAGGCGGATACTTTACCAGGGCCAAATCCTGCCTGCATGGCAGGCAAGGGGATTGACTGCCACAGACTTCAAGTAAGATCCGGAGTTGGCATAAATAGACCATCTCTGAGAATTAGGTTGCATGCAACTTTTGCAGTCCTGTCTCCTTTTTGTTTTGAAGCCCTTTTCTGCTCTGTTTTGTCTTCTGCCCTCATTTAACGGCTGGGATGGAGGGCCAAAAGGAAGAGAATAGGCATTTTGTTGTCTGCCATGTTGCCTGCTTTGTTTTGACTGGTCCCAGAAGATGCCAGAGACAAGCGGTGATACATTCTTCTAAGCAGAGAATTACTTAATCTGTTTACTGAGTACCCAATTTCAATTTCCCGTTTTTCTTTCCAGTAGAAGACTATTTAATTGAGCAACGCTAAGCATTAGTGAGTCCACAAGACACTTGTTTTCTTAAACATGTTGGATACTCACATGTAGCCATGGGAACTTACTCCTATTAAACTCTTAACAAATTCTTTGCTGCCCAGAGTTGTTCTGCAGCAGAGCAAAGCCTGCTCTTTGGGCACGATGCACTTCGCCCCTCTGATGCTCTGCTCTTGCAATGCACCAAGTCTCTTCTGCACACCCACACGAACAGACACAGCACTTAATACCTGGTGGAATTGGGCCTTGGAGCGTATGACAACTGTGATCAATCAGAATTAGAAAAGGACGATGCAGGAGCCTTGGATACTGATGGCTCCTGTTTGGTTTGTACACAAGATGCACATTTTGCAGCAGTGTGGGTGACAAGCTACCGGGAGAAATGGTGAATTTTCCATTTCACCAGATGTCTAAGAAAGCACCACAAGTGTCTTGCTGGAAGATGTGTTTTAATCAAATAGAAATACGGAGCTCAGTGCAGAATTACTGTCAGAATAAGTCTTCAGGGACATATTGCACACAAAGTCAAGTAATCAAGGATCAATTTGTCTTCTATGAACCTCAAAATCTATTAATCCCCATGTGTTTTTTCTTGTAATATCCTAAAAAGTATTGATATGAAAATGATTAATAATGTACTTCATGTACAGAATTTCCCCTTTGGTAGCATTTGTGCAAATGCACAAAAACATACCCAGCCACCTTAAAATACAGCTCCATTTTGCGTGTTATTGTCTGTTTTGAATAGGAAGTTTTTTTCAGGTGCTCAGTGCCTAATTTTAGAATTTCCTAACTAAATAGTCTGCTTATTAGGAAGTAGATAATAGCGGCCTATTTGAGTAGCCATGTCCAACGGCTTTTTCATAAAGCTCTTGGTTTGCTTGGTGAATAAATAGCTGGTGCTCCATTGTTTGGTTGTGAAGGTCAGCATATATATGGTGGAGCTGAAAGCTGCAGTCCTGGAAAATGGCAAGGCGGCTCTAATTACTGCATTCAGCTGTGACAGGCTTCAAAACAAGAAGAGGAAGGGCAAGAGGAAGGCAGCGAGAGAGTGCTTGGAAGCAGAGGCTCCTTGTCAGGGACTGTGCTGTGAGCCATTGTCCTCCTGCAGCGCGATGCTGCTGGAATTCAATTGCTGAGAGTGAATTATGGACTTCTGGATGGGGAAGGTATGAAATGCCTTCTTTTGGAGGAAATGCCTTCTTTATCTCCTCCTCAGCATACATCAACTTCTCACGCTCTGAACATACCGATGCCGTGGTGCTGAGATCCAGCCTTTTGATGGACGGCCTTTAGCTGCACTGCCTGCCTGCCCAGGTGAGCACCGCCACCTCTTGTGACGTCCTTGTTCCCTGTTACCCCATGACCACTGCTCTGGCCATTGGATTCTGGCTCAGCAGGAAGCAAAAAGACTTAACTGATCACTGGGCAAAACATCAGGAAAGTATTTAGCTTTTACCAAATTCAGAGAGGTCTTGATACAGCTTCCATGTGAGAAAGGCAGAGGCTGAGCCAGCTCTGGAGAAGACCAAGGGTGAGGTTTGTTAGATCCCAAACACATGCTGCCAGATGAGATCCATACATTCACTTCTTAATCTCAAACTTAGGGGCTCAAAGTTATCATCTGTTGGTTTAGCGCCTGTAAATGGAATGTAATGTTGTAGTGAAAGCAGATGACAAAGAGGTATCGAAAGCAACTGCAGCATAATATCCCCTGGGATACCAGAGACTGATCTGGTTGCATTGCTCAAATGAATAGTGTACGCCGTGCAGAGCCTTTTCTCAAGTTACAAACACACTAATATATAATCTCTGCAGCTTGGCAATTGAAGCTCAGTGGAACAATGTTTACTCTCTGCAATAATATGCACAGGTATTCATCTGTCTTTGAAATTGTTTCTGAACCAGAATCTTCACTCAGGTGCAAAATCCGTAAACCCATGGACCGTGAGCAGCATAACCCGCTGATCTCAGTGGAATCACTCCTGAACTGCAAAGCTATAAGCACAACCAAATTCGATCCACTTCTTCTGAAAGCTTGTCATTAATACTTACATTTACATCTGTCTTCTGCAGTCAAACATCCCCTTAAACATAACTTTAGAGGTACACTTTAATTTAACATTAGGGCTCTCTCTCCCCACTCACATTTTTAAGAGGGAGGCACAGGAGGAATCGCTGGGGAGAACCTGAGCCCTATCCGAGATCTAAGATGACCGCGTGACATTATTTCAGGAATGTAATTGAATGGGTTTTAAAAGCCCTCCCAGGTTTAAAGAACATAAGAGGGACTTGGGTTTGCACCTCTTAACTGCAATGCTCATGAGCAAGTGCCTTGCACTGGCGTTCCTCTGCTGTGGATGGAGGAGAAGCCTCTGCTGGAGGCTGCCTTGGAGGCACGCTGCGGGCTCTCCATGGGAAGGCACAGTCAGGGCTACCACAGCTCGTGCCATGTAATTGCAAACAACCGTGTAATAGATTTGGGTCCAGAAAATCTGCTCCTCACCTGCTGTACATCCAGGGCCGTCAAGACTTTTGCGGAGTGCTATGGTAAGCCTGAGATCTCTGGTTCTGAGGATTATCTCTGACAAAGACCATGGTGTGCCACAAGAAAAGAGGGGAGATCAAAGGCTTTCTGCAGCAGAGGAAGAGTGCAAATTGTGTGCTATTATAGTGACTTAGAGCAGTCAGGGCTCTGGCAGGGTTTTTAGGATCTTCTTCTGTTATAGCATTTGAGAAGAGATCATTTTACAATGGAAAAAATACGTGTTAATAACCCCAAGTCATTTCCTGGGGAAACTCAAGCCACTGTTATGCTTAGGTTGTGGGAACTCTTTCTCCCCCACCTAACAGACAGTGTTGTTCCCTGAAAGTCCTCCTCTTCCTTCATGCACACGAGAACAAAGGAGACAGTGCTGGCTGGTTTTGGGGTTTTGTTCTTGTACCATGCAGCGACCTGCACAGCCCTGCGCCCCGCAGCAGGTTTGGTCTGGTGATCTTGGTGACCTCTCCTACAGCTGAAGATGCTCTGGAAGTATCATGCTCTATACAATGCTGTTTCTGGTGCTTGACTTGGTTTTGTTCACTTTAAGTAGCCCATTCTACTGATGAAAAAAATCTAGCATTTGTGTCTGCAATTTTTTCCCCCAAAGAAGGATTGGTTCCTTCTGCTGCCTAAGCTCTACTCCGAGGGGTGTGCAGAGCCTGTGGCATGCCTGCAACACCAGAACTCTACCTTTTGTCAATGAAGGGTTTCAGATACTGGAAGCTCTCTTCTTTTAATTCCTGATTTAGGTAGTATTTCTCCATGTCCACACACAGCCGTTATCTTCAGCTCAGTCTGCATTTCGTAAAAGCAACCGCAGGAGGAGCTGGTGGGGAGCAGCCAGCTCCGTGCCCTGCGCGGCGGAGAGGGAAACTCTCGCTCGGCTTTGGAGGAGCGATTAGTAGGAGAACGGATGTTATTTCATCTTGATTTTATAAAAAATATAGAAAAGCAGTTGACAGATGTGAGGAAAGGGTGGAAGCCCAAGGAATCTCCTTTTGCCAAAGAAAGAGCTCACAGTCAAGCCTCACGCTCGGTGTCTGGGTTGGAGCTCGCTTGAGTGAGCAGGAGTTTGTCCCTTCATTTCAATGGGCTTTGTGGCCAGTAATTAAAAAAAGCCCCAAACCAAACAAGAACCCATATCCCCCTCTCTGAACAGAGGTTCAGACCAGAGCTGGACCCAGCTTTGGGGATGGAATGGAGTGTGACGTGGCAGCGCAGGATGCTTTTTAGAGCGGGATGCCTGAACCTCCTCTGGCAGTAGCCACACTCGGAGCTCGGGCAGCGCTCCCACTCCCGGCACAGCTTTCGGGGCGAGGGTGCAGGGGTGCAGGTGACTCAGCGCCTCTCGCCTCCGCTTAGTCATTCCTCTCCCTCCTCCTCTAGATGTCTTCCTCCCAAACCACTCGGGGACGCGGTGCAGGTGTGCATGGTATGAGCAGAGCAGGCTGTGGAGCAGCCTGGCAGCACCAGGCAGGGACTCTGCTCGCTGCCAGGTTTTTTCCATAAGCTGACTTTTGCCTCCAGATTTTAGTGCCTCTGGAGAAGCTGGGAACCATCTGATATGTTTTTATGCTAACTTAATTATTTGAGGGTATGTGTCGGAGTCTATTGCTGTCAGATGCTGCTGCTTAAAGGGGAATTACAGCCAGGGAAAACTCCAGCTGGGTGGGTACTTACATGGGTTTAATGAGAGCAATGAAGTCCTCTTTGTTCCAGGTTTTCCATTGCCTTTGGATCAGGCCCAGACTGTCTCTCCTTAGATCTGCCTTCAACTTGATTTTAAAAAAACTTGATGAAACAGAGCAGAGGCATTGCTCTGTGTGCCTTACATCAAATCCTGGAATTATTCCCCAGATGGCTCTGTTGGTGAGCATGCCACCTGGGACGGCTGCAGTGGTGAGCTCTGGGACAAGGTATCTTGTTCCCATTCTGCCCAGTGAAGCTGCACCAAGGTGTCACAGATGGGTGCTGCTGCTCCTTGATCATGGTGGTGAGCTGGAGATGTTGATTCCCAGGGGACTGGTGGCCGTGCTGGTCAGGGCTGGGCAGGGTAGGATGGGGATGAAAAGAAGCCTGGGCGAGGAACGCTGATAAAGGAACCGCAGGGATCTGTTTGTTTATTGGAGGGGATTGAACCTATTTTTTAATTTCTTTGCAGATTGTAGACAATCAGAAAATCAGTGTTCAGAAACTCAAAGACTTAAGAGCTAACCACTCAGAGCACAGCTTTTCCCCCACAGGCTGCAGATAGCCAGGTACACTTATTATTCTTTACTAATCAGCCTGGGACTAGACCAGCATATTTATGTAGGAACACTAAGACTTCTATTACTGAAGACAACCCAGAGCTCAGGCCCCTACAGTTTGTCTAGCAAATTGAATATTTGATTTTCCCCCAGTAATAGTATGTTTTTCTTGTCTCCTGGCAGTTTGCATAAAAGCTCTGAAGTACGTGACAGACGGCAAAGGGAACATCCAAATCTGCTATGCCATATGAGCAGCTCGCCTTGCAGTGGGCATGTTCCTGGCTTCTCAAGACTTCACAGCCCTAAAACTGTTCCGTGCTTCCTGATGGGAATTCATGCCTTTGCCTTAACTGTCAGCAATAATTCATATGTATTTGCTCTCAAAACATGCAATGTTAATGCTTCCTTTTAATATAAAATGTACCTAGGGCTGGTAAAGGGGGGGGGGGGGGTCAGTAGCCTTGAGTGCTGCTGTTGTCTAGGCACTTCTAGAAGAGATGCTGTGGTGATACACACTTCCCCAAATGATGGTTTTGATGTGAAGAATACATCCCCAATGGTAAGTCGGTATTTGGAGTCAGCTGCCTTTGTGCAGCAGTGTCAAAATAGGGTGAATCCCTTTTTTTTTCTCCCCACTTGGTTGACAGGTACTCATGTGGGACCCCTAGAGATCTTCCCTACTTTCTGTCATCCTTCCCTCAGTAAATTTGCTGCTGCTTATGATGGCCAGGCATTTATCTGGTAGCAACTGCCAGGGCGACTCAGGCAGTGGTGGCCCACAGATGTGTGGCTGCAGTGGACAAGAGCAATCAAATGTTTTTTTTTGGGCAGTAGCTCACAGAAGCCACTTCAGAAACCTCTACAAGATAAAGAGCAAGGCATGACAAAAGGAGAGCCCAGATCATATGCAAGAGCGATTGTTTATTAAAGAACAGGCTTTGTTATTCCCCACATGCAAAAAAAAAGAGGGGATTTATCTTCAGCAGGATTTCCCTGCAATGGGCTCAACAGGAGAAATGAAAGACAAGCATGGCTCTGGCATGCAGAGCATGGGGAGGGAAAGCTGCAGCCACGTAGCTGTGGGTTTGTGTTCCTCCTGGGGGGAGCTGGGGCTGGATAAAGGGCTGGGGAGCTCTGCATGGGATGTCACTGAGCTCTGACAAAATGCCACATCTCAGAGTGGTTTTTGCCAGATTGACAAATGCAGCCTTTTCGAGACTTACCTGGACTTGAAAGCAGGGCATTTACTTCTGTGAAGGCTTGCAGGAGAGTTCTTATACCCCGAGCTACAGGTAGAAATAGAAATACCTTCAAGTTTGCAAAAAGTGGGCCAGAAGCACGTGTATGTGAGGCGTGGGACTTCTGCAAGGAAGGGATAGGAGGTGGTGTTGGAGCAAAGAATTGGCCCTGACAGTTTTGCTTTGCAGCCACCAATTAGGGGGTGGATTTTTGCTGAAGTCCAGAAGCAGGGCTGGGATTTCTCCGCCTCCCTCAGTGCTCAGAGGGAGGATGTGCGGGGACACCAGCAGTTTTACCTGTCAGCTTCAGGGGAGACCTGACTGCTGAAAAAGAGCCTTATCTTGAATCCCAAATAGCTTGGATGAGAGAAGGATAGAAGAGAGGTATTCTCTGCTAGGGGCAATAATCAACTTTTCTTTTTCAGGGTCCAGGCTGTAGGTTGGAATATTTTCATTTAAACAGGAGAAATAGCAGAAGACGTGGTGTTCTTCGCTTTCCAAAGGGCTCCCTGTTCCCTCCTACCTTTCCTAATCTGTTTTTAAAAAGCCTCACTGTTGGTAGCATGGAGTTGAAAGAAGGTAGAAGAGTATCTGACAGACCCACTGGGACTCAGGGTGGATTTTAGAGACCTTTACATCTGGCAGTTGAGAGACTGGAGACCACTGCGTCTGGCAGTGCTATTACTCGATTTGCCTAGCCTTCACGCTGCTGGTGGCCCCAGGAGTTGTTCTCTGTGCTGCCACTTTGAATTAGCACGACACCAAAGGGAAGGAGGCTCTCAGAGCATTTGCCTCCCAGAGAAGTGCTGAGATGTCGGCTCATGTTGGCAGTTCTCCTGGCACGTCCTTTGTTGTTCGAAGGTGCCATCGCTGCTCAGTCCTTGGGGTGTCACAGCTCTGTTACTTGGCTGAGAGTCAAACACAAATCTCCAGAACCTCAAATATTGATTGTGCACTTGAAAGAAATAGTTGCTTTTCAATTGGTGTAGCAACAGCAATTCTCAGCGAAGAGAAGAGCGTCTTCCAACCCCTGTGATGCTCCTCAAATGGACAGTTTAATTACTCCAAGAAAAGGGGCCACTGTAAAGGTTTTTCCTAGACATCTAATGTGCTTTTAAAAACCTACACCTTCTGTTTTTGTAAAGCTCTTAGGGATATAGGGCCATGCATTTGATTGACCATCAGTGGGATTTAAGCACCGAAGCAGCTCTGAGGGGCCAAGCTGCCCCAGCTGCAGCATGTAACCCTGCAGGGTCCTGGCGGAGAGCTCAGCTCCTTGAGAAGGGCTCTGCTCATCAGACAGCGTGGCTGGAGGTTTCTGCATCTACTGCAGAAAGTGGCTGAAAACGGAGCTGCTGGTGACAGGAAGGGAAAGGGGTTGAACATTTGTGTAGTCCTCTTTCCAACAACAAGCCCTGCCTTGTAGCACCCGCCTCTGCACAGGCTAGCTAGCTGTGCAGTCCCTTATTACTTGCTGTCAAAGCCACTTCTGCTGGGGGGACCCCATGTTTTGGCTTCCTGCTGCAATTCTGTAAGACCCAGAGAGTTCTTGTTGTAGACCCATTTCCATTTTGAAATGAGACTTAAAAAATTTTTTCGATTTTACTCTGTATGTGCTCCATGCTATTTTTCTCCAGCAAGGGAAGCTGTCTGCACTGCATTATGCATTAGGCTCTTGAAAGCATAACTAGTTATGTAATTATTAGAATTATATTTGCATTCACAACTAGGATGTATATAACTCATATGTTAATGCATGCTAATTAAATACCAATTAATCATTTTAAAAAATGAGGTTTGAATCTATACAGCTATCACAGATGTAGTAAATACTCATTGCTTATGAGGAATAAATCAGGTGTGTTTTAATATGCAACCCCAGTCCCATATAAACACATACTGCCAATTATTTAGAAAGGATTTAAAGTGTTTCTTATTCATATTACACAGCTACTGCTGACTGACTGGCAGTCATTATAACATATTTTACTACTTTTACATTATTGCACATTAATACTTCCAGCTGTTCACGCTGGGCTGGCTTGTGTTTCAGCCATCAGAAAGTGTGCAAATTCATTACGTTTTACCCTATGAGGTAGAAGATTTACTCATGTTTAATCCTTCAGATAGGCTGCTGAAAACCAGTAACCTTTGTACGGTTTGAAGCTTTATGGCTTCGGTACCTGGCAGGGTATCTTGCATTGCTTTATCTGCAGGCTTCAGAAATTCTGCGGAAGATGCTTCGAGTTCACATAGAGCTGAGAGTGTTTGATGCTTCTGATTTAAGAAACATTCAAAGTTGCTGCTGCCAGAGAGGGAAACAAGCTTTTGTAGACTCTGTCTCTTGTAGAAGTTTCTGCCACAAGGGTAGAGCTGTGTTATTGGCCAGCCACCCCCTGGGGGGGTGAGTCCAAGCTAAATTAGCAGACTGTGCTGGCTGCTGCCCACGGTAAACTGATAATGAGCAAACTGGAAGGCTTGTAGTGTGTCAGCAGGCAGGGCACTGAAGTGAAGATGTCACTGGTGACCCTTACAGCAGACACACTTGTAAAGCCACGGGTGTGTTCACTGAAGGCTGAGGACAACACGCTTGTCCTCCCCTGCCAAGGGATGCCTGGGTTTGCAGAGGGCAGCAGCACAACGATGTTGGGGACGTGAAGCAGTGAAGAGGAAAGGAGCTCCAGGTGGTGGTGACATGGTTGAGATGGCTCCATACTTCCCATGACACCTGGGTTTTGGCTTGCTGGGGTATTTTCCAGGCTTTTCCCATGCAGGGTGCTTGCTTTTGATGGAGTTTTGCCTTGGAAGCCATTTGCTCCACACAGAAACAGGCTAAACGTGGTTTTGGCCCAGCAGGATGTCTAGTGCAGGAGTTGCACCCCTCACTGGTCCTGTGCTCGCTCACTTGCACGGGGCTCTGCCACGTGGGACACCTCGGTCACACCACCCAGGGAAGCTGTGCCTGGGAATTTCCTCGCCTTGGTCCCCAGAAGCATCCACAGTGGCGGGCTCCTGGTGCTCATCGGCCACCCCAGCACAAAGGACGCTGAAGCCAGCTGGAGACTAAGGCAGACAGAAGGACAGGAGGGATGTAATTAAGAGCTGGCACACTGTGCAATTGGGAAAGAGCTAATGACCCCCGGGGTGGCATTAGTGCATACCCCACAGCCCCCTAAAGGGGCTGCAGCTCCTGAGGCACGTTCACCCTCAAGTCTGGCTCCTAATCCAGGCCTCCCGAATCCCTGCCTTCAGCACTTGTCCACTGACAGCTGCAAGGCCTCTGGAGCAGAGCCCCGCTCCTTCCCTGGGCTGGCTGCTGCTGGCGAGGCTGACAGCTGATCGCTGCTGTCAGTTTGTCATTAACCCTGGGCTCACTGGGCTTCACCCAGAGCTTCCTTGGGCTGGGCCCTGCAGAGAGCTGCTGTGGCCTTTCCTGGGCTCAACTGCCTTGTTATTCTCCCCTGCATTCTTCTTTTTTTATTGAGAAATAATGTAGCAAAAATCTGTTTTATACAAATTCTGCGAGTTTCCCAAGTTTAAGCAGTCAAAAGTTAGGTAACGACAAAATTAAGGGCTTAGGGTTTTCATGCAGCCTCTGTTATGTATTTGGATATTTCTTTAATATTTATTTCATGTAGTTTCAGTAGTTATTAACTTCCGATGCATTTACTCTCCCTTAAAATGTCCCTGAATTCCATACACAACCCAGGGCTGGGCTGAAGCTCATGAAGAATATATGCATTTGCATTTTGCTAAACTATCCCCATCTTAAAGTCTATATTTGAGCATCAGAACAGTTAGAGATTTACTTCTCATGCTTATTTTTTTGCTTACTTTGTTTGTCCTCTCTTCTAGGAATTAGGCTCACTGTTTTTCAGGATCTTTACCTTTAATTTCTGGAGATGGCGATACCTTAAATGGATGATCTCAGCTCATTTGGTTTCATTCAGAAACCAATCAACCTAAATCATCTTCAGTGGTAAGTAATGAAACCAAGTTCAAGCGCTTCTCAAAATGTTTTCCAGAGAGCCCTGTCTGAGCTCAGACTGTGCTGTGTTTATAGGATGATTTAGGTCTGAAGCTCACTTGAGAATTCATCAACAAGGTAAGAGAGTACTGGTAATGATTCTAATTTTTCAAGTCAGGACGTGAGTTTGTGAGAAAGACTTTGTGCATCCTTTCAAGTCATTGCAGCTCTCTTCTGTTCTGAGAACCGGGAACATGAAGGACATTTGGGTGTTACTTATTCTTCTGATCATGTTATTTCTCAACAGAGAAATGTAAGTTTCCTGTTTCCAGCGGTAAGATTTATTGCTCTGTATTAGCAAGAAAAAAATGCTATTTTACTAAAAGTTCAATTTTGATAGCTCTGAACAAATTCAAGCCTGGATGGTAGATTCAGGAGCAGCAACAAACGTAATGTGACCACTTTTTGTTCAAGTAACATAAATGTAAAAATAATGGGGATGTTAGGATAGTTTACCACTGCAGAAAACAAACATAATTCTGCATCCTGAATAGTTTTTTGGCTCAGAGGTATTAGGCTGTCTGGCTGTATTCTGACAGGCTCAAAAAATGTAGTGATGATGCACTAAAAGAGGTATATTTTCACATGTTTTAAGCAGGCAGGTCCTCCCTGGTGGGAATGGCCTTCTCTCCCCTATTGAGGCATAGGTCCGCCAGCTCACAGTATGTAGTGATCACCACGAGTTACTTTAAGGCAGTTTCAGTACGGATATATCAGGAGAATCGATGAAGAACCTTTAACCTTTGAGTCACGAACTCATTTGTGAACACAGCTGATGTTAACCCCGAGTTAATTACTGCTCCATGGCTCTTGGGTGCGATCTGTTGGTGGATGTCAAACCAGTTCCCAGAGAACAACCAAGCTGCATGTAAACCCACCAAAGCTGAAGCTAATGGAGATGGCCTGGGATTAATTTAATCACAGAAAACCAACTTGAAGCAAATTTCTGAGTTGGTATGGGGAGTACACGTATGCTGTTTCTTTTCAAAAGATAAATGGATGATTTTAAATGCCATCATAGTCTTCTTTCATTAGGCTAAATTCACTTGAAAGTGTTTCTTTCCTTCAGAAGAACATCATGTGGAATAGAAATTGTTCAGCAACAAAGTAAACTATAAAAAGGTTAATGATTTTAAGGTGAAGTTAGATATAAGCACTGATATCTTTACAAGTTGTACTATTCTATTTTCTGTGATAACGCTCATCTGTTTCTTTCATTTCAGTGCATGTTTTTGTCTACATAAAATTGCTTTGAAGTCGGGGGCAGACTACACGACTGTGCTTCTCTGCATGACATTTTAAAGGCCTGGTACTAGCATTTAGCTATTTAAACTTTTGCCTTCTAGCTTTGTTTTAGGAATAATGAGCATCTTCAGTGATTTGTAAGTGGAATTAATAGTACTGTGTCCCAATGGAGATGGTGAAAACTTGGACAGGGAGAAGAGCAGGTTGCTGCAGCAGTCTACAGGCCTGACGTGATGGGAAGAGGAGGGAGAAAACCCCCCAAAACCTCTACAATAATTCTTCTCAGTGATTCCTGTCATAGATATTTTACTGTGTGCAGTTTGTATGGAGGGAACTGAGGCACAAGAATAACACATGATATTTTTCGTAGTTGCATTAAAAAAACATATTTGGGCTGGAGATTAGCTTCTAAACACATCTCCTGTCACTGCACGTGAAGTGAGTCCTGCTCTGAGCACTTCTCATGCTGTCCATTCGGAGGAATTATTGCAGGATAGGTGGTTTCATCAGCAGGACTCTGACATTTGTTCGAGGCTTCCAACAAAAGGTGGTGAGGTGGAGGCTGGTGATGAATGAGCCAGGACAAGGACCGGGGCTGCTCTGCTGTCGGTGCCTTTTTCCAGAAAGGAGTAGGGAGCGTGGCGAGCAGGAAGGAAGAATTTGCTGAGAATAAATTCGACACAGTGGAACAAAGTGTTCCCCTTAAATGTGTTCTTCAGCCAGAATAGCAGCAGCGTTTCTGCCAAGTATGGGGCCTGCTGCAGGAACAGTTTGGCAAGGGGGAAAAATATAGCCAAATTTGTGCGAAGCAGCCTGATAGTGGGTGGCAGGATTATGCAATTTTACTGATATCCAGACTTCATTATCTCTCGCAAAGCATTTCTGAATAAAACAAAATGGTAGAGCAGCTAACTCTTACTTTGTTTTCTTCGCTGCCCCCTTTCCAAAAGTTGTGCATTTAAACACCTCTGTTCCTATTCTTGAAACCTGAGAAGGAAGGCTGGGAGGACAGAGCTTGTAATGAAATCCTCCTCAGGAACCTGAGGGCAGGGCTGCAATATGAGCTGTTGCGGTGTCGGAAATTCTTGGCTTTGTTGAAGCTTGGTCCTGGAAGGGATAGGCCAGAAAATAATCTTTTTTTTTTTTTTTTAAAGAGGAAAAATATGATATCCTTTCACTTCAGTGTACTCTTCTGTAAGCGTAGTCAGTTCTGGGAGAAGTATCAAGATTTACAGTTATCCTCGACGCTGCCATGAGGGATGAATGAGCTCTCATGAATGGAAGAATCATCATCATCATGTGGAAATCAGCGTGGTTTTGCCTTGGGAAGAGTGATTGTAGCTCAACTGCTTGTGTACAAACAAGAATCCTCTTCTAATTGCCTGGCTTGCAAATTAAGGAAATCCAGCAGGTTTGTTCTCACTGTACCTTTGACCTCATGTGGATATGAGTTTATTTAAGGTGTATTTAGGAACACATCTGACTTGTCCCTTGTGAGGCCTTATTCTAGGAACAAGGGAGGACTCAGCTTGGGTTTCATCTGCCACGAAGATGTCAGAGCTGGAAGAAAAATGCTGCTGCTCTAACATGCTTTTATTGATTTAGCCGGTATGTTCTGGAGCCCATGAGAGGTGACAAACAAAGGCGACCCACGGAGACATTTTGCGCTGTGGTGCTTTTCAAAGCACAGCCCTGCACTGAAGCAGAACCTTCCCCTGAACATAAGATATGCACTCAGGCGTGGAGCCAGTGGTCGACTCTGCAGGAACCAGGCACAGCAATGATAGCCAGCATAAATGAACCCTCAAAGGAATTAATAAGAGAATGCTGCAGCCCAGGTCTGAATACTTGATTTGTGAAACTGAATAGGAGCAGTATTAAATTAGGCTCCAATTAGAAGTACCTTTCATCACAGCCTAAATCTGGTCAGAGCTTTGGTCTCCTGTGGCATCTAAAGACTGTTATCGGTGTGCTTTGTCCCCAGCCTTTCGTCCTGGGGTTTAAAAACATCTATCCCAACTAGCACAATGAGTGTATGCAGGTGGGGGAATGTGTGTGATACCACTACCATAGCAGAACCTGTGACTATGAGTTTTGAGCTGAAACAATCCTGCAGAGAGCAAGAAAAACCACTTCTGGCTCCAGACCTTTGCTGCTCTGAGGCCGGATCCTTTTGGTGGCTGCTGCCAGAGAAGGGGAGCTATAAACGGTCCGAGTGGAGCGTCCCTGGGTTTTGATCCTCTGACTGACTGTGTAAACTTGGACCAGCTCCTTCCACCTTCTGTGCTTCTCGGAGCAGTTCCTAAACAAAAGCACACTTGCCATAAATTTCCAGTGCCACTTTGGCAGCACACTTATTGAGTTTTCCATTTTCCTTTTCTGGATTTTGTTTCCTTCCACCTTTTTAAGTTTCTTCCCTTTTCCCCAATGGAGTGCTTATGTTCCCAGATTAAAAACAGAAGTTTGTTCAGTTTGACTTGTTAAAAATGTAGTTTTATTTTACTTTCAAATGGTATTTTCCATATAAAAATATTTACTTTACTAAAACTGCATCTTTCTGATGGAAGAATGTCTGGGTTTAAAAAAAAAAAGTCTAGTAGCTTGAGTACGTAAATGTTTCAGTGGTTCTGTGATTTCACAGAGCAAAACAATTAGGGATAACAAAATTCTTCATTTTAGTGAAACTTAATTATAAAATTATTTTCTCATTGGCTGAGGTGTGAAAGCTTCATGCACTGAAGACCTTCTGGATCCTAGCAATGTTAATGTTGAAAGTGTAAAACCTGCTTGTTCTCAAATTATCAATGCACCAAAGTAACAGGTGAAATTTTAATCTTTGTGGCATGCTGCCCACGGATAGCAAAACTGTAATTTGTAGTTGCGTGTTATTAGTAAGTGCAGCTCTGTGGTGGTCAGAACTGGAAGATTTTTAGACCTCGTGTCTCGGAAGCCGGTCTCTTGGTCCGTGGCTGCAATCAGGCAGGGCAAGCCTGCAGTAAAAGCTTTGACACCAGACTGTTAGCTTGTGATGTCCATGCTGGAGACTAAATCCAGCCTGGGCTGATAGCGGGTTGTTTTTGTTACGGGGCTAACAGCATCCTGACCTCCTCCTCCTGCAAGGGATTTTGAAAATTGCCCCTCAGGTACTAAATCCCACAGTTCTCCTCAGCAAGGCGCTTTGCTCCAGAGCTCTATTAGCAAACGCAAGTGGTGGCCGGAAAACCTGTTATAAGCTGAAATATTATTGTGAGAGAGGGGTTAGAAACTAAACGATAACCTTAAGTCTTAAGAAAATTCTTGGTGGTCTGGATGTAGCTGGCTTCCTCCAGCCCTCTCTGTGTCTTGCTCTTCCTCCCTGAAATGACCGTCACTCCTTTTGGGACAGAAACTCCTTCTGCACATTGCAGTCTCTTGGTTCTTTCATCACTACTGCGAATGCAAAGGGGCGGCCCACCTCCTGCTGCTGACTCTTTACCTTCCTGTGAAGTGCAGAGAGGTGGTGAGAGCTTGCAGAAGATGGGAAATGGTTCCTGAGCTATCTGGTGGCAGCACATGACATGATACTTAAGTACCATGTCCGTTGCATTTCTAAACAGCAGAACAGATGAACAAGCAAACTCAGTGCTGCCAATTCCCAAATAACTGGATTATTCAATATACATAAACAAGCATCACCCATATTGCTCCTTGGACATGATGGCTGGTCTCTGGCAGCTTTGTAAGCCCAGCAAAACAAGTACAAGCCCAGGGCTAGCAGGCGTTTCAAGGCGGTGTTATTCTAGCTATACACTCTGTGTTAAGTTACTGGGGGAAGAATGTGGTTTAATTAGATGACATGTATATCTCCAGTGAAACAGATCTTAACTCGTGAGGCTACCCATTGATTTTTAATCTGCAGTAAAGATTAAGGCTGTTACTGATTAAATATCACTCTGTCTTTCTCTGAGGACAAAAAGTTTACCTCTTTAATTGCTTGAACTCTTAGAGAGACTTCCAGAGGGAAGAAGAAAAAAGGGTGAAGAAAAATCTTAATTTTCTTGTTATTCGAAAGGGGTAATGCTATCAAACCTCTTCCTGTTCCCAGGTCCCCAGTGTATATTCTGAATAAAAAGCTCAGCCTTCCAGATTTTTCCAGATTTGTACAGATGATAAGGAAGAGCACTAACTGATGCTTTTCAGTGTTTTCTGAGTATCTGGAGTGATGTTTCCAAGCAGCTGCAGGCACAGCGTGGTTGTGTGTTGCGAGGTAGTGTGAGAAGTCCTTCATCTCAATGCACTGGCTTTTCATATATGAGCACAAATATTTCCTCTGCTGCACTGACAGTATCCATTTTGCAGAAAACAATAATGTGAGTGAGAAAACAGGAGGTTTTCTCCCAGGGTCATGTCACCAAAGGCCAGGCTAGAGTCTGACGCTTGGTTATAAAGATATCAGCTTGTCTTTAACTTGTTGTTCCTACCCCTCTGTGCAATTTGGAGACTTTGTCACGAATGAGGACTGCAAAGTGCTGCACGATGTATAAATCTAGAACCAAAGAGCCTCTTCCGTGCAAAGCCTATCTTGCCTCTGCCACCCTGGCAAATTAAAAGTGAGCAAAGCCTCCTAGCACAAAGCCTCCTAGCAGCACCGAGAGTGAAACTCCTGGCTTACTGCAACAGAAAGCTTTTCTGGGAGGGGGGCTGGTTACAAACACCTAGTTGGTGCCAAAAACTTTAAGCCAAACCATTTTTTAATTGCAGCACATGAGGAGTCTCTAGAGACTCCAGGCAGACGTGCCCGAGATGCCATCCTGCGGCCTGGCACTGCACAGGTAATGTTGGAGAAAAGAGAGAAAGGGAAGGCAGGAGGGCTTGCCAGCTGATGCCCTGACAGCCAGCAGCAGCCACCGGTGAGTGAAAGCTGCCCCTAACCCCCCTCTCCCTGCAGGGGCCACCCGAAGCATCACAGGGAATGCAGCAGGTCACATCTGGAAGTGTAAAAGCAACTTGACCATCTTGGTGATGCGGATCCCTGGTCCCTAGTTTCTCTTCAGTGGGAGATCTTGTCCACCCCAACCTTCTCCCTGCTCTCTGTCTGTGCTAATTAGATCGGGCTTTGAGGTATCAAGCCTTTACATTAGTGATGCTGTTATAGAATTTCTGTTAATTTAGCCAATTGTGTTACAAATTAACCTGTGGCATTGGGAGCCCCTCTTGCAAAGAAATTGTGCTGATCCCTGATTAGTGCAGTGAAAAGCTGCTGGCAGCCACTGCTGCAAGTAAATTCTACTGGGCTGATGCAGTTCATCCTGTGGCAATTAAAATACAGGACCTGCAGTATTGTTGCACTAGTGGCAACTGCATGTGAACAAACACACTGACCCGGCAATTTTGTAAGCATCCTGAATGTCCTATGGATTCAGGTTTCTTTTGTCTATCATATATCTTAGCAATAAAATGGAATTTGCAGAATCCAAAATGGTGATTTTTACCTTACCTTTCAATGTGATAAAAGTCAGAACTTGGCTCAGGGATATGGCATTATTCGTGGCTCTGGAAAGCAGAGAATATGGACTAATTATTTAACTGAAATCTAAGTTTACAATACTTCATGTGTTACATTGGTAGACAAGCTGCAGGTTTGGAACAAGGCCACGCGTTTGCACTAGCAGGAAATTAAAACTATCAACCACAAGTGGGTACTAAGTGCTGGTGAGTCAAAATGTGATGACAATAGGAGCTGTGTTTCAGAAACAAAATGTTCTTCACTGTCGGCAAAAGAAGGTGCTGGTTGCTGAGACATGGGATCCTTTTTAGTTTACAACACCTTATGAGATTTTTTTTTAAAGAAAAGTAATGTGCATTTTCATGGATAATGGACCATACTAATTATTTTGAAGGTCTGCAGAGAGCTCTGTATTATCGCTGCACAGTGGTGCATGTATGTCAGTATATAAGCTAGTAGCCTACCTGGTCACCACCATTGAAGCATCTAAAAATGTCACTATCTTTAATTTGCCCTTCCCCCCCCCCCCCCCCCCCCCCCACCTCTGATGTTTCTTTGCAACTGCCTGTGCATGCTCTGCTTGGAATTTAAACAGATATTTTGGCAGTGGATGCTAGCTGCTAGATTTCAGATGGTTTTTAGGCATTGGTGTCAAGAAATGTTACAGGATCATCGGTCGGTTGTTTTTTTTGTTTGTGGGGGAGGTGGAGGTACTGTGATCGAATAAGAGTATTTGTCTTTAATCTTTCCACACTAGCTGCTATCATAGTAGTTTGGAGAAATACCAAAAAAAGAAAAAGCCTTGTTTCTCATTGTCCTTTCTCTCATGTTGGAGCAATGAGAGAAACTGTTGGAGAAAGGTCGCTGAGCTGTCAGTAGTGCTTCTATAGCAACCTACAAGGAGAGGACTTTCTGGCTTTATTTACTGTGGGCAAGAAGGGTTCAAGATGGATTTGCTGATAGTAGGGCTGCTCTGCTAGGAAACCTTGAAGGAGGGTGGGAAAAAAAACTTTGGGCAGCAGGGCACCTTGTGCACAGCTGAAGGTTAGCAAACCCTCCCTGGGCTGGTGACCAGAGTGGCAAAAATTATGTTGTAAGCCTGACAAGTGGTATTTGGCACCGTAGTGGAAGTCATCGCTTCCTGCCATATGCTGTCTCTGCAGGAAGAGAGATTGCTGTGTATTTAAAGCAGCAGTTGGTAAGCTTTCCTCATGCAGATGAGGCCAAGCACTAAATTTCAGGCTTTTGTCTGGACTGGGCAGGTCCTGGGGTCTCCTGATGGCATCAAGTGGGCTTGGGGCAAGGTGGGACCCTGTGGAAGTGGTGGTGGATAGTGCTGTAACCGGGATGTGCTGTAGAGCATGAAATTCAGTGTAGGAATAATCAAAATGACAAATGTAATTCTCACTATTAATTTATTTAAAATGCTGTTTATTGTAGTTGGAGTAAAACCAAGCATAGTACACTAGTAACCTCTTAAATCCAGTTTTCCCTGATGAACCATTTGTGTTGGGCATGTTCTTCTTTAACAATTGGAGAAATCAGAACGACCGGTTGTATTCCCATTCCAGGCAGAGAGCTTCATAGGAAATGTATTAAATTCTCCCTTTACTGATCAGATAAAATGGGTGAATGAAGAGAGAAATTACACTGCAACATCATTGTTTTTAATCTGATTTTAATAACTAGAGGAATAGATTTTTTTTTCTCTCTTCCCCTGTGATAAATCTTACTCAGTTTACCTTTATACCATGCTTCACACTTGCCTGGATTATTCTTTTCACAGCAGAGCAGCTTTTAATATGGTGACAGGATCAACGACAGAAGAAAGTTTGATATATGTCATTGCTCATCTGTGTGCATGAGTCCTCAAATGTAAAAGAAAAAAAGCCGCCTAGAGATTTTTGCATTCTTTCTAAGTGGCAATTATGAAAGATCTTGAGAATCTGTTTGAAAATTCTCTGAAGAAACTGTTTCAGGAAATACTTGCTCAGGAAAAAAAATAAGTATTTTACAGGAACACAGATTTCCATCTGAACTTTCTGTGAGAATTTTTCAGGGTAACTCATTTAGATTCCATCATTTTGATCTAATGTGCTAGCAGGAAATCATGATATTTAGACCAAAATTACCAAGTAAGACACTTTTGAGGAGGAAAGTTAGAATATTGGGGGGAAAAATAGTTTTTATTTTCTTCCTCCAGTTTAGGAGAACCAATAGAAGTTGACTAAACCTAAAAGCCTGTGTTTTGGCTAGTCTAGCTTAAAGGGATCATCAGAAAATGTGCAGCATTGACGTGTAAGAATTCCTCACTTCAATAGGCGTTTCAGGATAGTCATCAGAAACTTCAGACGCATAATGAGGATTGTCAGCAATAATTGATAGTGAAAGCAGTCTGCTTTCCTTAACTCCTTCATGAGGTTGCCACTCAACTACCAGTGGGTGTCTGTGCTGCATTTTGAGATGCTCTGATAGAGTACTGTTAAGAAGAGGTTATCTGCCCAGCCAGAGGAAGGATATATAAATGGCAAAGCCAATAAATACATATTTCACTGAGACTTTCTGCTTTTCTGAATACTTTGGACTTGTGCAAAGAGCCAAAGGAATTTGCACTGGGCCAGGTTTGCTTTTCTGATGCAGTGTGCTGGGCTGCCCCTGCCCTCATCCTCTCCCTCCTGCAAGTATGGGATTTGTGTCTCAGGTTCTTTTTCTATCTATTTCTGCTTTTCTCTTCCACTAGTTCTGGATTCCTGTATGGGGAACAAAATGTCTTTAAAAATAACTCCATTCTGGGGGGATCTTGCTGGGAAGCCAGCGGGAGGTGCCCTTCACGCCTGCACTAAAGTTCACTCTGTAGCTGGAGGAGAAGTAACTGCTTCCCCTTAGCTGTTGAAAAAAGCCCCAAACCCCAGTGTGCTGCTGCTTTTCCCCTGGGAAACGTCAGTACAGGCTCTGAGTCAAGACTAACTCAGTCAGGTTTAGGGTAGGCCAAAAGCAAGCAGGAGCACTGGGGTGCAGTGTTAACCCCTGCATGTGGAGTGCCCCACAACCCTTTTGCATTTTCCTCATCTAATAAGACATTAGTTCTTGCAGAAATTGCTGACTTCCCCTTCCCTCTCCCTGTTGCTACTGACATGGATGTGTATCGTGGGTGCTCTGTAAGCGTTCCTCTATTCATGATAAATGAGGCAACAAAATCCCACGTTTCCCTGTCACCTGAGTTGCTTTTAGTATAATTTTTGTTCTCATGAGGCTTTAGTAGCAAAATATCTTATTAGAGGGCCTGAAGAAGTGTCAGTCATTTTTTTCTAAGCTTGAAGATGAGGTAACACAGGCTCTGTTTTGCTGTTTTTTTATTCAGTGACAAGTGGTGCAAAATAGTAATTTGTGTTTAATATTTTAGAAAAGCGTTGGAGATCCAGTTTACTTAAAAAAAAGATTAGGGATTCAGTTTGTTTAAATAAATAGATTAATTCCCCTGGGCAGAAGATGCTTGCAGGCTGCAGCAGCAGGCATGGGACAGGTCTCTGCTCATCACAGAGACTTCACTGCCCTTGGCAGCCACCCCATAGGTATCTCCCTGCATCCCATGTTGCTGGCCAAGCTTTAACTGGTTGTAGCAGGTGTGCTGGTGGGGTTGTTATCACAGTGCTGCAGGGCAGAAAAAAACAATTTTTGATATGTTCTGGAGAGTTTTGAGCATGGTCCCAGGGCACCCTGTATTGTATCTTGGATGAGCATCTGCGAAGTGCTCACGTACCAGCCTCTGCATCCCAGCTCACCGCTTCATCAGATGATGTATGGTTACATGGGCTATGTAGATAGAGAAAATGTAGCTTTCACCTAGCAAATTCATCAAATCTGTGCTTTGCACCAATTATGATTATTGCTTTTATTTGTGTTTTACATTTATGACTAACAACGATCTGTTGATAAGTATATAACATTATATGGAAACTAGCTCCCAGAAGCATAACGCAAAGCTTGCAGAGGATTTGAGAAACCCTGGGTGGGGATAGGAAATCCTCCTGGAGGGGGTGGGCTTGTAAAAGCTCTCTGATCGACGTGTTCAAATGCAGCACTTGTCGCGTCCTGCCAGCCAGGGCTGCTGCAGTGCACGTGATGGCTCGAGGGCCCGGAGTTCTCAGTAAAACAAGATTATTATTTTTTTTTCACCTTCTCTTTCTGAAGCTATCCAGATTCACAGCCCCAAAAGAAAAGAGACAGAGCATGGAATATTGAAGAGTTCTGATAATAATTCTACATCTCCTCTTTGAAATGAGGCAGTTTCACACCTGCCAAAAAAATGGCACATTTTAGCCATGTTTTGCAAGAAAATGAACCCTTACAATCACACGCTTTGCCCACGTCAGCCTTTCTGACAGTTCCCCATGTAAATTCTGAGTGCCTTGGCCAATTTCAGCTAGAACAAATAAAAGTTTCAGAAATACAAGGTTTGTAGTTAAATAAATAGACAGCACTTGAGGAAAACCCCATCAGAAGACCCACTGGGGGAAGGGAGAACGACTCCAGGATTTATTAGGCTTACAGGCATCTACAAAGAAGTTATGGATTGCCCAGCAGACTCCAGGATTTATTAGGCTTACAGGCATCTACAAAGGAGAAGTCATGGATCGCCCAGCAGTGGCAAAGCCATGAGTAGGAATTTTTCACAGCTCAGGGCACAAAACCTGACCTGGCACCAGGCAGGGGCTCGCTCCTCTTTGTGTTCTCTGGTGCATAGCAAGGAGCAGCTGCAGCATAATTGTGTACAAACCCTGTCAGATAGGCCTCACAGGTTCACTGCAAACAGGATTTATAACTTTTGGCAACCTTGGAAATAGTTGTTTACTCTAACAGGATAGCTCATTTAGACTCCAAAACCAAGATGCTTTTTTTTTTCTCCTTAATCTTTTCTCCTTTAGGACTGTGTTGCTTCCTCAGCGCTTCCCTTGTGCTGCTCCCAGTGCTTTTTCAGCTCACTAATTGCATTTCTTCCCATGCTATTGCTCAAATCTTCTGTGTCAGCCTGAATCTAAGCTCTAGCAGCTTGAAATCAGAGACGGGCAAGCACGTCCGTGTGATTAAAGGCTTGCTCTAGCACCGGATGATGTTTGAACAGGTTTGCCCACATGAATTCATACTACTTGTAGGATGTGATTGTGGACAACTTGACAGCATTGTCTGTCTGTGAAGATTTGAGCTGACTTGAGCTGTGTTTTCTCTAGGTGTAGTCCTCAGTTGTTGCCCTGGCTCTTGCGTGAGAGGAAAGAAAAATCACTGACGTGAAACAAATCCTGAAAAAAGAAAATTGGGATATCTCAGGTTAATGAAGTTCGCGTTCTTCCTGGACTGACTGCTGCAGGATCTTAAGGAAACCACTTCTAGCTGATGATGATCTTGTATGCATCTTCAGGAGTAACAGAGAAAAAAACAAACACTGGGTACATTGATCCCCAGAAAGCCGGGGATGTGATTCCAGGCAGTGTTGGCTTCTCACTGGCTTTTGGCTAAAACATCCCAGCACAGCCCATTCCCCGCTTTAATTACTTATTGCTGGTATAAAGTACTTCCGTGTTTTTGTTTAAAACCTCTTGCCCTGTAGTTCCAAGTGATGTTCTCTGGTTCTCGAATTGCAGGAGATGCTGAATAGCTGGGCATGTTGTGATTTGCGGAAAACTACTTATCCCGTTGACTTGAAGTTTTCCTATCTACATCTTCTACCTGCCATCTTTCAGCTGTGAAAGTTCACAGTCCTTAATGGAAGAAGAGCTGCTTGTTGGTGTTTTTTTTTTTCCTCTTTATTATTATTATTATTATTATTATTATTATTATTATTATTATTATTATTGTTATTATTATTTTGCTCAGAAAAGGATGCAAGGTTCAGCCAATACTGGATATCCAACCACCACCCTGTTCTCTGACAGTAATTTTCAGATCTGGGTGGTTTTAGCCTGCTGTCAGGCTACCAAAAAAACTTTTCTCTCACCACCTACACAGCCTCTTCCCTACAGGTGCTGGGGTGGGCATGAGGGCAGCAGCAGTGTGGTGGCTTCCTGACATTTCTTCCCAGTGCTATAGAATGGGATTTCCACACCCCATTTCCTTTTCATGTTGTATTTAGGGAATATCCTGCCTTACTGCAGGCATGCCGGTTTCTGAGATGTGCTGACAGATTATCTCTTCTCAGATGCTGCATTTGCATTCTGCAGGAACCATACTGTTATTCTCTTCCTGCATTTGCAAACCATCTACAAGTTATAAGAAATGTGGATTTTATTCTAAATAGGGTGGAGGTGACTAGAGAAGTTCATACTGGTTCACAAACAAGGAGCCCAATTTGCTCAGCTTTTGCAGCCCAATGAAATTTCTGTGGTATTTAGTGGAAAGATTGGGACATCAAAATGTTGTCTTGACCTTGTTAAGCCATTGATTTTTTTTTTTCTAATTTAAGCCTTAATCAAAGAAAAACAAGGAAGCTTCAATTCACTTCTCACCCTCACAACAAATAAGAATGCTAACTTCCAGAAAAATGTTCTAATGACTGTGTCGTGTTGGTCCTCTGAAAAGAGGCAAGTGCTTTAAATGGAATTATGATAATGATGTGATCATCATCTGGGTTGGCTTAATGAGTTTAGCAGCTGTTACAATATTAAATACTTTGCACTTAAGAAAAATAATTCCTCTTCCATTCTAAAAAAGATCAGAAAAAGCTGTTGTGCTAGATGCAGCCCATGTAGCTCTATCCACTGCCAAAATAACTGCTGGTTTGGATGCTGTGGTCCTTGCTGGGTGTGACAGCTTGGATGCTTCAACCCAAACACAAGAATGGGCTCTCATGTGCTGCGTCCTGAACTAACTAATGACTTATATGAAAACCTGACATATCATAAAAGGGTGGAAAGGTGTTTGGGACATGTTATGTGTGTGTATATGCATAAAAATCTGGACTGAGAGTGTCAGAAAAAAAGAAGGTTCTCTGTCAGTCATAATTAATACGGGTATTGGTATGGTCGCAAAGAGGAAAAATAAGGTGAAATGTGTAGGGAACATGTGAGGAAGGCCCATAGGAAACCCCCGTCCCTAGTCTGGGTCTGTTAAGCCATCTTATTACTCTGACAGATGGCAGAGAGGACCCCACGGCCACTTCCACCACTGGCACTACTTTGCTTCCCGTTGGCAGTGCTGCTCCGGGGGATCAACAGCTCCTGGAATAACTTTCTACATCTTGGCAGGTAGCCTGCAGAGCTCAGGGAGAGGCAAACAGCAGGTGCTGATGGAGGCAGCTTGCATGGCTTGGCTGAAGAGCTCTTCTTGACCTGTCCCAGTCCAACTGACACCACAGGGGCTGCTGAAAATGCCAGGCAAGAGTCAGAAAACGTGCATGCAAGAAAGCCCAATTTCAGTGGAGTTTCTTGTTTGAGAACAAAATAGTTCATAACTCAAACTGTGGAAGAACTTTCTTTTTGCCTTGAATAATTTTAAACTGAAATGGAGAGGGCTGCAAGTTTATACGTATCGTTGTTAACTCTGAGGCTCAAATGTGTGATATCCTGCAGAATGAGATATCTCCTGTTGTTGTGCTCCGTTTTGAATGAGGGTATTTGGTTAGTGTGCCTGATTGCTTGGGACAGCTCTTCAGCACTGATTTCACTTTAACGCACATAATGTAAATGTTGTCACTGTCAAGGAGCCATGTCAGGCCTGGGAATGGCATCTGAGGGAATTAAAACTTTTGTACTGGAAATCTGAAATGATTTTCCAGGCTGTTGAAATTTAATTAGTTTTACTGCTTAATAATGATTCTTTGTATCTTTCGTTAATCCTTAACAAAAATGAATTCAAACGTCTGTGACTTCTGATGGAGATGTGAGTAAATAAGAACTGCATACAATTTCTGGGTACTATGTAAAAAGCAATCTCTTTGCCCTCACCATTGGAAACTCATTCACCACCTCTGAAAGTCTGGAATTAAAGAAAAAAATTGAGTCACGCCCAGAGCATTAGAAGATATTGGGAGTATTAAAATACAGCAATATGCTTCATGGTGTCGTTTGCATGGGAAAGGTACTGAAGTGTTTAGGTGTACTCAAGAGGTTGAAGATACAAAATACATCACAGTTCAGAGCCCCACAAGTATGGTGACAGTGGTCTGGGTCATGGCATGCCTCTGTCTAGACACTCACACCTTCCTTCATGCCAGGAAAAAATCAGGTTTCTTTGGTACTTGAGTAGAGACCCAGGCATAAATACTATAACTACATTGCAGAGTTTTTGGTACAAAGGATTTATTGATGTATTCAGGTATTTATTCTTTTCCTAATGCCTATTCTTGAAAATATGGTAGGAGACATCAAAAATACATACTTATTTGTTAGACGGAGCAAATGTTCTGCTTTTTTCATTTAGTCAATTAAGATGCTGTTTGTAAGTACAAAATGTTTGTTCTAGACAAACTGATATATGAAGTCGAGCTGGGTCTGCATTTTCCAGGAACAAACAGTCCCGTGGAATGCGTACTCGCTGCTTGGAGCTGGGAGAAATGTCAAATGCAAGTAGGTTTTGAAAAATCTCTCCAGTTGCTCAGTGTGAATATCAATGATGGTGGTTTGGTTTTGCATGATAAACTCATTCATCTATTAAATTACTGGAAAGAAATCCATCACTTCAATAAAGAAGCCTGAATGAATCACGTGCATTTATAAATACAAAGGATGTCATTATCATTAGTTTCTGACCCTAAAAAAAAAAATCCACTTCACAATTTTCCTGTGGTTTTCATTTTTTTAAAAAAAAAAAAAGACATTTTTTTTTCCTTTTCTTTTAACATTAATTACACTGCTATCAAAGTCCTGATTGTGGACCTCTGAACCTCTGTTGTTTGTTTCGATATAAAATTCTATATTAACTTTTTGTGGATCCTCTAGCTTATAGAGGCACTTATTGATATGTATGGCTGAACATAACAGGTCTATACAAGGTGAGTGTGCTTATACATGTGTGTGACAGTATCACACATAGGAACTTTGTTTCCACCTGTATACAGAAGTGTAGTAGCTACAGCTTGTGTAGCTTCTGGGGTTATTTAAAGGCTTAATGGAAATAGACATATGAAACCATATTGTTGGGAGGACATGAGGAAAAAAAATCAGATGGCTTCTGCAGTTCCAATATGATAAATCTGCGGGCCTACAAGATAAATCCTGTTTTCTTGATGGGTTTGTTCCCAGTGGCTGGCAACAGAGTGTTCCTTCCCTTGATGGGCGAAAGGCAGCGCACCCTGACTCATTCCTGGACCTCTCCTGCTTACCTGGGCAAACCACAAATTTCCTTCTTGAGAAGCATGACTTGGATTAAAATTCTCTCACTTCCAACCACAGAAGCATATCCTCAAGCTCAAAACCTCTGATTTTTAGGGTTCTCTAGCCAGGACAAGATTAGAAAATTCCTGATACCCTCCCTCCCAGCTTTTTGAAGTTATTTTTAAATACTGCTTTTGGGAACTCTCCAGAGGGATGCAGAAAAGAATACTTAATCAGGGTGTATAAAACATCCAGTATTTGTTTCTCAAATGGTCCCACAATTCATCAAGATACCTACTACTCAAAAGCCCCTTTCCTCCTCCCAAGAACCCTCATGTCTATTTGTTTTGAAAACAGAAAATGATAAAGAGGAAACTCTTCAAAGCTGTGAGAGTAACCAGCAAGAGACCAGAGTCTAAAACTGTTTTGGGTCTTTGGGAGAGGTGATGGCTCTGTGCAGTGTTTGTGCAGTGTCCAGCTTTGGCACAGCCCCTGGCTGGTACCCAAACCACAGTTCCTTGAGCGTTTCTGCAATGCCAGTCCAGTGCTTGTACCCGGCTTTCCTTCCCAGGGCAGCCCTTCTGTGCTCTCAGGTGTAGATGTAGCTTAAAAGCCCTTTTCTGGAGGAAAATGGCTTCTAAAAATGTGCTTTCAGGCTAGCAGACACAGAGCTAATTCCTGACAGCTTCAACCTGGAGTGGCTCCTGACGAGCTCCCTGGCTCGGGTTGCACAGGAAGCCAAAGCAGATGAGCGCAAGAGCCTCTTGTCTTTTATAAATAATGAAGGCAGAAGCAGTTTTGGCCTTGTTATTTGACGTTTATAGAGCATGACACTATGTCATCTGCTGCTGATCTTGCCTGGAGGGAATTCAAGGGTGAGATGTCCTGGCTGACTGAGACTGATTTGGTTTGGTTTTGGATAAACATCAACTAATTTTCCATCACGATGTTGAGCCCTTGGAGATCCTTCCTCACATGACTGATGTAGGTTTGTAAACACAGAGCTCATCTGGGCTTGGAGATAAGCCTGGCCCTTGGATGAGCGACGCAGGGGAGATAGTGAGGCAAAGCAGGACCCCTGTGTGCATTCCTCACCAGCTGATGTGTGTGATGTTTTGGTTATGCATCTCCAGCTCTGCTCAGCTGGAGTATGGCAAATATCCAGGGAGCTGTGGGACATGGAGAGGAAAATGGCTGGAGTGATGTCAAAGGCTGAACACTTGCAGAGGTGAATACCCTACGGAGTGACCCTATCAATGTTAAATCTGAGGTGCTCCACCAGTTATGCAGTTACAAATACCCTGATCATGGAGGTCAGTTTTACTAGTGTGTGTTTCATAAGTTGTGAGCTCATTTGAAAGCAAGTCATTGCTGAGTTCAGTCCATCACTAATAAGAAAGAGACCTTGTGGGATGTTTTTTTTTGGGTGCTCTGGTAGCAAGCCCAGGAGATGCTGTGGGTTTCATCAGTCTGAGGTGCTGCACCAGCTCTGCCCAGTGCTTTCTGCTTGTCTGAGTAAATGAGATGACAAAACCTCAGGGGGTGGAAAACCTCACAGGGTGGTGAGCCGAGCAGGGGACGCCACGTGGCTGCGATGTTGGCCCTGCATCAGGTGCTGGCTTGCTGTTGTTTCCAGCTCTTTGTTTAATTTAACAAAATAGACCTGATTTATATTGAAAAGGTGTTGAACAGGAATGTGAAGTTTTATTTCTTTTTAATTTTGACAAAGTATTCAAGTCGCATGCCAAGTTGGTATGAAATTACACTTTGATTTTAAATAAAATGCAATGGTACTATGTGAAAATCCCAGGAAACCTTGAAGGTAACGAAGGGGTGTGTGTAAATGTGCAGTGCCCCGTAGCTGGGAAGTTTATGAGGCATTAAAGCAGTGCCTGGAGCCCTCCAGTGCCATATAAACTGTTCTGTTACATAAGCATGTTGCCTTATGGCCGAGCTCGTGGATATAAATTCCCTCCAGGCTGCTAAAGGGACCGTGCTGCAGCTTAGAAGTGCCTGCTATTTATTATTTTATGGGTCTGGGGACAGTGAGACAGCTTAGCTATGCTTAACCCTCCCAGCACTTCACAGCCACTCCAGAGCAGAAATCACCACTAAACCTTTACTCGAATCATATTTCTAGCCTCAGATTGCTTCAATCCCACTAAGGATTTTTCTTAATCGTAAAATCTGCCCCAAAGTTTGTACAATAAGGTGAGGGCATCCAGGAGCAATCAGTCTGGGTTTGGACCTGACAAACGCCCTGGGATGCTGCCAGTGCCTTGGGAGGGAGCCGAACTGGGGACGGGTGGCACAGCTGTGCTGGTGGGGCTGGCCTGGACCGAGGCTTCCGTGGGGTGGCAGCGTCCCCTCAGCCTAGCTGCCCACCTGAAAGTAGTACCTGGGAAGTTCCCACAGCTGGAGCCATTTGAGCAGCTTTTTGCCTTGAGTGGGCTTCAAGCAGTTTAATCCAAGTGATCCTAAGGAAAAGTGATACTTGATGAAGCTTCCTCTGCACTTCTAGTACAGGCGCGAAAACAGTCTTGGACAGCTCAGAAATGTCTCAAAGTGATCTTCGTATCAAGCCAATTCACCTATTCTGGCAAACCCTGTGGTGGTGATGATGTTGGAGCAGCCGAAGCTCAGTGATGCCCAGGAGATGGCTCGCTTGTTTGCCAGAGCCTCAGCGTTCCTGCCGCCACAGTGACACTGGCTGGCAGGTGGCACTGCCGTGCCCGAGGGTGCTTTGGGGGATGATTATTTTTGGGTTGGCGTAAGTTTGTGACCCTCTATGCAGCATTGTGCTTACATTGCAAAATGAAGAGCTTTTAGCATGTGGAGAGTGGTATATTTGTTTTTAACATCCATATTGCTGTGTTTGTGCACTGACTGTGCACTGAAAAAGGACTGAGGAATAGAAGGTGACCTTTGGAGAAGTCGGTGGAGTTTCTTTGTACCCAAGGGCGATCTCAGGCCATCGGACAGCTGCGTGTCCTGCTGAGATGAGGTGGAACCCACTGCGTGGGCCATTCTCCAGCTGTCTGTCCCACCTGCACCTTCCTTCCTGGTGTGTCACTGTGGGGTCAGCACATGGTTTCCCCACCTGAATTCTGCTGCTGGTGCTTTCTGGTGGAATGCTGGAATTTGGATTCCAAACATAATCTGTATCCACAAACCCTTCCAGCTTCTTTTCAGACAACTGAAAGCAAACTGTTCTTGGCCAAACCTGAACCTTTGTAGGGTTTGGCTGAAGCGTGTCTATTTCCAATGGTTTATTTCCAAAAATAACTCAGTTTTTGGCTGATAGGAAGCAGAAAGATAAGATTTTTTCCTCCATAACAATGCCTCTTTTTACAGCTGAAATTATTTATGTGATAAAGATACCTTCTGCATCTAATCTCAACGTTTCGGAGTTGCAGTGTGGATAAGTACTACGACACTTGCCCAGCTTTCTGTCTCAATAGGGATGTCTCTGAGAGTTGTATCATTGTCTTGGTATTATTATTGCACAGGGAAATACAGAGAGGTCTGGCACAAAACTCACTCAGTAATGTTTAAACACGTTCAGTATCAGTGTGACTGAGCAGATAACTTGCACTGAAAATAGGGGGGGAACATTTCTTGGACTGGATTCATCTCATTCTAATACATCTGATGAAGATGTATGTATTGCAGTTACTTAAAGCTAGCAGAAGTGAATGCCATGCTCAGTAACAGCAGTGCACATTTTTATTGCTCTTCATCCCTAGTGTTTTGATGTTCCTGGTCACCTGTCAGTTATTTCCCTGCCCCAGATGGCACAGGGTTGGGTGCAGAACACTGAAGTGGGCGCAAGGAGGTTGGTGCAATTCCTGTCTCTCTTACTGCTTTGCTGGATTTTGGGTGAATTCTTTGCTGTGCCTCAGCCTTTCTGTTCTAAACAGGTGATAATGTTTACCACCACTGTGCAGTGCTTTGATTTCTACAGGTAAGATGCTAGGAATAAATTATTCTTATTCTGCTGTAACATAGTATGCCTTTCTTACATCTCTTCACCCTGTAGCACCTCTTTTGATGATCCCATTGTTTACTGCTTGTCCTTTCATTTATTTATTTATTTATTTATTTATTTATTCCCCACTTAGTTGCAATGTCAGATCCCAAGGTACGATTTTCAGGAAGCAATCTGGGCCTCTGAAAGATGGGGTAGAAAGGGAGAGGGTTTTCACCCACGTCCTGTTTTCACAGCTCCACGGGGTGCCTGGGCTCAGCCTGGTTGCTGGTCCAGGTCTGGATAAAAGCTCTGTAGTGCATCAGGGTGGCTCGGGGGAGAGACTGGGAGATTTGGGGGGAGCTTTTCTGCTTCTCTTGTTCAGAAAGCAGCTCTTTTTGGGCTGTTTTTGCCTGGCCAAGGATCAGAACCCTGGTCTACCAACCAGCCAGGTGCTGTTACTGCAAGCTGGATGGAAGCACCTCCCAGGTGTTTGTTTGTTTATTTTTTTTTCCCCTAAAGAAACCTCATAGGACACCTGTAGCCTTCCCCGCTCAAACCAGCCATTCATGCTGGGTTAAGCAAGTCTTGGACCTGAGCAACGTGTTTAACCTCCTCCCGACCTTTCTTTGCTTTCCAGCAGCCTTGCAGGTGTTAGCAAGTAAATACCGTATGCAGTAATTTTCCCAGTAATATCCCCATGTAGTTGCCATTAATATTAATAGTAGCTATTATTTGCTAAATGGACTTCTTGGTTAACTGTGTATTTATTGTAGGTTGTTTGAATAAAGTCAGAGTGTGATCATTGCTATGTAGCAGGCTTGAAGGTGGGGGAAAGAGAAGAAATAATTAGTTGGCAGGTAGCCTATAATTACCTGGATAGCATGGTCCTGCTATGCAATTAGATGCTCAGCACTTGCTATGTAAATAAAGTGACCTGCCTGGCTAATATGTCTGAGACAGTAGGTTAACATGCAGCACATTTCCACCTGCGAATCTTTGTAAAAAAGCTGGTTTCCTTCCTAAGCTTAATTCCCCACTGGTGTAAGTCCTGCGTGAGTCTTCCTATGGAAGCTGAGTACAATGGGCAAAAGTCAGACTTCAGGTCACTTTGCTGGCTTTCCTAGTTGATTAATCTGGCAGGGATTTATGTTAATGTGGTGGAGCTTTGCAAAATTGAGTTCCCGTATTTTGGCAGCTGGAGTCATTCTGAGTTATAATTTAAATGTCTGTTTAATAATCAGAAATGTTTTTTTTGGTCAGTGAATCTGATTAATATTTCATAGGAGGTAGAATCCCGTTTCTCTCATGCTTCCTTACACTGGCACACTTTAATTTATTCTTCAGTCATTAGAATGGTAAATGGGAAGGAAGGAGGGGGATTAAGGGTGTGATTTTCTAGGTTGTTATTCATCTTAAAGAGATGGAGCTAATTATAAAGCACCTTTAGCACTAAGAAAGGCCCAGTGGCTGCGAGGGGATGTTATTTTCTCTTCAGAGCTGAACTGTGTTGTTTATACTGAGTGTGCACAAACGAGATGCGGCTTCTTCAGCCACAGCCATTGATGGCTCTAAAATTCTGTTCTTAAGTGTATTTGAGCATTTTGTAGCTCTTATCCAGGGCTAGATGTTACATGGGGCATCCTTGTAGAAGACTCAAGGGTCCTCCACTGCAGGGAGTCCCTGCTCTAGCTCAGTTCCCTCCAAATTATCATCAACTTTTGATGTGGTACTGGAGGATTTGCTTAAATGATGGGTTTCATGAATGGTGATCAGCCACATGCTCCTTATTTTGAGTACTCTCAAAATAAGACACCAGACTTTTGACAGTCTGGTGTTTTATTTGCTGATGTCCCAGGTCCTTCAGCTGTAGTCTGTGGTGGACATTCCCAAAAACTCCCTTGATGCAGTGAGGTCAGGCAATGGAGGGATACAGGCATTGCCGAAAGGCACACAGGGGGCTGACGTTATGCGCAGTGGGTGCAGTTCTGAGCGTAAGAAATTCAGAGCACTCAAAAACAGATCCTGTTTTAAAGTTAGTATCATAAGGTGTACCTGCTGGGAGACAAACTTGATTTCTTGCATTTCCTGTCTTTTGAGTGCTTGACTTGGCAGCTGTAATAATGTTTAATAATAAGTTATATCTTATTGATGTTCTCAGTGGAATGATGGAAAATACAGTTATCCTACAATGAAAAGAATAAAACCAACAACCCTGTGTAACATTTAAATGATTTCCTTTTGCAAATAAATAGGATGGAAACCCTTTTCCTTTGTGTTGTATTAGTATTCTAGTTCAGAAAAGAAGCAAGCAATCTTAAACGGGCAGAATTGCTACTGTTAGAAGGAGTAAAATATATATATTAAGATTCTGTCAGTGTATGCATGCACTTAAAATTACACGTTATACATTGTAAATTAAATTGAAAGAATAATTCCTGTTTTTTTGCTTCTGCCTAAGGTGCAATCCAGAATTGTTATACTGAGAGAAAGAAAGAAGAAAAAAGTAAAACTGTTTCCTGAAAGATAATAAGCACAACGCTTTAGGGAAGAGGAGAATTACTATGAGAAACTGATTCTAGGCAATACCTAATGTTGCAATGGCCAAAGCATGATATCTAATTACTTCTTGTTTTCTTGAAGTGGAGGAATGCTGCAAATCAAATGTTTTATTCATTGGAAGAATAGTAGAGTGTCTAAATCAAAGCCGAAAGGCATCATACCAGTGTGATTTGTATTGCTGGAGAGACGTATAGGAATCCTTCAAACCTCCTGATTAAATGCTGTTTGACAATAGACTCAAATTATTCATCAACTATTTGTCCATGCACAGTAGCGTTTTCTTTTGATCCTCTTTGGGTTATCCATCAGGCTCCAGCTTACCAGAACTGAAGTGGAGATAAAAATTCTGTTGTGCTAAGGAAAGAGGAGGACAAAGCTCTCGAGGGAGGCTTGCAGGCTGTACCGCGTGTGGTTGTTTTGCATCCATCCTTGGCGGCGGGGGAGGATAACAGAACAGAAGTTTTATGTTATAAATATGCAACTGTACAGCTCGTGGTTAGGATTGGTATGGTATCAGTGTGATTTGCTTTTACTACAAGTGTCTGAATGAGCCTGTTTAATAATTTGGTCTAGAGATGCCTTTGCCTCCTCTGGTCTACTTTTTTTATAGCCTGGATGTGGATTGATGGAAAATATTTCCCAGGTCACTGCACAAATTGGAAAAAAAGGTTGTGGTTTTCTTTCGCCTTTCTCTTAAGCCTGGCCTTCCGTGGTCTTTCTGTATAATTTGAGCCCTGCCTTAGAATCCTGAAACTCATGGAAGACATTTGCTGTGTGTATGTATAAAGAGTATTAACTGTTGGATGCTGTACCATGAGTATAGACTGCAGGGAATCCTCCTGGCCACTGAGTGTCATTGTTAACTCAGGAGAAGTGGGGTGATGAGAAAAATCTCTGTAATTGGGGAGATGAATCTGTGTGGGCAGCTTGGGAAGGCGTTGAGTTCGCTGAAATGGTTTGCTGAATGGCAAGGTCGGTCTTTAAAGAAAAACTGCTGCATGTTCCTAAGCACGCTGGGAGCTAGATTTCATACAAACTTGTAAAATGTGTTACCATGGTTCCATCACAGGATCCTTGGCTGAGTTTAACACTACGAATTTTGGAGATTCCCACGTTTGGACACCTAAGGCTGTGCCCTGTTGCCTCTGGTTTCCTCCTGCTCAGCCGAGGTCTCAGACTGAGTTTCCCCCACAAACTCCCTGGGCCCTCTTCCTTGGGGCTTGTGCCTACTGAAGTCATCTCTGTCGTGCAGGATGAGAATGATGCTTTTCTGTTCTGTGCTGTTGTGTGCCCGTGTAGCACCCCAGTGCAATGCCCAGTGCTGTGCAGCAGCGAGGGCATGGGACTGGTGCCCTCGTGCAAGCTCAGGATCCTTTTCCAGCTTGCAAAGCCTTGAAATGCAATAGTCTAGAAGAGAGCCATCACCACCAGAAGCAAGATTATTTCCATAGAAGGAAAAATACTTGAAGAAAAGTAGTTCAAACAGTGGTTTGTGCAGCTGTTTTCAAATAGTCAGTGAGTTTTATTACCTGAGTATTGCCACTTCTCTTTATGGCCATGTGTTATGTGAGCAGAGTGCAATTTCCTGATATCTAAACTTGTGAATTAATGTTTTTACTGAATGTATTATTCATAAGGTTGGTTGGGAGCCTTGAAATTTGCTTGCCTTACTATGGACTATTTGCTATGCAAGGTAAACCGATCTTCATCAGCAACAGCATCAACACTGGGACTAAGATAAGGACTCTGTTTTCCGGAATCTGGACTTGAAATGTGCCCTGCATTCATGTTAATAACACTGACTTCAGTGATGGCAAGAGGAAAGGATGTGGCTGGAAGGCATCAGCCTGGGGTTCAGAGAAGGAAACTATTGCAGGTAGGAAGGAATGTGATGGCTGGGGTTGCCAAGCTAGCGCACTTTAACGCCTCTTCTGAAAACCATCTCTCTCTTACCTCTGCATGCTGCCTCTCATTGAGCAGTTGCTCTGCAGGTTTCTCTTCAGCTGGGAAAAGAAGGGTCCTTTCTCTGCAGGATGGCAAATCTATCTTAAAACTCCTATATTATTGGAAATAAGATACTGGTGTTTTACTGACTGAGCAGGAGAGGAAGCCCTCTTCAGCTGCATTAACTTCAGTAGGGTTAACAGCAACATTGCTATTGCCTAGTAGTTATGTTGCCACGAAAACACCACCTTTCTGGCCTCAAAACCTCCTTAAACCAGGCAAGAGCTTTGCAAATCCATTCTGGGCAGTGTGGCTGGAGCAGGACAGCCAGGAGGAATTCCACAGTCTGCCTGTGTCTGGCCGGCTTGGTGAGGGGGGAGAGGAGCGGGGTGGAGGGAGAGGATGGTGCTATGCCAGAAACCACCTCCTTCCCCTGCCGTAGCCCCATAGCTGTGGTTTAGCTCCTCACAATCCCAAAGTCGAGGTGGCTCTCTCATGGTCATGCTAAATCACTTTTCTTCTGGCAGGGATTGGGTCAGACAGTGGAAGAGCTTTCTGCGTGGCGTTTAAGGCCATTGGTTTCACTCGCATGCTGTGCGGTTTCTGAGATTTCTGGGGGCCTCTTTGTGCAGAGCCCTTAGTGCCCTCAAGTGCTAGAGGAGCAGCTGAGAAGCTGTTCTGTCCAAACGTATTTGCTATAAATTACATATAAAAAAAAAGTTTTTGAACCAATTTCTACATTGTTATTTTTTTCCTCACTTTTTTTTTTCCCCCCCTTAAAGTCACTTTTCCTTAGTGGATGAAGCTGTAGTTCAACTCTGCTTTAATCTGCGACCAGCTCAGAGGCCTCTGGGAATACAGGCATATTTTTGCTCCTCTCTCTGAATGTTTCCTGCCCGCTTGATTCAGAACCACTTATCTCAAATGTCTCTTGCACAGCTTTAGTCAATGCAGGCTGCAGAGAAGAGACCTTATCTATTCTGGGCAAGACGTAGCACAAGCCTAACATTACACCAGCATGTCCCTGCAGCTGCTGGGGGAAGCACCAAATGGAGACTAAGTGGAATGGGCATTAGGACAGGAAAGAAAGATGATGTTGAAAAAATATAGAAGCACTGTGTTTCCTCTCTCCTGGCAATACTTTTTTTTTTTTTTAAATTCTTTCCTGTTTAGCCAATTAAAGTCCTTAATTGCCACCCTGTCCCTATTGACTCTAGCAATTGGCACCATGCTGCTCTTGTCTGCTGCCCTGTGAGCTGACCGCTTGCATTCAGGGAAAAAAAAAATAAATAGAGCTGTTTGGAAAGAGTAAATGTAAATGACATAAAATTACAACATCTGAATCCAAATCAGCATCACTTCCATATTTGGACGTCTTGTTTCCTATGAGAATAATTCTAAAATGTGTTTGAATGTCCATCTTCCCTAGAAACTTCTGTTCTTCAACAAAAGCCACTTACCCTGCAGCAGCTGCACGGTGCTGGGCTTTCAAGGAACAGTGTCCTTTGGTGCTTGGTGTTTGCCCTTATTCTTGGGGGTGGTGGTGGAGGATGGTGTTTTATGAGGGATTTACTTTTAAAAGTCTTCCCTGTTGCTTTGGTCTAACATATCTGCCAGATGCAGTGACGGCTCTTTAATAAGAACGATCCGTTCTGTGAAATGTTGCCTTTGGACAGGCACTTTATTAAGAAGGACATGAGCAGGGATGTGATTTCACGCTCACAGACCTCAGCTAGGTGATGCGTGATTGAACCCTTCCTCAGGCTGTCGGCTCCCAAACCGCAGTGCTATAACGCGGGTGTTTCTGGCAGACTGGCCGCAGCAGGAGCTCTCTTGCTTTTAACTTTGCAGCGGCATCAACATCCCCCCAGTTCCTGCATGCTGCTTTGCTTCTCATTTAATTTGTTTCCTGACTGATGGTTAGCACAGAGCTTTTTAAATAGGTTGTTTCAATATGCAAAGTTGCAAAGTGTCACCGTTCACCCGGTGCCAGTTCATGACTTTGAAATGGATTGCTGGTTCCTTAGTGAAATTCTTCTTGAATTAGAGAAGCTTGGAAAGAAGGGAGCATAACGTGCGTTAGGGCGAGGAGACCTTATCTGCTGGTATCCATCATTAATCTTCAGCTTTTTTCATTCTCTTCCCAACTGTTCCAATATTATTGTGCCTTCTCCTGGGGACAACACGTGCTCTGCTCTGTTACTCAGTGCCCCAGGAGGGATCAGGGAGGGCTTCCATGGGACCTGCCATCCTTCACCAGATGTGACTATGGGCAGAATCAGCCTCAAAACAGAGACAGCAAGCATCAGGGGTTATTTTTGCAGCCGCTGAAATCAGCTGTGCTTGGGTTGAGGAAAGGTGTCTGCTCACCTGGTGTAAAAGGTGACTAATTGTCATTTCCCCGTGCCTCCCAGAGCTGCTGCGGTTTGTAAGGCCAGCTCACTGCATTGTCACAGACGGACAGAATTGTAAAGGTTAGACAAAAGCTGCTGCTCAGCTGCTGCTTCTCCTAAATCAAAGTGCCTCAGCTGTTGACATCTTGGAGAATTTGTTAGGGGTTTAAAAAAAATAAAAGGGCATTAAAAATATTGAAGTTGCCATATTTAATTTAAATGAGTCATTCTATAGCGGCCTCCACTTTAGGCTGATGTATATATAATACTTTGAGGTGATTGCATTAGTCAATTAACTTCAAGGCAGGGCTTGATGCATCTTCTCTATTTTTATTTGGACTCAATTTTGTCCTCATTATAAGAACAAAAAACCAAACCCAAACAAACAAAAAACCCTCCAAAACCAACCAAATAAACAAAAACCTAAACAAACCAAGAAGGTAAATACATTCCCCCTAATGCAATGAAATATGGCACGGCTTTGGGCTTGGCGCTTTGCTCCTTCTTTATGAAATAGTGTTTGGGTGACCTTTGTGTTCATGAGGCTGAAGGGGGCAGTGACTAAGACCTGGCAAAGCAAGGATCTGCTCTGCCAGCTTTTTCCACAGCACTGCTGCCAGAGACCTGAGGAGAAGCTGCTTTTTGCAGACTGCTCTCCTTGGATGGTGCTGAGGGTTATTTGTGGTCTGCGAGCGACCACCTGAGCCGTGGGGCGTTCCCTTGGACCGAAACTCCTGATTTTCCTCTGCTTGTTTCTGAAAGACTCGGGGTTAACTCTTCCAGCATGAAGGTTTACGTGGCAGTGGGTTATATTTGCATATATTTTCGTCTTTTGCTAGGCTTTTTACGATCAAAAAATACAATTTGTATGCATGGCTACAAAGGCTACAGGATGCTGTGTGACCAAAGGGAGTGCTTGCAGAGCATGTCATGGCACGGGCTGTGCCCTGGGTGATGCTTTTGGGAGGTTTGTTGGCATTGCCTCTTGCTGGGAAGCAGACAAGGATAGTGGCATACAGCAGCTTTTTTTCTTTTCCACACCAATATTTCTGAAAACCCATTTCAGCCTCAAAACATATGCCTTTAAAAGTAATTATATGTTTCCCAACTCTGTAGTATTCTGCATCAAAAGCAGTATTGCTTTTTTTTTTTTCCAACAGTCTCCTTATGTGAGAAAGCAGTGGCTTTTTCTTTTTTTTTCCATTTTATATTTGGGGTGCAAAGCGGTGAAGTGCCTTAGCCACAGCCCAAACTGAAGTCACCGCTGCAGGTGCCAAAACCATATTTGCATCCCTGGATGCACCCGTCCCCTCGCAGCACCTGACATCTGCAGCGGCCACGTGTGCTTGCTCTCTCTTCATGTGTTTATTTGTGTGCACACATCTGGCCGTGGCTCTGTTGTTATTTCACAGCCTGGTGCTCTTTGGGGTTCTCAGCAAGTCTTGGGGACAGCCCCAGGCAGCAGGGGCTACAGCAGCAGGTACCAATTTGGAGTCAGGGATTGGTCCCTCATCCTCTTGTATTTAGCAGTGCCTGTCCGAAGATTTTTAACCTGCTGGAGCCTTTGTGATGTTGTCCATCAGCCCCATACCAATGCACTAAGCCCTGGATGGGGACTGCGATGCACCCAAAATAAATACATGATGCAAGTGGAGAGAGTGAATGGTAGTTTGCGTGGGGACGGCTGCCTGCCATGAAAGGCACAGGCATGTCAGGTCTGTTGGCTGCTTTCCTGTCTCATTTTGAAAGCAGGTGAAGCAGTGGGGAAAATGAAACATCTGGAGTTTTCATAGCAAAAACTAAATATAAATAATTCCTCTTGCTAGCACTTCCCGACCCCAGCATCTCCCCACGTGTTTATATTCTGTCTGCATGCCGAAGGGTTTATATTTTGCAAGATAAAAGCAACTTTAATTCTAACATAGTGCTTAAGTACTTTTTATTTTGACTCAGCGAGATCCTCTATTGTTGGCAAAACTTGGTTTCTGTGCCGTGCTCCCAGGCAGTTGTTGGAATGGCGTGGGCTGGGGTCGCCAGCAGCTTCCCCCAGCACGCCAGGGATGGTCACCCTGCTCCTGGCCCCTGCCCCAGCCTGGTGGAGGAGCTGCAGCTTCCTTCTATTATTCCTGGGGAGAGGAGTTCTTCGCCCTCCTTCCCATCTACATTTGCATGCTGCAGAGCTCTCCGTCCCCAATTATTATTATATTATCTTGCTATGGAGCAGCAGCATTTCTTTGATGAATAAAAATGAAAAAAAGTTGAAAAGTGTGATTTTTTTATTTTTATTTTTTAATTGGCTGACTCTTTCTCCTTTCCGCTGAAAGGGCTTTCACCGGCAGGCTTTTCAGCTGCATTGCTATCCTCTAATCTCTCCACTGCCCCTGATCACCTGGGAGGCTTTTGGTTAAATCAGACTCGTTCTCTGGGCAAGGTTCTGTTCCTGAGCTCCAGAGGAGCACAAAATCTTGCCAGGGTTGAACTTAGCAGGAGAGCTTCACATTCCAGCATGTTGCAGTAGTGCTGGCACCTCTATGCCCAAGTAATTCAATAATCTGCTGAAAGCACGAATTCTTCTATCCAGTCCCCTTCCTTCGGTCTTCCCAGATGCAGAACAGCGAAGCCCATGGTGAGCATTGTGGCAGTTGCTGCATGGTCAAAAACTGTCAAGGTTTAATTGAAAACAGGCTTGCAGGGTTGTGGGAGGGCATTCATCCTGTTGCCTTGATCCGTCCTCGAGGAATCGAGTCACTGACCGATGTAGTGACGCATGCACATACATGATAGCACACGTGGGCACGTGAAGGCGCTGGGTCCAAAGGAGGGATGGCATGAGTGGGTGTAGGGTGTGCATGGGGCCAGGACCAGGAGTTGTGGTGGGGCAGGGACCTCCCCCGGCTTCTCCTTCCTGTCAGAGAGGAGTTAAATCCATGTCAGCTAGGATTGCTTTGCAACACAATTTGAGGACAAAGCTATTAGCATCCCACGCTTTGCTGCTAGGTCTTATCTCTGAATTACAGGTCAATGAACATGTTTATTTGCTAAGTTTTCTACTTACACTGACAAACTACTGATGGTTTCCCCTTATAATAGCTCCAAGGTCAGAGCTGACCATTAGACGCTGGGAGCAGCGCCACTTTTTGCTTTGGAGGGTGCGTGGAGTACATTCCTCGTGTTCATTGCCATGGTGCTGTTTGCTGAAAAGTTCATTATGGTTCTTGGAAAAACGCGTCCTGTCCCCACGCAGGACTCGCAGGCTGTCAGGGCACAAATAGCTCAGGGCCTCCAATTTGCTTAGAAGATAGTTATCGAAGCATACAACAATAATTGCAACAGGAAACAGGAAGGTTTTTAACAACCTGTTGAAGAGAATAATTAGTCTGAGTTGGGGGACAATAAAAGATGAAAATGTGAATTGGTGAAAACAATGAGCCAGTCTTTCGTTTCTCGTAAATTGGCTTTGAAGATAGAGGAGCCATTCTCCCCTGAGAATTTGCCTTACTATACTTCACTTCTGATTTTTTTTTTTAAAGTACAGTCCTCTCCCAAGGTCTACATGTCTGTGAGAGTTGGTTTAATTTATTAGTTTGAATTCCAAGTCTGAAGTCTGTCTGTGCAGGACTTCAGATGCTGAGGTCTCCAAGCCTTCTTTGAATAATGAACCAAAAGAAAAAGCAGCTCTGATAGTTCAAATTGGCTTCCTCTTTTTTTTTCTTTTTTTTTTTTTTTTTTCTTTTTCTTCTTGTTACTACCTCCGGTTTTAAGGATCCAAACTCCTTTAAGGGGATAGTGTGATTTTATTACTCAAAATAGCTTACAGGTATAAAAAGCTTATGAGTCTCAAAAGGTACACCTTCTTACGAAGTGCCTTCATGTGTTAAAACAAAACAAAACAAAACAAAAACAAACAAACAAACCTTGCTAAATTCTGCTAACGATCTACTAGTGGCAAGTAGTCAGAATGGAAAAGGACAGGCAGATGCCCTTCGGGTAGGGCCTGCTCCCTGTCCGTGCCTGTTTTACGAGGCAGCTTGAAAGGGGCTGGAGAAAGAACCAGGAGCAGCCACTGTGAATCTCAGCGTAGTCTCAAGATGATAGCCTACCGTGGATCTCCATCTCCACGCAGAAGTGGATCCAGCTGCAGCTTTTGGGCACAGACCAAGTGAAACTGTGGCCCTTTCATTTCCATCAGTAACAGAAATAAGAGCAGGTTAACGGGGCTGCTGCATGAGTCTGAGTTATGGGCTGGTGCTGGGGAAGAATGACAAATGCAGGTTTGGGAGTGGGGCCTGTCAGTGGGATACAGGAACAGAAAGGGAGAGGTTAAAAGCTCCAAGTGACCCCACAAGCCCTTAAGCTAAGAATAGCACGCAAAGAGTAAAATGAGATGAATAAATTCAAAAGACTCACTGAAGCCCTATCCCTCAGTTCAGATAACAGGAATAGGCAAAAACTTATTTTCGTGCATAGAAGAATTGGAGATGTAGCAGAGCAGAAGAACTTGTTAGAGGGTGCCTTGCTTAGTTAGAGAGATGCTTTTTTGTAAAGTAGGAAATGTCTCTAAATACACTCATCTACCAAAAGTGAGAGACACATTCCCCTTACGTTTTACTTTAGGTTTATCCTTTCTCTTAGGTACATCAGGAAAAATTCTAAATGCAGAGAAGTATATTTAGCATTGTTTTATAAACTGGAGAAACTGAAGTATGGAACTGCTTGACTGAAAGTCCTGGGTGCTGCAGGACACAAGGTGTGCGCAGCTCCTCTGCTCACTTGCAAACAGGTCAGCTCGTGGCTCTTCCTAGCTGGTCCTCTTCTTGAGGAAAACACCAGTGTAAACCCTTTCTTTTCCTCTCCCCTTCTCCTATGCTGAAGTAATCATGTTCCCAAAGGAAGATCCATTAGTTTATGGCCCCAAGTTCCTGTGCTGGCTCTTTTATGGGAAGCAGTTAATGACCTTAATCTCTGTGAATCACACACTTGGTCAGAAAGGCCCTTCAGAGAGGTGTTTGAGGAACACGTAGATGTTCCTTGAATAATGCCTCTTTTTTTTTTTTTTTTTTTAACTTTCCCCTCCCCTCCTGGCCTCTGTAAAAAGCACAGCCTGCATCTATGTAACTAATCAGATTTTCTTGCTGATTGGACCCTAAATAATTACTGCATCTTTGGCTTCCTAATAGCTGGGCTGTTAAGAACAGAAGAGGCTCTATTAGGGGACAGAGACGCAATTGGGAGCATCACAGGTGATGCCAACTAATGTTCTCTCTAGAGTGCACCAGGAGTTCAACCCTATATGCCTAATTAATCACATTGTGAAACACTTGCAGTGCTGGATTGGTGTTAATCAGACTAGGCTGGGGATCAGCACGCTGCCCTGGGCAGCACGTGTTGCCGAGGAGGGGAAGCATATCTCAGCTGAGAGGTGGGTGCTCATCCATTTATTAGAAGCAACTTTAGGCTTTTGCCCTCCCTTCCCTGTTTCCTAGTGCAGATTAATGAAGAGACAAAAGGTTGCTTCTGACGGCTTTCTGGGCTGCTGCTGTGACTAAAAAAGTCTTGGTGATGGTGTTTTTTTCTTCCAGAATAAATGATACGCTGTTTTCTCTTCTTGTAACAGCACAACAAAGCGCTGCCAGAAGCCTGGTGCGTCTGAGGAGCCCTGCAATAATGAACAGGAAAATGAAGCCTAGTTCTTGTGAATAATCTTGTGTGTTAAACAGCCACAGTAGCAAGATGTTGAGACCATTAGGATGAATGCACGTTGCTCATCAGTAAGAGGATCTGAAATAATAATACGGAATTGTTATTTTTACTATGTTTAGATACTGATCAGCAAGCTAAAGCCCCCATGTAGATCCTGTAAAAAGGTTTTAGGATGAGACATGTCTGAATCCCTAACTCAACTGGTTTTAAGGAAGGAGAATGAAAAAGAGAAGCTCAGCTTGCTTCATACCCCTGCTGCTTGCCCCAGGGCTCTGCAGAGCCGTTTCCCCACGCATCTCTCATCCCTTTGCTGGTTCTTCAGATGCTATTGAAATCTCTACCCAGCTGTTGTTCCTCCTCTTGGGACCATGGTTCTCTTTAGTTTTGGTCGTGTAGCAAGAAAATGCAGTGTGAAGAACTGAGCAAAGGGAATTGAGGCTGTTCATGGGGTGTCTGTCCATAGCAGCCCAAGTCTGCTAGCATTCAAAGTATGCTTTGAGTTCCCATTTTCTCTGTATTCTGCAGGGAGAAAGGTGAATCTGTGGAACTTGTCTGATATTTCTGGTGGGATTTTTACTTATAGCATGATGTTGATTAAGTCATTCTGTGATTTATTGATTTTATTTAATTAGTACAGTACAACTCTGCCACCAGATATTAGAATAAGAATGATGGGAGCCATCTAAGCGTATTAGAAAGGAGGTCTGGGGAGAATGGGGACTTGATATGATACTATTGCTGTTGGTTGTTTTTCATCTGGTATGTGAACTGCTTTGAATCTGGGGACTTCACGAATGGAATAGGTCATTAATCCTAGAAAAGCTTGCAAATTTCTACCAGGTAGGTTAATACTGGAATTTCTGACATTCCTTCTTGTGCCTTGGTGTTTAATCTGTGATTGAGCTTTGTTCAGAGCCTCTTTCTTTCACATGTGCTGTGACACTTTCCTAAACCATTTGCTCTTAAATTAGCATCAGGGTGTGGAAGATAGCTTTTCTTTTGTTTTATTGCCTTTCTGTGGTAATGCTTTGGTGCACAGCTTTCTTCTACATATTTAATTACAAAAAACTACAAAAAGCACTTAAACCATTTCCACCTGAGACTCATCACTGCAAAATTAATATTTTTTTTTTCCTAGAATCAAGTTTATTCCCATAAAGATGGGGATGTGTAGAGATGTATCAAGTCCCAGTGAACACCCATGCATTAGGTATGACATCAGGGGGGCTTTGCCACACTGCAGGTGGCTCTGACCTTTATTTCAGAGATGATCCAGTACCACAAAGCTGAGGGCCCAAAGGGTTCTGCCTGTGTACTGAAAGACTTCGGTTGACTTGAACATAGGGAGTTGCCTCTGGAGGTGTTCTGGAAAGAAAAGCAGCAGGGACTGGAAAACAAATGGGGATTTCTTGTAGTTCCTTGCCTTACTGGTTTCCTGTTGTCAAATATTTTGATTTCCTTTATTCTTCTAAAGGCTTGATTCTGGCTTTAATGGAGCTGTGGGTAGGGTGTGTTATCTAATCAGGCTAAAGCTTGTGTTCCCAGAAGGAGCACCTAATCCATTAAGCCCCTCTGTCATCGAAACACTTCACTTCCCTTTTCAAACCTCCTTTTTAGCTCTGCCAGGTATTTTTGTTTGTTTTCCTGTCAGGTTAGGTCTTCAGTCTCTTTTTCTTCTCTTTTCTGGATTTCCTCCAATTTGTCTCTGCACTTTTTTTTTTTAAATCTTCAAACATTAACTTAATCTACAGGCCCTGTAGACTCCCTCCTGGGAGAACAAGCAGCAAGTATTTGAAGTGTTGCATTGTTTGTTATCGAGGTTGAATTGTCTGCTAATTAGAGAGTAGGATTAGTATATGGCTACTGGGGAATAACCATAAAGGTGGTGTTTTTGTCCTTTTCCCCCTTGTTTTGCAGCTCTTTATGTTAGCATCTGTTCATTTGCCATATGGCTCTTCCTCTTGGATCCTGCGATGTGCAGTTCTCTGTGCTCCCTGTCAGGGCTGGAGGACCTCTGTTGGCTGATCAGTGTTTTTGTAATAAATGAAAGGTATTTAAATATAATCATACTGTGGTTACGTGACTTATACTGAAGTGTGTCTCCTCTGGCTGGAATGCATATTATTTTTGTCTGCCACTGGGATGGCTGCTTCGGCTGATCAGTGCTCTGTGATAAAATGTTAATGGGACAAAATAAGGGGGAAACATCACATGGGAAAGGAGATAGAGCAGCCATTCTTCATCACCTCATGCCTGACTTTAGGTGTGTGTGTGTTCAAATAAACTATGACTCCAGCTGCAGCGGCACAGGACTGGACTTGTGTTTGAAGTGATGTCTGATGGATGGGACTGTTGAGATGTATTAAAGAAAGATGCAGGTAGCAATTCATTTGTGTTATGGAAGTAGCTCTTTTCCATGCTAAGGACTGGTGCCAGCAGCTGCCTGTGGTTACCTCTCTAAATTTGTATTGAGGAGGGAAAGTGAAGAGGAAGACTGATTTGAAAAGGAAGTTCTTTAGCTTTATTGATAGACAACCAAGATCCATCTGAAAGCAAGTGTTTCTGAAGACTTGAAAATGTGCCATGAATTTTTAACATCATCAGCTTCCCCTGCACAAAGTAGGAAAGCTTTTTGCTGCCAGTATTCCCTATAGGTTGAAAAGGCAAGGAGCAATTATGAAAGGGAACTTTTTTTTTTTTTAGCAAAAAGCTGCTAGGAAGAAAATGTCCGTGGCTTTGAGTCTCAGGAAAATCTATGACAGGATCTTGTCCAGAGCTTCGGTCTGTTCTCCAAAGTGCTTGTGTACTTTGGGCACAGGGAGAAGGTTCCTGTGAGAGCCAGCCCTTATCTGCCTCTGCTGCTTCATCTGCCTGTTCTCAGCAGGTTTGGGGGTCTCTGGGGGCTTTAATGGTGAGAATTTTCCAGGTTTCCTAATGAAGATGCTCTGGCAACTCTTACAAGGCTGGTAATCTTTGATATGTGATTTATACAGTCTTAAATACTGTTTCTTCTTAATGCTGTGGGTGATTTAGCACAAATAAGTGTCATTTGAATGTACTGATCCACTGCTCAGCCTAGGAATTTCCAGAGCAAATGTTTTATTTGTGTAGATATACATGTATACACACACCCAAATGTGCAAATGGGCATGTGTATATATAATTTCTGCTCTTATGTTGCTGGAACACCCTAAAATACCCTAAATGTATGTAAGGGTTCATGATTGTGCTATGCAATAAGCAGCAGTTTTCCAAATTGAGGGTCCCTCAGTGATTATGAATGCTTCTCTTGCACCTGCTTTCCCCTGATAAGGGACAGGAGTAATAAATTCTTCTGAAGATTGCTTTTCCCTGGCCAGGTAGTCATGTGGATGAAAGACTGCAGGCTTTGGTTTGTAATGCCACCTGTTGGGACACTTACAGTGAGCAGCAGTAAGGAAGAGGAAAGGAAAATTGGAATGAAGACGCATAAAAAAGGCAAACCAACCCAAATGTTCTGCAGGAACAGCCAGATGAATTACAGGAACATACCCCTATTTTGGAGTGTAAGCTTCAAAGCTATGCAGCTCTGGCTAAGAGGAAATCCAAACCCACATGCTGATGTGAAGCCCAGGTGGTGTGCAACCATCAGCACATGCTGCTCTGAACTTCTCGAGAAGCTGATTTATTTTTTCTGGGGAGGGTCTGGGTTGTGCCCACCCTGCTCTGCAGCATTTCCCCTAACTCGTGGTCTCTCCCAGCTATCAATCCTCCTTTTTCTTTCTTGTTCCATGGAAATGGCAATAAAAAGGGTGGGTTAATGCTGTGTGCTTTCCTACTATAGTTTTTCTTAACATCTGACTATACTGAAAGCCTGTAATAATGAGTGGGAAGTTATTGATGACTACAGTAGGGTAATTAATCTGGCCAGACCTTAAAGGTTTTTTTTTACTTGGGAATAAGCTGCTGCTACAGTCCCACTTTGCATTTTATCAATTTGTCAGTTTTTCTATCTGTTGTCTACATCGTGCTTTTGGTAAAAGATCAGACTTGCAAAGATGAAAATATTTTTTATTCTTCAAGTTCTAAAGTGTTATTGCAGAACTCAGAAATGAGTCTACTGAATAGAAAGGCCTGTTGGGGGCAGGGGGGCAAGGTGTAGGGGTGAGTGGAATTCCTAAGGCAGCAAAACATAGCAGTAATTGACAACTGAGTTGATAAAAGATCAGCTCTGTGAGTGTAATATTTATTCACTGTATAACATCAAGCCGTGTCTTCACAGAGCACCGTAGTTGTGTTGCAGGAAACTTTAATAAGGAAAATGACATTAAGTGATCAAAATGTGATGTTTAGGAGAAACAAAATGATCTTGTTAGTAATTCAGCTAAAATATTTGCTTAGGAGGCTTCTGGTCAATTGCTTAGACAATGCACATCTTAATTTTCTGCTGCTGGTAAGTGCAATGGGGTTGGTGCAGAGTAGTAGGAACCAGCCTTGGAGCAGCTGCTGCTGTGAAACGCTGCCTGCATGGGACGAGCTGGAGCTGGGCAGTTTGCCTCTTCAAAGAGGAGCTGGAGCAGAGCAGAGTCAGCAGCTGGAGGAGCTTTGGGTAGAGTTGTTGTTTGGGGATCAGACTCTGATACGTGCCCTTTTCTTTCTGCTGTCTGTGAGCACTGACTGAACCAACTGAGGCAGTCGTGGAACAGCATCAGTAGTACCAGGCACAGGAATGTCTTACACCTTATGGTATAAACCACTGGTTGTATAGGCAATGCTCTCGCCTCCTCTGTATGGCCTCAGGTGGACCTGGCTATAATGGGGAGAGAAGCCTGTGGAGTGTGGAGGTGGTTTTTCTTTTTTTTCAAAACAAATAATAAAAAAACTGTACTGGACCTTATGGTTTCTTCTGCCTCTTGTATCTGCTGCACAGTCTCATGGCTGGTGTGGGCCAAGGAAGTTTGTCCTGTCAAGTAGCCTTCTGAGTAACTTGTCACTACTCCTTGTCAAATGTTCTTGAGGCTGACACAATAAAATCTAGGTTGATTAAACCATGAGATGCAGTGAAAGACACAATTAACAACTTTCCAGCTGTTCACTTACAGCATTCTGTTTCTCTGCTTTATTGGTGGTTGGAAAGTGATCTTATTTCTCTTTTTTTTTCCTTCCTCCTCACCCTTTCTCTGGCAGGAAGGGTTGTCCTATTCCAAAAACCACTATGAGAAACCACAGCTCATAAAGTCAGTACAGGCGTCTTTGTGGAAAAAAAAAATTAACCTGGATTCAAATCCAACTTCCTAGCAAAAGGCAGTTTTGCTCAAAAATGTGAGCAGCTTTATTTTCATTGAGATAGATAAAGTTGCCTATATTGAGCTAAAGCTTGTGTCTGACTGGGCAGGACTCACTGATTTTGGTTTAAATTTTGACTAAATAAGGCCAGTGGCATTTGGACTGTGTAAGGCTCCTTGCTCTGACTGTAAGCTTCTCAAGGTGTAGCTCTATCATTGACTGACATTTGCCTTTTTTTTCCAGATAAAGAATTCTTTTTTCCCCCCTATGAAACTATGAAAAGACAAATGCTTCTTCTCAGAACTCATTTGGATATCTAAACCTCCCTATAAAAAAAAACCACAGAATGAGGATTTCTGTCTTGTTTTGGTGCTTCTCATCCTGGCTCCTATTTCTAACTTGCAATTTGCCTTGCCCCAGTGGCCAGTGCATGTGTCCCTTGGTGGAAGGTGGTGTGGTTTTCCTTCCTAAAGTTCCTGTAATTAAGAAGTTCTTTCTTGAGACCTAGTGTATTTTGGGAAAATATGGAATAATTTCATTTTACGAAGCCTCCAACATGGTTCTTTGCTCATTACTGACTGGTTGTGATGGAGGGACAAAATCTTCAGGCTTGTGATTTCAATAGGAGGGGAAGCAATTGAAGTGCAGCAGAAATAATAATTAATGGCTGTTTAATAACTGAAAGGTGGGGCTTGATTTCTGCCTTTGTGTTATGAGAAGTAATGAGGAATATATCAGCATGAAAGTTGCCTGAGGCATGGAAGGATTTGCTCCTGGGTGGGCAATGGGAGCATTCAGCTGTGTACAATTGCTGTTGGGAAAATCCACAGGACAAATGCAACAATTTCATGTGCCATTTCCCAATTTTTATGCTTTTCTTGTTTTTGACTTATTAAGGTTTTCTAGAGAATGTGGAAATTGCTGTTTATTTTTTCCAGTTGCAGCTGGTAAATCACTTGTTTGAAGCTGGACTGTGTTGCAAAATGTTTGCTTACTTATTTGAGTGGTTTATTTTTTAATGAATTGCTATGATCTTTATATTTCAGTCACCCTGGCTCGGTGCTGTGTCCACCTTGTTCTAGGAGTCTAGGACATCCCTGCTTGTCCCTGCAACTGCTTTTCAGGATTGATCCTGAAAGTTCTTGTGACCTTCAAGGTATTGCTCAAGAGATCAGCCCTGAAGCTTTGAGGGATTTGGACTCCTTTTGATTTATGGCATCTGCTCTTATGAGCCAGGATGACTCTGTACCAAAAGACTTGGAATGGAAAAGGAGAGGAGTCTAACAATACCCAGTTTTCAGCTTAATAGATGTGCAGGCTCTTTAGATGTCTGCAATCTCGTTCTGAAGTTTCAGGGGCATTAACAGTGATTGGAGCAGGCAGGGTGGAAGCACAGTATTCAGATGTCTCTGCTTCTGGGATTTGCACATGGAGAGCTTTGTGCCTGAAGCATCCCTGGCCACCAGCAGCATAGGCTATTGCAATCTCTTCCCCATCCCACCACAAAACTCAAGACTATTTTGAGGACTGCTAAGAAGTGTGTCTTGTTTTGTGCACTGGGAGGTTGCATGCCTTTACTTTTGTGGCAATTTCTCAGCTCCCACTGGGCACCATTAGAGCAGGCAGGAGGGGTGGCATTTCCCAAGCGCATCCTTGCTTGTGGCAATTGCTGCTTCCCGCTCATGGTTGGTTAGGACTGTCTGTCCTTCCTTCTCATCCTGCAATCCAGAAAGATATCAATGCAAGCCAGCTCCTCTTTGATGGTACTTTCAGTACCACAAACTCTTTTGAAGGCTGCAAAATTGCGGTTGCTCCCTGGAGTCTTTCTCAAATGATCTGAAGTCTGGAAGTGATGCCACTGTGCTGCCGTGGTGTCAGATGGCCTCAGCTGTTCCATCTTAAATATCTGTTTTACCACGCCTTCCAGGAATGCATTTGGTTCACTGCATCTTTCAGATAAATGTTTCTTATTGCAATTTTTGTCTCCATTTCTAAGTGATAAGGAAACCTATTTTTTGACTTAGGAGATCATGTAGCATGCATTTGTTGGAGGGCAATTTCACTAATTCTCGTTGTGTACACTGACAGCACAATTATCATCTCACTTGACAGCTGTTCCCTTGAATTTTAAACATCCAAAACACATCCCAAGTTCACTGGAGGAAACCAGTAGTATTACAGACTGTTGCAAAGAAGTGGTTAGATTTTAGAGAGGAGAATGGGACTGCAGAAACACTCTGAGAAGGCATATAAAGTGCATAAATGCCAGATATCTGATGAGAAGAGATTTGGGAAATATCAGTTTTAAGAATAATTTAAACCAGGGAATTTCCTGAGGCAGTAGTTATGATCAAACACAGAGATAAAATAGAAAAATAAGAAATATTAATTTAGTAAAACTTTGGCAGCCTTTGACCAAGTTTTCTACAGAATGAATGGGGAAGAGGCAGCTTCCCGTGATGTTTCCTATGACTTTCTCTCGCAGTGTAAGCCAATTCTGCTGTGCGTTGTTCACTTCAAGTGTTGTGTGGGAAAAAGAGCTAAAGCATAATCAGGTGCTACTGAGGATCGTGGTGATGTTTCCAGTGACACTGATACACACTGGACTTGGTCTCCTAGAATAAATCTTTCAAAAACAGCAATGTGAATGAAGAAAATGCCAGCTGGAGAGTCTTCATTGCTAAATGAATCCCAATTTTGATGGCCCAAACTCAAATGCGGTGTCTTGAAGGTATCAGAATTAGGCTGCGTCTATTTGTTGGTTGGGGCTGAAATTTTGATACCAGGCAGATGACAAAGGGTGAGACTTTAGCGTTTCCAGAATCATTTCTGTCATCCATCACTACTTTTCTCCCCTCTCTTGCAAGGATTCTGCTTATTTTCTTTAGCTGAAAAGGGGGGGAAATGATCAAAACTTCCAGAAGGAGCCAGATGTACAAATCTCATGAAGTTTTACTTATTTGGTATGCATAGAGAACTCTGAATCTCTGATAGGTTTTGTGAGTCAAGCTGTTTAAACAGACCATTTGAGTATTTGATGCATAAGAAATACTGTGAATCAGTAAATAGGTATGAAAATCTTGGCTACTTATGATGAATTGCACTTTAAGTTTTTCTTGCTGAGGGCTGGGTTGCCCACAGGATGGTTTGCCAGGGCTTTGGAGAAGAAAAGCTTGGGACCTCTTCACTGCTTGATGTATTCCCCTATCCACAATGGACCAGACGATCTTCTTCTGGCGCCTGTAGTGTGTTCTGTATTAACTGGTGAAATGGTAAACCGGGAATGAACTTTAAGATAATTTCATTTAACACAGCGCTGAGTTCCTCTTCTGTAAACTGAGGAAGCTAAAAACCCAGTTGCCCTGGAGACAATGCAGCTATTACCTGGCAGAGAAATGAAGGGGCCATATAGGATTTGTGTGAAAAGCACACTTGAGTTTGTTCTGCACTTTTTCAGGGAGCTCATCTAGCTTCTGCTATAATTGTGTTCTAGGAACAGAGCAGTGGTTCTCTGTGTCCTTTTTTGCATCAGAAATAGAGAGGTATTTGTCAATAAATAGATTTTCTTTTCTATTTATATTTGACTCAAAGCTGAGATCAGAAAGCTGGGTTTTATGGTACTGTTTCAGTAGAAGAGATGGTCTAAGATGGTCAAGCATGGTGTGTTTTTAATAGCACCAGTTATGGATGGGTGCTTAGGACAGAGTTTGCCTTGATGCAGAGCACCTGTGCTTCAAACTCCAGTGACCCTGAACAGAGTGGGTGAGATCCTGCAGTCCTCTCCTGGAGGTGTTCAGCAGCTGCAGTAATTAACATTTGTACAGCAGAGATCCTGGTTATCCTCTGTGTCACTGCATGAAGGATCATTCTGTACTATTACAGACTTGGCCTTTTTGTGCATTTTGTTGAGCACTTCTGTAGCAAGTGCTGCTGGACAGCTCAAGTATTCAAGAACAAGGCAGGATTAATTCACTTAATCTTCCTAACCAGTGTTCAACAAATTTGGCAAGTTTCCTCTCATTACGTGAAATTAATGTAATTTGTTCCTCACTCCTATTGCCAAGAAATGAGCTTGTGTCCTGATCAGCCCTTCTGATGGCCAGTTGCTTACTGGATTTCCCCCCTTCCTGCTCTTAAATCTTTGCCCTGGCTTCACCTTTTGCTCCCCAGTATATCTGCAAAGGTTTCCCAAGTCTTCTCTGGTGGATGTTTGTCTTCATCTCCATTTCCCATCTGCTCCAATTCCTCCTAGCAGTATCTGTTGCTCTAAGTGTGGTGCTGCTTCCACAGTATTGGACAAGAATAGTTTACTAATGAATACACACTGACTGATACCTTTTCCTTTAGAACACAATCTTTTTTTTGTAATATTAACTACGGTGATTGTTCAGGCTTGTGTTTGCCATTGTGTATGTTGTACTTACTGTGCTTTCAGTCTATGCAATCAGCAGGACATGGAGGGGATGCTTTGGCACCTTCCCTTAGTGATTAGTGTTTGTATAGCACTTTGAAAGCTTAAAATGCTGTAAGAGGGATAAGTAGTATTACTAATAACGACATGCTCTGCTATACAGAATGGAGCTCCTGTGTATTCATGGTGATAATCCACAATCTCCTCTTTTCTAAATGCTGTTGTCTGTGTGATCTGCCTCTAGTTTATCTTCCTCACACCTGTCAGAGCGCTTTTATTCCTCCTCTGATTAAAGGCACGGGGTGGGTGGGTGGGGGAAGATTTTGCTTAACACAATTCAGCCCTCTGGTTTCAGTGACCATGTCCAGATGTGGTCACTAGACCATGTCACGGGACTTTTATCTAATCAGTTTTTCACTAATCTGTATGATTATGTATTGCTGGACTAAGACCTGCCACTTATTAAAGCCCGTTTGGTTTTCCTCAGCATGTGAGGTTTGATATTACTGGAGAAGTGCTTTCCTGAATCCAGGTAATGTTTCATCTGAGCTCTTTTCAAATTCATTTGTTTTTGTCACTCCCTGTAGCTTCTCCTTGGAAGATGAGCTTTGTGGCAGAGGGAGAGATCAACACAGGCACAGAGAACATCAGAGGCTTTTGTTCTCTTAATGGCTGAACATGAAACGCAAAGTTTCCTCCCTCCTTTTTCCAGTTCAGAAAGCAGGGTAAATTTTGTTTGCCCCTCAGCGCATTACTGCTGGAGCTTGGTGTAGGTAGGGCTGTAAAATTCCCATAGGAACTTGTGTGCTCGGGATTGCCTGGGCTAACTTGGTCAGACCTTTCTGGCCTGGTTGCTCCATGTTTTAGCCTGTTATTTTTGTCCTGGTAAAGGACTTTTCTGGTAGTTTCTAATGCCTGAACCCCAAGCCCTGGAGCTCCAGCACCGAGGGCAGCCTTCTACCAAGCACCCTGAGCTGCCTCAGGATTGCAAGAGCTCTTAAACCTTCCGTATGTGCTTGGGGGATGTATTTTTGTTGGTGCTCTGCCACAGACACCTGCAGGGTGAGGTGGGAGGTTATTTTAAGCAGAAGACAAGACCCATGTTTGGCACTGCTTTTAACCTCCTCATAAGGTGGTGACACCAGCTTTATTGCGCTCTTCTCCAAATTTCATAAAAACTGCTTTCGAAACGGTTGATTTGGGTGACAGCAGTGAGGCTGTGGCAATTCCACTTTTTCCAGGTTAAATAATATACAGCACAATGTAACTTCCTTGTGCACTCATATGCTTGAGTTTTGAGGGGGTTAAGGCAGGATGTCCAGAAGAGAGAAGTCCTGATGGAGTCAGAGGAATCGTGCGTTTGTTAAATGACTTGTTCTCCTTTGGCAGGACCCCTTCCGGTGCACAAATAGATGTGTGCTCAGTAGCACACTGGCATCGTCAGACTTCAAAAAGCATGCTTTAAAACTGAGCAGAGCAAGTGGCTTTGTTCATTGCTGGCTGATTGATCTTGGATGTTTTTGCAGGAGCTGCTCAGGTTTCCAATGCTGGTAGCAAAATTTTGGTGTACTGGTAACCTTTGCTGCTTTACCAGGAGATGAAAAAGATAATAGTATTTATTTTTTTAAAGGGAGGCATAAAGCCAATGATCTAGATAATGTGGCATATTTATGGAGCTCATGACCATGGATTAGAAGGGCTAATTCAGAGACAGCTGTGCTTCTGAGGAGCTGATGAAGGGAAGTTTTCTTGCTGACTCTTAAGTATGCTCTCTGGGGATAACGGGAGCAGAGGAGCTGAAGATGGAAAACAGTGAGCCATGACTGAATCCCTGGAGAAAATGTAAGTGCTCTCAAGAGATGCTTTGGAAGCTGGTTCCACTCCCCTGTGTGACCAGAACAGGATTAGAAGTTGGGAGGCAAAACTTGAAAGCATACTTCAGTTTTGTGGGCTTTTAAAAATGATAGCTGGGGCATTTAAACTGAGGAGGTGTCCATTACAAGTTTGACGGTGTTCTCAGCTCATGTGGTGGGAGGACCAAGGCAGTGCAGGGACCAGGCTCAACACGGGACAGAAATTAGATGACTGGGGGGCTTTCCTCCAGCATGGGTCACCCTGTGAACCAAACCACCAATTCTCATAGGGCAGAGTGTCTTCAGCACTTGCCCTGGTAAGCTGAAGGGAGGTGGGAGCTTTAAATTTCTGAGTAGATCAGAAGCCAGGGCCAGCAGTTGAGAATTATGGTTGCTTGCTTCTAGCTAAGTCTTGCATCTCTAAATGTCCATGATAAATATTTTACCCCAATGGTGAGAGGTTTGGAACACTTCTTGTTTTTCTGTGCTTAAATGGAAACTGGGGATATTCGCAACTTGCAAAAATTGGTTGCCTCAAGTTGATTGTCCAGAGTGGGAGCACAAAAATGAGACCTCTGCCCAAGTAGGGGTCCATTTGGAGGTACACTCAAGAATACTGGCTGGAAATCTCACCTGCAAAGAGCCTCGGGAAAGAAAAGGGAAACATTAGCAGGGAAATAACTCTCAACAGAAGTTATTTGGACAATCAGTCAGGTTAGACAGTGTGCAGGGGGAAGAGACTGGCATCACAGTACTTTAATGTGCCCATCAGCAAGAAGGTGCAGAAGAGCTGTGCTGTGCTGCATTTTTTCTTCTGCCTGGAAGAGCTGGTGAGTTATTACAGCCTTGGAGTTCTTCAGGTGGGTTTGTGGGACTGTGCAAGTGAATTGTCCAGTTCTGTGCCCCTCATTCTGATGTGTTGGGGTGCAACCCCCTTGCTGAGGCACCTGTTGTGAGCAGTCTGAAATGCAGAAAGCCAGCCTGAAACACATGGGTCTTTTTAGTATAGTCCCCATTTTGACTCAATTCTTTAAGAACTTCCAAGCATCAGTATAGCAGAGGCCACAGAAATGTGAAAGAAGCTTAGTGGAGCGTGATGAAGGGGAGAATCAGGCTTTCTGGGGAAACTCATTGTCTATTTTTAGAATATGCGATAACCAAAATCAAATTATTGAACCCTTACCAATAAAAAAAAAATCAATAATATTGGGCTGAGGCTTCTTTTTCAATTACCTGCAGCATGTTCAGAGACTTGAGTGTAAATAGCAATTCAAAGCTGCCTACTGCATAGAGGCTTTAATTAACTCTAATGATAATTGCAGAGCATGCGTTGCCATTTTGGGCAACAATTACCCAGCTTATGTGGGAAATCTTGTGTGGGTGGAAAGTGGTGGGGGGGGAAATGGGACCTGAATATTTTTTTCTCAGTGCTGAGACTTTTAGACAGAGGAATATGCTTTCAGCCCTGAGAACTGAGAAATGTCTGACCCTTGCTGCACATATTCTTCTGGCCTTGCAAACTCAGGAGAAATGGAGCCTGGTTTAGCATTTGTTTTCATTGTGAAAAAGCAGGACTGGTCTCTTCGTTTACCTTTCAATATTTCAAGGATCCTTCTGAATGGGAACAGAAAGACAGCTTTTCTCTACTAGAAGGATAGTTGCTTTGAAAACCCCCAGGGTGAGGATGGGTATGTGCTGCTGTAAGAAACCCAGGCCTTTGCAAATAAGCCCATCTTGATAAGGGTGGCACCTGTGGGATTGGGCTCCAGGCTTTCTTCAGCTGTCTTGGAAAGCCTGTCCTAAATGTAGCTGTTTCTGAGAGCACAGCCTCCTTCGGTGGACAGTCTTGCATAGACCTGTCTATAAATCTTGGAAGTTTTCTTGCATGTAAGTGGGGATGCATCTTTAGTGAACAAACATAATTAGGCTATAAACAAAAACTCATTTTTAGTAGCTTTTCTTAAATGTACCTTTCTTCTAATACTTCATCAGAATTAAAAGTAATGAAGACTTGGGGCTCCATTTCTAGGGCAAGAAGAACATACCACAACTCCCTGTTATTGTCCTTTGTTGTAGGGAAGCTATTTCAAGTTGTCTGCTTGGAAGCATTGCTTTTTAAAAAGTGAACAACTCATTTTTATTTCAAGAAGCTAAACTTAGTGGAAAAACTTGCTCAATGTTCATTTTTTTGGTCACTGTTTGATGGACTTCAAGAATGCTCTTATTTCTGTAATATGAGGACTGTGAAAGGATCTCTAAATGTTGCATTCCACATCTATGTTGTTACCTACGCATAAAAAAGTGGATGAAAAGCTGTTTTTTATTTTTGACTGGAAGAGGTTGAAAAAGAACCAGTGCTGCAAAGGCACAAAAGAACCTCCCTTACAAAGACTGGTGTGAATGGGAAGCTGTGTATATCAACACTTTGAAAACTCAGCTAATAGCCTTATTTCAAAAGTCAAAGTGCCACAATGAAGATGATTTTTTTCTGCTTCCTGATCTTAAAATATATCAGATGACAGGATTTCTTCTAGAGTTTAAAAATAAAATTAATGCTTTGCTCCAAAGGATCATATGGGATAGTTTGTATTAATTGCACATTGACCCTAAGCTGTAGTTATTGCTTGGAAAGGATGAAAAAGAAATAAAGATAATCTTTACAGAATGTCTTAGAGGTTCCATACTTGGTGTTTGCTAAAAAAACCTGCTTAACCTGAAGAGACCATGAGGTGATTTAATAAAGCTTTCCATATTTAAGCTCTGCTCTGGTCTTAGGTGAAATAAGCTTGACGCAAGCTGAGGGGAAGATTACTTGTGTAATTCATACCTCCCTTATTAACTTAGATTTATTTCCTTGGCCTCACCTCTCTTGCAGAGGTGACTTCTAGTTCAGCTGGCAGTATCCACCACTTGCCTTGATGCCTTTTTAGGACTTCCTGATGGGTCATAGCTAATAACTTTGGTGTGAGGTGGGGCAGAACCAATAGAGAGAACTCTGAACCAATTACTATGCTGCTGTAGTAATAGTCATGTTTGATGTTTTGAGTTCAAAAGGAGATAAAGGACCATTTCGGATGCAGATTGTAGTTGCTGGGTGTCATTGCAAATATATTTCTTGGTGACTATTTCATGCTGAGGCTCCCTGGAGCGTTTGAGCTGATAAAAGGTTGCCAAGCTATGTTTTGCATCAAGTCTAATCATGCACTGATTCTACAATAAAAGGGCTGGAAACGATTCTGAAATCATTATACTACCACATGAGATATGCTTGCTGAAGATGTACGTGTGCTTGTGTTCATTGCCCAATTGAGGGGGTGGAACAAACACAAAACCATTATTTATACATGCCCATTTATGAATTCCACAGCAGTGCTCATTTTCCTGGAATTTTATAAATTGCTCTTGACACTTACCATGACTTAAAACCATATCTAGTCACAAAGAAGGTCAAACCTGGAAGTTAAAGCTGGCTTTAAGTTCTGCTAGCAATGCTGATGGAGTGCAGTGTTTTAAATAGTGTGCCTTAAAGTAACATGGCAATGCAGATGTTTCCCAAGGTTATAATACATGTGGGAACTTCGCAATTATTCTTAGCTATTGTGTGGTAATCATGACTGTGCCACTGCTGTGCTACAGCTATTTTTTCTCTTTTCTGTTCTGCTAGGAAAAGACCACTAATTAAAGCTTCAACACTCTGGCAACCCACCACTCTGGTCTCAAAAGTTGTGCTTTCTTTTCTTTTGTTCATCTCCTGGAATTTATTTATTTTTAAGACTGGAGCTAATCAAAGGTGAAAAATATACAGACTCCAGTAACAGCATGAAGCTTGTAAGTCCTCAAAGAGTAGTTTTTCAGGAAAAATACCTGTTCATGTGTCCCATTGACTTTTAGGGGTAAAACATTTTAACTACAGTACTTTTTGCACTATAAAATGACTGGGTGAGAGTGGGTAGTCTTGTCTGTGTCAGTGGAACTGTTACAGTAATTGTTTTTGTCATGTGGAGCCTGGGAAATGATGCATCCAAAATGATCTTTGGAATCACCTTGCAATGGGAAGGGTATGACTTTTTAGGTCATAGGAAAACAAAGGAAAACATTTAGGTCACAGGAAAACAAGAACCTAGGTTTTTCCTGGTTTGCAGGGCTGAGGTGCTGGTCTTGACAGAGAATGTGTCAAAATGATGTGTTAAGTTAAGCAGCAAATAATAAAGGAAAAAATAGAACAGTTGTATTTCTGGTCTTAAAGCAGTTGATCCTTTTTTCTCTGCTGTGTGATAATCTCACTATCTGAATTGCTTGTCAGAACAGAATTTCATAATGTAACATGCAGAGAATGTGGCTTCCATCATAATGCTGTAGGTGCTTTCTGTTTTATCTGCTCTTGCAAAAAAAAAAAAGGTTCAGAGCTGATCACTGAGCGTGGGTAACCCTAGGGCACTGCAGAACTGTCTAATGCTACAGTGGTTGCTGGTGCTATGAGCAGCCCTAAGTTTAACCTCAGATCCTGATCTCAAGCGTATCTTCGGGTATGTATTAGCAGTGCTCTCACCTAGTCCTAGTGTGAGGCTGATCACCATCTGAGTAGAAAACCTTGAAGTGTTTTCCAGTCACCTGCTCTCCTGTTACCATCTGAGAGGGCTGTGATCCAGCTGAGATTCAAGCCTGTTTCTCTTACTTTCTGTCCAGATCTGCATGTGTTTAATAACACTTCTTTGGGTCTAATTGATTCTGCCATCACTTTTTTTTAAACCTTCTCTGCTAAGACTCTGCCTCCTAAAGGATTTCAGGGTTGCTACTATTGCAGTCCATATCCCAGTTTCTTCTGTTTTTTTCCTTGTCTCTGAGTGGAGGAGCTTTTGCATCCTTGTTTGACTTTTCTGGTTTCGTGTCTTTCCCCAGGTCTGAATCACCACAGCCCTGGGTGTGTGCTTCAGTATCATCTGTATCCACTGGTATGCAGGAGTCGCATGCAGGGACAATTTCTTTGCCATGCCTGGTTGGTAGGTATTTGACTTGGAGGTATAATAGTGGTGGCAGGAGGATTTTCTCTGCTAGTCCTATTTTCTGACTAGGCTTGTGCAACCACTGCTCTCAAACGATCCTCATGATGATGTGGCAGTTTCCCTTAACAATAGTGATCCTATTCTGAAAGGTGACTTAAAACACATTTCATTTCCTGCTGCTCAGCACTTTGTGCATGCAGTAATTCCTCCTTGGTTGATGAGAACCTGTCTTTACAATTTACAAGGTGTCATAATTAGTTTGCCTCTTTGCCCTTGTACTAGGAAAAGTAGTTGGGTAGCAGCGCAATAAAGGTTCCTGAACAGGATCCCGTGCTTGTCATAGAAAAATATGTATTCTGAAATGAATGAAGGGTAACAGACTAGATGGGAGTCGATCTGAGTGCCTTTACTGGTAGCTGTTAATGAGCACAGGGGAGGATGTTGTCAGATCTCTGTATAAAAAAACTTGTTCTGTCACTTCTTGTGCTGATCAAGAAGTATGGGGACAAAGCTAGAGGTGACTTTGGTACTTTAGACGATTTTAAGATACGTGTAAAGAGGAACCTGAAGTCTGCAGTGAGCTGAGCGAGGCTGGATTATGGGCTGTTCTGCTGGTCTTTATTTGCTAAACAGTCCTTGCTCACAGCTCTACTGTGCAGCATTTCCCAACCCGTCCTTGCTCACAAGTCTCTCAGGGTGTTAAACTGATGCTTCTGTTAGAGCCTGCCAAGTGGCTTAACCAAAGCCATCATATTACTCTGGCTGTTGACTGAGTTTGTCTAAACTGCTGTTCGTGGTGCACAATGGACTTCCAAGTGTAACCTATTGATTGCATTCACGATATGTGGCTTCTGAGAAGCCTTGCATCACTGCTCTGCAAGAAGGCTGTATGCTGCTAATCGTTCTGACTTAAGGGTAAACTGAACTTCTAAGTTCATGATTGCATTGTAGCTAGGACCTTTATTGGTATCTCACAGGTGATTGTATTGCTGGAAACTTTTCTGATCAGGAACCAAAACACAAGATTTAATAGCACCCAATTTTAAAGAAATAGGGGCATTGTCAAAAACATTGGAGCAAAGACTGCAGACATTGGTAAGAGACATAAGTCATGCAAACTCCAAATGTGCTAGTCTATTGGTACAGTATCCTGTAACAGCAATAATGAACACAACTATGGGGTCCACAGATAAACAGATAAGAGCTGGAAATGAGGAAGAATGTCTTTTTGGCACTTGGAAAGAGAAGGCAGAACCTTCCTAGCTCTGTTCTGAAGAGAGACCCATCCTCATTTAGAGACTCCATCTGCAGGTGTTCCAGATATGCAAAACTTGTCCTGCTTGGAGGACAAGTTGGATAGTTGGAGGGCAACTTGGATAGTTGTCTGCTTGGAGCTTGGACCAGTGGAGCTGAAATGTTCCTGTACTGCAACATACAGATGTCTCAATAACTTTATCAACGTATGGGAGCAATTCAGCAGCCTGTGTTACCATTGCAAAGTACAATTGCACAGTTGTGCTGCCATTGACCTCCAGCCAAGTTCTTGGGAATTTTAAATAGGATGCAGCTGAGCTACCTGGCATATGCTGATACAGAAATAACAGTAGTACAGAGCTCCTGGTTCAAAGGGAGAAATACAGAATTTTGTTTCCCCTTAAAGACTTCAGCTGCCCTTATTTGTAAGACTTTAGCAATGCTTGTTTAAGCACTCCTCTTCCAGTTGTACACAGCTCTGCAGCTCCTTGGCTGCTGACTTATGGGACTTGAGGAACCAAAAAGATGCCCTGTCCTGTTGAATACTATCTGATGTAATTTCTAAAAGAACTACACTTTCACATGGAAAGCGCTTTCATACCATTTTAACTAGCATTAATTTTATGATTATGTGTGTGAAAGCCACATCTCCAGTCCCTAATTAGGATTTAGATTCCCATTAGTTAGGCTGATCTAATGACAATGAGGCATCTGATAATGACATGAGACATTGGAAAGGCAGCATTTCTTATCAAATAGCTCATTTGTTTTCCAAATGGTCAGCAAGTACTAATGAACGAGTCCTCCCCAGGCTTCCTTTTAGGAAAATAACTCTGGGTAAAGAGCTGGGTGTTATTAGGCCGTTTGTTTCCACCAGCAGCAGAACTACCAGGCTGGCATTATACTTGCAGTTGTATGTAGTGTTCAACACCTGAGACTTCTGCAGTGGTAGCTGGAGAGAAGCTTTATGTGGAAATCTTTGACATTAAAGGCAAAAAGAAGCAAGAAGCCCATCACTGTTAACAGCTTCTATGTCCTGGAGACAGCATCCTTAAGGAAGGGAAATGTTTGGGTTTTTGGATAAGGACGTGAGGGAGCTGCAGAAGGTGAGGTGCTGAGCTGAGTCTCCTCAGTGAGGGGAGGAGAGCACACGCTGAGGCATTTACTTCTCATTGCCTTAGTCGGAAAGCGCCAAGTCCTACAGGGAAGCACTGGGGAAATGTATTTGTGAGGAATGAAGTGCGTTGCTAGCCTCTGTCAAGTGTAATCTGCAGCAGGCAGTTAGCAGTGAGCTCACTCACTCAGTGCCAGAAGAGGATGGGTATGGGTGAGGGCTGCCAATTCTCTTGTTATTCTTGTTATTCTCCTGGGGAAAGAGGGTGAGCTGAGCCTGTGCTCCAATGTCCACGCTGGTCACACCTCTTTCCAGAAGGGTAATTTTATTTTTCCTTTTGCTGTGAATGTTCTTAAGCAATGCTATGCAGATGGAGGTGGGAGAGCTTGTTTTCCCAGGGAGTTGCTGATGTCCTTCTGCCAAACATCTGTTGTGGTGCCTTCGCAAGCTGTTGCATCTTCTTCCACCTGCCAAATCTGAGCTGGTGTCTGAGGACCACTTCATTGCAACTGGGGGGATGAATGGCAGCCCTGGCAAGGTGAGAAATCAGGTCAATGCTGCCCCTGGAGACAAGGCAGGCAGAGCCAGGGCAAGTGCTAGAGAGCAGCGAAAGAGAAATTGGGTACTTTTTGTCCAGGAGTAAGCAACTGTACGGCAATCCATGAAAACAGCAATTGCAACAAAAGGGTACAATTGCCCCGAGGGTCTGGGGGCCATGAACTTTAAGCTGTGGATAAAACTTAATCTCTCTTGAGATGTAGGAAACTGAGAATTGGCTTAAGCATTCCTCCACTGGAGGAATAGTTCAGAGCTATTCAAGAGGTTTGAAAACTCATACAGAACTAGACTGAACTCTGAAAGATATCAGTTTGAGCATGTTTTGGTTAGAAAACCAGCAAACCACAGAAGATGATGTAAGCTCCCTGTAGTAGTGATGGTAATGTGCTGTAGTGTCCTACGGCCCCTTTTGAAACAGGGCCAGCCTGAGTCCTGGCTCATCCCATTCTCATTTTGAATCCTGCAGATTAGTTCTCTGCCCTTTAAACTAAAATCTTGTTTCACAATGAATGCATTAGTTACCTGGGTAAATGTTGGCAATTGCATTTTTTTTTATCACCGTCAATAGACCTGCCTTTTCAAACAAACAGAAGCAAATTTCCTTTCTTTCTCTAGTGATTCTCCAGAGGATGGGAGCACGGAATCTACACGTAAATGGACTTTATTCAGATTATTCAGTTTTAAGAGTTGTTTTTTCACCTCTTACTACTTGGTTGAGCAGCATAAACTTCATCTGCTTCCCAAGTCCTTACTCCGCTGTAGCGAGTCTCTGTGTGAAATTACCAGCTGAGCACAGGGTCCTTCCAGGCATTGGAAAGCTGAGCAAATAGCCTGGTTAAAAGCAGTCAGCAAGCGTCTGAGCAAAGTTCAACCCTGTGCCCTGGTTGCCTGAGGATCCTAGCGTTAAAAAGTCTTCCTGTCAGCTTTCACTTCAGGAAGAGGCATATCTGCTCCCAGTGAGGTCCCTGACTTGTGTTCAGCTGCTTTCAGCTCATCTCACTCTCACCTTGCAGGTGTCCCTGGCATATAAGGTGGCAGCAAATTACATGGGAACTTGGGGCATCCTTCCTTATGGAAAGTAGCCCTAGCTTTCGGGTGACTTACAATTGTTCAAAAATCAAAACATATTTCAAAAAATTTCATGAACAGTCTAGAGTTTGTTCTTGCTATGAATAATAAGGTATTGGAGGCAGTGGGAAAGAGCAATGAAGAGCACACGCTGCAAGCTGGTTTTAAGACCGTTGCTTAAACCTGAATGTCCATCAGTGGTCACTCAAGTGAACCATGAAGGCCTTCCTGTGAGGAGCTTTGGGTTGTTGTTAGGTGTTCACTGTCAACACCTAATGTAAAGTTTATGCACTTGCTATTCAAAATTCAGGCCGGAGAATAAACCAATAGATACTGCTTGATGTTTTCAACAACAGGCATCAGGGAAATACTTTTGTCTTGGTGAAACTGATGCAAGTCCAGAGCAAATGCACGCACTGCAGCTGCTCCACCCATTGTATGTATTCTCCAAGAGTGTAAAAAAAAAAAAAAAAAAGTCTAGAATAGTGACATTTTAAATGTAAGTTGCTTGTGGTTTATGATAAAATCACTTTTGTCTAGGACATTGCAATCATTTGCTATGCACTTAAATCAGTCCTCTCTGACTATACGTGTTCTTAGCAGACACTCATTAGATGTTAGGACATAAAATTACAAGCCAGAAATACCAGCCATGTTTTTGTATTGTAGTGCTTACTAAACACTTACAGAACTACAGTATGTCTGATGCTGTGCGGTGTTTGTTGCACTTACTCAGTGAACACTGGTACCTGTTAGCCACACTGAAGAGCAAAATCAGTGGGAATAAGTGGTATTTACCTATGGGACAGTGATTCAAATCCACCTCCAGTAAGGACTTGAGCAACTGAGATCTGGATCTGATGTTGGCATCTGTCCCTTCCTCTGCTTTGAAAAGCTGCATCCACAAATATGGCCATTCACAAATACATTTTAGCCTGTTAGATTCCAGACATCAATCCCTTATTGTAGGAGCATGCTATTTTTTCAGCTGTTTGATGGAAATGCTTTATTTCACAGCTCTCATTTATGCCTTTAATGAGGTACTATTTTTTTTAATAATAGGCACTAACGGGCCCTTGATAATAATACAAATTAAGATCTTTAAGGTCCAATATATATAATTGTCAAATCATTTTGTTCTTGACAGTACCGGGGTGTGTGGAACAGAAACAGTATGTGCTATTTCAGTACCAAAATATTCCTCCAGAGGGAGAGAGCAGAGGCCCAGGAATGCTTGTGGTCTCTTCCCTGAGCCACTGAAAGGTTTGAAATGACCTCACATCTGCCCTGGTTTTGAAATGGAGGAAGCAAAAGCCCAGCTGTGGAAAGTCCTGTGCTATAGAAGATACCAGTCTATAGCTAGGACAGGGGCCTTGACTAATCTTTCTGTAATGTAGCAACACCTTCTGGCTCCATGCGTCTTGTCATTCCTCTGGCGAGTTCACCCTCTTCAACGCAGACAAGGTGACGATAACTTCATTTAGTTACGGGTTGAAGAATCACTTTCCATTGTAAAAATTGTCATTTTTTTCATTTGAAAGCTTCGCTATAACGGAGTCCTCACGGATGGCCTGCTACTTTGTTAGCTCAGTATGAATCATTCCAGCAGTTCCTTCCCCATGCCATATGGTCCTAATGCCCTGGCTCTGATAACGTGTCCACAAATTGCAGGTACCACTGGTTGTAAACTGAGAGATCTGTGAATCTTTCCTTCCCCCAGCTGGACACATGCAGATTTGAGTCATTAGATGGCTTTTGCAGTGTTTTTTTTTTTTTTGAACTGCAGAATGGCTCAAATGGGAGTTATGGGTACCATCTGTGGTAAGAGATGAGTAGTGTTTTTTCTTTCATTTGAGTTAGAGCTCCTCCTAATCCTTTGCTTAGAAATAATGGGGGATTGCAGTGGCCATTCAGGCTATACAGAAATGTAATTTTTCTGGGTTGTCAGATGGAAGTGGTCCCTCACTGGGGGACTGCCCCCATTTGAGGTGAACAGTTATTTCAGAAAAAGTATTGTCTCATTTATCTGTTGTAGCAGTTAAGTGTTCTGAAATGCTTCAGACAGGCTCCTACACTTCTGCTTTCTAACCTAGATTTGGTCTAGTTTTACACAATCATCATGGCTATCCCCCTGAGAGATGAAGACTCTGTGCTACTCAGGGAACCAGCTGAACTGTAAGACTTCAAAATGCTGGAGGTTATGAGGGAAGGGAAAACATTCAACAACTGTTAATTACACTTGGCTGCTCAAAATTGCCCAAAGGTGCGCATGGAGGAAGGAAATTGATGCTGCAGATAGGCATGTAACTTTGGCATTAGAAGGGAAGTAAGATAGAATAGAATCATAGATTCACTGAGGTTGGAAAAGACTTTCAAGATCATCAAGCCCAACCATCAACGTGATCTACTGAGTTCCATCGCTGAACCGGGTACCTTAGTGCCATATTCACGTCTCTTAAATACCTGTAGGGAAGAAGACTTCCACTTCCCTTGGCAGCCCATTACAATGCTTGACCACCCTCTCAATGAATACACTCTTCCTAATGTCCAATCTAAACCTCCCTGGTGCAACTTGAGACTGTAAGATATGGCAGAGTTCAATCTGTTGCTAAAATATGGTAAATTTCTGGGATATATCTAGCTCCAGTGTACAGTGATTGGCACATCAGACTGAATTGGAAGGTGACCTCATGTGAGAATGGAGTTTTACTGGTTTCTTTTCTCTTTAAAGGAAGCAATGCCAGGCTGTACATAAGTACTGTTATGACCCTTAGTTAGCCAAGTAAGGTGTAGGTGTTAACATCATTTGGTGTCCTTTCTATCCAAACAGCAGAGGACTATTTTTGTCTTATAATGGCTGTGGCTGAGTTAGAGTAGTTTGTTTCGTTCTTAGTCATTTATGGTGCTCATCCATTAAACTTACTACAGTGAAATTAAAGAACTGTGTCTATAAGTCTTTTAATTAAAAAAGAAGTCAGGAAGTGCATTCATGAGCTTATCATAATGGTTGCTTTTATAATGCAGACAAAACACTGTTTAATATTAATCAGAGAGCAAAGAAATTGAAGGCCAAATGTCAAAAGCTTTGATTGTGCAAATAAGAAATTTTCTAAGAAAGCCCACGTGAGCTCCAGAACCCATGAGCCTGCAGGGGAAGGCTGGAAATGATACGTTTTGTCACAGGGTGGCACCTTGTGAAGGGATTTGCCTCAACATGTCTACAGATAAGGAAGAAAATCCATGAAATTTACTGTTTCTTTGGTTTACATAGGGAAAATCACTGCTCACAGAGAAAGCCTGGCTTCTGGGTTTCAAGGAGTGCCTGAAGTCAGTATTTAAAAGTAGAAGGATGTGTAGGCTAGGCTTTCATTGTACTCTTTTTTTTTTTGACTAAAAAAGCAGGAAGAGAAGGTAGATTTTTCTTTTTGGTCATTCAAATACTTTCTAATCTTTTTAAGAGTCATGAGATTAGAAATGCATTTGATAATGTTGCTGACAACTTTTATGCCTCATTGAAATGTGGAGTGTGATATAGGTAATGACAGTTGTGCGTGACATTGCTTTCTCCTGTGTGGAAAAACTGCAGCTAGTTGTCAGTGATGCTGCTAGAAATTCCTTCTTCATGGAAGGAATTGTCTGTTAGGAAGGGACCTAGATAGCTGGAAGAGGAGGCAGATCTGGGAGCTATTAGAAAAAGCATCCTTAGTTGGGCAGAAACTTTGAATCTTAGATTGTAATATGCAATTGAAATTGTAAGCAAACAGAAAACAGATCTCTTCTGTGCCCCCCTACCCCCTCTGATTCTGAGAAATTGCTCCCTTTTGGCACTGCATCCTCTGTTATCCACATAAGCACTGCTGTCTAGGTTTGGGATACCAGAGAAGCATTAACTATGCGAGCAGACAGGATTATTGCACCTCATTGGCACTTAAGAAGGAACTTAAGAAATCACTGGCAACTATTGCAGGAAACCTGAGCTTGCCAGGTATGTGGTGTAACCTTGTGTAACAGCTGGTGATCTCAGCGGTTTTGATAACCTGCCTATTCCTCTTGCCTCTCTGTGCCCTGCTAGGGAGCCCAGATAATTGAGGCCTGTAAAATCTTCCACTTAAGACTTAATTTTCATGGCCACATTGGTGTTCATATATATATATATATATATATATGTATGTATGTATGTATGTATATGTATATATATAATATATACACATATATTTAAAAAAAAAAAGGCAAATTTCTTTCTACCTGCCTTTAGTTTTCTGTTGTTTGAACTGTTTTTGTTCATCACCCATCTATTACTTACATAGCAGTTCAGTGCATCTATGTCAATGTATAGTGCCATCTTATTTCGTGTGAACGTATAACTGGGAGAAGTGACATAATAGGACCTTGGACTTGAACAGCAAGTGGGTGTTGCAGGAGATTGGTCTGCAGCAAAAAGCAGGGAAGTGTTTTCTGTGGTGCTTTGAGCCTACAGTGCCCAGGTACGTTAAGTTAAAATCTCGACTGTTTTTACAGTTTTCTTTAAGACAGAAGTTTAGGCAGGACAGCCTGTGTTCAGAGGGTCGACAGGGCAGCAGCAGCAGCGTGAGTGCTGTAGAGTCTTCTGTATGGGCAGTGTAGGCAGAGCCCAGCCTTCTGCACAGCCTCCCGTACATTAAAGCCATGAATCAACTTCAACAGAATTAATGGAAGAAAGGGAGCTTGTTGCTGAGTTTTGGATTGGGCCTATTTCCAGAAAAGACCATTTGCATCAGACATTTCATCTGAGAGCTGGAGGTTGCTGGTCTGTGACGAGCTTGATATCTCACTTCTGCCCTTTAATTCAGTTTTTATCTCCATCCTCTGCTGTGGACTCATGCCAGGTCATAACTGGTTATGTCAAAATTCAGTAAACTGTTCTAAGCTGAACTGGCATCGTGTCCTGCATGCGTAGAGCTGGGCCAGTTTGGCTGAACTGACATATGCCATCTCTTTTTGTGCATGGAGAACAGCACGTGAGTCCCCATGCCATGTGTGCATGGGCTTTGCTGGCCTCTGTGGTTGAATGTGATGTTTCAGCCCAGCTCCCAGCCCCTTCTCAAACCCTTGTGAAGCAGGGGGACTTCTGGCATTGTTTGACTTCTTTTTCTGCAGTCCTTGACTGTCATCAGCTCAATTGTATGTCTCCAGCTTTCTTATTGTCCTTTGTAACTTCTTTTCTAATTTGCTTGGTTATCTCTAAGGATGTAATAAATGAGAAGGATGAAGGTGACTTGGCATAATTATCGTCTGGTAGGTTAATGGGGCCCTTCAACACACACAGTGATTATAAACATTAAGTCCAATTAGGAGCATGGATAACAGTTCTGGAGAGAGCTGCATTTCTATATTTTCTGAACTGTGATGGATTTCCTCCCTTGCAGAGCTCAGTGTGTTTAGCTTCTCTGTATTTTTTTCTCCTAGGAGCAAAAAAAAATACCCATAAATACTGGGCAGTGTTCCTAGTACTGTAGCAAAAAGGGTGCATTTTAATTTCTTTGACCACTAGCCCTGTGGATTGCAATAGGATACTCCAGGAGGAAGAGGAATACATCAGACTCCAGGGAAGCGAAATGAAGAAAAGAAGGAAAAAAGCAGAGAAAATTTCAAGGCCAAAGAAAGCAAGAATACTAATAACGAAGGGCTCAGGAGGGCATGTGTAACAAGCAGCTAATTCATGAGTACAGGAGGATGAAACTTGCTTCGAAATCCCTGATCAGGCAGCCAAGGTCAGGTGTTGAAGATCAGGGGGAGGTGGCTGGAAAGGTTTTAGAGAAGGCACAGTATGTGAAGAAGAAGGGTTCGGAACTGTCTCAAATGCTGATGAAATGTTAGTTTAATAGTCACCTAGACTGCAGGAATTGTGTGGCATCTGAGCTGTATGAGTCTACATGGATTTACTGGGGATGTATAGAGCAAGGAGACTGAGGAGCCACCTTGGAAAGCCACACTGTGCATGGAGGTGAGGGCAGAAAGTGGCTCCAGCTGTGTGCCAGTGGTAGCAAATCAGAGTGCTTTGCTTTTGTAGTCTAGCTATTGTAACATTTAACATCAAATATCTTTGCATGCATGATATGCATGCAGCATGCAGAAAATGACTTCTCAGACCTTGAAAGTCTGCAAGTAACTGCTTTTTGTTTTAGTGACCCCAGCCATAAAATCACACTGACTGCTCTGTATTGCTGGCTTATAAAGTGCTTGGATATCTACGGGCAAAAAACAACTGGTAGGAATAGACTGAAAAATCTTCTCTGGACTTTGTGCAGCACTTATCAAGAAATAGGCTTATATGCTTCAGATGATGTAGATCTATGGAGTCTGTCATTTATGTGAAGGATGCACTGCGAGACCTGAAGTATAGCAAAAAGCATAAATCCAAGTACCATGTGAGCCTTTAATGGAAATGAGAAGAAGTGGGCAGGAATGGGAAATACACAGGGTCACATTCTGCTAGTTTTACACAAAGCAGATGCTGCTGACAGTAAGTGAGGTAAGGCAGAGCTGTAAGATGGTAACTGATTTGTTAGCCAGGTATTTGTGACCAAGAAAAATGCTCTTTGCTCTGCCAGGTTGCCCATGCGGAGAACTGTGGCTCCAGTTACTTAGTTAAATACTCCCTTGCATACCTGGCTCATATAGCTTGCGCAGCAAGGAGTGATAAAGTGCTGTGAGCCGTGATGAGTCTGCTCAAGGTCACGACCATAAAACTTGCTAAACAAACTGTTAAACCTAACAGCATGTGTGAAGAGGGGTCCCAAGCTGGGCTTCAGGAGGTGAACTAACAGGCCAGTGGGGCAGGGAAGATACCAAGCTGTTAAATAGTCTGCTAGAAATACACCTGCAGGGTAATGCCTCTTCGAAAAATAAACTTGGTCTCCAACGAAAATGGCTGTAGGGTGGTGCCTGTGGCAGGGGCTGAGGCTGGGCCTGGCCTACCTGCAGGGTTGGGCCTGAGGGGAGGTGGAGGCCTTATGCCTCGGCTGTCTCTGGGTTTCTTTGGGAGGGTTGACACAATGACGTGGTGAAAGGAATGAGCTTAATCCTGCATAGCAGAGGGCCTGCAGGTGTGGACAGGCTGTTCTGTGGTCTGTGACCTCCACTGGAGGTGAGCTGCCAAATGCAGCTCCGTGGCAGATCAATGGCATGACACTGTGCTCGTCTCAGACCACCCCAGCAGAAATACTCTGCGATGTAGTTTTAAAGGTCAGAGACATACAGAGAGAGATCTCCCCAAGATACAAACTCTCAGCTTGCGTGCTAAGAAATGAATGGCACCGAAAGGCTCTGTGGCCAGTGCTCCTCTTTCTTAGAGTAGTGATTCAGGGAGCAGTCACAAAGCAGAAACAACACAGTTAAAGCTCAGCTACAAATCAGAGCCAAACGGACACCTGAAAAGTCACTTCAGGACAAAAGAGAAGAACAAGGCAAAGAGCAGAAAGCAGGAAGGGTAGAAAGCAACAGGTAGGTAGAAGGTGGGAATTCAAGAAAAATGCTAGAGAAAAGTTTCTTGTAAGGCTCTGTCCCTGCGTGAGACTTCAGCTTAGCTTGCTGACTGAAACCTTGCAGCTTCAGTGCAAATGGATTTCTATCTTCATCAGTTCCTACTGTAATTAAACAATTTGAAAGAATCCTCCCCAAATCCCCAACCATGCCTGTTGTACTTAGCTCTCCCTAGTCTGCTTTCCTCCTGGACTGGTAGCTTGTCAGAAGGGTTTTGGAGTTGGCTGGCTTTGCCATGAGCTCTTGCTGATTCATATTTAATCAGATCTTGGACAGAAGATACTGGGTCTGAGCCCAAACCACTAATGCTCAATCAAAGATTATGGTTCAGAGGTCTCTGCTTAACCAGAGCTTGCGTACAGGTGGATATATTTTTCGCCAGTCTCTGGACTAATTATCTTTTGTTAGTTGTCTTTGCTCTCAATGCCCTGTACCTAACTTGTACCCCAGGAATGCAAATATCGCTTAGCTTGGCTTGAGTTCCCCTATCCCTCTGAAATGTTGTGGGTTTTGGTTTCCTTTGTATTCAGAGCATTGCTTTGCTTTGCTCCTCTAATGCTATGATTGATGCTATACTGCTGTGTCCATCTCGGCCAGGAATGGCACAAGTAGGCTAAAACTGCTCTGTGTAAGTTCTGGCTGTGGAGATGGAGAGCATCCTGCAGCAGAGGGAAGCTCTGGGCCTGCTCAGCCTCCACACTGCTGCAAGTGCTTGGACTATTTTTATTGGGACAGTTATTTAAGTCAATGTCCCTGTGGGCTTCTACAAGCTAATAGTCTGAAATGAAGAGCTCTGAATGTGTCCTATTTTTGGATCCTTGTGTAGCACAGGAAAGGGATGAGACTTTTATTCCCTGGGGAAAACCGATTAAGTAATTTCAGATATAATTCATTTTCAACCATGATAAATATTCTACGGGATTCATGCTGTAATCACAGAGCTGAAAAGATCCCTGGGATCTAGTCCAACGTTGCATTTTATCTTTGTGTACCATCTCCACATCATCTTGGAACTCTCGCTCCAGGAGCTATTTTGAGAGAGAGAGATTGCAGCTGCCGGGGCTGCACAGCTCTGTGCCCAGTCACTGCCCTCCTGGCACCAGCAGCTCATGTAACACTGTGCTTAGTTTAACTGGAAAAGTCTAACTGGAGCTTGTGGTAAGCTGATGCTGTCCAGTCTGGAGTTTTGGTTATGTCATGTGTTATGACGGTTTTCTTTCCCCTCTCTCCAAAGTGCTGCCAGAGTAATTTTTCTTTCTTTTATCCTTCATCTGGTGAATGTTAAACTGGTATTATTTTTTTCTAGTGTGCATGACCTCCCAGGCTAGTTTGATTCCCTGGATCTTGGTGAATGTTGCATCAGGGCATGGAATAGCAACTGTGTTCACAGTAACCAAAATAAAAGTGACACAGGCTGTTAATCAAGAGATGTCAGCTGGGGTCAGAGGAGCATTCCCAGACACTTTGCATAAATGAGCTATGAGTTTGCAATCTTGCTGCTCAACAAGATTAAATGTGCCTGTGGCCTTTTCCACCATAGGAATTCTGACATCCCTGCATGAAAATGCAGAATGTTTTTTTCTCTTGCTGTAACCTTGTGAAGCGTGGCAGCCAATGTCATCAGCCAGAAAGCACTAGATTTGCTTTATCCAGGCCCCAAATTCCCATGGCAGGCTGAACTTATCCCATGTAGTTTCAAGCATGTGAAATGCCTGCTTCATATCTATCTAGTCAAGGAAGGAAGATTGGACCAGTCTCCAAAGGACGGACAGACAGATGTCACAGGGAAAACACTGTGGGCAATGAAACTTCCGAAGTCTGTCTTCTGGAGTCACAGTGGAAGAGCACTGCTTTGGGTGGAAGAGCATTGATTTTTGTCAGAAGTGTGTGGGTCACTTGCCCAAAACTGCCGTGTTTTCTCCTGGTGGGGAATTTCACAGCATGGCATTTAAACCATTGGACTGGGCCACATTAGAGGTGCACTGGATGCGTTTGTAGCTCTCTCCAGTGCTACTGAAGCATTGCAGATCAGCACATAGTTCTGAGAAGGGCCCATTTAAATCTTCCTTTCCTCCCTGCTCCCATCGTTCTCCACTTTCTCAGTATTTCCCTTGGCATTTTGACTGATTAAGCTATATCTTGTTAGACCAAGTTGTTCCTTGTCTGCTTTCTTTAGCTCCCTTCTCTTAGACAAGTCATAAATCTGGATTTGTAGCTGTTATTGTTTGCAGGGAAGCAGACTGCAAAACTGCAGACAGAAGGTTATGACTTCCCTGAGGGATGTGTTTGAGAGGAAGAATTGGCCCATAAAGTGGAATAGATGCAAAGTAGTAGTTGAAAATAATGGATGAATGATTTGGAAGGAAATCGTCCCTGTTTTAAGTAGTCTTCAAAGGAAAGCCCTTTAACCTACACATTTCCCCTCTCAAGATCTCTGACTGTTCTGGGATCTGATTCATGTCAGCTGTTTCATCATTTGCATAGTGTTATTTTTTGAGAGACTTCTCCTCTGCCCCCGGGTCATTTATGAGCCTGAGCTACAAGAAAGTGATTCCCCAGGGACTGTCCCCATGTGGGAGCAAAGTGGCTGCAGAAGCAGGTCAGACTGCTGTGATCTCAAAGTTCTCAGTGTAAAGGTTTGCTAAAAGCAAAGACACAGCATGAATTTCTCACATGCTGTCTAGCTTTTGGCTTGGTTGGGATTGAGGCTGCTAATCAGCTCCTGTTTGTGGTATTGGTGAGGAGTGAACTTAGGGGGTCAGTGGGGTAGCACTGCTATTTCCAGTTGCTGCAACCTGCTCTATGGTTACCCCTGCCTCACTCTGGGTTTTTCTTTCAGATGAAGGGAGCTCTGAAAGGGAAATACAGGGACCCAGTTGCATTCAAAGGCTGTCTGTATGCTTTTAACAAATAGCGAAGAAATCTTCCAATGTAGCTTATTGCAAGATAATTGTGCAATGCATTTGGCTTTTCACCTGTGTGAATGCGTTGTTTGATAGCAAGGGTTCTGTGGACATGGAGTGTATCCTGGCTGGTCATTATGATGGAGCATGGGAGAGCATCATCTCTCCACCGTGAATGTCCTTTGCCAGTGAGTCTCAGTGCTGCAGCTCCCACCTGGGCACGCACTGGCTCCTTTTCTCCTCCCCTCTGATTGCGCATCCTCCTAGGGCAGCTGCTGTCATCATTTCAGTGTAATTGAGCAGTGCCTGAACACAATGGTGCCTCATGACTCCATTGTTATACAAATGCTGATAATAAAGGCTTTTATGCATGTTATTGGACTCGGTATCATCTGTTTGGGACAGATAAACTGTAGATCAGTGAGACTGTCTTAGCTGAGACCATATATTGGTGAGCATGCAGTAAATCTGTGATTAGCAGTGTCTGGTTCTGTTGTGGAGCTCTGTGCAGAGGCCGTTGTATCTTCCACTGCAGGAATAAAATAGCTGGAGGCAGAGAGTGGTTAAATCTGCTTGGTGAACCCTTCAAAATGTTTGGATTTGATGCTACTTACTAAGAGGATCTCTGCTTATTGTAACCGTAAAAATCTTTTTGTGCTGTCAGCAGCAGAGTAGCAGTCCTGGCAGCAGTGCTGGACTGTTTAGCATTCAGGATCGCAGGGAACAATCATTGCAAACAGCCTCTGAGCTAGGGTCCCAAAGGAACAGAGAGGAGTCCCAGACTCCTCTTCTCAGGGTTTGGCCTTGACTGTTCTCCTCTGCACATGGTGGATGTGGGCTAAAGAAATCTGTCTTGCAGCTTGATGGAGTTGGACTTATGTATAGATCAAATTTACCACGGACACAATTTCATAGATTCATAGAATGGCTTGGGTTGGAAGGGACCTTAGAGATCTTCTAGTTCCAACTCCCTTGGCATGGGCAGGGATGCCTCTCACTAGATCAGATTGCTGAGGGCAACCTGGCCTTGAACACCTTCAGGGATGGGGCATCCACAGCTTCTCTGGGCAATCTGCTCCAGTGAAGCATCCCCTTGAACTCCATTTGTACTGGGTGATGTCTTTGTCACTTTTTCTTCAAATAAATGGGAATCACAGCCCTGAGACAGCAAGCTGGGCTCTGCTATCACTGCAGAGATCCTTCCATTGCCCCTCTGCAGGAGCTGGCAGTCTGCTACCTGGAAAATTTTAAAAACCAAAGCCCTGCAAACCCTGTTTCCATAAAATCCTGGAGCTTCAGAAGTGCCGGAGACAGGAAATTGTTGTGCTTCAGTGGCGAAGCTGAAGGAGTCTCTGGGTATATGCAAAAATCAATCAATGAAAATTTGGAAATCTAAGTTGGCAAACTCTTATGGAGTTGCAAATCAAACTCATTACCGGAGGGCTGTTTATTAGCTATTGTGTTTTGGTAATTGTTATCGTCATGCATTAAAGCCTTCGGTTAATTCCACCTTTTTCCCCCTGACAAATTAAGACTACTTTTCTCCTTAAGGTCTGATCTAGTGGCAAGCAACAGCAGTGCAGAATATAGAGGGAAAACATTTTGATGTTAGGTGCAGCACTTGCATAGCTCAGAAGCTCCAGGGAGAGACCAGTTTAACTCTTCATGCCCTGCAGTGGGAATGAGCACCAAGCCTGGCTCTCAGCAACTGCATGCTACCAGCTGCTCATTTCACCTCGCTTTTGAGAAGGAAAAGCTTTTCTGGTATGAACTAGCAGTTTCCAATCTGTGTGGGCTGTGGTCTGTCTCATCCTAGAGAGGGGGCTGCAAATCGGCTCGGTGCTTGGTGCATGTGGTGATCTGTGACAAGTTCTGAGGGTAGCTCTCAGGTCAAGTGTTTAGGAAATCATTGCTATGTGTTTATAAATCATTGCTCTCTCTGTTTATGTAAGGTTTCTGGTGATGTACAACCAGTGCAATACTGTGGCTGAGGCTGGTACTAATTCAGAGTGCAAATTTGCCCTGTATCCAGTAGTTTTAGTGACTTTATATTTGCACATCCATGGAAGCAATCACTTTTGCCTGTAAATTGACTTGCTTTTCTTCAATGTAGCGAATCATTCACAAGCAGTTTAAAATCTGTTAATGCCTGTATATAGTATAAAGTATTTCACAAAGTAAGTTCTGGTTTGTAAACTGAGGAAAGCAGTGCAGCAGCACATGAACGATGCTAGAGTTTGGATCCCTGTTGGTTGGTGCTGGTTGGCAAGGCAGAGCCACAGCCTGCTCTTTGTGTGCTTTGGAGTGCAACCAGTTCAAACCTCTCAAAACAAAAAGCTTTCTAGAGCAGATTCAAAATGACTGTCAAAAGATCCTTAGCTGATGTGAATGAAACCAAAAAGCCCATCCCTCTGCCCACCAAAAGTCTTCAATAGGGATTTTTTTTCCTAGTGAAGAATTAAAACCTGTTTTGCTGCTTAGAGCAGTCACATCTCCAAAAATTGCATGTGTTTTTTGGCAAGTGCTGTCTGAATCTGATAATCCTGGCAATCTGTGGCATTGAGATTGTTTCAGAAGATGGCATTTTCAGAATTGCTGTTGAGATCCCAGCTGAAGGAAGTAGCAGCCTCATCATTTTGCTGCCCAGTAAAACGTATCAATGAAAGGAGGAAAACAGCTGGCAGACTAAGTTGAAATCTGCTTACAGCCAGGCTCCTGAGCCCATCCTCCCTGAAGCATCCCTCCCTAAGAAGCTTTTCGAAGCATGAGGGATTTTGAAGGGGTTTAGCTGGGAACTAGAAGCATGATCTTTGGGTCTACCTAGTAAACTCTTTCATGGTGACTTTGCCCTAACTGACGTCAACACCTGTGTGAAGACTGGCTGTGCAAGCTGCGGAGAGTTTTAACTGGAGCTGTAGGACCAGAACATCAGCTGAGTTTGCATGCTCAGCAGCCTTTGCTACAAAAAGCTTTCAGTGCCTTCTCTCTAGCATGAAGATCATTCAAGTCCCGGGCAGGAGAATGGGACAGTGTCTCAATGCAGAAAGCTGGTGTGTCTTTATTTCTGGCTGGTGAGCCATTTATCTGTGTGGCTCTTCCCTTCACAGCCATGTGATAACAACAGTGTCTGCTCTGCTGAGAGCTGGGGTGAGAGTCATCCCATCTAATCCAGCCATGTAAAGCTACATTCCCATGGGAATGGACAGCTGGGGCCCCTGCAAGAACAGGTTGAGCTGGATGCTCGTTTTGAGGTGGCAGAAACGACGTTACCAATGATACCTTAAAGATGAGCTCATTGTAATAGAGCTCCTGGATGTATTAGTTGCCAAGACCATTAGGCATCAGCACTGAGACCTCTGTCCTGCTATGCCCAGTGAATACTGCTCTAGTGACCCAGTGATGTGCACAGAGAAGCATGTGCTTGCTGTTTTCAGTCTTGATTTCTTTGCAGACCGTGCAGAGGGTTGAGACCCTGGGTTCATATTTGGGCTGAGTGCTGGACCCAGTGCAGGTGAACGGCAGTGTCAGGCTCTCCTCCAAAGGCTCTCCCCTGCTCTCACCAGTGTTGCAGACTCAAGTGCTTACTGGCTTGTGGTTCACTCTCCTGGTCACTGTCCAGTGCTGTCTGCAACCCAGTAATGAAAATAAACTGCCTAAGATCCCCCATTGTATTGCATAAGCATTTGTGGTGACGGAGAGCTTTTGTGGGATAGCGTAGGTCTGTGATGGGCAAGATTTCAACCTCCACTTACAGTAGTCCAAAACCTGATATTAGCTGGAGAAGAAACTCTTGGTAATGCAATTCTCTAGGCAACTTCTATGCTTACGAACCTCCTGCCTGCTGTATTCCACTGATCCGACTATGGATGCTCAAACTCAGCATCAGTAGAAATCCTGACTCTGTTCATTGTGTATGCCCGTGGCTGCTGTGTGGCTATTTATCTCCCCGTGTCTGTTACTGAGGTTTAAGAACTTGGTTTGTTTAGTCCCGGAGCCTGCCCTTGACTGTGATGATGTCAAGGATTTTTCTGCGGCTTGTAAAATTGTCCATTCATATAAATGCAGCTGAATGGTTCCCATGGCAACAGGGCGCTCAGCTTGCTCCATGCTGGGGAAAAATGGATTTGCATTTATGAATAACTATGATGCCCTGCTAAGTTGGAGAGTCTGGGCTGGGAGAGGGGGAAACCACTGCCATAGCAGATGGTGGAGGTGCCGGTGTCTGGGTGAGGAGGGGCTCCTGGAGGTTGGAGAAGTTTTGGACTTCTCATGTTCTCACTGCGAGACTCACCAAGGTGTCTCAGGTCTTACCATCACCACAGTGTCAGTGGGTTATCTGTTGGGAGAGGCTGGTCTCCTATGTGGAGGACACAGGAGCCTGAGCTGAAGCTGTTCAATTATCCAGCCCTGCACTAAGGCACTGTGTGCACGTCTGCAGCTGGAGAAGGACGGGCTCTCCTAGTGCAGGGGGAGGCGATGAGGAGCCCATGCTGGGAGTGGGAATTATTTTTGATAGTTTTTTTTGCTTAAGCTTTGTGTTGGAGAGAATTAAAGTAGCTGTGCATCCTGCCGGGAGGGCTTGTTTGCACTTTAGAGGATAGCCTGTGTTGGGGGACGTAGAGGCACTGAAATTCAGGTGTCTGCATCTATGCAGCAGCTCATGATGTTGGAACTCTTCGGGTGCCCTTGCCACAAAGGCTGTGAACAGAATTTTGTCAAATCATTTTTGCTTGGTGGAACTCTGACCATAACCTGAATGAATCACAAAGCAGCCATTAAGGATGAGATCATCCTTGTTTTAATTTTTCCTTTTTGTCAAACTGAGCGTTAGTATGTCCCAGAGCTGGTAGACCTAGCCTAGGTAAGGCTGGCAGCTGGGAGTCGTGTTGGTGAGGAGCTCAGTAGAGGGAAGCTTAATTTACAGCTTAGCTGTGGTCTTCAGTCTCCCTAGCATTAGCTGAATCAGAGAGTTGTGAATATAAATTCCAAGGCAGTTATAAACATACAGGACTAAATCTATTCCTCTATCTCTGGGGTGTTCAAGGAGACGCATCAGGGATGGGTTTTCTCTTTCTAGCTTATTTATGCTTTTGTAGAGGATGGACCTGAAATTGCTTAGGAGTTGTCAAATTGACAGGAATTCCTGTACCTTTTCACTGTCAGTTTGTGTGCTTTCGTCTCTCAAGCAGATAATGCCCTCCTGATGTTCTCAGTTGCTCCAGGACCCCCTGTCCTGTGTGTCAGAGCTGTAAACCCATCCTTATGGGGCTGCAGCCACCTCGGGAAAATGTCTTGAGTATTGGTCACTGGCTATAGGGCCATATTTTATGGTAACTTGTTAGGGCATCTTCTTCCTCATATTAACTGCTCTCACCTTCCTTCTCTAACTGACTCCTGTTTTCTTCATTTTAAACTTTTTCATTTTCTCTCTCAACTTAATGCTGTTTTGCCCCGTGGCTCTGTCTCTGCCTCAGTGCCTGCCCTGCTGCTGCTGTGTCTGGGTCTGCCTGAGCCTGTGTCCAACCTGTGGTACTCGATAGCCTCCAAGACAAATCCATTATCCCTAGTCCTTGTTCTCAACCCAGACGTATGCAGAGGGAGAGTTTTCTGGCTTTACGAATTCCAGGGCGTGCTAAGCTTGGAGAAGAGGAGTGAAAACAGAGCTGAGGAATACAGCGCACACTGGTACACTTACCTAGTGTCTGTGCTAAAATGGGGGAGATAATTGCATGCCATTACTGCTTGCTGTTTTTCATGAAATCTCTGATTTTTTTTTCAAGGGAGATGCTCACTTAAGCAGGAAAGGTGTGCAGTGGAGCGCTCTGTGGTAGGTTCAAGCAGCAGAGGTCAGCAGAGGGATCGTCTGCCTGCTGCTTCCGCTTCCCTCCTTTGGGTTCCGGAGAAATTCCAGGTGTGTCAGACAGGAAAATGCAAAGTGTTGGGAGGGCTTCCATCGCCTGCTGGTGTGTCCAGGCTGCTGGAAGCAATCTGTCGATGCTTTGTCTGCCCTAACCCCCACCCCCGTGGTGCTCCATGTGTTTGTGTCGGCTTAATTCTGCTGGCAGCTCAGGCTGGGATTGATTTACCAGGAGGAGGGAAAGGCTTTTGTGGAGCCAGAGTGACCCTATCCTTGACCCTGTTAGAGCTGGTGCAGTGCCCACATGCCACGGATGCTGTGCAAGTATGGAGAGTGAGGATCGTTTCGGGAAAATGGGGTTTTATTTTCCATCTCCTCTCAACACAGAGGAATTACAGTAACATGAGTCCTTCCGAGTGACAGCATAGCCCTGTGATGCGCTCATGGGCTGGGTACCAAGTTCCTGCTCTGGCACTGTGAAATGGCCACAAATAGCGGGTGAGGGCATGAGCTGTTCCTTCGTCTCTTCCTCTGCATCACAAATTTCGCGGAGGTCAGCACGGCAGTACCAGCCCTGCTCCGGCGCTCTCAGCCACCGTCATCGCCACTGGCTGCATGCGGTGCTGAGGCTCCCTGGAGCATCCTGACGGTGCTGACTCACCGGCGGTGTTTGGAGCTGGATCCTTCTCTTTGCCTTTGACTCATCTTTCAGCTGAGAGCGCAGCCATACTCCTTTCCATTTATTCATACTCCTTTCCACTTATTTGTGGTTACAGAAGGACAGACCCTGTTGCACGCTGAGCACCAGTGGGGCAGTGTTATCACAGCTGGTGAAGTGTGGCTGTGCCGTGGTGTGTCACTCACAATGGCGAAGGGTTTGCTTTGGTGTACGAGCGGTGCCTTGAGGACCAGCCGAATGTCACCACTCTGATGTTCAAACTCCAGGTCTGCTTAGGTTTCCACTGTGTTCCTCAGGGCCATATGGCTGTGCCCTGACCCCAACACTACCTTGCTTGCAGGCCTTCCATGCCTTCTTGCTCTTCTTTTTTTTTGTCATCCCCTTCCCTTTCCCCCTCCCCATATTTCCTCCTGTGGCACCTTCTCCCCATGAGTAGAGGTCTGGGCAGCAGTTACCTATAAGCTAGCACCACTGAAGCCAACTCCCTGCTGAACATAAAGCTTTACACTTGCCTTCGTTGCCTTTGAGACATGACTCTGAATTTTCACATTGCTCGTATTCTTTTCAAGATGGCTATTTTGTAGAGTTTGGTAAAATGGCCCAACAAATCATGACTGCTATTAACTGAATGCTGTTTTTCTTTAGCAGCAGCAAGTCTGTTTCAGGAATGGCATGCAAAACCTTATAATTTCCCTTGAAAAGCTGTCATAAAACAGTCTGTCTCACCCTGACATCCTGAAGACCACAGACTGCTTAACATTTGATGCGTTTTGGCACCCTGACTAGTTTGTGGCCACTTCTTGGTGTGTTATTTAAGATGCATTTTGGCAACCTGACTAATGTGTGGCTGTTTTTCTGTGTTATTTGAACTTTCATGAAAATGTGTGATCTATTACCAGCAAGGCCCAGCGGCAGACCAATGGCACAATTTATTATCTTCTAGAACTAGAAAACAGCCTCTCTCTGTAAGGGTTTTATGTATCTTCCAGTGTCTGTAACTCTTCCATCTGACAAATAGTTAAATAAAATCTTTTAGTTTGTTTTAAGTCTTCTGGGTTTCAGGCCCTGGAGGATGGTTTAATGGTTAAAGCTGGATAGCTGTAAGACCTCCAGGTCTGTGTTATTCAAAAGAGTTATTTCTTAAGTTTTAGGGTATGAAGAGGTATCTTTTAAGTTTTAGAGTATGTTTTCAGGGTTCTCTGCAATAGAGGCACATAGATTTGTCAGCAGAGAACTACTTAGCCACCTCAATTATTTTTTTAAGATATGTATATCAGAAGGCATTTAAGGTCTTGTAGGGTCAACTGAACTTCATGTTATTACGCACAGAAAATGACGGTCTGCATCTACGCAGAGGCTTTGAGTCATTTTTATCAATGGTCGTTGCAGCAATCTACTCTTGGCAACAGTAAAAAAAAAAAAAAAAAGCCACAGTGAAATTTCTTACCTGTTTTTCAAAACCGGGGGCCAGATTTCCAAAGGCAAATGCCTTTGTGCTTGCTGAACAGGGCAAGGGCAGGCAAGATGCAGCCCTGTGAGGGATGCTGCGTGGCAGGCCAGGGCGTGGGGAACGGTAGTTTTGTTCCGATTTGGCCTATTTTGCCCTGCTGTGCTGGTGAAGTGCTTTCCTGACTGTAGGAATGTTTGTGTTGAGCAATACAGAGCTGCCACTGGGATGAATAATTCATAGAGTAATCAGTCATGGCAGAAACTTTCAACACTCAATCAGATATCTTTTCCTTTTTTCCCCTCTTAATTCAGGATGATATTGCTGACCTAATTTATATACGGGATGATCTTAGCCGATCTGGATAGACAGGGATTAATTTAACATTAGAAACTGTGGGGAATGATGTGATAATGAAATATTAAACCCTTTACCTTGATGCTGCCTCTCTCTCCAGGCAGGGCAGTACTGTGCTCGGTGTCCCCACCAGCCCTATGGCCCTGGGTCGCACACGTGGCTCTGTACGTTGAGTGTTGGACTGTGTTTTGGGGCTTTGGATCGTATTTCAGCTTTGCCACTGCCCTGTTGAGTGAATTTGGAAAAGTTGCTTGGCTTTCCTGTGCTGATGTCACCGACCATTGTGGGTTGCTTTGGCTGGTAGAAAACACAATGGCAAAGGATTGCTCCGTGAGGGAGCAAGGTTGTGCTCCAGGGATGGAGATGTCTTCAGTGTTGGGAGCATAATGGGACTCTCATTTTAGAAAATATGGATGGTGGAGTTGTTATTCTTTGTGCCATTTTCGGTGGTTTTGGGTCTTAGGGTTTCCCTTGGCAGGCTGGAACATGGCAAAGCACAGTCTGATTCCTGAGCAGGAGCAAAGCTCAGAGGGGAGTGCACATGAGGAGGGGGAACCCTGTCCTACAGGAGCCCGGGAGCCCCACTTTCTGATTATTTTCTGCATTTTCTTCAGTGTTTCTTTCACTATGAGCTGTATGACTGACAACTTTGATATCAGTCATGTTTAATTTAACCCCTAAATTGGCTCTGAATAAAACCACCTTCCATAAGACACCAAGGAAGAAAACACGTGTGACTTCTGATGCTCCAAACAGGCTCCTGAGGCCACGGAGGCATCTGCAAGCACCAGCAGTGAGGGCAGCAAGGCGTGAGCATGGCACAGTCCCCTTGGCTTTCTGGAACGATATCAAACATTACCCTTGTTTGTGGCTGGCTCTTGGCCTGGCTGCTGTGTGCTGTTTATTTTAAATATTTTTTATTTTGAAGAAATTATACGAAGCAGGAGAGCTGAAAATGCTTAATGTTATTTTATCCTAATACAACGGGGCTGGGATAAAATCTCATATAGCTGCTAGCGAGATGCTTGCTAAGTATGCTGGCTATATTTTGATCTCAGTTGTTAATGCTTTTACTGGCTGAATATATTGGTTTGCTCTGGGGGTTTCTCCACATGAGTTTCAGCCAATATTGATACTGTCTGTAACCACCGCTGCTATATGCTCTTATTTTTTACTTTATCTGAAGGAACTGTCTGTTTTCTTGCCTACTGCAGATCTCTGTCCTGGCATATCCCCTCACCTCCTGTGATGGCTCGGGACTCTGCACTGGGTGTAGGAACAGCTTCTCTGCCACATCCGCGCAAAGCAAAGGGATTTGTGCATGTACTGCAGGTCATAGAGTCCTCCTCAAAGTCCGCAGTGGGTAGCACAGACTTAATTGACTGACAATGTTTTTGCAGGCTGGCACAAGGTTTTTTTCCAGCCTTAGTAGCCACTGTGTGCTTTCCATCCATGCGTTCTCCAAGAAATGCTCAGCAGTTTACCCTGAACTCCTCAGGTGTCCTGAAGTACAAGAGAAGGCTCACAAGAAATCAAGTTAAGATTTACTGTAGTGAGGTAAAAGCATGAAGAACTTGAGGTTTTCACTATAAACTTGGAAACAAAAAATTACAAGTACAGTCAGTCCTAGGTATTTTTTTCCCAGTTACTTTCGTATGTCCTGGCATTGTGGGCTGGAGGGGGTTTGGCATGCTGCTTACCCTTTGAGTAGTGCTTAGAAATTGAGGCTTTTTTTTTTTTCTTTTGGTGTGGTATCTTAGGGTAAGGAGAACAGAGTTCATCTTTCCTCCCTGTATTGTCTTCTAAATTACTTCTGCCCTGCTTTGGCTGAGATGGCTTCATAAGCATTCCTGGGCTCATATGAGAATAACAGTCAATTCTTGCATTATACAGCAGGGGAAAAAAAAAAGAGGTTAATTATAAATGCCTTCTGCAAAGCTTATGCAATGCATTAATTACACTCTGTGGAGAGTGCACAGGATTTCTGGTGCATTGTAAGCACTGCTAACAAGGTGCTTTGTCTGGGTATGCCTGTAAGAGCAAATACAGTGGTCCCAGAGCTCATGCTAGGACCTCGTGTGTTACCATCTCCTGGATCAGGCTGGAACTGGGGAAAAAGCTGAGGTGGTGTGTGATGAAGGGTTTGTCTTGGTTGGGCACACGAGGGCTTGAGTATGAGTGTTCTGACTGCCTTGGGGGAATTGTGAAAGGGAAGAGGAGCCCACGGTGGGCTGACAAGCCTGGTTAGCTCCCCAGCCAGCCTTGTTAGCCTGCCTTGGGCAGATGGCTGAAGGAGAGCATCCGTTGCGCTGGGGGATTTGACCTGGAGAGCAGAGATAGGAGACAGGATTGTGAAAAGCAGGGACAGGATGTTCATCCCCACAGAGCTTGGGGATGGGACTGAGCTGTGCACATTACCAGGACTTTTTCCTGGAACTACAATCGCGTGTGAAGTTATTTTTACAATGGGTACAGTGTACAAAGGGTCCTAGGATGTTATATTTGCCCTTGCCAAACCAGCCTTGGTCTAATTATAGCAGTCATTGCACTCCTTCTGAAATCACCACCACAGAGGAATTCCTCACCCCAGCCTAACCTCTGCAGACCTTTACTTGTAAAAATAAGTGGAAAGCGAAACTTAAGTGCCAGGTGAAGCCTCTTGTCTCGCCACAGTACCTACTGTACCCTTATCGAGTTACCAAGCCCCAGCAGAGTGCTGTGATATCTGGCTGCCCTGGCAGGGCTATTTACAAGAAAGGCTCAGACAGAAGATCTCCAGCAGGGCAGGTGTGGCTGCCTTGGGTCAGCAAGGTCCAGCCTGCAGAGGGAGACTGTCTGTCTGTCTGGAGCAGTCCCCCAGCGAGGGGAGACAAGGGACAGTCCCAGCCTGTCGTGGCTGGGGGCCCTGCCCACATGGGCAGTGCTGAGGAGTTACGGCCCCAGGTCATGTTCCCCTCTATGGGGTGGTCTGTGGCATAGGGGCATGGTGAGGAATGAGTTGGTGGGATAGCCTCCTGGGCCACCTGTTGGTCTAGTGAGTTTGTTTGAGAGTCTTTTTCCAGATAAATCCGAGAACTAATGGGAGAGAAAATTTGACTCATGCCATCTCATCCTCACGTCACAGGAGGAGGATAAATAAGTGTGAGAAGATTGCTTGAGCTTTCATTTAAAGTGACGTTGACTGTTCCATTGAGCTAACATCCCACACTGATGCACTTCTACACTGCATATTTGAGTCATGGTAGTTAATCAAAACTACCTCTATTACTACTGCTGTTCCCCTGATCAGGCTGATAAAATCTAAGAGAAGCCATATGGCTGCTTAGCTTGCAATGCGAAATGCTACTGAGCTCAGCTTTTATGACCTGTGCTTTATTTTAATGCTTCTTGCTGCTCGGTGCAACTTAGCTGGCAGTTGTACAGGTACACCCCACATCGTAAGAATTTAACATCAATATGCTTACAGAAAAACGGACTGGCTGGCTTCCTGATGGGGAGGGGTGGAGAAATCTGCTCAACCATGAGCTGAGCAGGTTCTGTAGTCAGTCCACCCTGCATGTTTCTCCAAGCTTGTGCTTGTCCTGGGTGACAGAGCAAGACTGACCCTGGTACCTCTGCAAATTGCTGTGAGTGGCCTAGCTCCTACTTAGCTTTAAGTTGTGTTGTTAGATCAGCAGTCCACACTGTACAAAACTTTTCCCAAACTAAACAGCAACAAATTATAAACTTTCTTGGCTTCCACTGATGTTGCTACAGGCACTTCTGTTCCTAACCCCTAGTCCCATGCCCTTCTACATTGCAGTTCCCAGCTGAGGGCTGTCCAGATGTCAGTGGAGTCAGGGACAGAAAAACATTGTGCTCAAAAACACTGCTGAATTTTGTAATTCCTCCTCTTTATTTAGAAGGTTTGGGGATAGGTTCAGAGCTACAGCCACTTTGATGGTCTTTTGTCACAGAAGCTGAGAGCTTTTGCTCTACCGCTCAGGTCTGTCCACAGCTTAATGCATGACTTCAGCATTCATGCAAATACTGTAGACCAGGTTACGGAGCTGGTTTTGGTACTCTGGGACTTTGTTTCAACGTGGGCCAATAAAGGTTAATTCTAGCAGCCTCCTGGGAGTGGTAGCTGGTACCATTTGGAGCAACCGTAGCCTAGACAAGACACTGCAAAGTCTAAATGGGGGTGTCCCTGTGTGTTCCAGGCAGTTCTCGTAGGTGTTCCGCAACTTTGTGGAGGATGCCCACTGTGTTAAGTGGCATCCTTCATCACCAAACTTTGGCTACTGACTATATCTGTCACTGTTGATTTTATTTTGATTTTTTTTGAGCTTTAGGCAACAGAGCCTTGTGAATTGAACAATCTCCTGTATCATCTGTCCTAGAAACTTCATGCATTTTCTGTTTCTTTTTATCTTTGTTATAGATCTGTGTATAGATCGATGCAATTACTTATAAAGAAGGGATCAAGCTGCTGTTGCAATTTTTCTTCAAAAAGCTGTGAGCAACATCATGTATTCTTCTGGTCAGCCATAAAATTTCCAGCTGAAATCCACATTTTGTTATATCATTGAGGTCCCTTTTAGTGGGTTACAAACTCCATCTCAGCTGGAGGCAATTATTATCTGATATGTACCCTGAGCAGAACATAATTATACTTGTCACTAAGTGACACTGTGTAAATTACTCTTTAATTGCTGCACATCAAATCAGCAGCTACCCGGTCATTTTTCTGTGACGATGGAGCTCCAGTACTAGCTTTGTCACTCTGGCATCTGCCTTCACCCAATCTCTCGTATGTTCCCTTTAGTGCCTAAGAAGTAATTTTATGTGATGAAACCTTTTAAACGTATTTGGCATTTGTCCATTAAAGCCTTTGTTGGCCTTAAATATGTTGGTAGAAAGTTTAATGTTAAAAACATAGGGAGCGAGGTAGAAGATATGTCCTTCAAGGACTGCTGTCAAGATCATTATTGCATTATCATTTGGGGCCAAAACCTCTTTTCTGGCTGGTATGCTTGTAAAAGAGGGGCCGTTGGCAGGGGCTGAGGAGTGCAGCCATTTGTCATGACTTAGTTGGACTATGCTAATTTTTTTTGGCCTTACTGTGGAGTAGATAACTGCATTTGAACACTATTGAAGTGGATGCAGTTTTAGCCCTCTTAACCCTTGCTGGGTTCAGAGCAACCAGAGGGGAGGAAAATGCTGATCTGTAGGAGCCTTTGGATCTTGGTTTGAAGCTGTTTATCTTACACGACAACATCTGGAGGCCAGGCCTCGGACCAGACTGCTTCATTTGGCCGTGTTCCCGTTTGGGGTGGATCGACATGCATCCTGCTCATGCTTGCAGCTCAGGCTGTGGTGAGCGAGCTTGTGGTCCGTGCTGCCCTCCTTCAGGCCCTCTCCGCGGCAGCAGCTCCGAGTGTTGCTTACACACAATCACCCCCACAGGCTGTCTACCTCAATGCTGATGGATCAAGAAATGAGTTCAGGTTGCTCAGTTATAGGATGTCAGGCTGAAATCCAGATGTAGAGTGGAAATCTGATGGTGGTGTGTGTTACAGAAGAATCACAGGAGGACTTCGCAAGCTTTGTCCCTCTTGAAGCACAAAGCAGATGGGCCTGCTCATGTGGATGGCTGCTGGAGCAAGGTCCTTGCTTTGTGCTTCTGTCCCTCTTTCTGCTGCTGACACCAGATACCCTTTGGCAAAGAGGCTGCAAGGAAAAGCCAGGGCGAGCAGCCAGGCAGCCCTGCTTTTACATTCCAAGGCTGTAATTTCTAAAGCAGTTTATGCCATCAAGCGTGGACAGACTGTTCAGAATAAAAGAAGGAACATTTCCAGTTAGAGGAAACCTCACCAGTGTGCCTATGCGACGCCTGTCCAGTCTCCCTCCTCCAGCAGGGGCAGGGACCAAGCCCTGCAGCTGGAGCAAAGCTCCTTGTCCAGGGAAGGAGCTGCTGCTCTGGCAGAGCACGGACATTAAATTCAAAGTGTTACTAATTTAGTGTGTGCAGCTATATTTCATAATCGACATAGAAGAGTAATTGAAAGCCAGTATTTCAAATTCCTTGCAGTCAGTGAGCTTCTTGTTGTAGGGTTTTGATTTGGGTCCATTCTGATGGGGCTTTCTCCAAGAACTTGCCACATTTCTGAGTAACCACTGCATCAGGAAGACCCAAAGAGCCTTTTCAGTTTTCTTTTTCATTAGCTTGCTTGTTTCTTTTATCCTGCCCTTGTCATTGGTGCAAGGCTTTCCGGAGACATATGTGCTTGTTGGGGTAGAGGGCAGGCAGTGAAGTGAAGTGTTTGCTGTGAGCTGAGGCTGTCCTGGGGCTGGCTTGGGTAGCATGGGACTATGAGAAAATAGCCCTGTATTTCTCTTCTTCTTTGTCATGCTTATGAGCTAACCTGTACAACACAACCCTAGGAGCTAGTAACTTAATAGTACATAGTATATATTTAAAGAAAGATGAAATTTTCCAGCAGTGAGGGGATTTCAGGAACCAGAGCGTTTTAAACAAAAATAAAATCACTCTATTTCTGACACTAATATCTGTCACTTGGTAGAAAATTTTGGGAGCTAGTGACACAACATCTTATAGTCCTGATAGGGCAGTGAGAAATCTGGTTTTAAAAGTCCTTGATTTACGTCTCTGTGGATTCATTATTTCTGCCCTGTGTAAGCACTAAGTAACATAGATGGACTTTGACATTTATTTTCCATATATTTGATTCATTGAAAGCTCAGTTGGGGTGGTATTTATATGATAAAATTAATGTTATGCAACACTGGGGAAATTCATGGCCATGGCTAGGACTCCTGTGATTTATAGCTGCAGACCTTTTCTATAGACACCCTTACCCCTACATGAAACCTCAACACACTACATTTAATACTTTCAAACCATAAAAATTATTGCAGACTAACTGCACAAATGTGCACCATTAATGAGAAGTCCTGGCAAACTCGTTGCCTTCTATAAAGACCTTCTATAAAGAGTTTCTTTTATCTGCCCTCTGGAAATAAAACCTGGCTGCTGGTTGCCAGCTTCAGCTGCTTTTCCTGCACCCCAGGGTGATGGGCTGGCGGGAGCATCTTGCTCAGTGTCTGCCTCCTTCAAGAGCGTGGTTGCTTTTTTCTCACCTAACCAAACTCTGAAGCTGGTCACTTATTTACCGCATGGGTATAATCATCCAGTCCTCATCCGAGGAAGACATTACATTTTTCTTCTGTTCAATCCTCTGTGCTGAGAGCTCCAGGACAGCGATGAACCTCCTGGAACTGTAGGAGATATAAATCTCTATAATTGTATAAAGCAGTTTTCTCAAAGTACCCTTTGAGAAGTTCCTCGCTGTCAGTAGTGACAGGTATAAATCTGTGAGCTCCCTCAGACTGGTGGCTTTCACAAAATGCCACACTTCTCCTTCAGACTGCTTCCAGAGGCTTACTTAACAAGTCAGTGCTTATTAAATGTTGTCTTCTCTAGTCCACAACTGCCAAAATTCATCCTTGAGCTCTTCCTGGGAGCTCTGCCGGGCTTTTGCTGGCTGGGTACATGAGTTTGATTTTATGCAAGGTCAATTGTTTCCCTAAAAGAGTACGGACGTTTTCCTTCCGTGCAAGCTTTCTAAATCAGACACGGATGCAAGGAGTATAATTGCTGTGTGATATCTGCCACTGAGGCTGGGTGCCATTTTTTGGGTAAATATTTGTCAAATTAAATTTTGCGTTTGCTTCTGCTGTACTTTTTGTGTGTGATCCTCTTTGTGGTCTAATCCCCAAGTGCTTCAGCTAATGCATTTTCTGGTAAGAATGCCTTCGGGGGGAAGAGCTAATGTGAGAGATCACTTGCAGGAAGCAAACGTGTCAATTTGCAAGTGTGAAAATGTTCATCAGAAATCAAGTCTGTTTCACTTGCAAGTGAAGTTTCATCCAGTCTGGGACCAATAGCAGTCCTGTCTGATACTGGTATCCACTTTAACCGAGCACCAAAAATCAGAGCTTACATGCTGAATACTCACCATGAAGTAGCTCATTAGGTGAGGCATACTTCAAAGAAATACATGCTTGAAACTAATCCAGTTGTGAAAATTATAACTGGATTTTTTTTGTAAATCATGAAAGACAAGTTAGAGACACGGTGGAAATTTTGCCTCACTCTGTGAGATGGCTGTGGCCATCTTGCACTGGCTGATTGAAGCTATGTTAGGGTCCTTCGGTGCCCACAGCTCTTTTGGGTGCAGAAAAGCCACGTCACAGGATGGAGAATTGGATTCAGGATCCAGTTAATAACATCATAGCAGATATTTTCCTGGTCTTATTATGGCAAATGAGGGCTGTTGCCATTGCATGGTTTCTTTGAACTTGTCACTCCTAATGCACCATTAATACATCAGTTGCCCAGAGCGTGAAAGTGACTGTTGTCTCCATCGTGGTGCAAATGAGCTCTTCCCATATCGGTCCTTTCTTCTTCCCCATACTCATTAACTGAGGGGCAAAAAGTGTTGGGGGGCAAATGCATTATGCTTATGGTTTAATGAATTTGTGTACTTCTGTTTCATAGTGCAGATGAATCGATTTGGGGAAGATCGTGAGAGGGAACAGTGTGTCTGGTGGCTTTAGTACTTCTGCATGAGAAGTACAGATCCTTTCTGCTTTTCAAGTGAGCCCTACACCCAGCTAGCTAAATATATGTTGGGGAACACAGATTACACCTTACATTTTGATTGTCTCAAAGGCTGCTTTTTCCTGTGCGTTTGATCTGTTCCAACTGAGAGTAGCAAAGGAAAAGCTGTTCTTTATTAAATACTCGATAAAGGAATATAGATGCCGCTGGGTGTATGTACGTGCCGTAGCTTGGTGTGTGCATCTGCTACTTGCATTGCAAGGTGATGTGAGATTTTTAAGAAAGCTGTGGTGTCAGAAGTACTGGCACAGGCAGTGTTGTTGCACAATAGCATCTTTCTTCTACTCATGAGATGCTTCAGGCTGTATCTGTTGCTGCCTCAGCTTTTCCCTTATCTGCAGTTGTTAATGCTAAGCAGCATTTGCTTTCCAAGTATTTTAAATATATGGCGTGAGGCGAAGAGGGAATTATTTTAGGATGGCCAGACATCAGGATTTGACTGGGGTAGCCACAGGGTGGGGGTCCCTTTCTTCGTGTCAGAGGCTTCTCCAGGATACAAGTTCGTGATTTTGGTCTCGGCCACAGGGTTTCCCCCAGTTGTCCTTCAGATTATGACTGCAGCAATTTCCCTGTTCCCGATGCATGGTGACAGAGCAGGGGATGATGCCAGGTGAGTAGGAAGCCTGGCAGGAGACATGTGCCTGTTAAGCTCCTGTGCCAGGTCTATGTCGAGTGCACGCTTGGTACAGAGCCCTTTGTTCTGCTCCTGTAGGTTTAATTTGCTGCCGTTTTCTTAATGATGTGGAAGCTGAGTGAGGAAGGCTTAAGATAGGATCCACTTCTGTACCTAGATCCACTTTAAAGCCCCTGCACTGCCTGAATGCTTGCACTTAAGCCAGTGGACAGACTTTTGTTGTCCCTTCAGGTCTTTCAGGCAGCAGCAAAGGCAGACCACGGTGAGCAAGAGGAACACTGTGGCTTTCATTTGTTCCTGTGACAGCTTTCATTACTTTCCTACAGTGTTCCTCACTGCTGCATGCAGCCAAGCAGTGCTGGGCTCTGGAGAAGATCCCATCCACTGCTTGCTGGATGAGTAGAGAACTGTTGTGCTCTCTGACTGGGCAGAAGGGATGGGAGAGAGTGGATTTTCCCATCCCGGAGGCAGAAGGCTCCTTGTTGAGCATGAATGATCAGCTTCCAAGTTATTTGTGGGATTTTAAATTCATGGTAGTTTGTGCTTTTCTTTTTCAAACACGAAGGCACTGGATTTCTTAGGAATATACCTAAGTAGTGTGGTCTATGTTGCTTTTTCTCTTCTAAAGTTTAATTTTATTTTTAAAGAAATGTGAAATGATAACATGTATTGTGTGCACACAAAATTATACTATCAGAGCAGTGAAGGAGTGAACAGACATGTAGATGAGTGGAGAGACATCTTAGACCACCAGAAGAGACTTCGCTGGTAGGAAAGCTCAAGCAACTGGGAGCACATCTCTGAACAGCTCCTGCTTTGTCACTCAAAATCAAATTTCTATAAATTTGCAAGATCACATAGGACTTGATTCAAAGGCTCCCACTGGCTGAGTCTCAGTCTCCCATATGAGCAGACAGTGCTTTTTGACTACCAATGTGACACTTGTTAAAAAGGTCCCTATACAGAAAAAGGTAATGGCAAATAATGAGCCATGTTAAATAGCTGATTTTTTTTTAAATCATCTCAGCATCTGGATAGAGAGGTTTTTTGAATGCCAAGTCTTTCAACCAAATAATTAGCAGTAAATTATTTGATCTTCTCTTACCACTGGGTGGTGCAGAAGAAGGATATGGTTCAGATGCCTTTTGCCTGTTGTCAGCACAGGTCGGGTTTCACCTGCTGAGAATAACATGGATAATAGACCAGGACAGCTGTGGAATAACAGGAGCAGGAGGGCTCTTACTTATACCTCAGGATGCATCCTCCCAGCGTCCCCAGCCCTGTCGGTGGTCCCACTTGATGCTGAAGGCATGTTTGTTCCCTTGGAGGTGAAGGAGCTTATTAAAACCGGCTCTCGTGGTGGAGGAAGGCAGTGCCAGCCTCTGCAGCAAGCTGTCCTGCTGGCATCAGAAGGGCTGGCACTGGCTTCTGCTTTTCCTCTGGCCCAGCTGCACCGATCGCTGTGGGCTGGGGCATGGTGCTGGAGGAAGGAGCAGGACGGAACAGCCACCGTCAGGTTTTGGGTGCCCAAGGGGAGCCTGGTGCTGTCCCCTGCAGTGTATCCCCAGGTTTGCTGGGGGGTCTGACATATAGAAGGTAAGGGTATAGCATCTCCTGGTGTTGCTTGCTTGCTTGTCCCTTTATTTTTCTTTATGTTAAGGGCAGGATATGCCCTAGGCTTTACTTGCGAGGTCGGACTTGCCCACCTCCTTGCCATCAGCAGACCACGTCCCTGCACGTGGAGCAATGCAGGAGCCTGAGCATGGCTGAGCCTCGGTAGTAAGACAAGAGGATCCCACTTGGTGCTACCCTGTGAAGACCTGCCCCTCAATTTGTGTCACCTCCTGTGGAGGGGAATTTCCAGTCTTAAGCACAATCAATAAAGACCTTTAAATTTCTGTGAAGCACACAGTCTCCAAAACGTAGGCTGCTTCAGTCCATTCTGTCCTTGCAGTTTGGGGAGAAGGGACAGAGAGATGCAAAACGCAGAATTTGTTCCACTTGGGCTCTCAGAGGCCAGAATTCCTGAGTGCGAATTGCGCCCAAGTGCTTTGGATGGCTGCTGCTTCTGGAAGTAAATGATACTGAGCCACTAAATTCTTTCAAATCTCTTTTCAGCGTGACATCAGCGCTGGCACTAGGATGTCTGTGTTTTGTTTCCTCCACTGCTCTCTGCTTTTTCACTCTGCTTTTTGCGGTCCAAAAACCGCTACTATTGCTGCTGATTGGATTAAAACAAAATGCAGTCCCACTGGAGACTTATGGTCATTTAGGGGGAAAAAAAAAATCTGGAATAAACTTTGGGAAATGAAAGTGCAGAACCAAGAAACCTCTCCAGTGTGGGTGTGACATGGGCGCAAGTTTCCCCCCTCTTGCTGCTGTGCCAACCCTCCTCCTCCTCATGCTCTCCAGGGATTTCAATCCTTCCTCTGTCTTGGATAGAAAGAGAAATTAAAAAGGCTGTTGACTCCATAAGGAAGAAAGATGTCCATTAGAGAGAAAGTTTAATCTACCAAAGTCTTCTGAAAAGGCCTGTAGTGAATGCCAAGGTAATGTTTCCATAAAACTTGATGTTCCAGGATGACTACTAGCTAAAAAATTGGTGATGCTGATACTCCATTCTTTCAGGGGCGGATTCAGATTCCTTTCTTGCCTGATGTGTATCAGCTTAGTTACTCAACATCTGTCTACTTCATTTGTTCTCATCGCTGTAGTAGCGCCACCAGCCAAAGTATTCGATTTCTGTCTCTAGCTCTGTCTCTAGGTGCCAAGCCTTGAAACGGTCATTTGTTCCTCCTTGGGCCTCAGAAATGAAGGGACCTCAATGCTTTCCTCATCCCACGATCCTGGGATCTGCCAGTCCCTGCTGGCAGCGGAGGATTTCATCTCTGGTACTTCCAGCCCGGCGCTGTTGGTGGCTATTGTGGGCCCAGTGCAGCGTAAGCCTGCAAAGCCAAGAGCACATTTCTGAGAATGTAACAGGCATTTTTGCTTGAACTCCATCCCTGAGGAACACGGGGGGACAAGGGGAGGAGCTGGGTGTATAGTTCGGCAAACAGCTGTCCTTGTTTTCAAAGTGCTTTGAGGAGGAATGAAAAGAAAACCTTCACAGAGATGCGAGCTGCCCCCGGCATGGCTGAGAGACAAAGCGCACACTTCTGGTGTGCCCGTGTGAGCAGAGCAGGCACCCTGCTGGTCCTGCCAGCTGGTAATGGGCCAGTATCTAAGTAGCCTCAGATCCAACATTGTTATCTAATAAGTAATTTAGAAGCGCTTATTTTAAGTCTCTCCCACCCATACATGCCCACTGTTTCTCTATAATAGCTTTTTTAATTTATGATGTATTGAATGATGTGGGGATAGTCACAGAAACCAATAGTAGTGGAGAAAGGGGGGAAAAAATGATTTTTCTCCCTCTGTGTGCTGTCTCCTGCTTTCCCTGTCTCCCTCTTGTTGAAAATTGGCAGCATTCATTCCACATTTGACCAAGCTGGGGCTCTGTAAGAGGTCTCTGTGTGCTGCAGAACATGGGCAAGGGCTCAAGCCAGCAGGAGGCTTGGTCCTGCAGGGGCTGAACCAAAGCCTACTGAGGCAGCAGGATGCTCTGCACTGTCTGCAGTGCCCTTTGAATTGGTCTCCTATGTACTGTACTTCAAATAACAGTGTTTTGCTCTAGGGCCCCAGTGCATTGAGCTGCAGAGCTATATCAAGGTCTTTTATTGTGGCTGGGTCCAGCAAGGTGCAATTTCCTGTGGGATAACCACATACCATACAACGCTAATTACACTGATTTCCCGTTGCTGTCAGGTACTGACTAATGGCATTCAGACTCCACTAGTTAGAGGGGGTGCACGCTGTTCCTGCTACACTGGGTTTCAGAACCGGCCAAGTTTCTGTAACTCCTGTGCTATCTATGAGATTATGAACCAAACTGAAAGATGCCACGTGTTGATGCCCTGACTCCCATGTGATGCAGGTCTATCCCAGTGCTTTGTGTTAATGATCTCCTATAGTCTAGCCCCTACGAAAAGTCAGGTCCCTCCCAGGATGGAGAGGAGGCAAGTGGTGCACCTACAACATGGTCTGTAGGAGGACGTGGACATTGAGGTCTCCTGCTTGAGGCTGAGATGGGATCTCACCCCCATGACTCTGGCTGTTTAATAGACTGAGCTTCTGGACCATGTTGGATATGAGCAATCTTCACGTCTGTTTGCATATTCCTGTAATTGTAGGTGTAGCAAAGGACTTGCAAACGATGCTTTCCTCACCCTTTGCATTCAGAGCCTGGCCCTTGTTCTCTGCTTGCTCTGTGCTATGTGTTGAGCTGGGTTTGCCTGTTATAATGGCACTTCTGGCGTATTGCTGCCATTGAGGATTTTTCAATGTAGTGGATGTAGGAAATCATAGAAATTCACTGTAGTACAATTTAGCTTTCTGTTATAGGAATGATAAGGGACAAATTGTTCCTCCCTGCGGGGGTTTTAGGTGCTGTTGCTGCAAGGCTCTTGTATTCCCTCTGCTTTGTGCAGCTGCTTTGGCACCTTGCAGCAGGAGATGCTTGGAGGCTGCGGGGGCAGTGCTAAGCAGATGTGATATGCATCTCCATGGTTGTGAAAGTCTTAGAAAAAGTCTTAGAAAATTCCTTGGATGAACATCTGTATGAGTGGCTTTTGATTGTCTCGTTGTGACCCCTTACCCAAAGCTTATACTTGCTCCTGCCAAGACTGAAAGACAGCTCTGTTATCTTTGCTGCTGATCCACCAGGAATGTTAACAAAGCTGCCTTGGAGCTGGCTAGGAGGAATGCGGTGCTTTTGCTCGTGTGCCTGGCCATATGTGTGCACTGACCTCCACACACTGACTCTGTCATACAAAAGGACGATGCAGTAGCTCTTCTACTCCCTTTCACAGTGATAGGACCATGTGCATGTACCCTCTGATATGCATCCTCTCTCCTACGTTGTTATTCTGCAGTCTGTAGATGATTTCCAGTTCCCTCATCAGTAGTCAGCATGAGTCCCTTCCACCCTGCGCCATGCAGGCGCTGCACAGCCCCCAGGGAGAGCTACAAATTCACAAGAAGCACATAAATAAATAAAACGGTGTCAGAGAAGCCTCCACAAGAGTACCGCCTTGGCTGGTGCCAGAACAATCCTGTTCTGCATCCCCTGCCAAACTTTGGTCCAAAGAAACATCTGCCATTTAACTCAGCTGGGGTATATTTTTCTTTCATTTAAAAGAGCGCCCTCGTAAACATCACTTCAGCTTCCGGGAGGCACGCCAAGGATAACTCCGCATTGTTCTGCTCCTGGGTGAGTGGCAGCACGCTGAGCAGTCTTCACATTTCAGCTCGCCTCCCAGGAGGGTAGGTTTTTCCTTAAGCTTGCCCATTCCCACACCAAGGAGGTGCTAAATCCAATCTCCTGGTGCTGCAACTGTTTTGCACCACGCTGAGTAGCTGGCTTCGGGGCCTTGGGCACAGCTCTCAGGTCTCCCTGCTTGTACCCCAACGTTTCTTACTCCATGTCCCAACCAACTTGGCAGCTCCTCTCTCTTCTTGAGAATTATTTCTTTCAGAAATAAAGGAGGCACAGAACTGTATGTTAGTTTATGCTAAAGAGAAGGTCCAAAAAGTATACAGCAAGCTGTACTGTTGTTTCATGTATTGATCTCAAAGGACTTCAGTAAGGAAAGTAAATATAAGCTTTTCTTTATGGACAGGAATGTGGTGGTCCTTGTTCAATGGTCCTTGTTTGAGGTCCAGACCTGGGATGGGACCTCAGCTACCCTGCAGGAGAGGCAGAGGGGATGTCCCCACACACTGTCCCTCCTGTTAGGAGCTGAGCAGTTTGAGATGTGTTTTCTTCTGGAGGAGTTTGCTAACCCATAGGAGATGGATATACACAGCCCTTTCACACCCCTGCCTGGCAAACTCAGATATCCAAAGCAGAAGAAGTCCTTTCCTCTGTGCACACCTTCTCATCTCCCTGTCTCACAGCTGTGCATTTAGGATTGCTGTGGGCTGATGTTTCCAGCTCCTCCCCTGGAGAAGCACTTCTGTAAATTTGCTGAACCGTGGCATATGCGGAGAAGCCCTGAGTGGCAGTTTCTCAGCCTTTCAACACCGATTTTCAGGTGTAGCTTGTAGGCTTGGATTGGTTGTGGGTGGCTACAGAGGGTCGCGGAGCAGCACTGGGCAGTGCCATGGATGCTTCGTGCTCCCAAAGCTGAAAATTCAACTTGTGTCTCTTAGGAGAAACAACTGCATTTAACTAACACCAGGGTCATCTGACAGCAGCCTGCTTTCCTTAGCCGAGATATGCAGATACTTTTCCTAAGTAGGAAAGATAGACAAAGGTTGAGGCAAATTAGGGAACAACAAAGGAAGGGCAACTTTGATAAGAGAATCTTAAACAGAAAAAATGAGTGACTGGCATGGGTTTGCATGAAAATTCTGTGTTGAAGACCCTTTAACTAGAATTTACTGAAGTTCAGCCAACTGTTTGCAGCACATCCCCGTTGTTTTTCTCTGTTCTGTGGGAACACGCTGAATTTTCTGCTGTGGGAAAGGTAGAGGAACGACCTCCTGTCCCTAGGAATGGTATTTTGTTTTGCTGTGGGGATATAGACTAGGCCTTTCCTTTGCACCACCAAGGCTTTGGTTTCTTTTTTTTTCTGATCTGAGAAAAATCCTGAAGCAGTTATTGGTGATTCTCAGCACATCCAATATCTTCAGGAACTGCATACCCTGTTATCAAAGGCTCTGGGCTCCTCTTTTCAGTTAAGGATTTTAAAAGTATAGTTCCTGTAGAATAGGAAAAATAAAATTTTAGCTCTGCAGGGGCTGAGTATAGCTTCTGCATACATTAGTTAAACTTTTTCCTTTAGCTTTACCTTGCGTGGAAGCTGCATGGATGGGGTGGGATGGGATGGGAATGTGGAGCCCTCTCCCAGCTGGGCATACCCCTTTCCTCCCAGGCAAGGGCAACCACAAAGAGCAGGTGCACTGGGGTCAGCGTGAGCATTGACTGTCCAAAATCCTATGCCTGGTCTTGCTGTGTGGTGCTTTGGTGCCTGTTGTTTTTTCTTAGAGGTTATTTAGCTCCTAAGTCCATCCATTGATTGGGGATAAATGCATAAATGGAAGCTCGTCTCTTGCCGTGGTGCAGAAGTGTGGCAGCCTTAGGGTTCGCTTCAGGGCATGTTCTGTCATAGGCTGGCCCAAGGACAGGTCATTTTCAGACATAAGTTTCAAATCAAGAATTTTCAGACAGTAGGCAATGAATCAAGCCCCAGCAGCTTACAAAAATGTTTTCTTCTTGAATTAGCTAAATTAAAGTGTAATCAATTCTCCAGATAGCACTGATTAATGAGGGTTTGCTAAATGGGAACTGCTCTTACTATTTTTGGTCCATCAAAAAGAGCTGGGGACACGACAATGCTTTAATGAAGCCAGATGGCCAAAGCTGCTCTACTGAAATCCAGCCATGAAGGAGAAGGCTGGAACAGCACAGGCTGACATGAGAGAAGGGAACTGTACCATTTTCTGATGCTCCAAGGATTGGAAATTCCACCTTGTGTTATGTTATTTTGCATTGTCTCTAATGTGACTTTTGGGTAGACCTCAGGTCGAATATTGCGGGTCCTAGTAAAGGAATTTGTCATTCACAAAATCATTTGCTATTTGCTGTCTTGAACTTCAGTCGTCCACATCAATAACAATCATGTTTATCGGAGTCCAAACTTTTTTTTTAAGCATAAATTTGTACAACAGCCTTGGCTCCAATGGAAATCAACCTGTTTGTATTTTTTAGAGGCTTTAGAGATTTTTTCTCCTGGTAAGTTTGCACACAATAAGAGATTCATAACAGACTTGGTACCAACTTTAAAACATAGTTCTTCCAGAGATCCCAGCGTGGGCTGTGATATATCTCTGTCAGCTCTGGGGGCTCCCTGGGTGGCCTGGCCCACAACTTTCCTTTGTCCATGGCCACCTGCACATTTCAGCCAGCACCAGGTGGGACCCACCTGCTGCTGCTGACTCCCATGCAAGTTTTGTCTGAGTATTTTTGGCAATATGCAGGACAAGGATGAAATCCACAAAACTCTTTTCCTCCCTTGCCTTCAGTGGAATTGTTTCTCTCATTTTGGAGCCAGGTCTCCAAAGCTGCTTGGCTGGAGTGGTCTCCTGGTGCCTCTCTGGTTCCCCAGAGAGGTTTTCCTGGGGACTGCTGGGGCTTGCAGCACTTTTCTCCCCAGTCTGGTTGTCCTCAGTACTGAGCCCTGTCCCCCCTCTGGGAACAGAACTGAAATTTGCCTCCAAAGATATCACGGAGTGCTAGTGAGTCACCGGCTCGCATCAACATTTTGGATGCAGCAATTCTGTTTGTGTAATGCTTGCAGTTAATGAATTAATAGTGTTATACTCTCTTTCAAGCAATGAACTATAAACTAAACAAGTAATCAGCAGGAGGTTGGCTGGGTGCGTTTCCCTTAGCATTTCAAATAAATGCAAACACGGGAAAAGCTGGAGCTGCACCATTGCTATCCACATGTACTTAGATTTGTGCATCGGGGTCAGTAACTGAAAGCAATCAAAGCTCCTTGCAAAGGAAAGCCTGGGTAAGGGGTGATTGCTGCTTCAGTTCCCAAAGCTTGTGGGTACCCGCTGCTGCTCTGCTGCAGAAGAAACCTCTCTGCTCTTTTTTCCTTTTGTGGCACAGCGATGAAGAGTTGGGAATCCTTGTAATGTTTCATCTTCAGTTTTACAGGGCTCAAAGAAATGCCCTACTGATGCTGCTACTTGGCTGCTGGCGTTTGCCTTTCTTTTCCATCAAGATTAATTTATTCTGAGGTTCTGTCTGTCGGTGGGTGCACCACTTGTGCTGCCTTTGGCACATCTGCAAGACCAGGTCTGGGATGGTTTGTGGCTGGAGCTGCCGCTGGTGCCAGAGAGTTAACTCTCTCCCAGGAGTTACAGACTGGCTGTGTGACACGAGTGTTGCCTGAACCAGCCAGGCTGCTTGGTAGTCAGAAGTGCTGTGATAAATCCTGTCCTGTGCTGCCCTGTGCTAGTGGAAGAAATTTTTCTCTGTCATTGAGGCAGCTTCTTTCACTGATTTTGTATATATTTGCTGTTATTGTATTATTTGATCATATTTCTAGACAGCTTTAAACCAGTCACAGCAGCTACTTGATGTGTAATTAAATCTAATGGCAGTTAAAATTCTGAATGCTTGAGTGTTTTGCTCTTTGAAACTAAATTTATGAGATTTGCACTTCCTCTTGTGGCAAAAACATGAGCTCTGCTGGCAGACAGATGGATTTCCAGATGATAAACATTCAGACTGGATTTAGCAGCAAGCCTTCAGCTCACATATAAAACTCTTACTTTTTTCGCCTGCTGGATTCCCTGCTCTCTAACTGTGGTGCTGGGGTGTCTGTTCCTGGGAACAAACAATGCAGCTTCTGCATTTAACCAGCTGCTGCAGGTCGGTCCCAAAGCTGCATGGCGAGACTTGCAGGTCTGCTGGTGAGGCTCTCACACACAGTGGGTCGATGTGCTTGTCCTGTAGTATTTTGCATCAGCGGCTGCTTGAAGTACGGGCTGAATGGGGCGAAGTAGCTTTGGTGATAGCGTGTGACAGCCTGATGGACTGCAGAACGTGAGAGGTGATAAACTGAGGGAAATGTCTCAATTGTGAACGAGAAGTGGCTGGAGTGGGCTGAACCATTTTTGCTCTTGGTGCCTTTCTGCACAGCTGGCGTGTTTGCTTGTTGCATTGCTGCTGAGCATGCAGCTAGTGACTAATTACAGCTCCAAGGTCTCTTTGCTAACGAGTAATGAGTTAGTGAAGAGTTCATCGCTGGACGTGTGAAACTAAGATTACATTTCCTCCTATGCGTTTCTTTGTTAATATCAGCAATGGATTTATCTGCTGCTCGCCACCCACTCAACCACGTATGATTTTTTTCTGCAATGTTTGCAGTTGGCTCTCAGCTTCACTACACTGGAAAATCTAGAATCAGCAACAAATTGCCTGCTTTTATTTTACCTCCCCTTTTGCAGCCTGCTTTCAAATATACCTCTCTATTCTTGCAGAATGATGCGTTCTGTGCTATTACACCATCTCCTCAATTATCTTGGTTCCACCACGTTTCTGATACACCCAAATCAGCACCCTTAACTGCAAATCAGGTGTACCAGAGCAGAAGCAGGACCTACAGCTCAGGTGTTGAATTTAGAGATGCAAAAGTGATCGGAATCGTTTAGAGGTGAGACTTTCTCCAGGATGTGACAGCTTACGCAGGAAGGAGATGGCACAGCTCCATACACCACCCCTCACAATTTGGCTACGTGCTGAACCTGTGAGATAGAGCTGGAAAGCTCCTCCCGTGCATATCTTAACCCGGGCAGACCTTGCACATTTTGCAGTTTAAATGAAACAAAATATGGGTGTCCATTTATCTCTCAGGTGCCCAGGTGTAGGAGCAGCTGGGAAGGAGGGATTGTGCCCTGCTCTGCACATAGGAATTGGGCAGAGGGTGGGTGCTGCAGTGCTCCCTGCCTTGGGCACTCACCGTGTCCCAGGACGGTTGGGACAGACGGATGCAGGGCACCATGAGCTGTCCTCTGAGCAGTGCTACTGGAGCCCTGGGATGTTTTGTAAGAGTCCTGTGGTCTGAACAAAACAGAGAGAAGGCATTCTAAAAATCAAATGTAAGCAAACAGGAGTAAAACTTCCTCCTGAAGTGAGAAATTGTGCTGTTTTGCCTCCTAAAGGCTAAAATGAGACAATTCAGTATTTGAAAAGAATATATAAAAAAAGATTCTTCAATTTCTGGGCAGATTTGCAAATAGTTTAAGTAAACACAAACGTCATCATTTTGTGGCAAAGGCACTGTCCAGCTGAAAACCTTGCCTGGCCCCAGCTGTGCTTTGTGCCTGTTTCAGCCACCAGAGTGGGTACCAACCTTTCCCAGCCTGCAGGACCACAGAAGGGGCTGGCTTCTGTGTCCTGGTCCTTCTGGATACCCTGCTCTGCTCTATTTGTAACTTGACTTTTTTTTTTTTTTTTGAGTCTCAGGCTGTTGCTAAAATGCTCTCTAGCTTAAGCTAGCCAACCCCCCCAAAAAAAAAAAAAAAAAAAAGTTTTGCATTTTGACTTCTGGTGTCTGGAGTCAAGCTGGTGCCATCCAGCCTGTGGGGCACTGAATGCCCTGGAGAATGGGGGATTTCAGACATCAGGATGATGAATTCGCTCCTGTTCTCACCCAGTGGAGAAGAAACAAGGAGCAAATATTAGGATGCAAGTGTAGGGGGTCAGCAGGCACACAGCCATGTGTGCACACATATTCCTGTGATCTGTTTATGCAAACCCAGTGGCAAAAATTAGCTCTCAGATGTGTGACTGATAATAGTTTTCTGCAAGGAGGAATAATTGCTTTATGGCTATAATTAACAAGGAATTCATCTGCGTCTCGGAGGAGGCAGTTCCTCCTTTGGACTTCACAGGCTCACCCATTTATATGCAGAGGCTGGTTTTAGGAACAGGACAGCTGTCTGATGTTTGGTGTCTGAGTGTGGCTGATGCCCCTAAGTTAGCTGGGGACACGGAGCTGAGGCACAAGCTGCTTGTGAATGGCTCAGAGCCTTGCTTTTACCTGCAGACTTGGAATAATACCCCTTATAGTTGCCTGCGTTGGGTGGTGATGGATGTTTTGGGAACAAAAATGTTGTTTTTGCATCAGAATTGGTAACATAAGCATGGGAAGTGCAAGGCATGTTGCTTCCTGGGATTGCATGATGCATGGGGGAAAAACAAGTACTGGGCTGATATTCAAAAGAAAATGACTGATGGGGTGTGCAGGACCAAAAGGCTAAAAAGCTATAAAAAACAGTAAGGAGGTTGCAAAAGATAGGAAAAACAAAGGGAGGAATTAAAGGTTAATAACACTTGTATGAAACTAGTAACAAATGTCTGATAGCTTGTGAATCTATAGTACTCAGCCAGTGAGGAACCGGGGGATAGAGTGAGAGTTAGGAAACGGTTGTAGAGGATGTGAAAGTTGAGATGCCTGCCTTTGCAATCGTGAATAAAACATTACTTCATTGAGGTCCTTGCCTGAGCCTGTGTTGTTGGCTAGTGAGTGTTTCACAGATGTGAATGTTTGAAGGTAGGGAAAAAAGAAAAAAAAAAGAGAGAGAGAGAATAAAAACATAAAAGCCAGCCTAGGGTGGAAATTGAAAGGCTCAAATGAAACATCTCATCTTTCAAAGAGGAGCAAGTATTGATGGAAAGTCACCTGCAGTCATTCCCTGACTTGCGGGTGTCATCGTTTCTCTTGCCTTTATTGTGCTGATTTGACAAACACGCTGACAGCCCCTGCAGAGAGCGCAGCGCCGAGCCGAGGATGGGTAGCCTCTGGGGAGGCAGAGAGCCCTGGCCTCCTCCCTGGGCATGGGAGAACCTCTGGCATGGTCCCACTCCCCCTGTTTTTAGGCTGTTTGTTGCACATATTTGCAGCGGCAGGCTTGTTGGAAGTATTTTCTGTGAAACGCGCTGGTTGTGGAGGGCTTGGGGAAGTTACCGGAGCAGTCCTGCTGGGGACAGGGGGCTTTGGCTGACCAGCTCTGGTGACAGATCCACTCCCGTGTCTTTTGGTCACCTTTGGTACCGTCCTCATTGGTGTGTAAAGCCTGGATGAGCTGAGATATTTCCAAATGCCCTCCCATTTTGACTCTAATCTTAGAAAAATGGACTCTGCTTTCTAAGGGCTCAACCCACAGTGGCTTTCCTTCACAGCGAGGGGAGCTGCTGGTGCTGAGCTTGGCTTGAGCTATTCCTGAGCAAGAAGCAGTTAAAATTGCAATCTCATAAAGAAAGAAAAGAAAAAAGGCCAAATTTTACATTGTCTTATGATAAAGACCTAACTACATAAGTTACCATGTTAATTGCCCTAAAGAGGAATAGATTGTTAAAAACTAAATTCAATTCCCGTATAAGCAAATTCAGCTTGCTGCACACTGGAGGATTGCGCTGCAGTTCTGAATTTGCTCCTGAGCATCAGTCTGTGACTGGCTCCATGGCTTGGTTAGAGTTGTGCTGGCACTGCATCCTTGTATCCTTGCTAACGAGGTAACAGGGCTAATGCAAGCAGAGGACTCCTGCACGGATGTTGGCAGCGCCCCAGGGAAGGGACTTTCAGACTCTCTGGAGAAGCACCAAGCATCAGGGAGGGGATATTTAGCCTAATGATGCTTTATCATCAGTGAAAGCCAGGACAGGCAAAGTGTTCTTGGTGCAGGCAGGGCTGCATTCACATTTTGTAGCAGTAAAGCAAAATCATCTCCTGTGAAGAGAACAAGAGATCTCGGTGATTGGGAACTTTTGCTCTTATAATTGAGTGTATTAGAGACCTCTTCTAGCACAGCTCTGCCAACCGGAGCTCACGTCTCCTCACCCACTCCTCTTCCTCTGCCCTTTCTCCCCGGACTCAGGGATGGAGGTCTGGTCCCTCTGGCTGTGTGTTTGCTGATGGATGCCATGGGAACAACAAAAGTGGAGGTTCCCAATCCTTCCTGGGAGGAGGGAAGAGGGCAGATAGTGAAGCAAAGGAAACTGGAGCTGGAAACTGGAAAGCTTTCCACTGGCAAAGGAAAGGTTTGTCTGGGACAGATAATGCTCCCCCCATTGGTGCTCATGTTTTGGGGGTCAGTGCATGAGGGGATGCTGAGTGTCCCCTGAATGTGGCGCTGTCACAGGAAGCCTGTCTCGTTAACAGGAGTCACAATATACTGCAGCAGCTACTCAGCTACAGACACCTGTGTGAGTGGAGCATTAAGCCCAGTGCATACGTGAGAGTGTACAATAAATGTGAAGGCAACCAAAACCAGGACAAAAACCCCTGGACATTCCTCATCTAAGCTGTCCAATTCTACCCCAAATTCAAGCTGGATTGCATGTCACAACCATCAGCTGCTTTGTCTTTATTTCATTGTTTTCAGTTCTCATACAAGTACTAATCTAGCATTACTGCTTTAAAAAGAACGAACTACAGCCATTCACGGGATAACATAATTTTAAACTCTGTGAGACAGCTGATACTATTAAAAAACATGGCCCTATAATAGGTTTTCATTATTGATAGCTACTTGAGGAGACACACACTATAAAATATAAAGATGAAAAGCGAAAGGCTATTTGCGAGCTTCAAATCAGTGGCGCTGGAGAAAATGAGAACAGACAAACGGCACAGCCTCTGGACTAAATGTGTGCACATTATGGAGCTGCTAAGGCTTTGCCTTTACAATGTACACTTTAAATCAAAGCAACATTGAAGTCAATATTGATTGTTCTTCGAGATGCATTTTACCTTCAGGCACTGCTGTTTCCCAAAGGAGCATGAGCAAGAACGTATGTCTCTGTGCAGTGCTGGCTGCTTGTGGACAGGGATCTCCCCGAAATTCTCTGAAACCGATTCCTTCTTTGGAAGTACCCACTGCTGCTGCTGAGGGTCCGCTGTCTGTTCTTCAGGTACTCCCGGTAGTTTTTGGTGAGCAGGGTGTAGAGGAAGGGGTTGATACAGCTGTTGCTGTAGGTCAGGCAGGTTGTCAGGTAATTAATGTTCTTCATCACCTTGGGAGATAAAGGGAAGGATTCATAATACTGGAAGAGGAGCTGCCATATCCAGAAAGGCAAGAAGCAAGCCCAGAACACCAGCACGATTGTGAAGATTAAATAGAGCACCTTTTGGTTCGGCAGCCGCTTGGTCTGCTTGAAGGATGCTGTTTGCGACACCCAGTAAATCTTAGCTAGTCGGATGTAGAGGTAGCCAATGATTACCCCTGGGCCCACGATGCTGGTGCCAAAGAGGATGGTGAGATAGACTTTGTAGGACAGCTTGCTCCAGGTGGGCAGGCAGATGCTTTTGTTGTCCCTTTGCACCAACTGGATCATGATGAGCATTGGGAGAGTGAGCAGCAGCGATACCAGCCAGATGACAACAGCAATGGCCTTTCGGTAGCTCTTGGACCTCTTCACTGTGTCCAGGGGCTTCAGCACAGCAAAGTAGCGCTCTGTGCTCATGACTGTAAGGGTGAAGATGCTGGCGTGCATGGTGAGGAAGTCCAGACTGAACAGGATGCGACAGCCAACGTCCCCAAAGTACCATTTCTGGATGAAGTAGGTCCCAACGATGAAGGGGATGGTGAGAAGGTAGAGGAGGTCTGCCAGAGCGAGGTTGATGATGTAAATATACATGGAGGCAGATGATCGCAGGTAGTGGCACATCACCAGCAAGGTGTAGACGTTGCCAGTCACCCCAATCACGCACATCAGGGAGAGGATGGTCCCAATGGTGCAGATGGCGATCATGTCCTCCATGGAACCGGCGGCTGCCATGCTGGCCCCGGTGGTGTTCGTGGAGGCATTGGGTCTGATTCTGAACAGGCTGCTCTCACTGGTGTCCGTCACCATGTAGGGGGTTGCAGAGAAGTGGCTCTCCAGCTCATCGGTTAGGGACATCCTCCTGGCCTTTGAATGTCAGAGGCTTTGCTCATGCCACAGGTTTTTGGAGAGCTGTTTTTCCTGTTCTGAGAAACGTGACTGCTGGGAAATGGTGAACCATTGCTCAGTGGGGTCTCATCCGAGGAAGATCTGCATCCTCCACTAGAGGAAAGACATCAAAAACCAACAGATTAGAACCTGCCAAAGCAACACAACCTATTGTTGAGAAGCTACTTGTCCCTGATTACATCTTTACTGCCTGCATGTGCCAAAGGTCTGCATTGAGGCCGCTTATGCAGTCGTTATGAGAGCACAGCTCTGAGGAATGACGTTTTTTAGTGTGCATGGAAAAGAGATGAGAGATCATGCAGATATTTGGAACCACTTGCTGCAATCTTTAAAGTTAGTTTGGGGTTGGGAAAGAAAAGTATCCTTCCTAATTTCATAGTGCATTTGCTGATAAGCTCTTTGCTAAGCTCTTAACATGAAGGAGTCCAAGACCCAAAAGGGAAAACAAACTTCATATTTACCATTTGCAGCTAAAGGGAATGTATCACAGGAAATAGATGACAAAGTCCAGCATTTCTGCAGTGCTTTCCCTGAACAGCTTTCCTTGAATGAGAAGCTCCTGCTATATCGTGACCTGCAGTTTCCAATTGTCAAGTGATGGAGGAAAAAGGCATTTTCGGTATGTAGCACAAGCTGTAGGTTGCGCTGTGAGCTCTAGGTATGTGTAAACATGGTTCTTTTCATGTGCTCTGTCAAGTGTGAGCCCACAGATGTTTGTGTGCCCATGCTGAGATATCTATTTCAGACAGTCCTGTCTGCGAATGTGTCTTATGCAGCGGGCTGAGAGATCACTCTGCGGCGCTTTAGGCAGGTAGTTGCTCTTTGTACATGGGAGCTTTTGGTTAGCTTAAGCCCAGTGCTGTATAAATCATGACTGTTGCTTTGAGTTTGTGCTGGCTTGGGGTGTAGGCAAAGGGAAAAACCTGGCAAGCAAACCTGCTTCAGAAAAACACACGAAAAAGTACGTAAAACACCAGGATTTTAAGGCATAACAAGAAGCCTGTACCAACGTAAAGGTCACTGCACACAGAAATGTTTGCAGTACATATTTTACGCAGCTCAGGTTGTCTATTCATTTAGAAAACGCTGTGAGAGCAGGTGTTGGACTGCCTTGTCCTTGCAGGGCTCCGCAGGCAAAGACATCACTCTGCCTCTTCAATGGGGCAGATTGGGTTGGTTTTATCACGGGAACTGTGAAGTTTTGCAGCTTTTCCCAGTAAATTTGGTGTCCTTTTGCCTCCACACCCAATGACTCCATTGCCCTCTTCATCCCGCTTGCTTGCTTGGCAGGATGGCAGCACCGTGTCCTGCTCCAGCTGTCCTTGGGTCAGAGACTCTGCTGGTGGCCACTGTCGCGCTAGAGGATGGGCAATGTTCATCTTCTTGATGACTTGCCCCCATTTTCTCTTCTTCCCATTACCAGGTGACAGGTGCTGTGGAGATGTCATGCAGAAAGTCTGCAGAAAAGAGGGTAACCTAGCACAGACAGATTTCTTCTTCCTTAACAGTTGGGATAGGGGTGCAAAAAAGGCAGAAACACTACACGGAGCCCATCTCCCCCCCCATGTCCCTTGGGTACAGACAGCTGAGGGGGAGAGGTGAAGCGTGGTCCGGCAGTGGTCAGTTCTTTGGGAGGTTGCTTCTCTCAGCCGATCTCCATCAGCTTCACTCAGCTTTTCTGGACCTTGCAAACCCAAATCTGCCTTCTCCCCGCCGTGCTCTGCGATCCCTCCTGCTTGGCTTTGGGCATGTGCAGCCAGCCCATCCACGCACCGGCTGGCTCCCTCATCGTCTGCCTCATGCGTGCTCCCGTACAAGCTGTGCTGGCAGCACAAGCATCAATGCGTGGAGGAGATGCAGATGCTCGGGGGCTCTGCCTGCTCCTCTGCCACACAGTCACCAGCAGGCTTGGTTGGAAGGGAAGGGCTCTGCACGGGATGCTCCAGCTAAGCCCAGCTCCGGTGACACGCAGCTCTTGGGCTCGGTTGGATTTGTGCTAGCTTGTTTTCAGGAGCATGTTTCCATGGCCCAGGTGCTGGCTCCTTGCAGCTGCCTTACTTTGTGCTCCGGGCACTTGTAGCAGGTCTGTGTCATGTCTGTGCTCATCAGCGCGGGTCCCTGTGTGACAGCTCCTGCTAGAGAGAGCTCCCGCACCGCAGCTGCCTGCTCTGCTCCTGCACCGAACCTGCATTTTGCTTCATTCATAAAATCACTACAGTGCTAATTCAATTCAAACACTCCAGCTATCTGCAGGCAGAGCTCGCAGCTAGGCAGGTCCTCGTTCCTAGAGGATGAAAATTGTACAGACTGGGGAAGCCTTGCATCACTTCAAAGTTATTGGCATTGCTGCACTCAAACATGCATGCACACACACAAACACATGCAGACACACACAATAAAGAGCCTGCTATTCCAAGCAGCCATTCAAAGCATCTTACGGTCTAAGCAATTTTCTCAGCCATTCCTGCCTTTTCTTCTATGTTATCAGCACCGAGGGGCACCGTGCACGTTCCGGTAGCAATGAACATAAAGGAATTCCTCCTGCTCAAACCTTGCTTTTAAATCCAGCAGGTGAAGTTTCCTACAAGAAACGGAATAAAAATGCAGCTGGTAGTTTTAAAGCTGAAACTTCAAAAAAAAAAAAAAAAAAAAAAGGAAAATGAAAAAAGAGAATCCTCCTTCATGGGAAGACAACGCCAGCTCCCCGTGCTCTGTCGCATCTGGAAAGGCAGCGACGGGAAGGGAGCGTGCTACCTCTCCAAGTATGTTTGAAATCTGTGCGCTCTTAATACTCTCATTCTCCTCCCTTCACTCATGCCTGCTATTTCTGTTACTCGGTGACGTTAGGCATAGCGTGGCTTTGACTGCAGCCGGCAAAGAGCCTTTTTAAAGCAGCAGCATTTGGATAGCTGGGGCTGGCTGAGCCCGCTCTCCCCACCTGGCTGTGAACCAGCTGGGGCTGCGAGGTGTCGGTGCTGTGTTCATCTCAGGACTGGTGATATGAAGAGCTGTCGTGCCCCTCCTTATGTCACACAGAAGGGCACAAGCATCTTGTGTTGCCTGAGCAAAACCGTTGTGTCTGGGCACAGTGGCCGGGTTGGGGAGGGTTAAATTCCTGCGGGAGGGTCGGCTGCCCACGGAAATGGCGAGCTCCTCCATTCGGAGATCAATTCCAAAACGAAGTCAAAGTTTATTTGGGTTGGACAGCGTATTCACAAACGAATCTGTGCGGTGGTATCATGCACGACAGCATCTGAGATATTTCAGGCTGGCAATAACAAAACACTGTCCGGGTTGTTTGGGGTTCGTCTGCTTGCTTTTCCCCTGTGGTTCTCAACAAGGTGAAGACGGAGCAGGATCACCCAGGCTCCTCGAAAGCCTCACTGTGAGGAAGGGGCTGGTGCTGAGAAATGCTGAAGCGAACTTGAGATTATTTTGTTAGCAGCTGAATATTGGGTTGGTGACCTGTACACCGTGGGGTTGCTTTTCCTCCCTGTTCCTTGCTCTAGCTCTGTGCAACGGGGGAATTTCTTCTGATGTATGGGAGGTGAGGAGCACCCACCTCTCCCAGGGCGGCTGCAGCTGGATGTGGGTGTGTGGGAGATACCCACTGTAGTTTCACCAGTTTTTATTCAGGTGGCCACTGAAAGGAGGTGCCAATTGCTGGCATGGGGCTCCAGGAAGGCAGTAGCTGTCCCTGGCTTTGCACTTGGTCCCTCCTGCATTGACTTGACAAACTGGGAGCTGTTTTCTCCTCAAACTCTTTTTCTGGGTATTGTGTCATCTCTGTTTTTGGCCTTTTACACTCTGCCTTCTGGGAGCTTTCAGATGCATCTCCTCTCGTCTCCAAGGTCTTGGCTTCCTGCAGCATAAGCCCAGTTTTGGAGAGTGCTCGCCCTCTGAATGGTGCTCGGGCTGCCTGGGGGACAGTGGTGGCACCTGGGAAGGGTCTTGAGCACCAGCTGCAGCCATCTCTGCTGGGCAGCTGGTTCTCAAAGCAGGGCTTCTCTGAGACCTGGGCTTTTGCATCTGGGGAGGACTTGGGTTAGGAGCAAATCCTCACGGGGAGGCTTGAGTTTGCAATGAAAATACATTTCATACTAGTAGCTCTTAGAAGTGCTGGTTGAGCCCTAAAACCCCAGCCCAAGCACCCCGGTGTAAGGGTGTTTTGCTCCAAAGATTTGCTCTAACTTTCTGCGCTTTGTCTCTCTCTCTCTTGGCAAAGTGTGAAGGTAATTCACATGGCATGTTCTTCTTCCTGTACAAAGCAGGGACAACCTGCTGGTGTCCTGGAATCCCCTTGCCAGTCTTCATGTAACCCAAAGAATGTCCCCCCATATGGCTTTTGTCCCGGTCCCTCTGGTGACAGATGCACTGAGTAAGGACACCTGAGTTACCTGCAGCTGAGTAATTCAGCCCCATGGGCTGCTCTGCTTCTGTCCTGTGCTGGGGACAGCCCTCTGGGCGCAGGTCCCATGCAGTCCCATGCAGTCAGTGATGGGGATGTGGGTGACCTGCTGGGCATGGCTTGGGCATGCTGCTTCCATCACCGTCTCTCTCTCTCTGGGCACCTATGCTGGAGCTGTCACACTGTCACTCCTCTGTCACTGAGGTGCCCGTTGGGTTTGTAGTGACCTGTGCCAGGGAAAGGAAGGGGGAATGGGATGGGAGAAAAGCTTCTGGCCAACCCATCGCTTCCTTGGACCTGTTGGTCCTAACCCGGTAGTTCCTTTTTGGTGTACAAACCTTCTGGAAAATATTATACCGGTGTGCTGGTTTATCAGGAAATGTCAGTGCTGCCGGGGCTGCTGTCAGAGCAAGCTGAGCCCCAAAATGTTTGGAAAGCTCCCGTGGGCCGCTGGAGCCATTTGGGGAGGTGTCTGGAGAGACGTTTGAGAGTGATGTTGTGGTGTCAGGTTCACAGCCCTGGCTCAGAGGGTTGTTTGTGATTGTAGTTCTTCTCCTGTTTCCCCTATTTTCCTCATCTGTAAAACAGAGATCATTGTACTCACTCATCTCCCGGTGCCTTGAATTTCAGAGTTTTTCACATTTGTCAGATGCTTTTAGAGCTATAGGCAGGAGTCCCAGCCAGCAGGATTTGTAACAGGGCTAGAAACTGTGCAGTAAATATCGGATGAAGGTAGGAGCCCTCTGAGATGTGGACTAGGTCTGTTTAATTATTCAGGCAGCATCTGCAGCCACGGGGTTCAAGTTCTGCATAAGAGCCTTCTGAAGGGACTGCAGAGGCAATAGCTGTTGTTGTTCTTTCAAATGCAGGACAAAAAAGACCTGTTTACGTCTTCAACATAACTTATGCCAATGGTATGTGAGTTTGATTGTGCTTGGTTACTGGTTCAAACCTCACTGAACCAGACAAACCTCTTGTGCCCCCCGAGCTGGGCTGTGCACCTGACCCGCCTTGTACCTGCCTCCCCCGGTCTGCGCAGGGCCCCTGGATAATTTTGTTCTGCTTTTGCTGGGGCAGCTTTGAGATCAGCCTCGCCAGCAGCCGTGGGCTCCCTTGTGCTGCAAGCTGAAGGATTCCTGCAGGACAGCTTGCCTACAAATCACATTTTTCAAAATGTAAGCCCTGCTCCCACGTGCAGGGAAGAGCTTGTACAAGTGCAGCCAAAAATTGATAAAAGAAACAAATCTCATAAATGTGTCTGCATTCTTGGTCTGGGTCAGGTCTAGAAACACATGCAAGCTTGGATAAGATGGGATTCTCATTTGCCTGACTTGGTTTACTCATCTCCACACATGACCTCCATTAATGCCCGCAGCAGTCAGGGTGTCGTGTGTGCCTTGTCTCTGCTACAGATGTTATCGCAGTTGCACAGAAATTCGCATTAGCTTCAGAGAAACTGCCCTGACTTTGGGGCAGCCCAAAGGAGACTAAGCATTTGCAGCATCGTGCATGCTGATGTGGATTAAACCGAGGTCTTGGGAGGGCTTCACATGACTTGTCTTCTTCCGCTAGGGTCACAGCGGGACGGTTGGGGGCAGGCTCTTCCCATGTCATACCTCGTGTGACAGCACCCGGGTGACAAGTGCTGAGCCCAGGACTACCACCGTGAGCACCATGCTGACAGCTGGGAGCAGCTCCCGAGGCAGAACACTGCCGAGGTGGTGACTCCTGCAGGACACGGTGCTCCCTGGGTCACCTCTTTAAATCCCGTACTTAAATCTCCATTCCAGCTCTTAATGGTCTTGGCACATGTAAATGCGATGTCCTAATTCCCAACTGCTTTTCTCATTCTTCCTGCTATTTGTCCCCGCCAGTGAAAGAGCCACCCAAACTTAGCCAACGCATTTGGAGACATCACTGAACTTTTTGGCATTTTTGTCTCCTCTCTTCCTGTTTTTTTTTTTTTTTTTTCCCCCAAACAAGAAACTTCCGTTGTCCTTTCCGAGGCAGTATTGCTTTGTTCTTGGCTAGTCTGTATGAAAGTGAGACTCTGGGGGCTGCAATAACCAGCTTGTTTTCCCTCATCTAGGATCCCTTACGTGGACACCAGGTTTACAGATGCTCTGCTCGGGGAGGGCATTCATCTCTTGCTGAGCTCTGCCAGCCCAGGATTTCTGTGCTGCTGACAGCTTTTCCGCTGCATGGAGGTGAATTGCACAGACAATCCAAGGGGTGGTGCTGGAAGGGGACTGAGAGGTGCCATGCCAGGCTGTTAGCTACCTCATCTGTGCTGGTTTTGGCCCAAACAGTGCCACTGCCCAGGGCAGGGAAGCAAATGAGGTGTTCTGTGCTGGTGCCCTGGAATTTGGGTAGGGAAAGGGCAGAGGGCTCAAGCTCTGAGTCCCTGGGATTTGTAGGTAAAAGCTGCATGAACCCCATCCCTGGATCTTTGTGCAAGCTGGTCCTGCAGAGATGGGGCCAGAGCTTCTCTACCTTCCCTCTTGGGACTGCTGCTGTATCTCTAACGAACTGTTGCTCCTCTGTCTCCTGAATTGCACCTCGCTGTTACCGGGATCTCATCAAGCTCCCAGAGATGGCATAGATTTAGGACTCCTGTGAGGTCTGAAGATTGCTGTAGGATGCTGGAAGCTGCCCTGAATCCATTTGGGCTGTGGTGGGGTGAACTCTTCCAGGTTGATGTGGTCATGGCTGGTCCCCGCAGCCCTGGTGTTCCTCTCGAGGCTCAGGTTGCTGCATTTCTGGGGGGCTGCGGCATGTGCTGGGGGCTTGACCAAATGGCACGGCTGGGCGAAAACCTTCCTGCCAGTAGGGAGACAGAGCAGTGGCCACGTTGCTTGGTGGTTTGCACCTAACACTTGCGCTGTTTACAAATTTCTAATGTGCTTATGATAATACCAAAGGACCTCCTTACAAATGCAAACAAGAACTTAAATACATTTATTTGCAATAGATTTAAACTTGACAAGTCTACTTTGCCCAATCCATTTCCCTCTTGGTGTATTTACAAGTGTAGCCCATGGGGACAGGATCAGTGATTAGATCTAGCCCAAGACCTGTGATTTTCATCAGCGTACCAGCAGCGCCTTGCTGGAGCACAGGTTTTTGAGGCTTTCCCCCCTAAGTGATTACTGTTACGTGCACACGTTGTTACTCACTTCTTCTGCCTTTTGTTTTTTTCCAAGCTCTTTGGTCCTCTGCCACCATTAGAAACCGTCATGTAACCGCCTGTGTCCCAGACCTGAGATCTGTGAAAAAGAAAAAGTACCCAGGACATACCAAGGATGGAGTTAAGGTTGCATATATTTCATACCGGTGGAGGAAATTGTGATCAGCTGTAAGTGGGTTTTATATCTCACATCAGTAATTAATACGGCTGCTGGTGCGCTTGTCTCAGTCAAGCATGTCCCTGGCTGGGTGCTGATGTCTGCAGTGGGAGGGATGGATCCTGTCTGTGCCAGCCTGTGCTAAGTTGTAGGCTGATCTGAGCCTCAGCCACTTTTGGGAGAGGTTTTAGCAGTGCTAAAGCTGTTTTGGCAGTGTTATAGCTATTTTGGCAGTGCTTATAGCTGAGTGCTGCTACAGCAAATATAAGCTGGTGGCTTTGGTGACAGACTTCTGCACTACATGGTGTGGTTGTTGTGTCATTTGCCCAACTGCCTCATGAAAACCTTTAAATCAAGAGCCACAGAGGTGTGGGTGCTCGGGGCAGGCAGGTGCAGGTGGACAGAGGAGGTCTCAGGGTAGAATCTCTGCAGCACAAAGGGGCTTTGTCCTCAGCAATATTTCACATTTCCCTCTGCACCAGTTATAACCTGGTCATCGTATTAAAGGTATTTTGAGAGTAACTGGAATAGGAGGACACAGTGCCTTTATTCTCTTTATTTGAATGCACTCAGGATTAACAAACAAACCAAAAACTGCACTAGACTTCTGGAAGTCTTCCAAAGCATCATCAGAAAAGCCTCGGGGATTTCAGCTAAGCTCAGCCAAGCCCCTTCCATGGGATAAAACCTATGCTAAAGACAAACGTTTCTCCCCATTGTTACCCGTATCTTGCACAGCACCTCCCAGTTCACGTCTGCGTGGCTGTGCTGATTGCTCCAATGCTTTGCAGTTTGGCTCAGTGTCCTCAACCATCCCATCCTTCCCTCCAGCACTCTGTTCCATCCTGGGGGAGTATTCCACATTTCTCACTCTGGTTCCTCCTCGTGGCTAGGAATTAGAGGATTTTGAAAAATCTTTGTGAAGCCAGAAAGCTTGTGGGAAAAGTCAGGCTCCCACCATTTCCAGCAGAAGTTCCTGTTGCTGATCCTGGGTGTTTTCTCAGCTCTGAATGCCTGTGGCTGGCAGCAAACATTTCTCCTGGAGCCTTCAAAAACCTCTCACAAGATACGCAAGGTGCAGCACGAACGGTTGTCTGGCAGCATGTAAAAATAGCAAATGTCATTGCACGGAGCGTGTGCTGCTTCGGTGGTATTTGCCGTGCTGCACATGTGGGAGCAGGGCCCGAAGGACTGGGGATGGTGGCAGGCGGTAAAGGCCACTCCATGAAGCGGTGGATGGAGATGGAGATGTGCCCCGCTGAAGGTCACGGTGGTGGTGCTGCTGGGGACAGCCCTGTGGTTCAAGAGGGCTGCAGGACAGGCTGGGCCTCCCACCGACCAGATGATTTGATAAAGGCTCGCTTTTCATTGAAATCCAGCAGTGCAGCACCTGCCCAGGTATGGTGAGCTCCAGGCCTCTCGTGCCCCTGAGAGGTCATTGCCAAGGCGGGTGGGAGCGATGGTAGGCTGCTGGAACGAGGAAGACCCTGAGCTAAAAGCAGTGCCAGAAGTGGCAGGTGTTAGTTCAAAGACCCCAAAGCTCGTGCCAGTTTTAGACAGAGAGGTTTGCCCTCTGCAGATTGCGCCCTGTGATGAGGAGCAGGCAGTGTGTGTGTCCCCATGCCAGTGAGTCAGTCCCTCACTGTGGGGACCGGTGTGTCCCCAGGACGGGGTCTGGGTGGCAGAGGTGTACCCAGCAGGGCTGGGATGGCTGTGGCTGCTGGCCACAGAGGCCACAAGGGCCTCAGCATTCATTCCTTTCTTGTTTTTCTAGTAAGAAGGATGCAGCATTCATTTAGTCATTGGCATGTTATTCCAGAGGGAAATTCTCTTGGAAATGCTCTAATGGTAACAAAGGGGCTTAATTCCCCAGCAGAAAGCAGAAGGAACATCGAGCAGGTGCCTGATTTCACAGTCAGAGTGTGTATTTATTGTTTCAAAATGCTTCTCCGTGCCTCGATTTGGTCCCAAGTAACACTTTGATTAATGCAGCAAACCCGTGTGCTGGGGCCTGAGGATGGGCATGAGGACGGGGTAGCTGAGGTCAGCCCCCAGCACCGATCTGGAGCTGAGGTGGAGGTCTGTGAGGGAAATTCTGCCTGGTTGCAGCCCAAGCAATGCCTTCTGCCCCTGTGGGACCCATCGGCCACGTGTAACTCGATTTATCGAGTATTTGCACTGTTGTGGTGCAGCACAGCAGTGGCAGCTCATGCCCAGTGCTGCCTGTGCTGGGCGCATCCTGCCCCAGCCACGCTGAGCTGCTCAGAGAGCACCCGCCAGCATGACGAGGTTGTCCTCCTCCTCCTCAGTGCTCCTTCACTGATCTCACCTCACCTCACCTCTGTGTGAAGGCACAGTATCCTTCCCGGATGGCCCCACTGCCCATTCTTTATTTTCTCTCTGCTGATTTCCCAGGAGGAGCTGAGCCCAGCTGCTCCATATCATGGGAAAGCTTCTGGCAGCAGGCACTGTGAAGCTGCTATGTAAAAGTCACTGCAAAGCTCTGTCGTAAAGTGCACTTGTGGCTTCAGAACATTTTAATTGTCCTTTTAATGCACATTTGGAGGCATTGTAAAATCTTTATGTTCAAGACAGAGCGTTCCCCATGGGCTGGGGACCCGCCTCCAAAATGTGCCGCTGCTGTTCAGGGCTGTGTGTGGCTGAAGGGGGTTGTTTTCTCGGGTTTTTGAAGTGGTGTCAAAGCCACAGCTGTTTTATTGATGAGTCAAAGGGAGCAGCATCCCTTGCTTCTTAGACTGTAAATGCCAGAGTATGCAAACACCTGCCTCAGTAAAAAAAAAAAAACTAAAAAAATATATAAAACAAAAAACCCGGATCACATCACCTCTTGGTTCCCTTCAAGGTGATGTAGGACGCAATTTTTGGCCATGATTGAGGTTTCAGCACTGGGGGCGGCTGTTACAGCTGCACCTGTGCTGTCTCCTGTGTTATCCTCAGGTTTTGGATCCTGCCTCGCTCTGCAGCATCCCGGCTTGTATGAAGGGAGGGAAGTGCTTCATTTCACATTTGTATTCACTGCAGCTGTGCTCAAAGCCGCTCCTGTTTCACTGTGAAGGCTGCTCCCTGTGTGAGCAGGAGGGAAGATCTCCTCCAACATGTGTGCTCGGGGCTGCAGCCGGGCTCCCCACACACCTTCAGGGCTCCGGGCGCTGCAGGCTGCAGCACAGTGCCTGCCTGGGTCCCCGTTCCCTGCCCAGCTCCCAAAGCCCCACGGTTTCTTGTTAACCCAAAATTTAGCTCTTCCCGGGTTGCCAGCACTGTTTTCATGCCCTATTTTGAATACAATCGTTCTTTGTGCCAGCACACTAACAGTCAGCAATACAGAGGGGCTTTGGGGGCTGGGGCTGGCAGGATGCGTTTAAGTGCTTTCCATTTTGCAAGTCATTTGTGTCCTGCACAAATGAGAGAAATTGGGCACCTGTTGTGCAGGATGATGAATATAAGTGGTTGGTGCACACCCCAGTGTTGTTGTGAGCCTTTACACACCCCCAACATTAACTCTGAGCAAAATATTCAAGGGTCTTAGTGGCTTTCAGCTACTTTTGCCAGTCTGCATTAGTAGTGCGTGACTCGGTGCAATTAGCTATCCTAAAACATTTTGCAAAGAGGCTTTCAGTGACCTGTGCCGAGTCCCAGTCCTCTCAGGACATTGCCCAGGTGTTGATCCAGGACATTGTGCCGCCACAACATCTGGCCGTACCTCCTTGCAGCACAGCATTGCCCTGAATTTCTCAGTTGTGTGCAGAATTCAATGGGAGCTGACAGCGTTTCGCTTGAGCAGAAGGGAGGGGGATCTTTGCTACCTGTGCCAGATGGGAGCTTCTGCCAGCGGTGGGAAGCAGTTCCCTTTCAAATTCATTTATCTTCCACTGCTAGCCCTTCTCGTGAGCTGCTCCTCGCAGCTGACTCCACGGTGCCCAGGGCATGCAGTGCAGGGACTTGCTTGACTGCTTTAATTGCCTCAAATTAATTACATCACTATGAATTATATAAGGGTAACATTTTTAGGGAACTAAAGCCTATGTCTAGGTGATAAGAAGAAACTAATGGCATTTGCGTCTCACCTGAGCAATTCACACCCTCCTCGGCTGAACCTGGTCCCTCGTTTTAGGGTCTTGCTTCTTCCGCATGACCATCACCAGGCTTGCTTCTCTTTTCTAAACAAGATATCCTGTACTGGCGTGGGCAATGTTTACTTTGAGTTGATTGAGTTTCAAGTTAAAATTTTCCCCCAGTTTGTAAGATTTTCATGAAACGTAAACCTTTCTGAACTGTTTGTTGAAATACTGAAATTCTCCCGGTTTTACACTTTGTTTGCTCCGTCTGGAATGCCTGGCTGGTTATTTATGGTTTCTGAAAGGAGGCTCCCTGTGCAGCTCCACCAGCTCCTTTCGGGGCCTGCCTTGAGCATCACGGGGCCATCCTGGTCTCTGTAAGCACAGAGGAGCATTTGTTGGTGGAGCCCTGTTACTCAGACCTAGCTGTGAATTTAAGGTATTGTTGGGATCAAGAAGCAACTAACTTTATTTTTTTAATTGGACTTCATCTTTACTATCCAGAATCACTTTGCAACATCAACAAACTTCGTTGTTTTCCTCTTCATTCCTTTTTCCAGATTGTTCACGTACGGACAGGACGGCTGGACACCACGGTGACTCTGCCCACTCTGAAAACACACTATTTACTCCTTTACTCCTGCATTTTGTTTCTTATCTTAACCAATTACTTGCACGACAACCTTTGCTCTTGTCTCATGAAAGACTAATTGTTGAAGGACCCGGTTGAATGCTTTTTGTTAATCCAACCATAACTATATTTCCCTTTTCTGCTTCTTCACAGACTCCTTCAGAGAGCTCCAATTTGAGGCAGAGATTCTCTTGTGAAATGCTCTTCCCCAATATCTTACGTTTATCCATGTGCCTGTTCACTCTACTTTTTAATCCAGTTTCTCCTAATTCATCCTACTTACTGCTCTGTAGTTTCCCTGATCTTCGTTGAGACCTTTTTGGAAAATCGGTGTCACATTAGGGACTTTCTAGTCATCTAGTACACAGAGAGCTACAGAGAGTTTTAAGCAAGAAGTTGCATGCCACAGTTAATGCTGAAGCTCTTTCATCCTCAGGTTTCTTTATGGCTTTTTGGTGACCGCAGCCTGAAATCTGGCATCCCTGAAATAAGCTCAGACAGGAAGGGAGGTCATAGGTGCATTTATCTTGCTTCATTGATTGTCTGGCCTTTAGCTCACTGTGTAGAAAGAAATCTGTGTTTTAAGCAGCACAGCATGCAAAGCACTATGTGTGGCTGGGGATGTTGCTCTTACAAGTTCATTTGGAAATGCCAGGTCTGGGCTGCTGGCGTGTGGCGGGTGCGCTCTGTGTCTGTGGTTGCCATAAGTCTTGCTCAGGCTTACGAGCCACAGCATACCTCGATGTGATCGTTCCTTGAACTGGACAGCTCGTTAATAACGGAGTGCCAGGCAGATGCTCAATGCCATGAAGTCCCTCATGGGAAAGTGATGAATCACACTGAAGTCCAGGAAAATGATAAAGGATCTGAGTTTGACTATGAGTCAATCACTTTATCTAACAAAATGGCACGGCATCATCCCTCTGTTGTCTATAATTCAAGGAAAATCTGTCACAGACTCTTTCCTCTGGTCTTTACAGAGTGTGGTGCAGCCTGACACTGTTATTTGTGCGAAACAGGCATGGAACAATCAGACCCCCCCAGCCATAAATGTGTGATGTAACTAATTGGCAAAAGCACAAATTAAGTGCTAAGGGGAGGGGGATTGCACAATCTGAAACATAAAGTGAAAGGGACCTGAATCCTGAAAAACTGCTGAACAAAGTAAATTATCTCATGATCCTACAAACAGCAATCCCAAGCAAGAACTCTTTGAGCTCTCTGGGTGACAGGAGAGGGCTGTGCCCCTGACGCCCCCCTGGGCTGGGACACCTCTCAGGGCACCCCTGGAAGGAAGCGCCTCTTGTGGCTGACTCCTCGAGGAACAAGTCATCTGCAGATCCCAACAAGGAGAGGGGTGAGAAACTCACCTTAAAGGGGATCTTAGAAGCGCCCAACTGAATTTAGAACCACCCCCCACAGCCCACAGTAAGTCTTGGGTGAACCTTGCCTTTCTGTAATTAAGTTGCTGTTTGTATTGTAATAAACTCTTTAAAATCATTGTGTTAATTGACTAATACTTAAATGCTGATTAAGTGCTGTTAAAAATCACATAATCTAATCTTGTGATTTATCGTAAAAGTATATAATAAATTCTTAATTATTGCTATGTTGCAGTTGTGTAAAATCTATTCTGTGACATGATCCCAGGTCCTTTTTGGAGGGGTAAAGGAGCTGCTAAATGTAGCAGAGTGTACTCTTTGACATCTGCAACTGTTAATACATAACCAGAGTTACCAGGGAGGGGGCAGCTTAGAAAGAAAAGGAACAATAAACGGGAAGAAAAATTATAATAATTTTTGCACTGTACAGAAAATACTCTTTCCTGCTAGGACATGTTGTGCCCGGAGTTCTCCCTGTTCCAGGCTGCCTGTTTTACAGCTCTTTGTCTGCTTTCTGTGATCATAAATCTTGTAAATCTCATTGCTTCCATGCCTTTACACATCCTTCTCAGAAACATTTTCTGCAGATTTTGCATCTGTGATCCTGGAAAATAAATCCCTACGGAGGCTGTTAATGCAAATTGGCTGTGTTTAAGTGAGTGGCTGATGCCCGTCAGCTGTGGTGAGAGGTGGCTGTAGTGTATCTGCTCTAGCTGTAATTAGGGGCTGAACCATGAAGAAGTGGTACGTGGTGTGGTTGAGCTGTCCCAGGCTTGGGGGTGGGTGTGGGAAGCTGCTGAAGACCTGGAGGTCCGGGAGGGCTGATAGGTGACAGGAGTTGTGAAAGAGGAGTGTGAGCATGCTGCAACTGTAAGTTTTCTTATTCCTGAAGAGGGGTCTTGCTGTTTTTTATGCTTGCATCCTGTGACAATTGGGTTGGGGGGTGGCAGAAGCCACAGAGGAGTCTTACCCTTATAGTATGTGAAAGCTGGGAATGATTCTTGAGCTATCTGCAAGGTACATTGTTTTCTCCCCATGTGCATGTGGTACCTACCCACTAGCTGCTTTTCTGTGAGTCGGGATGTCCTTGGTGGTGCAGGTTTTTTTGCTGTGTGCGTGTGCCTCCAGGTGGTTTGGTTACAAGGGGAAGCTGTAGGGTGCAAAGGGGAAGGTAGGAGGGCCACCAGAGTGCAGAGGAATGGAGTGAAATGGCCTCAGCAGCTTCCAAAATCTCAGTAGTGGAGCCTGAGCTGCGGCAGAAGAAGGGATTTGGTGTTCACTTGTAGCTGAGAGCACCCAGTGTCCCACCGGGGCAGTGTACCTGCCCCATCTCCCACTGAGCAGCCTCCAGCTGGGTGGAGAATCTCATCTTCCTTGCCTCTCTGCTGGGAAGTTCCCTGTTTCCTCACAAGATTTTCTCCAGTTTTGCACAAAGAAGCATTTCTTTTTTTTGTGTGTGTGTGTGTAGTCCCTTCCTGTTTCCAGGTGACTACGTTGGGGCATGTGCAGCCTATGTAATCCTAAAGCACTCCAGCTCTCCTTTTCCACTGTAGAATCTTCCTTTTGCCTTCACTATTTTGCTTTTGCAATATTTGAGCATGTAGTACTTTCTCATTCCCTTCTTCCTGGCGTAAGATAAAGTTGACTCAGTGGCTCTTTTCTTTTATATATCTCACGTAAAGTGCAGCTCTCTATCTCCTGCTGCCATGGCTCAGGCTGATAAAGCAGATCATAATGTAGGCTTTTGTCAGGAGGGACTAAGAACTGGGATTCAAAGCTGGGCAGAAAATTTTCTAGTCTGACATGCTGTTCATGCCCTCAATATGTCAGTAAACCTGCTGAGGAAGAAACTCTGCTTCTTCCATGTCTGGAAGATGCTGAGGCCAGGAAGGCTCCTGTGGCTTTTGCTGAGGATAGTTGTGTGGGTTTCCTATCTGATGGTCTCTAAGCAGACACTGCACAACAGCCAGTGGTCCTGCCCCTTCTCAGGCTTTGCTGCAGATCCATGGTAGGGAACCCTAAAACTTGTTCAGCTGCGTTTCATTACCAAGTAGAGTGGGCCAAAGGGCCTGGTGGAAACTCCCCCCCGCCTGCCTGAACTAGAGCTGATACTCAACCCCAAATCCCAGTATGATGGGGCTGGAACAGATGTGTGTATGCTTGTGCCTCTTTCCCACAAGAACGTCCTGTGAGAATAGCTTTGTTGAAGCCAAGAGAACGAGGAAATTTGTAAAAAAAAAAAAAAAAAAAAAAAAAAAAAAAGCAAAACAAAAAAACCTGCTGCTGGAGCATTTCCCAAGAGCAGTGCTGGCTGTTCCCTGAAACTGTGATTCACAGCTGAACAACACTGAGCTTTCCCATCCAGAAGAGCTTTCAAGATTTTGGAACGTACAAGGGGTAGGAGGAAAGGGATGCTCTGCTGTTCTGACCGGAGCTCTCAGCTGTCTCAAAGCTCGTAGCACATACTCCAAAAATATTCTAGCTCTCATCTGTCAGCATTTCCTGGCAAAGCTTCTTTGTCAGAGCATCGGACAAGTTTTGCTGTGATTTCTGCTGGCATGTGCCCGCACCTGGCAGATGGAGTGTTTCTCAAATGCATCCATCTGCATTGCTTGTTCCTCTGCCACATGCCAGCTTCTACCTCACCTGTTTATCTGTCGTCTTGCACAACGTTTGCTTTGTGCCAGACTTCTTTGCATCTCTGTCACTGCTTCCTTCCTGTCTGCATCCATGCTCCATTTGTTTCATGTGAGCAAAATCCCAAATGCACTAATATGGGTGCAGCACAGGTGGCTTCTGACTCTCCAGAACCTCCCCTTTGTGTGCATCTTTGAAGAGCTTTCGTTACTTATTGTGCGCTGCTTAGAGATTTACTATTTCCAGGAACTGCTCTTCCCAACCCTGTGCCAACCTGGCAGTCCCTGTGTCTGTGGCATCTTTAGCACCAGCAAAAACCTGGGCCCTTGGCAGCTGGCAAGTAGGGCCTGGTAGCTTGTAGGAGAGCATGGTAAAAGATGACAGCATGGAGGAACAGTGAAGTCGCAGAGTGAGGACTGAGAGGGGAAGGCGAAAATATGGTGGATGAAACTTCAGATTGCCCCAGTTCAGAGAGTTGCTTGAATGTCTAGACTCTTCTCTAAATGCTTTTAAAACCCCTCCAGACTTTGCTGAAACCTTGAAATGGGGCTGCTTGCACAGCTGAGCATATGCCGGGTGCACCCAGGTATGGTCTGTGGGGATCTTTGAGCCCCGAGCTAGGGTTTCATATGTGCACACCTACTATGTGCTCCTGGTGTGAGGGCTGGGGAGGAAGAAGTGGTTGTTGGAACCGGTTAGATCAGATGGTGTGTCTGTCCTGGGCTGTGCCTGATGGCAGGTGGAAGGGGAACTTCGTGCTGCTTGTTACAGAAATGTCCTTGCTCAGGATGGAGCTCAGGACAAATCCATGCCAAACTCCAGTCCCAAAAGCAGGACGGACACACTGTCCATCCCCATGCAGGCTTGTGTGCAGCGTTGCAGCAATTTTTGGAGATAGCATCCAGCAGGGAGGGACCAGGAGCTCTTAAGGGAACAAATGAAAACGCCTCCTCCCTTCTCGTGGTTTGTAAAACAAAAGGAACTTCTGAGAGCAGTCTCCCAGGGTGAGGAACTGTTGCATTCGATGTGTGGAGTGATGAAATAACTTTGAAGCAGACTGGAGCAGGCTGGGCCATTCCCAGAAGAGCAGTGCTGCCATGATTGCTAGGCTGCCCACAGGGGGAGCAAATAGCTGAGCTGGCCAATGTGATGCCTTGGCAGCAACAGCTTGTGCACTGTAGTTCTGGAGATGTTTGAACTCTTTGACTTGTAGTTCAGTAGTGTTCTGCTTTGATGCTGTGTTGGTTTTACATGGCAAGGTTTTGGTAGCAGGGCTGTGGGGTGGCTCCTGAGCAGAGCCCAGCAGCTGCCCCATGTTGGATCAGAGCCAGCTGCAGACAGCTCCAAAAGGGACCTGCTGCTGGCAGGAGCCAGGCTATGAGTGACGTTGGTTGTGCCTCTGTGAGAGTAGATTTAAGGAAGGGGGACAAAACCTACTGCGTTAACGGCAGCTGGGAGAGAGGAGTGAGAACCAGCCCTGCATCCCCCTAGGGCAGTGCAGCAGGAGAGCAGGAGGTGCTCCAGGCACGCAGCAGCAGTTCCCCTGCGGCCTGTGGAGAGGCCCCTGGTGGAGCAGGCTGTCCCCCTGCAGCCCATGGGTCCCACATGGAGCAGATCTCCACGCTGCAGAGCAGGTGGCTGTGGCCTGGAGGAGACTGCAGCCCATAGAGAGCCCCCGCAGGAGCAGGCCCTGGGCCGGAGCTGCAGCCTGTGGAGAGGAGCCCACGCAGGAGCAGGGAGTCTGGGGGGAGCTGCTGCCCCCTGGGACCTGTGCTGGAGCAGTTTGCTCCTGGCGGATGGACCCTGTGGTACGGAGCCATGTTGGGGCAGTCCTTGAAGAGCTGCTGCCTGTGGGCAGCCCCTGCAGGATCAGTTTGGGAGGGACTCCACGGGGAGCAGGGGCAGAGAGTGACCGAGAAGGAGTGGGGAGGAGGTAGAAGAAAGTGGATGGGGGAAGGTATCTTTACTTTGCTTTTAGTTTCTCGCTGCTCTAATCTATTAGTAATAGGCAATAAATTACATTAATTTCTCTATGCTGAATTTGTTTTGCCCATGATGATAATTTCTGAGTGATCTCCCTGTCTTTATCTCAACCCTTGAGTCCTTTCCATTGTATTTTTTCTCCCTTTCCCTTTGAGGAGGGGGAGTGAGAGGGTGGTCAGGTGGAGTTCAGCTGCCCGGCTGGGTACAACCACCACAGATGTTCACTCTCATCAGTGCAGGCTCCGAGCCATGGGTAGTGTAATCTGCCCCAATTCTCCTGTGGCTGGGCAGTTCTAACATCTCCCGTGATCATGTGCTGCTCCCATTAATGAGCCCAGGTCTCAGCTGTGTGCACACGGAATAACAGTATAACCACAAACTAATTCTTTGCAGACAGCTCTGCTGTGTTACTTCTGGGTATGAAGTAACAGTCCAAAACCTGTAACTAGTAAGACTTCAACTTGGAAAAAGAAATAGGGATCAGTCCCATTGTTATTGACTTATCAACCCATAACTACCATGCTATTGATGTTACCTCCTAGTCTGAAATCCTGCTTGTAGTTACACCTCAATCCCTTAAGCAAAGCAGTACCTACACATCTCATGCTACTTTTCTTGCCACATTTCCTACCTACAGATGATGTAAAGATGACATGATTGCCCTCTTCATGTGGTGCTTTCCAGCTCTGAGACTTGCAGCTTGCAAGTGCTCCTGCCAAGTTAATCAACTCGTGCACCTCCTCCAAAATCTCAGCTATCCCCAAAGCTCCTTTAATAAAACAGATGGGAGATGTCAGAGAAAAGGCTTTTCTTCCTGAAAAATGTGGGTCCGCTAATATCTTCTGTGGTAAACATTCATCGGCACTTACTTTTTAAAGCTTTTCTTCCTATTGCTTTATCTGAGCAAGAAAGAGTACTTAGATTTAGCTGAGCATTATGGTTTCTATTGAAAAGAAATTTTCCATTTCAGTCTTTCTTACCAAGAACTTCTTAATTTCTCATTTTCCAGGTCATGTGAAATCTCAGAAGTCTAGCTTTCTGTTTCAGTTTGGAGAAGAAAGTAATTTCACATTTCTGTATGGAAAATAATTGCTTCCCCCCCCTCAAAAAAGGAATTGAAGCTAGGAAGAAGATATGTTAGTTTGTGTCCATGCCTTTCTGCCCAGTTTTAACTGTGTGTGCAAGCATTTCCCTGATTTGAAGAAAATGAGAATCTACAAGAAAAAAAAAAACACTCTTCCCGTGTGGTGTCAGGACGTTTTAATTTTGCTAGGAACCAGCTTCTGCCTCATGCTTCCCAGTATGAATTGTATTTGCAAATCTAATGGTTTTCCCAGTGTTAGGTCTAACCAAGAGAGTCCTCCCATAAAGCCAAAGTGGTTTATTTAATAGCTTTTATCCTATTTTAAGCGTGTAGACAAAATACAGATGCTATCAAGTACCGCTTTCCTCTTTTCCCTGTGCATGGAGCCTGACTGCTCGTGCTTGAAAGGCTGGAGCTGAAGTGTAGGGAAGGAGCTGAAACACCTGGAGCTGCCCCATCTGGCTCTGCTGGAGGACACTGATGGGATTAAAACAGCTGTAGCTTGTGGTCAGAGCCTTTCTACAGCAGTAGTAACAGCAATCCGGTTCCCTGGTCCCACATTCAGATCTTCAGTTCTCCCTTTTCCCGATATGAATGCTCTTTCCCAGTTCCCGTAGCCAATCTTGAGCATGGCATGAAATTCTGCAGGGCATTGCTTGTCTCAGTAAAGCAGAAAGCTGCGAGGTCCTCACTCCTGCAGCCAGCTCTCCAATTCTGGGTGCTTCTGTCCCAGTGTCTGCTCTGGGTTTTGTGACAGTGGCTTGATGTGCTCTCTTCCTGCTGCTCCGCTTTGGGCTGTGCTCTGCCCAGCTGCTTTTCCACTTTGAAGCATGGATGAGCCTGTGATCAAGCAAAGTTTTGGCTGGCTCCTATAGGGAAGGTGTCTTTTGGCACACTCCCCATCCCAGGGAATGTGGAGAGGTTACAAAAGTCTGCCATGCAGGCTCCTACCAGCAGGGAAAGAAGGAAGAAAATAGGATTAAAACCAATTTCCTCTGTATTTCCAGTTTTTAGGCCGTTAATTCTTCCTGGACGCTGCTGTTGCTTAGAATAGCAATCTAAGAAGAATTGTTGTCTTGGCCAAAGGTTCAAGCTCTCTGGGCTGTTCAGCTCACCCAAATGTACCTCCTGTCTCTGGCTCTGCTTTGTGTCAACACTTTCAAAATTGCAGCTGCACTGGGGAGCAGAGGCTCTTCTCTCTGGAGGTTTGCATGGCTGTGGTCATGCACACCGGGCGAGCCGCTACCAGCTCCTTCCATGGCAGCCCTGGGGTCTTCTCATAGGCTTTTCTTGGCTGTTGCTGCAGATGATGATACCAGAGGACAGTCCTCTGTGTGCCATGAAGTGATTTGTTGGCAGTGTGTTACCTCTGCCTTGCAGCAAGCAGTTCAGAAATCAATTTCCACAATCTTTCTATCAGTAGCTTTTCAAAATGGGAGTCAGTAGTCTTTCGCATTAGTCCTGACAGGAGCACATCCTGGAGTTTCATAGAATCACATAATTCCTGTTTTCGTACAGTACATCATGGTCCTCTACAAAAAGTCCATGACCAGATCACAGGGATGCTGGTCTCTCCTTGCCTATTCCTTCCAGGTATTTTAGCTTTGGGACCATCTGCTGGGATTGGAGTTTATGGCTCTAATAGGGATGGAAAGGGAAGAAGATGACCTTCTGCCTTGATTTTGTGTTGCCCCCACCCTGGGTTTCTCATGCTATGAGGGCTGGCTGGGTGCAGGCAAGGCTGCTTGGATTTCCTGCTTTCCACTTCTGTAGTTTATTCAGATGCATGGACAGGAGAGGAGGATTACCGTAAAGCCAGCCCTTGCCTCTTCAGACTGAAGAATCAGGGTGGGAAATGGGGGCCTGTGAACCCTGAGCTGCCTCTCTGACCCCTTCTTGGGAAAGGACCCAGAGGTGTTTCCTCTTCTGAAGCAAGCCCTTGAAGAGGGGGGTAGCTGTCTTATTTTAAGACAATTAAGACTTTGAGTAATATACCAGGGTGCAAACTGCAGGTTGGTCTTAAATCTTTCTGGGAAATAAGAGGAGTATATGGCTGTCTTGACTTTGAGGGAGAATGTGGAATTTGAGCTGGGCAGGTGCAGGAAGGGTTAAGTATGGCTCTTCCCTTGGTGGGGAACAGGGAAGCTTGGCTGGGGCTCATCCGGCCTGGTGGAGCAGAGACAGGCATATGGGTGAAGACAAGGGGAGGAAATGCTTCTTCAACTGAAATACTGCATTAGACCACTAACATGAGGTGGGGACGGTTTGGGGGGTTTCTGGGGACCCTGCCTGCCTGAGCAGCTGCTCAGAGGAGGCTGTAGGGACAAAATCTGAGTTGTTCTTGGGACTGAGGTTGATTGTGTTTACAAAAGCAGTGTCTGCCCTGTCCCATACTTCTGTTGTATCCCAGATAACAAACTTGTTTCAATCTGTGTCAAGCACTTCCCAGCTCCCAGGCAGCTGGGGCCAGCTTGATGCGAGCAGGAGCTTGCTCAGGGGATGTGAAATCCTCAGCTCCACAACTAGCCATGGGGCTCTGATGCTTCAGTGCCTTTCCTCACTGCAGATTAGTTCAGTGATTAATTCTTGCTCTGAAGAACCAAATGGCTGCAGAGGAGAGCAGCTCTGTGGGTGCTGTGCACCGTCACCTCTGTCCTGTATTACACTGTGCACCGCTCCCCATCCCAAAGGAGCTGGCAGCACCCACACCTGGGACTCTCGCTGCGCTGAGAAACTTCCATGGGGAAAGGAGTGTAGGCAGCTACCCTCCTATCTCCAAAACACAGAGCTTGGAAAGCTCTCCTTTCTGGAACTCATCTCTGGCTCTTTGAATCTTGGCACATCCTACTGAGTAATTCCCCTCCTAGGCTGGGAAGCTTTAATCCAGCAGGGTGGAGGAGTGCAGTAGGGGATGGAGTACTTTTTTTCCCTTTTTTTTTTTTTCTTTCATTGTGTTATCAGAACATGCCCAGCAGCACTACTTGCTTGGGCAGCTCTAATTTTCTCATTGCTTCTAGTCAGACCTGCCTGGCATCTCAATTCCTCCATTAGCCATATTTTCTGTAGGATAAGAGGCAACAGCACAGCTACCCCCGGCTTTTGGGGGAGCTCTGTGTTGTTTCTCACCTGCTGGTTTTCCATGACATTTCCACACAGACAAGTGGAGCAAAATGACAGAGCTGCTGCCGGCTGATGTGTGAATTAATGCTGCTCCTCAAGCACCATCCGAGTGCTGGAGGGAGGATTTAGTTGTCCCTTTAGGCTTGCTGTCCTGGTGTCCTGCCCTCCTGGTCTTGTTTCTGATATGTTCTCACCTCGTGAGTCCCACAGGACTGTAGCTCAGGCATGGAGCAGAAAAGCTGATGGGGATGGTGTCCATTAACAGCTGCTCCTTGGCCACTGATGGGTGCATGGCCAGTGCTTGCTCAAATGGCTTCACCCAGTCCTGCTCACAGTGCTGCAAAGGCAGGTGGCTGCTCTGCAGCAGCCCCGATGCAGCTGTGGGAAACTTCAGAGCAAGCAAGGAAAGGGGACACAGCTCTCAGCAGGAGCAGAGCTTTTCTTGAGAACACTTAGTGAAATATTTTATATTTTTCCACAGCTTACCCCATCCTTGTTCTTTACTACCTTGTGTCTCCTTGCAGCTACTGTATTTGTGTCCTGCTAATTTCCTAAGTGGTACTGTAAAAATAAATAGAACCTCGTTGATTTTTCCTATTGTTATTAAACGTGGTGTTGGGATTTTACTTTAAAGAACAGAAAGCAGTGTAGAACTGGCAGAAAGGCTCGCTACAAATCTGTGTGCCATAGGAGATGGCTCCAAGTCCAGCGAAATGATCAACCTCTATCTCAGTGGACTCTTCAGTCAGGCCTGTAGCTCTATCAAATTCCTTGTTTGTTGCCTCTTTCAAGGTTATCAAATACCTTGTCATCACCTTGTCACCTCCTCAAAGGTCAGGATTTGTACAAGTTTTTGTCCTTTGGAGGACCAGTCTCTTTAAAACCCTGCCAGCATGTCACAGCCAGCCTCCTTTTGAAGAGGGTGAAGTTGAAGTAGCAGACTGCAAGCACTAAGATATTAATTTCCTCATTTTTATGCAACTGTGAACTGGTTGTCGGCAACCTCTGAAAGTGTAATGTCAGCTGTTCTCTTGATGTCTGTGAGTGTAAGGATGCCCTGGTGCCAGCCCCAAATGACTGCTCATCTTTGCACCTGTGGGCAGGCAGCAGCATGCAGCTGTCCTGTGGTACCTCTGTCTGTGGTACCTCTTCTTGCCATTTTTATCACAGCTGAATAAGGTTGTATTGTGGAAGAAAGAGCAGAAGACTCCTGTGGGGCTGTCTGTGTTATGACTGCTCTGGGGAGCTTGTGTTGTGGGCCAAGACTTTGTCACGGTGGCCTGCAAGGGTTTGTAAGAAGAAATTGGAATTGGTCTCTTAGGCTTTGGGGTGCTTACTTGTCATTTGTTTTTCTGTTTTTATAACACTTTGCAATGGCTGTTGCTGAACAAGCTTGGTGGTACCTCCATGGTGGCAGTGGTAGGAGCAGGGGTCTGCCAGGAGCTGGCCGGAGGTGCTGAGCAGGTCTTTGTGCTGGGGATGAGAGGGCTGCAGGAGAGGAGCACGGCTGTCCCTGCCTCCTGCACATCTATCAGCTGGGGGATTTCTGTCCTCACAAGCAAGGGATTTGTATGTCACGCTTAATATTGGATCTTATCACGCTGCTTAAAGCAGCTGGCATCTGAAGCTGAAGCTCTCAATCTCTGTTTTTGTGTGAATACAGACTGAGTGGCAGGTAAGCAGCTCCTTTCTCTTGGGCACTGTGGTTACCCTAGCAGCTACTCTAGGTGCTGTAGCAGCATCATTAGTCCTGGTCTGCAATGTATTCCGAGATCTCTAAATAGATAGAGGTTTGATTAATGCCTTTGCCAATCATGGTTTAGTCTGGCCAGCAGCCCTACCTTGTCTGACCCCAATTTCAGTGCTTCTGATGGGAATGGCTCTGTTACTCCCCCTACCTCTCCTGCAGTCTCTTCTAATAAATAATCCAGCATCAGGGGGGAGGGGGAAATCCACTGTGTTTTAAAACTGAGTTTTTCTGTGGGTGTAGGAAACACTTGCTCATGAGGGTTTAGATCTTTCTCTCTTGCAATGGAGGGTGATTTGTGTGGCCCTGTGCAGTGCTGAAACAAGGCCTTGAGTTCGATCTTTCCCATGCATCATTGCTGATGTTTCTGTCTGCTAAAAGAGGTTTGGCCTGACTGATGAAAGCTTCATAACTGCTGTTGCAGAGTGAGTTGATAACAGCAAGGGAGCAATCTGTAATCCTCAGGGATTAGTTCCACACTTGGGGTGTGTTATTTACTATATTTTATGAAAACTTCGCTTACTGTGTCTATCGAGAAGAGAGTGAGCAGCTGATGAGGCACCAAGCTGAGGGATGTGCTCAGGTCCCAGCTCTGTTAATCCTTTCTGTGCATGACCTTGCACAACTTGCACGACTCCTGTCAGAAAGGATTCACCTCCCTTAAGTTATCCATGTATCCAACTACAAGTCCATCTGGAGCCAGTCCTTCAGGCTCCCTCTGAGCTGGTGTGGAGCTGGAAGCTTCTGGAGAGCTGGGCCCCAGTGAGCAACGTGCTTAAAAACTCCAGACAATATGCAGCTTGGAGGTGGCAAAATATCCCAGAGCAGTGAGATGCATGTACCCTGGGAAGAGGATCACCTGGATGGTGACTTATGCCTCAGTTCAGACACGGTTGTTGTCACCGCTGCTGTCCCCAAAGAGCTCCATCCCTGGTGCTTTGCTCGTTGTGGCTGACTTGTGGCTGGGGACGGCTGCCTTGTCTCACAGCTGTGTTGGAGCAGCCACCTGGGAGCAGAGGGGGAGCTATAAAGGGCTTTAAAGTGCAAGATTCAAAATAAAGCAGTAACCTTCCCAGCAAGAAGAAATCTGATCTGCTTAGAGAATAATCTTCACAGGCCTTCACCTTCCCAGGAAGCCTCAGGGCCAGTTACTGATTCCTCCTCCTCCCTAGCACAAGTTCCTGGCTGTTGTCTGGGGCTAAAAAGGGGCATTTTGGGTACTGAAGCACCTGGGCTCTCCCCCCCTGAGCTGAGGAGGGTCCCTGCAGTAGCACCCAAGAAATGCCCTGGGGAAGGAGGAGCAGATTTGAATGTCCCCTCTGCAGTCATCCCTGTGATGAAAGGATGCCAAGGGCTGTAGCAAACCCGATGGACTCTGAATCTTTCCAAGAACTGCTGAGGGGAAATGGGGAAAAAAAGAAGTCCAGCCTGTGCTAAGAGGCTGAGTCTCTTCCTGGAGTTGCTAGTTCCCCTAAAAAAGGAACTAGGTTTCTCCTATGGTTCATGATTCATCTCCACATACCAGTCATGGTGGCATCTCCTGTAGGATGCCTTCTGCTCTTGTATGGCTTCTTGAGATGGATGGATCTGGAGTCACCCACCAGGGGTGGCAGGGGGTGTCCTGGGGGATGCAAGAGTGACCAAATCATTTCCCAATAAGCTGTCACTTCCCAGGAACATGTGAGTCCTGGGATTATTGACAAGCTTATCTGCACCATGAGCCTGAGATAGTTGCAGCAGAAAGAAGAACAGAAAGAAGGCATACTTGACTTCCTTCCTTCTTAGAAGCTAATAAGGCTACAAATAAATCTCACCCCTCCTCAGTTTCTGCAGAGTGACTAGATCTTTCCCCTGCATGGGGCTGTGTTCCTCAAACCCAATACCCTCTTTTTTCCCTTTGGTTTCTGTGGTACTGCAAGGGCACATGGCTTATCTCAGAGGGATGCCCTGTTGGAGGTGTGTTTGGCCATGCTCCTTGTGCAGCAGTTATTAGATGAGCAGGTTTGCTCCTGTTGCTGCATTAATGAAGAATGGGGCTGTGGGGACAGGTCTCACACCACGGGAGACTCAACATCCCACCAAGTTGTGGCATTAGCATTCGAGTGAATTAACACAACCAGAAATGCGCGCACCAACCATGAGAAAGGATTTCAGTAGCAATATTGTGTTTAAAAAAAAAAAAGTGCTTGTGCTAGCAGGGTTGTGTAAGCATCACTTGTCAGGTTGGGGATGTATTTAAAAATTTCTATGTGCCAGTAAGAAAAGTCTGCTGGGGATTAAAAACACAAAATAATGACTAAAAGCCTTCGTAAGGCTTTAGGGTTTTCTGCTGTCAAGTACTGCGTTGGTTAATGATCGTGATGACTACAGGAACGAGTGAAATTTATTATTAAAACAGTTTTTCATGTAGAAGTAAATCTTCATGTATTGTGGAAAATGTCTGGGAAAGATGCTTATGTTCAATATGCATCAAATACAATTGCTGAAACATTTTTAAGGACTCAGGATATACGGTGCTCAATGTTTCTCCTCCATTACAAGTATTTCTAAGAAGGTATGTGCAGTAGTGTCGGTACGTGACAATCCTTTGGTGGCTTCATGCCCGTGACAACTCATGCTTGAGTCATCAGCTTGGGCAGCTATTTTAAGTTTTGAGAGCTCAACTTTTATTTTATTTATTTATTTTAAAATCCTGGTAACCATATTAGGCAGGGTGACCTGCAATGAAGTAGTCCATCCTGAGAGCACGGATGTGTTACACTTTTGGATTCGTGACTCTGTTCTGAGCAGTTCATCCCATTTTCTCATGTCATCTGAATGTCCTTTCAGTTTGTTGCAATCTCTTAAAACCTTATTTTGTACTCCTGCCGCTTACAGGTGTGTTGCATTGTACCAGTCATACTTCTGATAATTCACTGCACTGTTCTTCAGCTCTTGTTTTCCTGGCTTCTGGTACCTGGTACCTGAACAGGTACCTGACTGAGGGAAGGTGGTGGCTGTCCGTAATGGGGGAACTCTGTTGGAAGAAGTCTTTCCCCCTTTGATTTGGATGGAACCAAGCTGAAATCAGACAGAAATGGGAGCAGGTTCTGGGAAATGAGCACTGTCATCCTGCCCACACTGCCTGTGTTTGCTGTTGTCATTACTCTTTGTTTGCTTGCCTGCTAAGGACTGAAGTTATGATTATTTTTTAAAAGTGATCTGATAAAGGCTAGTTTTCAAAATCTGTCTTCAAGGTAGTAATTATCTTGTTTCTTGCAGAAGGCTTGCAGGTTAATGTCTAAAAAGTTGTAATACAAGGCAGCGATTTTGGTCTCCTGTGACTTACGTGCTCAATTTTTATCCTCATGATTCAGTACAGATGTGGTACTGCTACACAGCAGGGAACTGCGCACCCTGGCCTGCCCTGCATCCCGTGGTGGTGTAGGGCTAATGCTGCCTTCCTGTCTGTTTCGTTGTGTGAGGGTGGCTTTTTTTTGTTTGTTTGTTATTTCTTGCGGCACTGGGAGCAAACGGTAATTAGGCCTCTGGTTTCTGAGGTAGTGCGGGAAGTGGCTTTTGGTGCTTCCAGAGCAGGGAAATCACAAAATCACAGAATTATAGGGGTTGGAAGGGACCTCAAGAGATCATCGGGTCCAACCCCCTTGCGAAAGCAAGTTCCCTAGAGCAGGTTGCCCAGGTAGCCGTCCAGGCGGGCCTTGAATATCTCCAGAGAAGGAGACTCCGCAACCTCCCTGGGCAGCCTGTTCCAGTGCTCCGTCACCCCCACCGTGAAGAAGTTCTTTCGCATGTTGGTGCGGAACTTCCTGTGATCCATTCTGTGGCCATTGCCCCTTGTCCTGTCCCCACAAACCACTGAAGAGAGGTTGGCCAAATCCCTCTGTCTCCCACACAAATGAAGGCTGTTACTTTTGTTTGGTGGTGGGAGGAGGGATGGTGAGGCGAATGATGTATAGTCTGAGTTGAGCCTCTTTCCTGAAGGACATATAAAAGGAAGAAAAGGAAAAAACGTAATGAAATTCCTAAATCAAATTGGCCATAACTGCAGTGCTGGTTTCTAGGCTGACCTCTCCTGGCTTCCTCTGCCTGCTGGCGAAGACCATACAGCTCTTCTCACCCTTCTGCTCTGTCTGCAATACAGGCCCCAGCCCGCTGGTTGCTTCAGGCGTGCTTCTTGCTTTTCCCTTCTGCTGGGGAAGAACTGGGGCTGTAATGGAGGGCTGAGGTAGAAGCTGGGGTTGGGCGTGGCCTTCTGCACCGGGGTCTTCTTGCTGCTGAGTGTCTGTGTTAGCCAGATGTTGTTGGTCGCTTTTGGGTCTCGATGAGCAGCAGCGTCTTAGTCTCTCCTTATGGGTCTTGGTAGGGCCCTCCTTGTAATATTGACCTTGTCCTGCCTTAGCGTGGAAGAACAGCGTGTTCTTTCACTGGCACTTATGTGCTGTGCCCAGCAGAGCAGCTCTCTGTGGGCATGAAGGCTGCCTCCTTGGTCAGCTCGTCAGGAATGCTCTGGGACTTTGAAGTGCTGTGTTTGGGAATGGGCTGTGTGGGTTTCTCTGGTCCTTCGGGGTTTGAAACAGTCACGGCCAGTGCCTCTGTACAGTGCCAGTGGTGTGCGGTGCCATTTACCGTAAGGCTTCTTCATTTGCAAACGCTGCTTGGAAGGCCTTTGTGGTAGCTGCTCTCGGTGGATTTGGAGGAAGGTGAAATCAATCTGCCAAAATCCAGTGTCCCATGAGCTGAGTTTCTTTTGGCACATTAAATAGAAGCAGTATTGTTGACAATGGCTTGCCTTATTCCCTGTGCTTTTGGGGCAGGGGGAGGGAAATCCCTGCTTGTGGCAGGGACATCTTTCTGCCCCATGCCCACCCACACTTCAAGATCAGTCAGAAATACTGGCAGTCTTTCATTTTTATCTGCTTGCAAGTGGTCAAAGCTCCCTTGAAACAGAGAGTAGCAGCACTTTACTTTGTGTGGAATGGCCTTTGCCTGCTGTCTCTTCTCCCCTCTAATTTACCTCCATAAACTGGGGATATTGTCTTGCCATAATTGGAGGTGAGATGGCACCGCTGTGTCCTGACTTATGAGGAGCATGAAAGAGAAGAGGGCTGGAGGTTGACCTGCTCCTGATGTTGGAGGCAGAAGTTGCTGCTGCTGCGAGCTGGATGGGAATTACAGAGCTTTCTAGTCTGAGAGCTTAAAAAGAGGAAAGGTTTTGTATGGAAAGTTAAACTTTTTAAAATTTTTTATTTATTTATTAAATAAGCAGGTTTTTGAGCATACAAAGCATTCCCTGGGTATTAAAAACACCCTGGTCCTTTAAGCACTTTTTACAAAGCCCTTGTCTGGGAATAAATATAATTTCAGGAAGCACAGAGCTAATTGCTTTCATTTGTGTTACTGTAATGTTTTGGGGAACAAAAATTTAAACTGGTTGTAAAGATTAATATTATGCTAAAAATAACTGAAGTTAGAAAACTTTTCAACCAAAGAACTAAGCTCAGGCTAGCTTTCTCAAAATACCCTGCCATATGTTTCCCCCCAGCACCCTCAGCAAAGAAGGTCCAGCATCAGGAGTGCTCATATGGTAGGGTACAATTACATTGGTAATGTAAAAACAAAACACCACCAATCCTCTCAGCTTCTGTGGTGCTCTTCTCAGTAAGATCTGCAGGCACTTCTGTAACATTTCAATTTTATTTTTTTCTTGAGATGAGGATTTTAAATCTCACTCTCATAACTCCCTTTTCTAATTTAGGGCCAAAAAGTTATTTCAACTCTTCCAACAGCAGCCTCTGCACTGCACGAGGCATTTGGGCTGGGTGAGAAGTTTCCTGGAGCTGCCTTGCAGGGTGGACATCTCCCTGGGGAGAGGAGGGAGAGGAAGGCTTCAGCAGAACTTGTGCTGAGCCGACAAAGGATGCAGAGATGTCTTTAGCCAAGGGAAGTTGTACTGCTTCTCCAGAAGTCAAATTGCATACTACAGTCTTGAGGGTAGTCTACAGGAAGCTCATTTAATAACTACTTAACGTGAACTATTCTTGTAACAACGTCAGGAACTACAATTATCAACAAGCGCATTATCCAGTATTTTCCTGATGAAAGGGAGTAGAGGCTGCAGTACATGCTGGGGGAGCCTGCCAAGGTCAAGAAACCACTCTGAAGGCCTCAGCCAGGGTCCTCGCCATCAGGCCTGGTTCCATGGCGAGCTGGAGATGTTCACCACGAGGTTGGCTGGAAAGCCTCTGTGGTCCTCTCTGCCAGCAGCGCTACCGCAGAAATGAGCGGCATCTTCACTGGCTGAGCCAGACAGCTGTTTTATTGAGACAAGCATTGGTTTTGTGTCACATCCCTGCTTTCAAACCATGGGTTTTCTACCTCTGACTGCCAAAATGTCAGTCTTTTGAGGGGAATGGGGGAAGCGAGCAAAATGCCTCAAGTTTTAAAGATCAAAACAACAAATACAGAATGCCATTCAGCCTGACTCAGGAACTGTTTTTCTTTAAAGCCAGTGGGAAAACATTTAGAAAGCACACAAGGCAACAAAACAAATGTGCAAGCAAAAGCTGTTTCTCCCCACTGACAGTCTACCCACCAAAAATGGGATTCTCCAGTTCAAAGCCTGGCTCTTCGGGCTGGGGAGGCACAGAGTAAAACTAAAGCTGCCTAAAACAGAGCGACTCGTATTTCCTCTAATGGCCCACTTTGATTTCAGCTCCTGTTTTCCCTGGAAAGCAAGCAGTGTCTTATTTCTTTTGGATATAATAGGTTTGGGGGATGCCAGAACGTTTTTCATTTCACAGTCCTCTCTGACTTTAGGCGTGTGAGCAGCGCTGTTGTTCGGAGGGAGAGGCTCCACCACGTGCAGCTGGGGACTGAGCCCCGTGAGACTGGACAGACTTCAGTGGCATTTTTGGCTCTGCGGTTGAGTTGCTGCCTGAGGTGGACTTGTGCATCAGGTAGAAGTCTTGAATTAGAAATAAGTAGTGAATTTGGAGGGAGACCCAGGATATGCGAGCACTAGCGAGATAGGGATCCAAACTGTCACCGGCTTGGCTTCATGTTGGCAGGCTCCTGGTGAAGTGTGGGCTTGTGGCAATACTCCTGAACGAGGGTGCGTAATGCTTCACCAGGCCGAAAGCCTGCTTGGTCAAAGATGATCCTATGAACCTATCACACCAGACATGTGTCTTGCATCTTACAGCCATGGTGTTTGAAAGTACTTCTGGGATTTTATTAATAGTCAAAGTTGCAGTCTCTCCACCCGTTCAGTGTGTCCTGCTTGCATCTCCACAGCTCACTGGAGGGGCAGAAGGAGATAAGGAAATAAGACAAAATCTGTGCCCAAAGGAGCTTCTTTGGCGGAACCTTTTGAAGGAAAGGCTTCTTTGACTTGTCCTTAGCAGGAAGGAGGATGTCAGAGGTGAGGCCTGTGAGCTGAGTGCTCCATCACCCTTACTGGAGAGCAGACCCTCGGGGAGGCACGGGCTGGGGGTGTTTGGCAGAGGTAGAAGCTCCCCCCTGAAGCCGCTTGATTTGGAAGTATGCTACTTTGTTTTGTTATTTGTTTGTCTTAAAAAATCTGCTTCCTGTGGAAAACATCCTTCTTTAGCCTCCTGAGCTGCCAGAGGAGTTTTTGTGTTACTCTGCTGCAGCTGGTGGAGTGATGAAGTGAGTGGCTGGTTCCCCTTGGTCTTCTAATACTTGCTGCATAAGGAGTAAAGAGGAGCAAGCGTGGCTTTAGCTGACTGGGTCCTCCGCGACTGCTGGAAGCTTATTATTCTGACTCTACATCATCTGCTGGATGAGATGCTTTAAGTAAACACCAGTGACACCATGAGAAACCTGAAAAATCTGTGTTGCTGGGGTTTTCCTATATCGACACTGGGATAAAAACAAAAGCTAAACAAAAAGGAATGTCAGGAATTCCTGAACAGCTTGTTTGCATCCTGATTAGCTTGAGGATTGTGGATATTGGGTTGTGCAACAAAAAGCCGTGAGAAGAAATACTGTGGTTTTAAGAGCATGTTGCAGAAAGTTTTAAGCAGATGAAGCTGCTTCAATAGTGCCTTCCCAGGGGAGATGTTCATCAGTATCCAGCAGAGCCTGCAACCCTTATTCCCTCTTTGTGTTGGTCACCATTAAAACCCATCCAGGAGGTGAACAGCAACTCTCAGCAGCTTTCTGTCCCCAAAGCAGCAGTCTGGGGGGATGCTGCAGTGTAGTGCATAGCTAGGATTTGGTATGCCCAGCTGGGACTGAAATGGATGGATGCACTTTTGGGATTGAGCATGTGCTAGATTTAGAATTAAACAGTAACTTTGTCTAACTCGAATTGCACATGTAGTGCTCATTGTTGTGGTTTATGGCTATTTTTTGAATCGCAGTATCATGTAGGGCCTCTGGCTGCAGTGGGGATCTTGTTAAAAAGGCATCCTGTAGGGGGACGTAATGAAAGACGATCATTTGAGGTGATGTACGACTTGATTGTTCTGATTTCTTGTGCAGGGCATTTTAGAGGTAGAACTGCTTAGGAAAAGCTTCTGGGGAAAGGTCAAACCAGGCAGATGTGGTGCTGAACTCCTGGAAGATGGCACAAGTATGGTCTCTAAATTAAAGACATCTGTGTAATGACATCTCTCTGCATGCCCTGTTATCTGTTTGGTGTGCTTCTTGAGCAAAACTGTGCCTTTGGAGAATGTATTGAGAGAGAATGACAGAATGAGATATTGGCTATTGTTATGAAGTGGTCTCACCCCACTGCATGCACAAACGTGAGGGCATGGCCAAACTTTCTTAGAAATTGTAGCTGGTTCCTGAGAAATTATGAAAAAATTCATGAAGCTGTAAGAATCTTAGAAACCTCAGAAACCTAGTGAACAGTTAATAAACTCAAACCATGAAGTAAAGCTACACTTCTTTTTTTTTTTTCTCCTAGTGAGTGAGACAGTCTTTTCATGTAAGAATGAGAACTTGTCACCTCCAAAATTCATGGCTTTTAAATCTCTATTTTCATGAACCATGGATGCTTTTCATAAGCTATATGAATATTTCGCTTCTCCTTGGCATGCTGCTATGGACACTCTCCCTGTGTGCTCCCTGGTTCACCCACCTGCAGATCCCTCCCCTTTGGATGTTACACACAAAATGAGGCACCATTGCTGCTAACAGGAGCTCTCGGAGTTTAAAATCTCAAATGTGATGTAGTGTTCAACACGCTGCACAGGTTTTTAATTACCTCACAGTGATCAGCAGTCCAGAAAATCTCATCAAACCAATTAAAAAATGTGCACCTGGCTGAAGGCTGCTGCAGGCTCCAGGAGCTGCTTTAGTGCAAAGCCCTGTTTGTGCCACTGCACCGAGAACTTGCCCCAGCCTGGGCAGCTCCCACCGAAGGGAGGAGAAGCCTTCAGCTTTTTGCACTGTGCTCCTCTCTTGGGTGAGGAAGAAAGGCAAAGTGCTACAGGTATCAGGTCGTAAGGATGACTGCTTGACTGGATTTGTTTGTTGAAAGCATTTGCATTTCATTTGGCTATATTAAAATCCATTTAAAGCTGATAGTGGAGGTTATGATAAGATTAGGATTAAGATAATGATGGCTAGTGGATGACAAGCAGTATGGAAAAGAGAAACTGCTGCTTGTCACCGCCACCCTGGCACACTCATCTTTTGTCACTTTGTTTTCCCCAGGAGACAGTAAGACAGACACCATCCTCAAGCTTCACTGCTCCAATTCACGACTGCGAGCAAAGAGAAAGCAAAGATTTGGTGTGAAACAGAGCCGTGCTCAGGAACATCCACTTGTGTGGGGAGTGGCACCTGGTGTCATGTGTAATTACTTATCCTGCCTGGATCAAATGGATCATCATAAAATAAGTGCTGAGCTACGTGAACTCTCGCAGCTGGGGTGAAAGAGCAAGTACAGTTGTCAGGGTTTTTAACATACATTTCCTTGTCAATTTTGGAGGTTAATGGTTTAATCCTGTTAATGATTTTATCTATCTCAGTATTTTTTAACTCAAACAGTAATTGATTTGTGTTTACTCAAGCTGCTGTTATTATTAGCTACAGTAGTAATATTTCCTGTAAGAGCTCCCCTCTCTGGGCTGAGGCCCTAAACTGTGTGGGCTGTGGCTTTTCTGACTCCTGAATTGCTCCTGTAGTACAGTTTCTCAGAAAGTGATTTGACCCTGGAGCTTTGGTGTTAGTTTCCTATGTGACTTGTGTAGGTGCCCTGCTCACCTTGCGTGATCAACTGGAATGAACGTGGCACTTAATGAAAATCATTAACTAGAGCAGGCAAAGCGATACAGAGCTTTTTTGGCACTTTGTTGTTCAAGGAACTGAGCTCTGCTTTCTAGGTAGGAAAGGTACAGAAGGAATTGTGCCCAGGAGCACGTGCACGCTCCCACACCACCCACCAGCGTGTCTTAGCCCTCTCCTCACTTCATCCTAGTGACTGCAGTCCCAGAAATGTGTGGGGAAGGTTATTATTTGTTTTTCTTAGTGCAAGAATACAGCATGTGGGCTTTCAGTACTGCTGCAATCTGTTCAATAATAGCAGTAATGAAGAGGAGCACCTGTCTTGATGTTAAAGTGATCCTTTTGGTTCAGCTTTTTTTTTTTTTCCCCTCATTGTCCATCAAGCTGGGAGAAGGGCACTGCACAAGCTTTTGAGATGTCACAGCACTGCCTGTGGCTTTCATGTGGCTGCACAGCCACGCTGTCCTTGGAGAGACTTGGTGGCAGAGTTGGCGTCTCGTGCTGCTCCTGTGCAAAACCTGAAAAAAGAAATAGAGCAATAAAATGTAGAGGTGTTTAGGGAGCAGTCCAGACTGGGCCTGGGGGGAAGGCTACTTATTTGTTCTTACATTTCAACTCTTCTGCTGTGGAAGAGCAAGGGGAACAGGGAGGCTTTGGGCTTCCATGGGACACTGCCTTTGGTTGAGGGGCTTGTGAGTGGGGAAGTTGGCTGGGCTCTTCTGCTCACTGAGCTCCTCAGGGACTGGCGTGTCCCTGTCAGCGATCGACTGATTGCTTTGGCACGATGGTTGATTGCAATGCACTCCAGCCACCGAAGTCCTAAAAATCAGCTACTGATTTGTCTCTTTATCTTGAGTATTCCCAAGAAATGCCTTGTTTGTGGATTTCTGGCTCAGCTACTCTCTAAACATCATAAAGAAGTTAAATAAGGGGAGTGTTTTTGCTTGAATATAGTTTTCTTTATGGTGGATACAGAAAATCTGAAAGACTTTTTTTTTTTTTTTTCCCCTTTGCAAAGTGACATCTAATTTAATCTTTCCTGGAAGACCGTAGGTCACCTGTGGAGCTCTTTTATCTGAGTCATGAAGACAGGGAATCAGCTGTGCACAAACTGCTTTTTTCTCTCCCCTGGGCTACTTAAAACATTTTTTGAGCACGTGACTTCTGCTAACAGTCATATGTTTCTCCTGATGAAAAAGAGGTGTGGAACCGTCTTGGCTGAGGGGGTAGTTTTCTGAAGTCTTGATCTTCTTGGGACATTAAATCAAAACAAACCAAGAGGGCAGAGCTTTTCTCCTCTGGTTTGTGTGAGCCAAGAAATTAGATGAGAGAGCTCTTAACTGTGGCTGTTCTCCTTCCCCTCTTCTCCCCCTCTTTTCCATTTGCCTTGCTTTAGACTTCTTGCCTGCTTGCCTAAGAGGAACTAGCTGGCCCCACAATGCCAATTCCTCCACACGTACCACAGCACTTCCCAGAGCTGATGTGTGTCCCCAGATAGTGTCAGAGGATGTTGGCAGTGGTGTGTCCCGCTCCGGCGTTTGTGAACTGGTGTACTTGGTGTCAGTGGGAAGCTGTGCACACCCAGTGCCATGTGGGTGTTGTGCAGTGGGACGTGGGTGTGTCACGCCTCTGCCGGGTCCTGAGTTGCCAACACTGTGTGCCCCACAAGCCCTGGGTAAAGAAGTGCTGGGATGCAATCAAGCAACATCTCCGGATTGTGTTTATGGAAATAAAAAGCAGCTGGGGAGTTGGTAACTGAGATGGAGGAGGCTGAGACGTACAGACGTGCCCCAGCTGCTGGGCTGCTTTCTCAGCGCAGGGGCAGGAACACTGCAGGGTCCTTTGTTCTGAGAGACCAAGCTGAGCCAAATCAGAGCATCAGAAGCCAGCTGGTGTTTAGTGCTCCCATGTTTTAAATGCCCCTTGCAGCCTTACAACATACTTTCCTCAGTGTATTCACCACTCGGATCCATGTCCACAGAAACGGACCCAGAGCAAAACATTGCCGAGTAAAACAGGAAATACCAGGAGATTTCATTGCTGCTTTAAGAAGTACCTGTTCCTCCTCAGGCTTTCTTGTCATGCAACCTACCTGCTCTGTGCCACCTCGGGTGGCTTTTGGGAACATGCTGACTTCTAAAAACACCCGGCGTGGCTGCGGCAGCGAGGGGAGCATGGCAGTGCCTTTGAGCCCTGCTCGGGGTGGTGTTTGGGGACCCCTTGGCTCCCGCTTGCTGGTGGGGTCCCAGGCAGGTCCCCAGCTCGGGGGGCTCGCTCTGTCCCTGTTGCTGCCCTTCTGTAAAGCAGGATGGCCATCAAGTGGCTGATGCTGGGACTGGCACAGGAGCTTTTCATCCCAAACTGTTCCAGATGTGAAATTCCAGTCCTGCTCTGCAGTCAGAAGTGTCAGGCTGGCGAAGGGTGCTTCGTCTCTGATCACTGGGTCAATCAGAAATTAATATTGCTGTCCCCACTGTCCCCACTAAGGGTGAGAGTCCTAGCTGAGCATTTTTCTGCTTGGGGCAGCCTTTAATCAGAGGCTGTGCATGGCATCAGGCACAGATGTATTGCAGGGACCGCGATGGGGCTGTGAGGTAGCAGGTGAGCGAAGGGGAGAGCCTGCAGGTGGCTTTGTAGCAGATACCTGCTGCTGAAGAGAAGCTTAGTATTAGAGCAATAATTACTTCAAATTAGTGTATGCATCTTCTTCAACACCCCCCCCCACACTCACTCTGGGAATGCAGCACAACACCCAAATTGCAAGAGCACAAGGAGAAACTTTGGTTGGGTCATGTATGTTTTGGAGCAGAAGCAACTTTGATGGACAACTTTTGTACTTTCTTTTGTGTCGATAGGACTACTGACTCTGGCTGTATTAGGATTGGTTCCCTGTTTGGGGTTCAGAGGCTGTTGTTTCTTCCTATTGTTTTTGTTTTCAATAAGATGTAGGAACTTCTGGATTGCAAAGATTAGAAATAATAATTGTTTAGGCTTTTGTTTCTGTGTTTGTGCAGTGTTGAGCATAATGTGATTGTGTGCCAGGCCTAGTGGAACTACTCCTGCGACAGAGATTAGTTAGGAAGTTGTACAAGCTTTTTCTGACACCTGTAAGCAAGCATCATTCCACTAACATGCTTTTCATACTTCTGGCCCTTTTGAAAAAGGAGGAAAGAAATTAATCCCTTGCAAGCCTATTTCTAGAAAAGAAATGAAAAGCATGTGTCCCAGCTGGTTTCATCTGTAAGTGCTTTCATATCTTACCCAGCTCCGTTTTGAAGCCCATCCACAGTACAAACTGCAGAAAACATCAGGAGCTGCCAGAGTGCCTGGGTGGTGGCAACAAAAGCCTGGGATGAGGGAGAGTGATTCCCTGCCCTGGGAATGGGAATGGGAGGCAGAGCAAGCTCATGGAGAGGAGAGGAAGGGGTAAAGGCAGCTCTGCTCAGGAATGAGCTTTCGAGCACCTGGTTTGGATGCAGCCTGTTGATGTTCCTGCTTTCAAAATTCCCCCAGCACTAAGACGGAAAGTGAATCTGAGGCTGTGTTGTAACTTTATTGTCCTTGTAAATTTATGGCCCTGGGGAAGATCAGAGAAGCCTCCCATAGCAAAGACTTTCCATCTTCTCATCTGTGAAGAAATCTGCTGAAACTGGGCCTCCCCCCTCCACTTTTCTGTGATGCACTGATAACAATTTGAAAGGGAGCGGGTGCTGATTGCTTACAACTCTCTGCATTTGGGTTTCTCATATTTGAACTGAAGAAAGCCTAAAACCTCAGATCTGAATTATTTCAACCTTTCATAGGATAAAGAGACATTGGGCTGGCAGCCAGCCTTCATTGTACACAACTGAAGGGTAAGGAAATGCCTGGTTTTGTTGTGGAAGTAGAAAAAACTTGGGGAAGGTCTCGTTCCTGACTTATCTAACCACACAGTTCTTGGAGCTTTTGCAGGGAAGGCTTTTTCAAGTTGTTTTTTTTTTTTAATTATTATTATTATTATTATTATTTTTTAAGAGTTTGGGAAAAGACAGGTGCCTTCTGTGGTTCAGTCTCATTATCTGTTTAATTTCTTTTCCACTAGATAGACCATCAGGGAAAATCCGACTCAATTTAAGGACAATCATTGATTCACATCCTAAGTTGGAAGGGACCCGCAAAGGACCATGGAGTCCACCTCCTGGCTCCACACACAACCACCCAAAAACCACCCCCTGTGTCTGAGAGCACTGTCCAAACGCTTCTTGACCTCCAGCAGGCTCAGTGCTATGACCATGTCCCTGGGGAGCCTCTCCCAGTGCCCGACCACCTCTGGGTGCAGAACCTTTCCCTAACCCCCAGCCTGACCCTCCCCTGTCCCAGCTCCATGCCGTTCCCTCAGGTCCTGTTGCTGTCCCCAGACAGCAGAGCTCAGCGCCTGCCCCTTGTGAGGAAATTAAAAACGCTGAAGCAAATAAAAGGATTAGTGATTTGTGTTGGCAAGAAAGTGCTGTGTAAAAATACCATGGTAATCCAAATCGTACTGCTGCCTTTGGTTTCTGGATTAAAATCTAATCTATTAGCTTGCTATTTAAGAGGAAGTACTTGGACCTGTACAAGTGGGCACCAGCACTATGACGTGTGGAAGCCTTTAGGGAAAGGTGCAGGGGTTGTTCTTTTTGCTTTTTAACCAGGAGTGCATGTCCTGTTGACAGTCGAACCAGGTAAATGCAGTGAGCAGAACTCCTAACCAGGTGCTCTGAAGCCTGTGAGCGGCAGGAGAGGCTCACACAGCAGTGCCCAGCCCCTGGGATGCAGAGGGCTTGGGGCAGCATCTCAGTGCCACCGCCCCAGGGTGTGTGACAGTCTCCCCATCTGTATCCTGACGTTTCTGCCCAGACGTTTCCCCTGGTCCTGTGTTTCCTTCCCCAGCTGTCTCTGTTGCTCCAGGCACCCCACCTCTTGGCTCAAGTGCTGTGAGTGTGTGTTTTTGCTTGTTCTCTCCCCACTGCTTCAGGTCTGTAAGCAATGACAGCAGGGGGGGTGTTCCTGTGGCACCCCAAGTTTGTTTTTTTTGGGATACAGCTGGTCGGGGGATGCAGCCATGCTCTGGTGCTGCCCATTGCATCCTGCATTGTGTCTGGGGACCGGGGTACGTGAACGCTGCAGACAGCCACAGGCATCCAACGGAGCACTGTGAAAGGGGCAGTATCTGCTCCACATTAGTATTAATGACACCTTTGGGTGCTAATCGTTTCTCAGAAAGGCACTGCCTCCTCTCAGGGTGATGAATGTTGAGCCAGAGGCTGTGATGTCTGAACCAGGCTGAGCTCCGAAGATGTGGGTTACAGACGATTCCAATTGAGACAAATTTGCTAATGTCTCAATCTATTTCCTTGCTAGCCCCAGGCACTGTAAACATCCTGATCCTCCGCAAAAGGGTGTGTGGATGAGTAAGGAGATCTGTGTGAGACAGCAGAGTACCCAGGCATGGGGTTCCAGGGGCAGAGGGTGCCCTGCAGCTCTGCCATTGCTCCCACTGCCATCCTGGTGCCACTCATGCGCTGTCTGTGGTTGTGGGACTGTGTGTGGCAGCAGAGCTGTGTGTCCAGTTTGCTCCATCTTAGACTGCTCCCATGAGAAAAGGGACTGGTGTTAGCAACTCCAACTCCTTGTGAATGCGCTTTTTTTTTTTTTTTTTTTAAATATACATCTTAAAAACAAGTCAGCCAGTTCAAGTTTGCCCTCTGGGCTTTTCCAGGCTTACGAGAAAACCACTAGTGAGCAATGCTTAAAATCAAAATCCTGTGGGTAAGAACACAGTGTTCTCACATGAACACCCCGGTACTTGGCTGCTAGGAGAGCTGCAGCAAAATGTTAGGTGAAATGCATACGTAGATCTCACAATGGTCTCTCCAGCCCCACTTTTTCCCCACCTATCTACTAAATGTCTTTGTCACTCAGCAGCTTAGCATCCTTTTTCACCACGTAATGAATATATTCATAATAAACCAGGCTTGCAGTGTTATCCCAGCCTCCCTGCATCTGGCCATCTCTTGCTGCTGTGCCAGCAATTAGCCTAACTATAAATTCTGGGATAAAGGTTTTATGGTATTTGTTTGTACAGCACTTCCACTGTGGGGCAGGGGTTCAGAGTTTAACATCATTGCACTGTAGGAGTATGCAGTGTATTTAGAAAAACGTTATAGGAAATACAGATCTGAAACTGAGATGTTACTCTATATACCCTACAGCAGTGGTGGCTGTGACCATGTGTGGCTCTGCTGATGAGAGTTTATTTGCTCGACTTGGCTTCGCAAGAATTTAGGAAGAAAAAAGTTAATGAAGATCACCGTGTTACTTAGCAGACCAGAATGTTGTTATAGGAAACAACTTCAAAAGTGTGAAGGGACCAAGCTTTGCCTCTGGAAAAAGAGCTAGGAGAGCATTTCCCTGTGTTGCTGGTGACTTGTGAGGTGACTGCACGGTGTCAATGGTGCCTGAGAGCCAAATGCATGTTACTCCCCCTCTAGCAGCTTTGTCCTCCTGCCACCTGCCTGGGTGCAAGGCCATTTGTCTGGGCTTTGAAGCCTCTTCTAAAAGCTCAAATGTGGTACGATGATCCTAAACAAATGTAACACGTTTTAAAATAATCAGGCAATAACTTGGAGCAGAAAGTTCTTGAAAGAGGCAACTTTACTGCACCAGGATGGGTAATTGTGGACTCTAAATGAATGGCATCTGCAGTACTGCTGGCCTCTACCCAAGGAGCTGATGTCCCCTGCAGCAATAGGGGGCAGAAATGGAAGTTGGGAGACGTGTTGGAGACAGAGTTTCAGCAAGGAAAATACTTCAAGTATGGATAAATCTGAAACTCCCTCTGTTCTGAGCAGCGTGTGGCTTCTTCCTCTGCTGTGCTGAGCGCTTCATTTTGCACAATGAACTCTTCCCTTTGTTCCTCACTCGTGGGCTCCAGCCTTGGGTGACCACTGCAAGCAGCTCCAGCCGTGCAGCTTCTGCCCTGCTCATCTGCCCCAAGCTCTGTGGTTTTCTCCTCTTTCCCATGGCAAATGTGAAGCTCTTAATTCCAATGTCGTTACCTCTTCCTGGTTTTCCATAAAAACAAAACCAACTTCCTGAAATGACAGAGAAGTGGCAGCCGATTATCAGATTCAGCAAGTCAAGATCTTCTGTGTACATTTGCAGATACTATCACATCAACAGTATTTGTTTACTCTCGCTGCTTTATCACATCAAAACATTGTTTTCCTTTCTGTTCATATTATTTAAAAGCAAACTGGAAGAACAAGCTGTATTTATGCTGAGGTAATCACGTTAACTTTCTGGCTAAGCAAAGGAAGGTGCAGCACGAAGGCTGCTGGCACCTCTCCAGTGTGCTCTGTCTGCTTGGAGCAACTCCTGCAGCTGCTCCTTTACTGCAGGGTTTCTGCAGTGTTGCTGGGACCAGTGATCCTCTAGCTCCTTCAGGAGGCGAGGGACAATGAATCTGTTTGAAACTGGCTTTGCTTAATCTCTTTTGGCTTTGTTTTCTCCCCCAACCCTATAGTGAAGATGGGAACCCATCGGAAAAAAGAAAGTGATGTCTGTTTTGCAGTGGTTGGGCCTTACAGCTGTTTGTCTTTGGCAAAATTTCATGCATGTGGCAGACCTAGGCCTGGTTGGCAGCACAGGATTTACAAATCTGCCGGCACCAGCAGGGGGTTGTCCTTGGGGGAGCGCCGCAGCAGGGCCCTGCAGAGGAAGGTCCCCAGCAGTGCAGAGCAGGCAGCCGAGAGCCCGGTGGCTGTGACCTGGGGCTTGCTGAGCCAGGGTCTTTAACTCTTTGCAACAAAACCACTCCAGCTTGTGATCCTCAGCTCTAGATTTGTTCTCGGTGGCTGTAAAGGCATTATTTCATGATCACCTGAAGGCAGTGCATTGTGCTACCGTGCTCCTCTTGCGTTCTGTGCATCCCTTGCTCTGTGGTCTCCAAGTCTTCATGAGTTCATTTACCTTTGCAAGGGGCAGGAAGAGAAGGACTTTGTGCTATTTGTTTCACAGAATGGTGAGGAAAAATCTGTATTTGTTCCCGAGCAACGTATGAGACTATGAGTCACAGAGAAGGAAGACCTTTTGCTTTGAAACTATTTCCTGGATTTTTTTTTTTCCTGCTTAGCCTTCTAAAAAAAAAATCTTAGATAGTATTTGCAGACAATAATCTGGGCATGAGCATGGAGTAGATAACTCAACAATCAAACCCGCAGGAAACCGGATACGGTCTGACATGAAAGCACATATCCTATTTGTGAATGAAGACAAGGGAAATGGGGACTCTGGGGCTCTGGTTCAGTTCCTGATGGAAATGTGTAAGTTGTCAGTGTTCTGCTGTAGTTTTGTGGTGTGAATTTTGGTGGTTTCTGGGACTGAACAAACTTCAGGGTAGGTTAAATGAACCTTGTCTATAGTTTGGATGTTTCACAACTACTTTTAATTATTTCAGGAGATGCTAGACTACACTGGGGGAGGCCCGCGGAGACTCTAGGGTGCACTGGGAGACCTCTGGGTGCAGTGAGGTTCCTGGGAGGCCTCATGGGCATCCTAGAGCTACCTGTGGGGCCTACCTTCTCCTGTTGTGATTGCCATTTTATGGGAGCCTTAGGTGGAGTGGGTATTGGGTTAGGGTCTTAATTAGGGTTAGGATTTGGAGAGAGAGAAAGTGGAGAGTCCTGTTGTGAGTGGGGTTGTGTGAGGGAAGTTGAGGGCTACCAAAAGGCTTCCATTGTGATCACTGTTTCATGGGAGAATTTTGCGAGGTAGGTGTTGGGTCATAATTAGGGTTAAGGTTTGGAGGGGGAGAAAGTGCAATCTTGGGCGATACTGAATTGTGAGCTGCCTGAAGTCGCTCATTTGCCATGTTTTCTTTGAAACTTAAATCTCTTCTGTACAGAACAGTTGGCAAGGCTTTGACTAAAAAATGCTAGCAAGAATGACAGCAACAAGGAAAATATGTGGTGAGTGAGTGAGTGTCCTGAGGGATCTGAGCTGTAGTTTGCCAGTGTCTGACTGCCTTATGGAGGAAAAACATCTCTGCAGATTGAAATGTTTCAGAAAGGTGAAAGCCACTGTCACAGGATGTTGTGTGAGTCCTCAGAGGGCTGTAGTTATGGCAAACGGAGGAAGGGAAAAAAAAAGTGTGTCCTCAGCAAGAGTCAGACTTTGGTGTGAAAAGGTCGACTGAGAACATCAGGATAAATAGATCTAAGCCACTTTCTTGTTGGGCACGAAAGAAAAGCTGTGCCCAAACAAGGAAGCCTTTGGTTGCAATAAATAAAGTGTTGCTTCATGTAGCTGTCAATTTTACTTGAGAAGCTAGGGTCTCTCATGAGCCAGTGAGCTGTTGCAGTGTGCCTCCCATGCACATGGGAAGAACTAAAGCCTCTCGTGTGTTCTGGTCTCAGTCTGATGGTGGCTCCTCACAGGTTCACCCTTGCTTTTTCTATTCTTCTCCGTGATCCTTTTTGTGCCGTGTCAATGGGATCTGGAGGTGGCACCTGGAGCAGGACAGGTTCCTGCAGAGCAAAGGGGTCCTGTGGGAGTTCCAGTGCCCAGCATCAGCCCTGGTCTTTGTCCTCCTCCTCTTCCGTTTGTGTACCAGAAAGGCATTCATCAGTAAGTGGTGGCTTAGTGTCCCTTGCTGGGAAAAGAAAAGCTGTTGGATGGGTCATTTTGGGGTGAGTTAGCTATAACATTTTGCCTGGAGCTAATGCTTGAGTGAAGGAAGAGGCGATTCACCTGGTGTTTGCTGGGGGTAGGAAAAAGCTCATCTTACAGTGAAACAACTGCCTTGTGCAGCTTCTATACTTCTGCTCAGCCTGAAGTAGGTTGTGCTCTCCACTGTTTCATGCTCTGACAGGTCATGTCAATAAAAATACTGTTTAAATATTTCCTCTGAATGCTTAAAAAAAATTAAAAAATGGCAATCTGTTTGCCAGATCAACTTTTCAAATAAAACACATATCCTTAATGCAGGTCATGCATGTGATACTTCAGCCAGATTTAATTAGTTACAATCAAGTCATGAAGAATGAAATTCTACTTCACTGAATTGAACGCATTCCATTTTAACTGCAGAGACTCCTACTTTATCCATGTTATGCACAAACCCAAACTTCTCTGCTGTTTAAATGTTTCCTTTTATAGTAGTGAAGTTGGGCTTGGAGGTGCTTCCCCGTTGTGGTAGCTGTGTATTCACTGGCTCATGTGTGCACTAATGCTTGGGAGCCTGGCCTAAAAACAGAAAGTAAAAACGCCTGTTTCAGGATCCCCTTCTCCTGGTTAACCACGGCAGAGGGTGAACTTCAAGGAGATAATGTTGTGTGGGGATTTTTCGCTTACTCTGAGTGCAAGACTCTCTTGACAGATGGTGTAAACCAGCCACTATCAACTAGGAAACGAGCCTTACTCATTGCTTGCTTCCTTGTAAACAATGTCCTTATGTTATAGGCATTAAAAAAATCAGAGTAGTTTCCCTGACATCGGTGCAAGAATCTTGTTTAAAAGTAGATGTAAAGATTAACCTTTCATGGGAATAAATATCATCTGCCAAAGCTGCTGATGTGAGACGTCCTCAGCCAGTGGTCTTGAAAGAAGATGGGAGAAGCAGAAATCTTAGATCTTAAAAACTGCTGTTTATGTGATGCTTTCAATAGTTTTACTTTCAAGTTGATGGTTAAAGGGGGATTGGATTCCCCTTGCTGGGTGGCGGACTGCATTATAGAAGCTCCCTGAGGTCCGTCTGGGGAGCAGCATCTGGCCACACAGCACGTTACCTGAGGACCCACCTCACTTTGGATCTTCTCTGGTGTGCCCTGTCCAAGAGGCACAGGTGGCCGCAGAGTGGCCTCACAGCCTGCCTGGCATGTGTGGATGTAGTCATGAGTCTTGTAGTACTGTTTGAGTAAGCAGCTGTGCTGGTTCACGCTGGGGGGTGACCTGCTGGTGGCAGCTCCACAAGAGCTGTGGGTTGTAAGGGATCCCAAACTGAATGGGACTGTGGTAACTAGCTTGGTTACTTCAGTGGGATCTCAGCTGGAGCATGGTGTCCTGTTTCATGAGTTTGTTGAAGGAAGATCTCCATATTCCAAGTTATTAAGTCATGGCCTTGCTCTAGAGACAGCTCTGTTGGCACAGTTGCATCACCTATGAAACAAGGGCAATCTTTTGCTGGGATTCCCATCTTTTAGCTGATGGTACAGAGATCTGCTCTGATGCTTCAGAAACAGTGTTGGCATCTACACAGCTGTTACAAGGTCCTTTTCCACCACGAGCTCATGTGTCTCCACAGCTGGAAGGGAGACCCCAACACCAGCTTTGTCATGGTAGGAGAGCTGAGGGTGTGTGTGGCACAGAGCACACCACAGAGGGAAACCTGGTGCAAAAGGAGTTTCTTCTTTGATTTTCTGCCTGGCCTGGAATGATGGATCTGAGCTGCCATGAGCCTTCTTGCAGACAGTAACTATATTGGAGAGGACGTGCGAGTGCCTTGTAGTGTCAGAGGAGGCAGTATGGTGCCCTCCACCTGCCTGCCTGGGCTGGTGAATGCAACAGCCATCAAGGGGCTTGGGTTGCTGCAGGATGGACGGCTCCTATCTTCTCAGTGAATGGTAAAGTGCTAAATACCCAAACTAGTGATTAAACAACCCTTTTAGAGAGAAAAAAAGGTTAAAATTCTCCAGATCTCTGGTACCAGTGCATTCTATTCAGAAGGGGAAGCAGAAAAGGCCCACTTGTGTCAAAGGCTGGCTGTGTGTATTGTTAAATCTGTGTCTATTTATCCTCTGGAATGTGTATGTGGAAAGGGAGATGTTAGCTGGTTCTCCCTTACTTGAGGGAAGCAGTGATCAGGGAAACATGGGAACTCCTTGGGTCTCTGGACTCCAGCACAATACCAGAGGTCAAGGAAGTAGCCCAAAATCCCCTGTCTTATGTTCCAGGGCTGAAGTAACTTCCTCCAAGAGCGAAATCCACATCACGTATATCCAATTCTTATAAACGGCCAAATGAGTAGCAATGGTCAGATGTGGAGCATGAGTCATACAAGGAAAAACAAGGGCTCAGGGACAACAGGCAGAGTGCTGTGGCTGTTTCCTTTGCTTTGCTATTTGAGGAGTGCTGCCAGCTCTCGCATGAAGACATAGGTTGATCCCTATCTATTGGCAAAGGTTTTACTTGCAACATTTGTAACCTTTGTGTTTCTCTCATTCCCTGGGACATATCTATGTTTAAGCTTTTCAGAAGGCACACGGGATGAGGCACCCTGAGATGCAGAGGATTATGTTAGTAAGGTCATTGCCTTTTAAGTATTCAGTCGCCTTCTGTAGTTTAGAGCAAATATACGGTTGTTTTTATTTGCATGAGTGGTATTGTTATGCAATTCTTCCATTTTAGGCTTGATGAAGAAATGTCCAAAGATGCAGAATCTGCTTTTTATCAATGCAAACACAAACAAGACTGCCTGGTGTCAGAAGGTGGCTGGGTAGGTTACAAAATCCTTGTCCAGCATGCAGACGTTACAGCAAGCTGTGGCACTCCGTAGCCATCTCAGGGGTGACTTTCTTGGGCAGAGGATGCTCTGTGCCCCCTCTGAAGCCGAGAGGTGCTTGTGCTTTTGCAGAGGGTAGACCAGACCACGGAAAGGGGAGGTTGCTCCAGGTCATGCTGTGTGTCCACCTGGGAGTTGGAGTTATTTGGTGGTCTCGGCTTTTAAGCTTGCAGGCTTGTCATGTGGCATAAGTTTGCTTATTGGCAGTGTATTCATGTTTTGAACTTGTGTGTTTTCCAGGCTGCCAGCCCCCCCACCCTCTGATAAATGTTCCCAAGGGAATGCATTACTGTTGTCTGTTCGGGCTGAGAACAAAAACCAAGACCTGCGGCCAGGGCTTGCATTGCCAGGCTTGGATCAGAGTGGAGTTGTGGCTGCGCTTCTCTCCTCCCAGTCATGCTTTTCATCTCCTGTAAAATTAACTGGGGGTTTTCACAGTGGTATAAAGCAGATTTTGCTCTGCTCAAGCATTTCGCCTCACAGAAGGGAAATTGTCATCTGCTGCTCCAGCCAGTGCCGTGCTTGGCAGGGCAGGATGCCACACTGACAAGCAGTGTTTTTAGCCAGGTGAATGAAACCTCGTGTGCTAAGGCGGGAAAGGATTGCACTGCTATTTTGCTTGGACCTGCAAACCTGGAGAAACCTTGTCTCCTATGGATACCGTGTGATGTGTTTAAAAGAAAATATAAACTCTGAAGTTGGGCTATCAGTCAGCCCATGCTGGAGGTGCTTTCAGTTGTGGTCCAAAATGTGTGATAGGAGAATGAAAAATGCTCCCTTCGCTGCTTCTGTGTGCCATCACCATGTCAGCAGTCCTTAGGAGCCATAGTACCTCAAGGCAGGAATATACTTGTATTTAGATCTCTCTTCATGTTAGTTAGCTGGGACTCAGTATAATTCTGGCTGTAACTCCCAGATCTGCTGTAACTCCCAGATCCACTGTGCCTTGCGCTGGCAGTGCCCCCAGTCTGCACAGACAGAATTGACAGCGACGGCTGCGTGCCGTGGGCAAGCCGTTATGTGGGCCAGCTAGGGAGGCTCTGATCTGGGATATCTGCATTGAGACTTACAGGGAATTCCCCTGGGCTGTCCTGCCAGTGCCTGCACACAGCCGTGTCGCTGTGCTGCAGCCACACTGTGCTTTGCTAAGCTTTACCTACCTGTCGTAGTGCCAAATGCAACGTCAAAGAAAAGGACTTGGAAAAACAAACACTAGGTCAAGTATTGCCAGAAGGTCAAGAGCTGTGATCCTTTTTAGGGATTTCTCTTTTTAGAAATTTCTCTTTTTTAAAATTTCCTATTTTAAAATTTCCTTTTTAGTTTTTTCTCTTGGCAAACAAAGAAAGAGAGGGCACGTGGAAGTCATACAGCCGCAAGCAAGAGCAAGGCTGGGCGCAGAGACGAGCTCCATGAACCAAAGGTGGGCAGGGGGCGGCCCCCAGGTGCAGGTGCTCTCAGCCACTCTGTGCGGTTCTGATACCCGTGTCCTGATGTGATGCTGCTGTGGGATGGGGACAGAGCGCTGTCGGTTCCACCTCTGCTGTCTGGTCTCGGGCTGTGAGCTTTTGGGACTTCCAGCTCAAAGATGAGGTGCTGGGGCTGGGGTATGCACATTTGGCTGATGCACTGGTTGGGGTGGGCAGGCTGTCTGTCTGTGAGTCTGTCTGTGCAAAGAGACAGGACAGCTCTCCTGGGAGCTGCATGCGTAAATCCTGGCAGGTTTGGTGGCTGTAGGGTGAATCTGGAAGTAAGTGGTGCTGGTTTTTAAGAGCACTAAAAAAATAAAGTAGAAAAGTTTGGTGCAATGCATCTAGGGTTTTTTGAGAGGATGGTGGCCTGCACTAAAGCTAACAGAAGGGGAAAAAAGAAACTAGGTGTAAGAACGTACTGAAGAGAGATGTTAATTCAACCTTGTGCATGAGATTATACCATGGGTCTTAGCCAGGGCCAGCATGCCTGCAAAGGAAACAGAGGAATTGTTGTTGTTGTTTTATTTTAATTTAGAGGAAATAACTCTAATTGAATGTTCTGAGCCTGGAACGTGAGTATAACAATAGACAAATCACCAAGTGTTTGAAGTGCTTTTCTAATAGAGTAGTTGTAGCCCTGAACTGGGACTGTAAGAGCAAACTAAATTATCCATAGATGCTCCGAAGGGGCAGCAATTGTTTTGCAGCACTGTGATTAAACTGAAGCCTGATTGTGTATGTGTGATACCTGCTTAAAAAATACCCGAAGCTAGCTTTCCAAGAAGCATGCCTTATTCCCAGAGTACAACTTGTAAACACAATTAGCTTGTTCAGACTTTCTGGTTTATGGGTCAGGTGACAGAAAGAGGCACAAGGTGCACACAAACATGTCACAGCTTTCTGTCCTGGGCTAAAAGTGGACTGTGGACTGGGAGGAGACATCACTCCCTGGCGTGTAGAGCTCGTGTCAGTGCCAAGCTGAGGCTGCCATGGGTGGCCCTGCACTGCACGGGGGCGGTGAGTGTGGAGTAATTGCCTAAAGTAACTAGGAAAATTACACGAGACAGCACAAACTCTGCGCGTGACACCTGCTCAACACGGTTAAATTCACGGGAATCAATGATGTGGAAAAAGAATGCCCCACCGTAAAAATTTCCCTCTGGCTGCCAGAGGAACAAAAATTAACCAGGGCAGGAGTATTAGTAGGTGCTGCATATACTAATATTTTAGGATTTGACATACTACATGGGCAAATGTAGAAACTCCCAGATGGTACTGTGAGGAGTTTGGTGACACATCAAAGGGATTCAGGCATAGTGAAACTGAGTCTGTGACCTTACACCCCTCTAAAATCACTCATGTTCGGAAATATCTGTTGCCAGCAGCAGCACTTACGGGGATTGACGGGGTGGTAACATAATCAGAATAAAGAGGCATTATTAAAAGGACTCATTCACCTTACAGTTCACCGGTGTGGCTGGTAAAGAAACCAAACAGGCAATGGCATTTTACAGGGGGTTACAGACAGTTAACTGCTAACACACCATTGCCTTCTGCAGTTCCAAACATGGCAGAGATAGTGAAAGCCTTCTGTGCATCTACCACTACAATCACCCCAAAGGTTTATTATAAACCAGAAGAACATCCTACAGGATTTTACACTGGACAACCTGCGCTAGTGAAAATGCCTCACATTGGAACAATAGCAATGGTACTAACTAGTCCCAGATATCCCTACGCATGGGAAGTCAAAGATTGTTGTTTCACCCTCTTTCTAACCCTGCAGGCTGAATACAACCGAGCATATTTTATTTCCTTTTGTAATTTCCTTTGGTTAGCATGGTTACATGGATGTTCTCTGAAATTCTCTGAAACAATCTTGGCACATGTTATGGGATGCAGCTGGGTTATTTGGAACAGGATTAGGTATACTAAATAACATTGATGCTGAGGTTCTAATGAGTAGAATAACTGCTACTACGGATGACCTAAGGAAATTGGAAAGACCAATAAAATCATTCTTATTGGCCTTAGGAGTAAGTCAATGGCTTCTATCAGACATTTTATCCCATGGGGAACAAACTGAAGAAAATGATCATCAATTAATTTTAAACGCCCTTGAAAAAACCCAAGGCAATACTTCCTTTGCCTTGAGCTGCATCCAAACAAAGTTACGGATACAGTCTGTAGCAGCAGCTATTATTAGAGAGGGAGAAGGAGGCCCTTTACCCACTGAAATTCAAAAATTGATTTGGGATAATGCTTCAGAATTTGAAAAGGAGTTTCAAACATGATGACAATTAGTCAACTTCACCTATTATGCAGAAAGTGATAAAATTATTGCCTTTATACTTACCATAAGCAATGCCACCGTATACAATGTCTACGCAATCATTGCGTTAGGACTCAATCATAATGGAACTATACTTTATCCTAAGGAGCATAAAGTATGGGCCCATCAAAAGGGAGAAAAGTGGCAAACAATTGATGTAAATGCATGTATTGTGCGTGAACAAAAAGGCTTCATCTGTGAAAGTAACACACTCAAAGCCCAAGACATTTGTCTTGACACTAAACAAAATATTTGTCACTTTGAGATACACCCTAGTGAAACCCTTGAAACTGTACTTGTATATATTGGGAAAGGTTGTGTTTGCATGAGAACCTATGGTGATTCTATAGTCATAGATAATACTATTGAAGATACCAGTAATCACTCTAATGTTTGTTTGTAATTTTACCAAAATTCGAGGATGTGATTTAGTTGCTCAGCTTCTGTCACCTCTTATCAACTTATTACATCCATGGCTTCATGATCTGCCGCCTACTCCTATTGGAACGAACCTTACCTTGGTGAAGAAATTACTGTTACACGAAGACTTGAAGCGGCTGGTGAAACAAGTTCGAGAAAATGGACAAAAGACTCTGCTGTCCATCATGATATAGAAGAAATACATCGAGTGATGGAAAGAGTAAAGAAAGATGATAAACACTGTTGGTGGGATAGTTTGTTTGAATGGTCACCAACTGCCACAGGAATCTTCAGCAAGGTGCTTCACCCTGTTGTTTTGTTAATACTCACTCTATTGTACTTTATGCTAACAATTAGTTTGTCTGTTAAAATCTGGATTATAATGAAATGTTCAGTATCCCTACACAATATACATAGACTCGATAATCCTCATCCAGAGAATGTATAATGAATCCATGATTCCATACACCCCCTAATGTGACAGTGAGGGACCAGGAAATGTTCTTGCATGTGCCAAAAGCTATTCAGGTCAGGGGTTATGGCTCTGTGAAGCTACACAGGCAGAGAGGGGAAGGAGTGGGGTCAACCGCCCTGTAGGTCTCTGACCTGTTGTAACCTTATAATGCACTGGTCGGTAACTAAAATGAATGTTTATAGTTTTGCCCCTCCCTTCCCCCCCAAAAACAAACTGAGATAGAAATAAAGAAATGGGTATTATCCACATCCCTAAACCTGTGCTCGTAGGCTTTGAAGTCTTCCTCCCCTCGTTCTCCTGATGCCAGCAGCAGCACATTTTACCGTAAAGGGCTCGTTTTATTAGCAAGCCACATTGCATCTTGTCATCATTAAGCAAGAAGTAAAGATCAAAACAAAAACCATAATCAAACGAACCTGCTAGTGAAATAAGAGCTTTGAACTTTCCCTGTCTGAGAACAGACAGGTCTGAAAGCTCTCCTTATCAGCAGTGGGGCCTTCCCCCCTAACAGCTCCTGATAAGGAAAGAAATGGGCAGCTGCAGCAGGATGCAGCAAACAGCGCAGAAACGTGCTGTATTGGCATGGGGATGATTCTCTGGCACAGTTGCTAGCCCCCAAATCTTGCTCTTTCCGGTGAGGAAAGCCATCTGAACAATAGTAGCTGAATTGCTGTTCTCCACAGAAAGGTACATGGTGAAGCTTTGAAGTGCTGGAAGTGGTGCTTTCTAAGCAGCTATAAAGCGGAGCAGTTCAGTGGTTTTGCTTGGATCTGCTTTCCGACAATGGAGGGGTGTCCATGAAAGCAAAAAGAGCAGTTCCCTGGGGGAAAAACAACAGGGGAGAGAGATGCACAGATTTTGTCTTGTTTCCTAAACACCTGGAGTCCCTAGGGGAAGGATGCCCACAGCTCTCCCCCTTAGGTGCCCGCTGGTGGGTGCAGGCACCTCTCCTGCTGTGCATGAGGCTCCCCGAGCATCAGTGCATTGGAGCAGCAGCTGCCTGGGGGCAAAGCAGAGCTCTTGCCTTCATGCTGTGATGCCAAAGGGAAATGAGGAAAGTGGGTTGATGTGGCACACAGAAACCAGAAGGCCGGTACGATCATTAACAAGAAGGTTGTATTGGCCATGTGTCAGGAACTTAAAACCCAGAGTTCTCTTCGTAGTTAAAGGAGATGCGAGGAGGACCTTCAGGGAATGGCGCCTTGTTTATTTACTTAGACATGAGTTTCCTTGCTGTGCCGTTGAGCTGCTTGCAGACTCTTGGTTGTGGTTTTCTGGCGCTGCATTTGAAAGCTCTGAAACCTCTTATCTGGAAGTAGCAGTTGGTGCCTGTAGCCACCACAGAGAGCTTTGTCCCACGGAAAGGAAGACCTTGTCGGTGGAGTTTTATCAACCAGGCTTAATACTACAAATCCTTCCTCAGAGGTTGCCTTTATTTCTCTTTTCAGTTTTGATTTCACAGTTGTTACAGGTGTGCTTCAAAGGGGCAAGCCTGAATTTCAATAATCACCCAACTATATCCTTAGTCCTATAGCCAGGCAGATGAGATTGGAGCAGTGTCTGTGCCCTGCTCCAGGGACCCTAATATTCCTTCCTTCTTCATTTTCTTCTTTTTAGTCTGTGAAAAGCTGTGCTTTTTGGTGCATGTAAAAATCTGTACTGAAGGAAAAGTAACTCATGCATTTTGGCTCATGGTCTCAGAAATTTGATTTCTCAGGAGACAAGATTTCCTGATGTCCTACTGTAGAAAGATAGGTAGCAGCTTAGCCCTAGTAGCTACAATTAATGGAGCCATAGGCCATGGGAACGTACTTTTAACCTTTTGGTTTTAAGCAGAGAAACTGTAACCCAGCCCCAGCTGAAACTAGAATACAAGGGAGTAGGAACAAAACTTTTACTTAAAAATTTCCTAATCCTGAGATAAGAGGAAAAGACAAGTCACATGTACAAAGAATTGCCTGGAGACAGAAGGAGACCAGCCAGGAGAAGATGAAGCCCCAGGCCCAGAAATGCAGCTAGACAACATAGATGGTGTGCACCAGGGATGTGGAGGAGGGAGGACTGTAAACTGGAAGGCTATCGGAAAATCAGGGTTGCTCTTCGGAGGCACCCAGCTTGAGCTGTAGCTGTAACTTAACTCTGTAGAAGACTTTTTGTTGGCTTATTAACATTGAGGAAACCTAGACTCAAACCCTCTTATGGTGATTGGCTTGCATAATTTCCATAACACCTACTTAGCAATGGAAAAAAATGAAGAGTTAGGGTCACCATTTTGTTTTTTTCAGGGAGAAATCAAAGTAACCATGAACCAAACCCTGGATTTTGATTGCAGTTTCTTTTCTGTAGTCCTTGGTCTCTACAGTTAAAGGGAAAATTTTAATAGCTAGTTTTGATATTAAGCAGTAACAATTGTGCTAAATTCTTTCAGTTTCCTTTTACAGAACACTTTGGATTTTGTTTTAATTTATTGACTGGCTGTGGCCAAACTGTTTTATCTATAATGTTGGCTGTGAGTGTGCTTATAACACACTTAGATGAAACATCTTAGATCTGAGCTCCCTTTCTTTTCTGATCTCTGAGATGCTTTTGGATATTACTTGTGCTATGTGTCTTTGGTCAAAACCTCCCTTGGTGTTTGGTGTGTGGTGTCTGTCTTGAAAACCCAACAAACTGTGTCTAGGTTAAAGGTTCACAGTCGCAGATGTGGTTCCTGTTTGGCACCATCTGGGAACTTGGTGCTCTTCTAGAAAACAATCTGCCTTTTGGAGGAAGCTCAGCTCTGCATGTGACAGGGCCTTTAGACACTGATGTAAACTCTGGAGTTGACAGCATTCATTTCTTCCAACAGATGAGGTCACACCTCATCTGGGAATTTTCCAAATGCTGCTCTAAGCCAGTACAGACAAGGTTCAGCTCTGGAGAGCTGCTTTTTTCAGACTTTTTCTCTCCCCAGATATGACAACATCACTGTTTCAACCCGATTCAGCCAATGTCTGCAGCTCTACACAGACTGACAGTGAAACAAAGCAGAAACACAAGCAGTGTGAGAGCATGGTGTATGTGGCGTATATGTAGAGCCACTTTTATGCAGGCTTCAAAATAATTCTCCCATCGCTTTCCTTAAACAAAATGCCAGTTGTAACAGAAACTGCCTGATGCTAGGGAAGGCAAAAATCACAGTTGTGTCATTCTGCAGTGAATCTGAATGCTATAGAAGGTATGACCAGGTCTGTGAAAAATGTGAACATTTCCCAGGCTGCCACCAGCCGCTGCAGTTTCCCTAGGGCTCTTGGTAGAGGGGACCTTTTGCAGGTGGGTGGTGGTGATTTGGCTGCTTCTCTGCACGGCTCTGTGTGTGCTGGCCTTGGTGCGAGCTCCTGGCCGTGGTGGATGCTCAGCATGCCATGAAATGGCCCAGCCTGGCAAGCAAACACTGGCTTGGTCCTCACTCCCTCATGATGTTCAAGGTTGCTTTGATTTGTGCCTTTCATCAGCTTTCAGATATTAGGTAATTTTGCTGTAGAAAGTTCAACAGTACTAAGATGACGCAGGACACAGAGGGAAAGGTCGGGAATCTGTGTTTCCAGAGGAGGCTCAGCAGCTGGCTGCAGGGGTGTTGTACTCATCACACGCTCCAGAAAGAGCCCCCTCAGCCATCTGGCTCTTGTGCAGCACCCACTCAGCCCTGCTGACTCCTCCAGCTCCCTGCAGTGTCCTGGAGCAGGAGGCATCACACCATTTCTGGCTTCGTTCACAGCACTTTGGTACAAAAATCACAAATCTGGTGAAAACCCCGTGTTCTGTCCAGGGGGTCCTGGTGAACAGCAGGTTGGCCATGAGGCAGCAATGTGTCCTCGTGGCCAAGTAGGCCGATGGCATCCTGGGGCGCATTTAAAAGAGCGTGGCCAGCAGGCTGATGGAGGTGATCCTTCCCCTCTGCTCTGCCCTGGTCAGGCCACATTTGGAATACTGTGTCCAGCTGTGGGCTCCTCAGTTAAAAAAGGGTCTTTTAGAGAGAGTCCAAAGGAGGGCCACAAAGATGTTTAAGGGCCTGCAGCATCTCTAGCATGAGGAGAGGCTGAGAGACCTGGGTCTGATCAGCATGGGGAAGACTGAGAGGTGTGATCTGATCAATGTTTATAAAGATCTAAAGTGCAGGAGGCAAATGGATGGGGCCAGGCTCTTTTCAATGTCATGCAGTGATAGGACAAGGGGCAATGGCCAAAAACTGGAACACAGGAAGTTCCACACAAACACGGGTAAGAAATTCATTACTGTGAGGGTCACAGAGCGCTGACGCAGGCTCCCAGAAAGGTGGTGAATTCTCCTTCTCTGTAGATATTCAGGACCTGCCTGGATGCTTTCCTGCTCAACCTACTGTAGGGAACCTGTTTTTAGCAGGGGGGTTGGACTTGATGATCTCCAGAGGTCCCTTCTAACCCCTACGATTCTGTGATCCTGTGCTTGGCTGGTGTGCAGCTTCCTGGCATTGCCGCCAGCCCTGGCTAGCTGGGAGCTAGTGAGGCTGTATCTGTTACTGACCGTGGCCTTGACATCAAAGAAGTCAAGGATCAAAATTACTGCTATAATCTCTCTGTGAGGCTTCCCCGTCCACGGGATTAAAAGGAAATCTCTCCTCCTTTTTGCCCTTGTTCCATCTTCTCTACTTCAAGGGCAGCACCTTTGGGGTAGAGCTTGCCTCGTGGGGTGTTTGACCAAGGGGCTCTCATTTTCTGCCAATCCCTCCAAGCACCGATGTTGCATAAACACTGAATGATATTGCAGGTGTGAGATGCTGAATTGGAGACTGAATTGGTGATATATAAACCTCAGGGAACTGCATTCGGTGAATTCTTACTCAGTTGTCCACCTGGTGAAGAATCAACTGTGATATTTCTTTCTCAAAGCAGTGGACTCCTGTGAGGGATGAATTCTGGCCTTTTAAGAAAATTTTGAATATATATGGAGACTTTAAAACCTAACAGCTGTTTGAACCTCATGATGTGGTTCTTATGCTGACCTACAAAAGCTCTTTCTGCCAGCAGTATTTTGAGTAGTTGCATTGGTTTCTGTTGCAGTAAGTCACCACTGCCAAGAGATACTTGTGGCTGCTGTTTTTCATTGTAATATCTCTTACACTTCTCCTGAACAAAATTTATTGTGTACGCTAAATTTTGTAAGGCAGTGTCACCAGAAAAAGCTTTTTTTTTTCCTTGTGTTCACAGCAGATATGTCGAAGCCTGGATGGGTGAATTACTTTAGCAATAACAGTCACTTTTATGATACTACATAGATTGTCATAAACAATTATGGTTCTCGTTTTATATTTCAGCCGTAAATGATTTCATGAGCTATTTTCCTGACGTATCAGGTTAGCAGGCCAGCCTATTGCACATATGAAAGAGGAAGTTTTGTCAGAAAGTAAGATTTGGAAAGCAAAACCTGTGGCAAAACACACTGGGATCAATGACATAATGATACAGTGACTATCAATGGACAGGTCTGGGATAGATCCCTGGTCTTTATTATTACCCTCTCAACTTCCCAGAACATAGAATCATAGAATCATTCAGGTTGGAAAACACCTCTAAGATCATCTAGTCAAACCTTTAACCTAATAATGAAATAAGATATGTAAATAAACATCACATTAAAAAAGATATGTTAAAAAAGCAGGTAGAAAGTTCTCTGATGGGACAAAGAACAGAAACCCTAAACACTACTTGTAGTCATGCCTTAGAAAAAGTCTAGCTTCCTCTGTATTCATAGTATTTTATTTTCATCTCCTGCCCACTTCTGACATTGAGTTCCTGGGTAAAGTTCTGGCCAAGGTTAATGTTAATGTTCTCGGCTGGTATTTCTGTAGTAAAGGAAAGGAATTTTGTAGTGTCAGGGTGGATCAAAGAAAGCAGAAAGTTGCTTGGCCATAGGAGAAGGTTCAAGGTGGAGGATTTCTGGAAGTCAAAATAAAGCGTGATTCAATAGTAGAGTTTCTAGTATCACTGCTGTATACATAAGGACCCTAATGGTGGTGACATCAGTAAAGCAGAATACAAATGTCTGTCCCTCACCCATTGGCTTGGTTGCCTGCATGTTGGTTGGACTTTGAGGACAAAACTGTGTCAGGGATTGAAAATTTTGCCTTAAGTTGAAATTGGTGCATATGCAGGAGTAGGCTGATGTTCAGCTGTTACTTTGTACTCCATGGTTTTATATATGTTTTAGCAGATTAATGTCACGTTACAACCTTTTTTGCAGAAGATCTTGCATTGCTAACATAAGATAAGGCATGGCAGCCCACAGAAAACCATTCATTTCTAAAGCATCTTTCCGGGTAAATAAAAAGAGGAGAATTTCATTACTGAGGACAGACATTAAAATATTTTTCCTGTTTATCAGGTACTGAATTTATAGTTAAAGGTTGCAGCACTAGCTACATCTGTAAGAGGCTGAGTGGCAGGATGGACATTATGAGAATAAACAGTTCTCAGAGCAGTTCTTGGATACTGAAGTTCCTTGCCTGTTCCTGGAATTATAGTATAGGCAATGTATGTTTTCCCTAGATTCTGTTCTGTGCTTGTAGAAGGTATTATCAATGGTTTGTCCTTCACAGAATCACAGAATGGCCAAGTTTGGAAGGGACCTCGGAAGATCATCTAGTCCAACCCTCCTCCCCCCGCCACCCTGAGCAGGATCACCTAGAGCACCTTGTGCAAGATGGCGTCCAGGTGGGTTTTGAATATCTCCAGGGAAGGAGACTCCACAACCTCTCTGGGCAACCTGTTCCAGTGCTTTGTCACCCTCATGGTAAAGAAATGCCTTGTCATATTCAGCCGGAACCTCCTGTGCTTCAGTTTTTGCCTGTTGCCTCTCATCCTCTCACTGGGCACAACTGAAAAGAGACCGGCTCCATCCTCTTGACACCCTCCCCTCAGATATTTACACACATTGATGAGGTCTCTCCTCAGTCTTTTCTTTTCCAGTCTTCTCTTTTTTCTTTAACTTCAAAAGTAACTTATTTTCTGTGAGAAAAAAAATAATGATGTGGGGCAAAAGAAAAGTAAATTTTTGAGTCAGTTTCTCAGAATATTGATATATTTTGGACTGACAGCATGCACTGGGACTTGAATCATAAACTATCTGAACTAGCTGGTTTCAGAGGAAGAGTTTGGTCCTGCCAGCACTTCCCCACACCACTCAGTCATGCAGAAGAGCAGAACAATCAACCACTGGATTGCTTGGCTGTAACTTGCTCCCTTGTGCTGCTATTTGCAGCTGTCACACTTAGGAGCTGGCAAAAATGGGAGGTTTGGAAATAACCATGATGTTTATGTTAAAAATAAAAAATAAAATCTTGTCCAGCAAGGAAAAGGGTTTGTTCACCCTGAATGCCTCTCAGTAGAGATGCTCAGGACTGCTTGTTGGAGCAGTGGAAGGAATGAACTCCGAAGTGCTCTCTGCACTGCACTGGCCAGTGCACACTTCCAGGGAGAGTCTGTGAGGTTGTATCTGAGACAGGCACCAGGGTGCAACAGTGCACATGGCTGAAAACTCATTCTTGGTGGGAAACGTAAGGGGATTCATCTCAGACGTAGGGAGTGGCAGCGTGCTTTTTCTGCCCTTGTTTTTTCTGTCACTTGAGACCACTTGCAACCAGGAAACAGACACAGACACAGACACAGATTTCTAGGTTGGAAGAGACCTCAAGATCATCGAGTCCAACCTCCGACCTAACACTAAGCACTGCACTAAACCATATCGCTAAGCTCTACATCTAAACGTCTTTTAAAGACCTCCAGGGATGGTGACTCCACCACCTCCCTGGGCAGCCCGTTCCAATGCTTAATAACCCTTTCGGTAAAGAAGTACTTCCTAACATCCAACCTAAAACTCCCCTGTCGCAACTTTCGCCCATTCCCCCTCGTCCTGTCACCAGGCACGTGGGAGAACAGACCAATCCCCACCTCACTACAGCCTCCTTTAAGGTAACTGTAGAGAGCGATAAGGTCTCCCCTGAGCCTCCTCTTCTCCAGGCTGAACAAGCCCAGCTCCCTCAGCCGCTCCTCGTAAGACTTGTTCTCCAGACCCCTCACCAGCTTGGTCGCCCTTCTCTGGACTCGCTCGAGCACCTCCATGTCCTTCCTGTAGCGAGGGGCCCAAAACTGAACACAGTACTCGAGGTGCGGCCTCACCAGAGCCGAGTACAGGGGCACAATCACTTCCCTAGACCTGCTGGCCACACTGCTTCTTATACAGGCCAGGATGCTGTTGGCCTTCTTGGCCACCTGAGCACACTGCTGGCTCATATTCAGCCGACTATCAACCAATACTCCCAGGTCCTTCTCGGCCAGGCAGCTTTCCAACCACTCATCTCCCAGCCTGTAACTCTGCTTGGGGTTGTTGCGCCCCAGGTGCAGGACCCGGCACTTGGCCTTGTTGAACTTCATACAGTTGATCTCAGCCCATCGCTCCAGCCTATCCAGATCCTCCTGCAGAGCCTTCCTGCCCTCGAGCAGATCGACACACGCACTTAGCTTGGTGTCATCTGCAAACTTACTGAGGGTGCACAAACAGGATCAGATGGTGATGTAGCAGAGAAAAGGGGTCAGGGCAGGATTCACAGGGGCCATAAGGGCCCTCGTCTCCTAATGGAGGAGCTGTATGCTGCGGTACGTGGGACCGAGGCCATGTGTGTCAAAAGCAGCAGCTCGGACTTGGGCCAGCTCTACTTGTTTGCGTTGGGTTTATGTGACAACGGCTTGGTAGCAGGGGCTGTGAGGGCGGCCTCTGTAAGCAGACCCCTGCAGTTGCCCTGTCACATCAGAGCCAGCTGATCAGAGCTCCAGACAGCTCCAAAAGGGACCCGCTGCTGGCCAGGGCCAAGTCAGTGAGCAGTGTTAGTCACAGCTCTGTGAAAGTAGATTTAAGGAAGGGGGACAAAACCTGCTGCATAGCAGCTGGGAGAGAGGAGTGAGAACCAGCCCTACAACCCCCAGGGTCAGTGCAGCAGGAGGGCAGGAGGTGCTCCAGGCACGCAGCAGCAGTTCCCCTGCGGCCTGTGGAGAGGACCCTGGTGGAGCAGGCTATCCCCCTGCAGCCCATGGGTCCCACATGGAGCAGATCTCCATGCTGCACCCCGTGGAGGAGCCCCCTGTGGAGCAAGTGGATGTGGCCTGGAGGAGGCTGCGGACTGTGCAGAGCCCCTGCAGGAGGAGGCCCCGGGCCAGAGCTGCAGCCTGTGGAGAGGAGCCCACGCAGGAGCAGGGAGTCTGGGGGGAGCTGCTGCCTGTGGGGGACCCGTGCTGGAGCAGTTTGCTCCTGGGGGATGGACCCCGTGGTATGGAGCCATATGGCCCATATGGGAGCAGTTCTTGAAGAGCTGCAGCCTGTGGGCAGCCCCTGCAGGATCAGTTTGGGAAGGACGGCATCCCGTGGGAGGGACCCCGCGTGGAGCAGGGGCAGAGAGAGGATGAAGGAGCGGCAGCGACAAAACATTATGGACTGACCGCAGCCCCCATTCCCCTGTGCCATTCAGCGTGAGGAGGGAGAAGAGAGTGGACCAGGCAAAGGTGTAGTTTTTGTTTGCTTTTAGATTCTCACTGCTCTTATCTGTTAGTAATAAGCATAGGGAGATTAGTGTAACTTATTGCTGTGTCTGTTTTGCCCATGACGATAATTGTTGAGTGATATCCCTGTCCTTATCTCAAAGGCTCCCCTGAGCCCTTTCCCGCTGAGAAGGGAGAGGGAGAGTGCAATCAGGTGGAGTTCAGCTCACCAGCAGGGTAAAACCTCCACACCACGCCCACTGGTGGTGATGAGTCAGGGTTGTCCTGTCCCTTGCAGATGTTTCAAAGTACAACTGGTGCCATACAGTCACTGAGAACCTCACACACAGGTTTGCTTTTAGTTTCTCTATCAACTGAATTGACATCGACAGCTGCCCTGACAGAGGCATGTTTTTCTTCCATAGAGGCACGCTGTTCTCCAGTGGTAAGTTCAAGGTTGTCTCAGGTGGCAGGGAGAGGTGCAACAGGTGAGGGGTTGTTTGAGGTGGACTGAGCAGCCCAAACCTGCCAGCAGCAGCCTGTGAGTGCTAGAAACCTCTTCTGCCAGCGGTCCTGAGGGAGCTCCAACCACCCCCATAGTGCATGTACGCCTGGTCCCACCCCAAAGCACTCGTGCTCGAATCTGGAGCATTTCCCGTGGGGCTGTGCCCTGACCAGGGGCTGGGCAGAGAAGGTGCTCAGCCCCATGACCAGGGGCCAGGAGCAGGTCGTGCTGGCTGTCCAGGCTGTGGCAGGAGCACTGGGATTTAGAGCACAGGTCACCTCCTGCTGCTCCCAGGCTTGGCTGATCTCACTTTCTCTGAAATGTTTTTGACACAAAGTGGTTCTGAGAAAGTAGAGAAGTACAAGCTCTTTTGTGTATCCTGAGCTTAGAAAGAGCAAAACTGTGATGATTTGATTGTTCATTGTGAAAATTGGCTTGAAAGGCAACCAAAACCACTTCCTCTTCTTGTCCAAGCCTGCTTATAGGGTTGTTTGGGCAAAGGCACAAGAGCAACCCTCCCTGCAGCTACTTGCTCCAGTCTCAAGCCATGGGGATCAGAAGACTTCTCAGGAGGAGGTGGGGGGGGGATTGGTCTCTCTCTGGCTGTACCCTGGCTTTGAGATGAGGAGGCTCCACAGACTGAGGTGTCCTGAGAGGTGCTGTGTACCATTTAATACAGTGCAACTCTTTTGTCTCAGCCACCTATGTTGGCCCAGCAGTGGGCTTTGGCTGTCAATTCCCATATCAGCTCCATGGGGTTCTCCTCATGTGCTGTCATGTATCACACCTTTTACTTGACTTTTACTGGGTTCCTGAGACAAGAACTGATTTGCCCCAGGCAAGATCCCAGCCTCCAGGACAAGCTATATGACAGCAGGCTGATATTTGGTATGTGTGAAAGCTCTTAGTACTGGCTGTCCTACCTGATTAAATTATAGTATGTGGTAGTATATTATAGCATATAATTTTATCCCATTGCACTCCTATGTAGCCCTGCTGAACTCTGCACTCCCTTTTCATTTCCAGAAGCCACACTGAGCTCTGTCGTGCAGGCTGGAGTGGGTAGCATCCCTCCTAGAGACTGTCACAGCACCTAATTTGGTGGAGCTGCTGCTGGCTACCAGCTGAGCAGTAGCATAGCTACCAAGGAGCCAGAGGCCCAGGTGAAAGAAAGTCTTTAACGTGTGGGACTGTGACATGTAACTGGTATTGCATGTTTTTCTCAAAGAAACATGTTTTTAGGAGGAAAAGGGAAAGCCTTAGCCTTGAGAAAATGACATAAGAAAGACCTACAAAAGAGGTAATGCAGCTGAGCTTGACCTGGCTTACTATAACAATATTGACTTACTGGAACAACTCCCTGCTAGCTCGTTATCACTTATCATTTCTACAGAGCCGTTGGCTCAACCTACTGCCTTTTTTTCTCTGCTACAGATAGCACAAGCTGCCCAGAGGTGCAAGAAAGTCTGTCCTTTTCTATTTTCCTACTAGTGTTTTCTGACTACTTCAGTGCACTCATGGTGTGGGAACCAAATGTTGAATATAGGCAGTAATTCCCAACATAGTTTCTCAGGCCACTGCAAGACCCTGAGTTCTGTCTGGAAAATTAACTTAGATTTGTTACTACTATTTTTTCTGGCTCCCTCTGACTGAGTCAGGAGCTACCCGTGCTGAGGGATGTACCAGCTTGGGGTTCCCAGACAACCTGATGGAAGGCACAACACCTTTCCTCCCTGGCTGTCATTCACATTTGCTTGTTTCTTTTCTAATTTGTGGAGTATTAGTTATTTTGTTGATTTATTCTCACATTTGCATTTAAAGAAATCTCTTGTTTTACGTTTAGTTCTCAAAATATTTATTTGAATGTCATGGATAAAGCTTCTTCTTGGGTCTTTATTGGGATTACAAGATTTAAATACACTGGATGGATAGTCTTTGAGCACAAGTATTTCATTCTCTTTATACTTTTCTTCTGTCTATGATAACTTCGCAGGAGGCTGAGTTAAAACCCAAATAGAAATTTGTTTGGAGACTAGAAGGGTGGAAGAATCCTTCTCTCTCCTTTCCCAGAGTTTATTGTGGAGGACATTGTCATATTTCTGCTTATTCCTCTTTGGAATAAGCTTTTGCAGAAAAAGCATAGGCATTATACTGGATTCACTGTCTTTCCACTTTTCCAATATGCAGCAAATTTATGTGCTGGAGTTATTCAAAAGTACATGCTTGTCATGTCAGAACTAGAAAGGCTTTACGGGAAATCTGACTCCAGTCTGTGCAGGCAAAGAATGTAACAGGTAAGGTGTGGATGCATATCACATAGATGAGAGGAATTCCAGAAAAATCTGGGCAAGGTAATTGTCCTGAACTCTGAGAGCAGGCAGCAGAAAAGGAAAATAGAAAGGAAACCTTGCAGCTACAGTGATAATGCACCTCAGGGATTGGTCTTGTGTTGTATTGGTGCTGAGCCCCAGCCCACGGGGACCTTTCTCTGCTTTTCCCTGAGCCTAATAACTGGAGAATGTGCTCCCAGCCCAGCTGCAGTCTGCAAGCAGCCAGCTCAGGCATACACCCGCCTGTCCGCTGTCCTCAGCCTCCTCTTCCTTGGCAGTAGGGCACTCTCTGCTGATCCTACACAGATGTCTTCCACAACACAGACAAGAAGACAGGCAACAAATGTCTGCGTCTAGCTTTAATGTGTGTTAATTTGGCAGTCTGGACTATTTGTGCATGGGACAAACATTTGTTTTGAATCTGAGCTCGCGCCTTAACAGGCTGTGCTGAGAGCCAGGGTGGCAGGCTGTATTTAAGAAAATGTAGTCCTACTGGGAGAGTGTCTGCATCATCTGGTGTTCCGGTACTGGGAGCTGATGCATGCACCTCTTCGCTCCCTGATACCGCTCAAAACCCACCTGGGTGCCATCCTGCACAAGGTGCTCTAGGTGATCCTTCTCGGCTGGGGGTTGGACTGGGTGATCTTCAGAGGTCCCTGCCAACCTCGGCCGTTCTGGGATTCTCTGACATGTTGAGGGCAGCATTTAAATAAGTCTTCCACAAGCCCTATTAGTGGCTGCAGAGAAGATAAACACACCACGTAGTATGTGAAATACCGCAGAACAGGTGCTTGAAGATTTTATTCCATGGTCAGAGCTAACAAATAATATTTTCTCTATTAAACAGCAAATATAAAAGTGGTCAGCTACAAATGAATACCTGTGGCGTTAACCTCAAACTGCTTTGCCAAGGCCAGTGAGCCTGTTTTACCTGAGTTGTGATGATTCCAGGAAATGGAGAGGTTACTTTGCTGTCCTAAGGGCTGTGCAGACTTTCTGCCTGTTACATGGTAGGAGAGCCAGGCACAGGTCTCAGACCCTCTCAGTTCACATCCCTGCTGCAGTACACAGAGAGGCAGCCTTCGTGCCCAGCTCCTGTGCGGGGGGCACATCCTGTGAGTGGGTTTTGGCAGGGGAGGCTGCAGTGCTTTCCACGCTTTCCAGCTGCAGCATCCTATGTAGCAGCGTGGACGTACCTCTCTGACATTGCGCCAGCTGTCCTGCCTATAGCAAGAAGTGAAAGTGAAAATGGAATTGCCCTTAAAAGGAGGGAAAAGCCACCGGTCTGCCTTTGTCTCGGGGATCCACGCTCCTGGAATCAGAGCTCGATGTCCTGGGTGAAGGAGAAGCTGCTCAGGAACCACAGCTTCCAGCTGCAGGGCTCGCTGCAGAGGAAGAGGCACCTGAAGGCTTCCTCAGTCACAAATCACTTTTGAGGTACTTGTACTGTGCTTTTCTTTAGGAGGTCCTGTCTATAGTCTATAGCCGGTCTTTTTTCTTTCAAATACTTAGCGGTTCCTCTTTTTAAGGAGACATTTAGAAAGGGCCACTAAAAGCGTGACTGTGGTGGAAGGGACACATTCAGTGTTTTCTCTGTAGGGAAAAACGTGTGCTACTCTGTGTATGTGACCGTGCCGAACAAATAGCACTACGCTTTGCAGCCCTGCCTGTCAGCTTTTGAGCAGCTCTGCACTGCTGTCCCATTGTTGATGTGAGTGCAAAAACATAACAGCTTCATTAATTAGTGCAATTTAATGTAGGTGGGAGTGACTGCAAAAATTACAGAATAAATTTATTACTGTACTTTCTTCTCCTATTACCCCTGAATAATTTTTCTGACATCCAGTTAACCATTACTTATTTTCTCATAACTTCTTTGCATGTTTTTCTAACATCCCCTTACCAAAATTGTCATCCTGCTAAACTTGCAAGTAAAGTATAATTTGCCAGGAGGGTGCAATAGAAATCTTTGCAGCTCTCTCCCTTTCCATTGGGAAGCTGTCACCCAAGCTGCAGCTGATGGTGGTGTGTTTCCCTGGGGCTGCTGCTGCACCCCAAAATGGACCTGTGGGGATCCAGACCCCGATGGCTCTGGGTTCAGAGCTAAACAAAACAGAGAACCAAAACAGAAAGGGTCGGGCAGTAAGGATATTGGTTTCAAAATAAAAGAAATGAAACTAGGGAAAGAGTTCATACTACTTGCCTTAATGTGCTGCAAACAGTGCAAAATCTCAGCAGTGTTTTCCACTGGCTGTAATGGAAGATTTTTTAATTTTGGTTTCTGAAGAAGTTTTCTCAGCTCAAGGACTGTGTCCTGCTGATTGCTTGCTGGAACTGCTGGTAACAAACTGCACTTGTAGGCTTGCTCTGGAAATAGCTCTTTTGCCTCTTCCTCTGATTTTACTTATGTTTTTTCTTTATTGCAAAGGCTTGTTGAGAGTGTCAGTCAGCAGATCGGCAAAGTGAAACGGGTACTGTAAGCAGTGCTGAAGTTCTCTCTTATGTAAAGTCCACTCCTTTTCCCGGAAAGAACTTAGAGTGTAAAAAAATCCGTAGTCACTTGTGAAGTTCTTTGATTGTTGTTTTTGTTGCTTCCTTCTGACCATTTTCTTCAAACTGAAGCCTAATTAAGTCCTTTACACAGGCTACTTAGGGTAACACATAAACTTTTTCTGAAAATATACTGTGTTATTCCACCAAGACCGTTCTGCCTGACTGTAAGAGCCGTACACTAAAGTGCTCAGAAAGCTGCAAAGGTGTGTGGCTGGGTGGAGGAGCGAGGAGGGGCAGGGAAATGCCGTGTTTGCAGCTGGGGGAGAATGGGGGCTCCCGCGGGCTGGTGACTGTGTGTCAGGATCAATCGGAGGGGGAAGTGCTCCAGAAGCCCGGGGCAGCAGCCCTGCTCCCTCCAGCCCTTCAGGGGGCTATGGGGACCCCCCACAGCCCTGCGCTCATCACCCTGGGGTCCCTGCAGAAGGGGCAGCCCCGCCTGAGCCCGGCTGGAGGGGGAGGACGGGGAGCGTGAGGGCGCACGCCAAGGAAGCGGTGAGCTGGTTTGGCTTGTGCTGGGGCAGGAAAACGCAGGTGGCTCACCAGGACATTGTGTCTCGGCGTTATCTTTGAAAGAGGACCTTGCCTTCAGGGGAAGTGATGCTGTTGCTTTATTGACTCTCTTTCTTGGCTTGATGAACACTGGAATTGTCTATTGCATCCTGTTTGCTATGAATTTATGGGAGAAGGAAAAGCAGGAGAGTTTCGGGTGGGGATTTGTTCTCCAGTAGCTCCTTTCAAAAACAAAGCCAGAACACCTTGCTGGGGCTCTCCACACAGCTGATGCTTCAGTCATCTGCTGCTGGTGGCTGGTCTGCATTTAGGGTCTGGCATTGCCTTGTTCCAGCTGTGCAGGCAACTTGAGCAGCTCTGAACGTGGGAATTCGTATTGCCCCCAAAAGGCAGGCAAGCTGGGGTAAAACCTTGATGAAAAATGTTTTCTGTCCAAAGCAAGTGTTCTGTTTTAGATTTGAGTGTTTTATTGTTAGCAAAAATTTAAAATAAATGGTAGGAGGTGGCCAAGATAACTCTCAGAAACCTGCCAAAAGAGGATCATTAAGGCAGGGCAGTGGGAGAAGGCAGGGGTTTGCAGATAGGGTTATGGGTTTTAGAAATAAGAAGAGGAGGAGGAGGAGAAGGCAGGAATGTTTCCAGAGGAGGAGGAGCAAGGATGAGGCAAGGAGGCTGCAAAGGGAAGGAGAAAACAGAATATATAGATGGGAGGCTGAAAACTGGACCAGAAGTCCCATGGTGTCCCTCACCTCGGGGCAGTAACCACCCAGTGTGCTGCAGCTGGTCCAGGGGCACTGCGTCGGGCCAGGCTCCCAGGAGGACAAGGTTGGTGACAGTCCCTCAGGACCCGAGGGGACAGGGACAGCCGACTGATGCTTTGCAGAGCCGGAAGCAGGCTTTAAGTGAGCATTGTGTGGAAGGGCACTGAATGATGTGGGTTTTTTTTTGGGAAAAAAGAGGATCAGAACCAGTTTTAGATGTATGGATAGAGAAAGAGAGAAGACCCTGTGCTCACGCGATGCTCTGAATGGTCCTGATAGCTGGTGGGACCCAGAGAAATTCTTGCAAGATCAAAGATTTGTGAAAACAGCAGCAGTGACCACAGAGCAGAGGAATTGGTCCCTCGTGTGGTGCGAAGTGGCAGCGGACGGGTGGCAGCACCGGCACCTCCGGGCCATGCCCAGCATCTCCTGGGCTCAGGCCCTGCAGGGGGCATTGAGAGCTTGGGGTGCTGCAGGGGGGGCCCGGGTTTTATTCCATGGGAAATTTTGCAGCCGGTCTCCAAGATCGGCTGCGTCCCTCCCGTGCCAGCTGGAAGGGGCTTGTTTTGGGGTTGGGGTTTCTCCTGTACTGTCTGCTCCTGGGGACTGGGGATCGCGATCATTAACTTCTGCTGAGGAGTTCATGCATAAATTGGAAACTCACTCAAGGTATTTCTCGGGCAGTGACATATCAATAAAATTATTTTACTGAAAACTTCTAACAAAAAGCTCCAAAGGGCTAAGTGTTTGTTGGAGCTTGCCTGGTGAGGAAAGGTAGGTTACTTCTCTGAGAGTTTTTCTCCTTTGGAAATTAAAAGTCATGTTTTACTAAAACATACTTTACAAATTTGTTATTGTTTCGTTGAAATGATCTAGGATGCTTTTCTAACTAAATCCAAGATATTAGTGGGAAAGAAATACTAAGGGTCGTTTGGTTTTATTTTTAATTTGAACAGATATTTCCCATCAGCTTTTCCAAATTAAAATTCCATTTAACACTAAGTATTTCATATTGGGTTAAACTAAACATTCATTCAGCACAGAACACCTTTCTTGGCTATTTTATGGTGTCGTTTTGGAAGTGGCAGCAAGTGATTTGTTGTATGTATTGCTGAGTGATGTGCATGGGGCCACTGAATTCCAGTTTTCTTGGCTTGAAGCTTCACAGACTCGGCCTGAAGGCCGTTTTTCTCTTTGACTAGGGAAAGATAACAGAAAGGAGGTAATGGATGCTATTTAATGTCCGAACAGGGAGATGAGTGCAGGAGGAGCCCGGTGAGCCTGCCCCAGGATCGTGGAGCATCCAACAGCACCAGTGCCAGGGTCGTGGAGCATCCAACATCACCAGAGCCATGCTCCCAGGCAGACAAACGGGCTCTGCCTGCTTCCTGTGGCTGTGCTTGCTGCTTCTCAGTGGCCCCGCTCTGCAGCCAGGTGAGTCTCCTGTTGGAGCTCCTTGCTTTTCACTGTGCTTCAGTAGCTAGAAACTTTTCAACTGTTAATAGAAAGCTCAGTTGTGTCCAGTTGAAGCTAAGAGCACAGAACTACTAAGGTGAGAAAAGAAATTAAGAAGGGGAAGGTGATTCACTTCTCTGTCACAACTGCCTGCCTTGGGAGGAATGACTTACCCTTTGGCTCTGCCAGAAGCCAGGTGGGGTGAATCCTTTCTTAAAGGACTGGCCCTTTACCAGAAGGGTCTGAAAGAGCAAAACCCCTCTGTCAGCTGTCAGTGCCCAGCCCTGGCATGCTTCAGCACCTCAGCCAGGCTGCTGGTGTCTGCTGGTTTGTCTGGGAAGCTGTTGCCTGTGGGGACACCGGACTGAGTCAGTGGCGCTGCATCCAGCTGCAGGCTGGCAGCTCGGCTGGCAGCATGGTCCTGAGATCTCGTAGGTGCTGGAGATGCATCTGATGGGATTGTGCCAAGGAGCTTTGGGAGGAGAGAAGACAAGGAGGGATGACTTGTCTGAACCTGCCTGGGCAGGGGGTCTCTTAGCTCAAGAGGGGAGATGTCTCTCAACTCACTTCCCAAGCTGCCAGCTTCCTAGTTCAAACCCCCGAGGCAGCAGTGAGGGAGTTGTATCACATTTCAACCCAAAAAACTATTCTGGGGACTGAACCCAGTACCTTAGAAAAACTTCCCATTGGCAGACAATGTCTCCTAAGCCACAACTGGGTTTGTCCACCAGAACTCATCTCCCCAGAAGTCTGAGGAGGAAACCGGTGATTAATAGCTTTCTATATTTTCTCATGTAGGTATTGCTGCATCCAGAAATTACCCTGCTGAGGGGACAAATGGCTCTACCAAACCAAATGTGACAGTTTATCGCTGTAAAGATTGTGACAGCAAAATTTGCCAATTATCCAATTACGAGAGCTTTGAAAAAATCGGAGAAACACAAAATGGGACATTATCTAATGACATTATTCAGTTGGTGAACAATGAAACTCACATCATTATGTGCTTTCAGCAAGAAATTAAGTATCTTATCGAAGTTTATGCCATCGTCTTGGATAAAGACTGTGGAATAGGAGAATCCTGTGGCAACGTGGAGCTTGGAGGTAAACTCAGCTGGGAGTCTAGCTATGAGTATATAGATAACACTTTTCTGGTCATGAAACCAAACTGTAATATATTTGGGCAGACAGTGAGATTAATGAGAAAACTAACTTGTCAAAATGAGTGTGGTTTTTTTTTATTGTGAAACATGTTAACCTGATTTATGAAGATACCTTTTTTTTTTCCAACAGCAGTTCTAATGATCAAATTCTGTGTTGGTTTGCAATGTATGAATCCGATATACTTTAGTCAGTGTACACTAAAATTCAGGTCTAGCCTAACAAGCCATTCTGTGTTGTTCTCCTGTACAATTCAGTAAATAATCCTGCCAGTTTTCTCACAAAACTGTCAGGATGAGAAATGAAAATGCCTGTCAGTACATGTAGGACATGGCTCCAAGAGTGCAAAGCGTAAAAAGCAAGTGATGTATAATGCAATTGCTCATGACCTGCTGAATGATGCCAAGCCTGTCCCTGAACAACGGTGTCTTCCCCCCCGGCTAAAATTTCATGTTCTTAATTACTTATGAAAACTTTTTGCTATCTTCATATTTGAAGACTTTGACTATTGGTTCATAGAAGGGTTCATCAGCTTTAGTGAGAAGAAAATCTGACACCTATTGAACTAAGGATGATTGTAGCAACCTCAACATTGTATGGCACACAAAGAATCTAAGTTGTTGACCTATAACCCTTGGTTAAAAATTTTATAAATGATCCATATTTATATTTAATGCTGCTTTTATCTTTTACCTTCCCTAGAAAATGGGGCGCATCACATCACAGAGGAGGAAAAAATCTGCTGTGCAGTAAAGACGAATGAAACCAAAGCATACGTCAGTAACCTGAACTGCTACATTGAAAGCAAGAAAAAAAGCTCAATATACAGGTCCCCTGATGATATAACTCTAGGTTAGTCTCTTCATGTGTTTGTCTGCCTTTAGCTCTGAGACAGGTTTGCTCAGACAGCTTGCTGTGAGTAGTTTTACAGGTGTTTTGGGAGGAATGTTCTGTACATTCATATCTTGGACCCACATGTGCTGTAGCATCCAAACTCAGGGGCTTTCCCCCAACCTATGCAGGTGCCTCATCCTAGGCATATTTATCCATATATACCAGTCCTGGATATAGGCATAAGTGGCTGTATCTGTAGCTGTCCAGCAATAGATACAGGGATGCTGAGGGAAGATGGTATGTGGTGGGCGTGCAACAAGATTCCAGAATTCCACTTACTAGTGAATAGTAAATGGGACTTTACCTCCGGGCTAAGAGGACACTTGTCATGCACGCACTTATTAAAGTATTAAAATAACTGCTTATGAGGCAGGCTCATTTCTTGGCATACCTGTTTGATCATTTGGACCCTGTATTTATTCCTTCTCTGCAGATAGTCCAACAGATCCAGGCAGCAGCAACAGAATTGGCATCACTGCCACTTTCCTGATTCTTGGGGTTTGTGCAGCAGCAGCACTGGTGCTGTATTGTGTTCAAAGAACCCGAAATGGTCAAGGTACAGTCTGACAAAACGTTATGTTTCCTATGGGTAAAGTGCCTTTAGAAACAGGCTTGGGAGTGGAAATGGAAGTGTACAGCGTTTTCTTTCTGTATCTCGTTTCCATAAAATTGTTTAGAAAGTTGCTAAGTGATATTCATTGTGAAGGGGGGAGGCTGGGCTAGCACATGGCCTGGACTCCACCTCTGCATTTGGTGCTGTGACATAGTCCACAGCCAGCAGGCTTTAGTACGACAAATAAGCACAAAATAAACTTCCTCACCACCACACTAATGCAGCCAAGCGATCGCACTTGAGAGGCAGTTTTAACTTAGAAGAGAATATATTCTTAACTTAGGAAAGATTATATTTTAAATGTTTTTGTTGTTGGTGGTGTTTTTTTGTTATTTTTTGCAAACTAATATGCACAGAAAGGACTGGGATGGGCTGTATGGACTGAATAGAGAGCGTAGTGCAGTGTTCTTAAAGTGCAGTAGTGTTAAAGCAGCTTTTCAGAAATTGTGCTAGAACAGAGTATAGGACTTGGGCTGCAGCTGTGCTGTCATGTGGCAAACAAAGCATTATCCCTGCTGAGAGGTTCCCCTCTCAGAGGTTATTTATACATCACACTTGGTGCAGAGTTGTGGAGAAACACAAGGCCTGTGGATCTGTTTTAGATAGACAGCAGTTGCTCAAGCATTCTGGATTAATGTAAGTAGGGAAAAACAACTGCAGGTCTATTAGTTTTAAATCTTCTAAGTAAATCTTTGCTAATGCTGGTGCTTTCTTGCTGTTGTTTTCCTAGGACCTGTCGTAGTGCTCTATCAGATTCTTAAAGGTAAGCAATGACTTTTTTTTTATTTAATTATGATAAATGGTAAAATCATTTAGCTACAAAGGCAGGAGTGCGTTCAACAAAAGGCTAGGTGTGTTTACTGGGACTACGCTCAGTGGATGCCCATTTCCTTACTACATCAAGGCTGTGTTAATAGATTTTAATCCCATATCTCTAGCCCTATGCCCCTATGTGACTCTGCAGTGGTTTTAATACTTGTGTGTTGATCATTTACACACTCCTACAGACACCCTTTTAGCCTGCAGCTCCCTCTCCTACATCCCTGGCTCCAAGGTTTATGGGACGTGAAGCTGTATTGTCAGAAGCTGAGATGTCTCCTCTCAGCTACTGAACTACCTCATCCAACCAAATGCTCCTGTTGGCTCTTCCCTGGTAGTTGGTTGTTTCCTTCTAAGAGTCTAGAAATTACATTTCCAATTTAATTTGTTTAAGGTTAACTTGGTTAGAAGTTAGTTATAGCCTAAGCTTTTTTTCTTTTGCTCCCTTTCTAGTGCATGGAGAGAGACAGCTGTCTTGAGAAGGTGATTCATCCCACTTAAAATGAGGTTTAAGATGTGACGTGAACTTGCCTGTGAAGATGCCTGTTGCTCTCTGTTAACTATAAAGGAAGCCAATGGTACCAAGCAGAGACTGTTGAACATCTACGGTTAGATAAAACACAAGGCTATCTGGGAAAAACAAGAGCTATGCAAGTGCTTACACAACTCAGTAAAGACAAAGCGAATGTAGTCTCACGGTGATTATGCTGTTAAGACATATTAGTAGACATATTGGTGTGATAGGCAAAAAACTTTCTGCTGGTGGCTCTCCTGACGTCCTGCCCTGTGGTGTAACACTCGGTGATATTTCAGAGCTGTCCCAGACCCCCCTGAGGCACAGGCTGATGTCCGCAGCAACAGGGCATGGTTTCAGCAGAGAGGCTGTGAACTCTCTGGGTGAAGAAGCTGCAAACCTGCAAACTTTCCTCTTTCAGAGCAACAGGCGGTCCGGTAGCAGGTGGGGCAGGGCAGCTTCTCTGAGGACTTCACATCTCCAAGCCTAACAGGCAATCTGATTTTATTTCTCAATGAAATCGACCTGTGCCTTTGCCTCACAGATGTTTTTCCTTCAATTCTGCAGGTTCTATAAAACCCAATCAGGCTTATGAAAGCAGAAGGTCACAGCCATTTGAAGCATCATCTACAAATGAGACAAACCAGGCCTTCATGTCAGCAGCATCCTTCTCAAGCAAAGTCTAGCCATCACCTGAAGAAACACGTTTATTTTATACAAGACCTCACAGTAGTTTTCACAAATGTACTTTCACCACTCCCATGCATTCACCAAGGACTGCAATTGCCCTAGTTATCCAACTCCAGGCTTTTGCAAGCAATATGAGAAGCTTCCTGGGGCTACTGTCCTCTCCTGGTACTTGGTTGAGGAGCCCCAGCATCACAAGATGCATGGCTTCTTTGGCAGCACAGGCTTAAACCAACTGAATCTTCACAATGGTTTTTATGGTTGAAACTACCAGTTCTCCTAAAATCCTTTGGAGAACTGCATCTGTGCTCAGGCAGGCCGTCTTGAACCCTGACGGAGATGTTCTCTGCATATCTTCCATGTCGTAACACAGTAGCGTGGCCATAGTTTTTCATCCGTTAACTCCCAGGTGGGTTCTAGATTTCCCCAAGGAGGAGTTTTGTAGAACCATGGGACAGCTTGGGTTGGAAGGGACCTTAAAGACCACCCGCTAGCTCAGGCTTTCCAGAGCCTCATCCAGCCTGTACAGGTGACTGGTTTGTTTCATTAGAGCGGTTTGGCCTTCTGAGCCAAAAGCCTGGTTTTGCAGCCACCTGCAGGTTGAAGGCTACTCTGCGGGCTCTGTCCTGTGCAGCAGAGACAGGAGGGCCTGCACTTCAGGGATCCCCAAAGGGTAGTTCACAGGCAGCATGTCATCTTCAAATGATTTACAACTCATGTTTGATTTGAGTAAATCCTCAAAATTTGCATTATACCCAAACCAGTATCAGGCTTTTGAGCAAAAAGCAGCAGCATCCAAATTGCAAAAGCACATCCCCGAAGCGGGATGGATGCTTGTTGAATCATTTTTTGCGTGGTTTAACCAACCATAAACCTGTAAGCTGGCACTTTCAGCAGGAAATCTCAAAGGATGTAGGATGTTGTGTGACTCTGTGTACATAAAAAATACAAAAAAAAGTAAACAAAAGTATACAAAAAAGTTATGGACCTTTTATTTTTTTCTTAACCTCAAAACTTTGGAAGGTCCTTCAAATACAAGTAGGAAATTTCTGTGTTGTTTTGCAACAGTATGATTAGTTCAACGTGCGTTTTTCCAGTGCAGTTATCATGGGTGTTACTTTTGGTTCTGTTTCTCTGCTGTAAGTCATTGCTGCGAGAGCCTCTCAGGAAGTGCCAAGCATTCCCATTGATGCATTGAGCTGTGTGCTGGGCTTCAGGAGATTCCAGTGATGCGTACCTGATTTTCCTAGACCTAGAAAAATACTGTCTTAAAATTAAAGGCTATCGCAGTTCTCTGATGTGGTCTTTTAATGGGGAAAAACAAATGTGTGTATACATATTCATGTGTGCATGTAGGGTGGTCAAATTGATGACTGACACTGTTCTTTTTTTGTGTACCCTCAGATTTTGAGTTTTTTGAAAAAGAGACAACACGCTATTTGACAACTTAAATTGTAGTAATTCGAGGGATTCAAGTTTAATAGTGTGCAAGTTTAATTTCTAATCTTTAACACCAGTTGGGGCCAGAGAGCTAGTCAAGTCTTGAGAATAAAGGTTACCTGCCCGGTTCTGCCCAGTGACAGTTGCTCAGCTAAATCTGTCACAAGATGCAATTCACAAACTGATTTTGGGGTTCACCCAGGCACACACTTTCCTTCTCATCTTTTCTGCCTTCCTACTGCTGATTTTGCAGACGGTGATAGTCAGAGGTGTCACTCCCAGCTGTTCTGATTTGCGCCTCCTGAGCTGCGTTTTGCCTGTAATGCCAGTCATCCAATGTCTTGGGAAAAGGGCTTTAATGATCTATGCTCTTGGCTCTCAGCAAATGGATGATGTTGCTTTATGTGCCTTTTTACAAATAAATATATCCACGCAAATAGTTCTGAAATAAAAATCAACTGAAAATATCAGGTAGCCTGACTCAATAAATGGCATAATTTGATAGTTGCAGTTTTATTTTAATGAGCTTAGTTTTGTGTTCTTGTAGTCACCACAATGCCATGTCAGCTTTAAAACTGGCTATTCACTGGTAACCCTGCATCGATCATTTTGTTCTTTGGCTTGTTCATGTCCTTTACAAAGCATCACCATCACATGAGCCCCATACTCATAACCCAGCATTATTGTGATGATCTGCTTCTCGAGTATTGCAAAATCAAAGTCCAGGAGTAGGAAATCCCTCCTCCCATCTGCTTTTTTATCTAGTAGTGAGCCTTCATAGGGCTAATTGAAAGCTCATTTCACAACCCACCTGAACTTGGGTTTCTTTACAAGGATTGATGACTTTTCTCAGCTGTCAAGCATTCAAGAAATTCTCTGGGAACACTCCCTTTCCCTGAACATTCACAGAGAGAACCATTCCTGCAAGAAGAGCTGTCTGTTGTATCAGGGAGAGAGTAGGATGTGAGCTATAACTGAGCTTCCCTTTTGCTGGTGGCTTGCAGCAACGGAACGTCTTTAAGCGTGAAGCCACGGGAGAGGTACATGCTGTGCTGCTGTTTGGAAAACACACACCATACCATTGCTTGGAGAACACAGGCTTGTCATTGGCAAAATACAGGTCAAACCTGCAAGTTCGTGAGCAGGCATTGTATAATAATTTAAGGTTTAGCTGAAGTAATGGAGTATCTTTCTCCCACTTGCTCCTTATAAAGCCAACTCTTTCAATTGCAGCCTGCAACCGGGCAGGCTGCTGAGCCTGGGGGGGCACTGACAGTCTGTATTGACTGCAGCTAGTGCCTATATTTCCAGTAACAGCCCCCACATCCGGGGGTTGTTCCGTGGTAGTAAAGTGTGGGTGTTGCCAGTGTGAAGTCAACAACAAAATACACCTCTCTCTAAATCTCTTGCTCCCCTCTCTGTCACAGTCTCTGTGATGTGAGGACAAAAGAAGCAAGTTGCTGGGGAGAGGGAGAGAACTTTGGTTAGAAAGCAGCTGATGTAGCTGGAAGATATCAGCCAGGTTTTGGCGCACAATCCTTTCTTCGCATCTTCAGCTCATCAGTTGGGCTATCTATTGGGGACTGGGAGGAGACCTCATCATGGTCTACATCTTCTTCATGAGGGGGAACAGAGGGGCAGGTGCCAATCTCTTCTTTTTGGTGATCAGTGAGAGGATCCGAGGGAATGGAGTCAAGCTGTGACAGGTGAGGTTCAGGTTGGATATCAGGAAAGGGTTCTTGCTCTCGCCGATGCGATCAGCTCCAGACATGTTCTTCAGCGGAGTGGGGGATCAAGGCAGGCAGGGCTTTTTTTCTGGCACCAAGGCTACTCGAGGCAGCCGAGGGAGCTGCTAGGGCCTGGCAGCCCTTGTGTGGGAGGCTGACCAGGCATGGGCAGAGCCAGCAGCATCCCCTCCCCAGCCATACAAAGGCAGCCTCTAGGGAGCGCGAGCTACCAGGACGGGTAAATAGGGCAGGGTGTGGCATTTTGCGCAGCAGTGTGCAAAGGGAGGGCTCCGTCACCGCTCTTTTCCAATGGTGGTTGTAACCTGCTCGTGAAGAGCCTGGCCATGGTATCTGCCCAGCAGAAAGCCATGGCCTCTGCATCTCTTGCAGCCTCTCCAGCCACAGTCACCAATGTGGCTACGCAGAGGTCTCAGGGAAACACACGGCTGTCCAGGTCTTGGGCTGCAGGGTGTGCCCGAGTCTTCTGTTGGTGTCTGACAGCAGCAGTTGGGGGTATGCCTGGGGGAGGTGTGCCCAGGCTGAAGAATTGCTCAGTCTGGTGACGGAGCTTCGGGAGGAGGTGACTAGGCTGAGGAGCATCAGGGAGTCAGAGAGGGAAATTGACTGGTGGAAGCATACTAGTATACTCTGCCCTCCCTGAGACAGACTCACGAGGCAGCCACAACACAAGTAACAAAGGTTCCTCTATCCCACCAGGCAGCCGCTACAAAAAAGACAAAAGTTCCCCCATCCTGCCAGGCAGTAGGAGGGGACCTAGGCCAAGGAGGGGAATGGAAGCAGGTTTCTGCTTGGGGTGGTAGGCAAGCCCTCTCCCTTCTCATCTATGCTTACATAACAGGTATGAGGCTCTAGAACATGACAGTCAAAACAATGATATAGATGAAAGCCCATCCTGGTTCGAAGGGTGCCTAAGACAAGGTAACCAACCTACCCCCCACATCGCTACATCTTCTGTCAAGAAAGAAAGAAGGGTTATCGTCATGGGGGACTCCTTTCTGAAAGGGACAGAGGGCCCGATATGCCATCTGAACCCAACCCACAGGGAAGTCTGCTGCCTCCTTGGGGCTCCGGTAAGAGACATTGCCAGGAAAGTCACTCGCCTGGTACAGCTCTCTGACTTACTACCTGCTACTGGTTTTTGGGCTGGTAATGACGAAATAGTAAGGAGAAGTCTGAGAGCAATCAAAAGGGACTTGAGGGCTTTGGGGTGACTGGTTAAAGGATCAGGAGCACAGGTTGTGCTTGCCTCTGTCCTTCCAATAGGAGGGATCAGTGCTGATAGGCAGACTTGTCTCATCAATACGTGGCTTCAAGACTGGTGCAACCGGCAGAACTTTGGATTTGTTGATCACAGGAAGGTCTACACGACACCAGGCCTGCTGGCACCAGATGGGATGGGCCTTTCTCAGAGGGAGAAAAGGATTTTTGCCCAGGAGTTAGCAGGGCTGATAGATAGGGCTTTAAACTGGAGTTGAAGGGGGAAAAGGATAAAACCAGGCCCACCGGTGATAAGCTAAGGGATGGCGTGCTAGAATCAGAGGGACTGTGGGCTAGTGAGGTCCTTCGGTCTTCTCCATAAGGTGCTGTGTGCAATGAGGCACATTTGAAGTGCTTTTACATAAATGCACGCAGTATGAGGAAGAAACTGGATGAGCTAGAAGTCTTGGTCCAGTCCCACAGCTACGACATCATTGGCGTAAGTGAAACCTGGTGGGATTAGTCCTGTGACTGGTGTGTTGCAATAGTTGGTTACAGGCTTCTCAGAAGGGACAGGCAGGGCAGGCGAGGTGGTGGGGTGGTGCTGTACGTGAAGGAGGGGCTGGACTGTGTGGAACTTGCAGTTGGTGATGGCTAAGTTGAGAGCCTTTGGGTAAGGATTAAGGGACGAACAAATAAAGGGGATGTCATTGTGGGAGTGTATTACAGACCACCCGGCCAGGACAACAACGCCGATGAATTATTCTTTGCGGAACTAAGAGAAGCCTCAAGATCAACTGCCTTTGCCTTATGGGGGACTTCAACTTGCCAGACGTCAACTGGAATCACCACACGGCAGACAAGAGCAAGTCCAGGAGGTTCATAAAGCACCTAGATGAGAACTTCTTGGTGCAGGTGCTAAGAAACCCAACTAGGAAAGGTGCCCTCCTAGATCTGTTGCTGGAGAACAGAGAGGGTCTTGTGGGGGACATGGCAATTGACGGCCATCTTGGTCATAGTGACCATGAAACGGTTGAGTTTAAAATTTTTGGTGACAGGAGGAAAACAGCCGCCAAAAGTTCAGCCCTGGATATGGAGAGAACAGACTTCAGGCTGCTCAGGGAACTAGTTAGCAAGGTCCCCTGGCAAACGGCTTTTGAAGGCGTTAGTGTCCATCAGTGCTGGTCAGTCTTTAAGCACTGCCTCCTAAAAGCACAGGATCAGGCAATTCCAAAATATCAGAACTCAAGCATGCAGGACGTAAGGCCGGCTTGGCTGACTAGGGATCTTCTACTGGAGCTTAGGCGGAAAAAGAAAGTGTACGGCTACTGGAAGCAGGGTCAGGCAACGCGGAAGGAATACAGGGACACTGTTCGCATTTGTAGGGAGAAAATTCGTGTGACCAAAGCCCAATTAGAGTTGAAGCTGGCCAGGTCTGTGGGAGACAATGAAAACGGTTTATTTTAAATATGTGAATAGAAAAAGGAGGACCAGAGGAAACATAGGTCCAGTACTTGATGGGGAAGGTCACCTCACAGGCAAGGACATAGGCAAAGCAGAGACATTTAATGCCTTCTTTGCCTCCATCTTCAACACTGATGATGGGTTTGGGACCCCAGGTGCCTATCTGGAGGACTGTGACGGTGGGAATGATAAACTCCCAACTGACCCTGAACGAGTGCGGGATTTGCTGCTCCATCTGGCTCCATACAAGTCCATGGGTCCGGATGGGATTCATCCCACGGTGCTTAGAGAGCTGGCTGACGTCATCGCGGGATGTCTCTCAATTATTTTTCAATGGTCTTGGGAATCTGGAGAGGTCCCAGTTGACTGGAAGCTGGCAAATGTTGTACCAATTTTCAAGAAGGGCAAACAAGAAGACCCTGGCAACTACAGGCCTGTCAGTCTCATGTCAGTGCCTGGTAAAATTATGGAGAAGATTATCCTTGAAGTTATTGAAGTGCACCTGGGAGACAATGCAGTCATTGATCCCAGCCGATATGGGTTCACGATGCGTAGGTCCTGTTTGGCTAACTTGATTTCCTTTTGTGATAAGATAACCCATCTAGTTGATCAAGGGAAACCAGCTGATGCGATCTTTTTGGATTTCAGTAAAGCTTTTGACACAGTTTTCCAGAGGATCCTACTGGACAAAACGTCCAGCATACAGCTAAACAAAAACATCATACGATGGGTGAGCAACTGGCTGATGGGCAGGGCTCAAAGGGTTGTGGTAAATGGGTCTGCATCAGGCTGGTGGACAGTCACTAGAGGGGTTCCCCAAGGCTTCATTTTAGGGCCAGTTCTCTTCAGTGTTTTTATAAACGATTTGGATGTAGGACTTGAAGGTGTTTTGATCAAATTTGCTGACGACACCAAACTTGGACGAGTTGTGGACTCAGATGAGGGTGGAAAGGCCTTACAGAGAGATCTGGACAGATTGGAGAGCTCGGTGATCACCAACCGCATGAAGTTCAACAAGAGCAAGTGCCAGGTCCTGCACCTGTGACGGGGCAACCCTGGCTATACGTACAGACTGGGCGATGAGATGCTGGAGAGTTCTGGGCTCCCCAGTACAAGAGAGATGTAGAACTTCTAGAGAGGGTCCAGCATAGAGCCACAAAGATGATTAAGGGATTGGAGCATCTGTCTTAGGAGGAAAGACTAAGTGAGCTGGGCATGTTTAACCTATCGAAGAGGAGCTTGAGAAGCAGTTGACTAAGTTAGTTCTGGAAACTCAGCTCACCTGAATGAAGTGCTTACCCTTGGCACTTCTCTAAATTCAAACAGATCCAAGAAAAGATGTGGGAATCTCACCATATGAGATATTAGTTGGATTGTTGTACCTGGGCAAAGGGAATGAATTACCTCAATTCGAGACAAAAGATGCTTTTCTTAAAAACTATATACTTGGGCTGTCATCCTGTTTGTCATCTCTCAGGAGCCATGGATTGTTAGCTCAGACCCCACCCTTGGAAGTCCCGATCCATCCATTCCAAGCAGGAGATTGGGTTCTGATACGAACATGGAGGGAATCGAAGCTACAACCTGAGTGGGACTGACCGTTCCAAGTACTCCTGACTACTGAGATGACAGTAAGAACAGCTGAGAAATGGTGGACTCATTACACTCATTACACTTGGGTGAAGGCATAAGTTGACCCCAAGACCTGAGAGAATATAGGAGAACCTTTAAAAATAAAAATTGGGAGGAGGTGTGAATCACAATTGTAAACTAACCTTTAATTTCTCCTTAGGAAAAAATAATGAATACCACGTGTAATTGGGGAAAAGAGTTGGATTACACAGAATTAGTGTTCCCAGGGTATTTTATATTAGTATGCATATCAGAGTTTATATTAGTATGCATATCATTCTTCATACTGATGGAAATTCAGGGGGCAATAATACTGACCCTGGGTGTGGAAATCTGACCTGTGAGGTAGGGAATTATCTATACCGTACTGAATATGGTAATTATGGGAGTACTAATATATATAATGCACACCAAACACGGCACAGGAATCATTCAGTAACCGGATGGCCAGTCCCGAACAGCAAAGGTTGGTATTAGCTATGTGGTAATAGGGCCAGGTAAGTGTTGCCCCTAAGATGGAAGGGAGCTTGCACCCTGGGGGCAATGATTCCGAACATAACCATTGTTGAGTTTATGCAAAACCAAAACCTGACTTTATCTCAATCCTTGAGCCCTTTCCATTGTATTTTCTCCCCATTTCTCTTTGAGCAGGGGGAGTGAGAGAGCAGTCAAGTGGAGTTCAGTTGCCCAGCAGGGTAAAACCTCCACACCACTCCCACTGGTGGTGATGAGTCAGCAAACTGCAAGGGTTGTCCTGTTGATATCCTTGTTGATATCCTGGTAGATATTTCAAAGTACAACTGGTGCCACGCAGTCATGGAGAACCTCATGCACAGGGCTGCTTTTAATTTCTCTGTGAACTGAATTGACCGCTGCCCTGACAGAGGCATGTTTTTTTTCCATAGAGGCACTCTGTTTTTCAGTGGTAAGTTCCAGGTTGTCTCAGGTGGCAGGGAAAGGTGCTACAGGGGAGGGGTTGTTTGAGGTGGACTGAGACACTTTCTGCTGCTCCTAGGCTTTGTTGGATCTCACTTTTCTGAAATGGTTTTGACATGAAGTGGTTCTGAGAAAGTACAGAAGTACAAGCTCTTTTGTGTATCCCAAGCTTAGAAATGAAACAAAATAAGAAAGACCTACCAAAGAGGTAATGCAGCTGAGCTGGACCTAGCTTACTATAACAATATTGACTTACTGGAACAACTCCCTGCTAGCTCATTACCACTTATCATTTCTAGAGAGCCGTTGGCATGAAGTTTAACAAGAGCAAGTGCCAGGTCCTGCACCTGTGACGGGGCAACCCTGGCTATACGTACAGACTGGGCGATGAGATGCTGGAGAGCAGCCCCACAGAGAGGGATCTGGGGGCTGTGGTTGACAGCAAGTTGAATATGAGCCAGTAGTGTGCCCTGGCAGCCAGGAGGGCCAACTGTATCCTGGGATGCATCAAACACGGCATTGCTAGTCGGTCGAGGGAAGTGATTGTCCCGCTCTACTCTGCACTGGTGCGGCCTCACCTCGAGTACAGTGTGCAGTTCTGGGCACCACAGTACAAGAAGGACATTAAACTGCTGGAGAGTGTCCAGAGGAGGGCAATGAAGATGGCGAAGGGCCTAGAGGGGAGGACATATGAGGAGCGGCTGAGGTCACTTGGCCTGTTCAGCCTGGAGAAGAGGAGGCTGAGGGGAGACCTCATTGTAGTAGACAGCTTCCTCATGAGGGGGAGTGGAGGGGCAGGTGACCTATTCTCCGTTATCACCAGTGATAGGACTCGTGGGAACAGTGTTAAGCTGAGGCAGGGGAAGTTTAGGCTGGACATCAGGAAGAGGTTCTTCACCGAGAGGTTGGTTGCACACTGGAACAGGCTCCCCAGGGAAGGAGTCACTGGGCCAAGCCTGTCTGAATTTAAGAAGCGTTTGGACTGTGCACCTAGTCACATGGTCTAAACTTTTGGGTAGACCTGTGCGGTGCCAGGAGTTGGACTTGATGATCCTTATGGGTCCCTTCCAACTCGGGATATTCTATGATTCTATTATTCTATGAAAAAGTGCTCAGCTACAAATGAATACCTGTGGCATTAATGTCAAAGTGCTTTGCCAAGGCCAGTGAGCCTGTTTTACCTGAGTTGTGATGATTCCAGCAATTGGAGAGATTACTTTGCTGTCCTGAGGTCTGTGCAGACTTTCTGCCTGTTATGTGGTAGCAAAGCCAGGCACAGGTCTCAGACCCACTCAGCTCACAACCCTGCTGCAGTATGCAGAGGAGCAGCCTTCATGCCCAGCTCCTGTGCGGGGGGCACATCCTGTGAGTGGGTTTTGGCAGGGGAGGCTGCAGTGCTTTCCACGCTTTCCAGCTGCAGCATCCTATGTAGCAGCGTGGACGTACCTCTCTGACATTGCGCCAGCTGTCCTGCCTATAGCAAGAAGTGAAAGTGAAAATGGAATTGCCCTTAAAAGGAGGGAAAAGCCACCGGTCTGCCTTTGTCTCAGGGATCCACGCTCCTGGAATCAGAGCTCGATGTCCTGGGTGAAGGAGAAGCTGCTCAGGAACCACAGCTTCCAGCTGCGGGGCTCGCTGCAGAGGAAGAGGCACCTGAAGGCTTCCTCAGTCACAAATCACTTTTGAGGTACTTGTACTGTGCTTTTCTTTAGGAGGTCCTGTCTATAGTCTATAGCCGGTCTTTTTTCTTTCAAATACTTAGCGGTTCCTCTTTTTAAGGAGACATTTAGAAAGGGCCACTAAAAGCGTGACTGTGGTAGAAGGGACACATTCAGTGTTTTCTCTATAGGGAAAAATGTGCGTTACTCTGTATGTGACCGCACCAAACAAATAGCACCATGCTTTGCAACCCTGCCTGTCAGCTTTTGAGCAGCTCTGCACTGCTGTCCCATTGTTGATGTGAGTGCAAAAACATAACAGCTCATTAATTAGTGCAATTTAATGTAGGTGGGAGTGACTGCAAAAATTACAGAATAAATCTATTACAGTATTTTCATCTCATATGACCCCCAAATAATTTTTCTGACATCCCGTTAACCGTTGGTTGTTTTCTCATAATTTCTTTGCAAGTATTTCTAACATCCCCTTACCAAACTTGTCATTCTACTAAACTTGCAAGTAAAGTATAATTTGCCAGGAGGGTGCAGTAAAAATCTTTGCAGCTCTCTCCCTTAGTTTTAAAGTATAAGAAATGAAACCAGGTAAACAGTTCATTCTACTTGCCTTAATGTGCTGCAAACAGTGCAAAATTCTCAGCAGTGTTTTCCACTGGCTGTAATGGAAGAATTTTTAATTTTGGTTTCTGAAGAAGCTTTCTCAGCTCAAGGACTGTGTCCTGCTGATTGCTTGCTGGAACTGCTGGTAACAAACTGCACTTGTAGGTACTTGCTCTGGAAATAGCTGTTTTGCCTCTTCCTCTTATTCTTTTTTCTGTGTTTTCTTTATTGCAAAGGCTTGTTGAGAGTGTCAGTCAGCAGATCAACAAAGTGAAACAGGTACTGTAAGCAATACTGGAGTTATGTAAAGTCCACTCCTTTTCCTGAAAAGAACTTAGAGTGTAAAAAAATCCATAGCCACTTGTCAAGTTCTTTGATTTTTTTCGTCTGTTTTGTTGTCGCTTTCTTCCTTCCTTCTGACCGCATTCTTCAAACTGTTTGAAACTTCAGTTCTTTACACAGGCTACTTAGGGTAACACATAAACTTTTTCTGAAAATATATTGTGTTATTCCACCAACACCGTTCTGCCTGACCATAGTAAAATGCTCAGAAAGCTGCAAAGCCCTGAGATGTGTGGCTGGGTAGAGGAGCGAGGAGGGGCAGGGAAATGCCGTGTTTGCAGCTGGGGGAGAATGGGGGCTCCCGCGGGCTGGTGACTGTGTGTCAGGATCAATCGGAGGGGGAAGTGCTCCAGAAGCCCGGGGCAGCAGCCCTGCTCCCTCCAGCCCTTCAGGGGGCTATGGGGACCCCCCACAGCCCTGCGCTCATCACCCTGGAGTCCCTGCAGAAGGGGCAGCCCCGCCTGAGCCCGGCTGGAGGGGGAGGACGGGGAGCGTGAGGGCGCACGCCAAGGAAGCGGTGAGCTGGTTTGGCTTGTGCTGGGGCAGGAAAACGCAGGTGGCTCACCAGGACATTGTGTCTCGGCGTTATCTTTGAAAGAGGACCTTGCCTTCAGGGGAAGTGATGCTGTTGCTTTATTGACTCTCTTTCTTGGCTTGATGAACACTGGAATTGTCTATTGCATCCTGTTTGCTATGAATTTATGGGAGAAGGAAAAGCAGGAGAGTTTCGGGTGGGGATTTGTTCTCCAGTAGCTCCTTTCAAAAACAAAGCCAGAACACCTTGCTGGGGCTCTCCACACAGCTGATGCTTCAGTCATCTGCTGCTGGTGGCTGGTCTGCATTTAGGGTCTGGCATTGCCTTGTTCCAGCTGTGCAGGCAACTTGAGCAGCTCTGAATGTGGAAATTCATATTGCCCCCAAAAGGAAGGCAAGCTGGGGTAAAAACTTGTTTACTGTCAAAAAAAAAAAAAAAGTTTTCTGTCCAAACCAAACGTTCCCTTTTAGATGTGTTTTATTGTTAGTGAAAGTTTAAAATAAGTGGTAGGAGGTGGCCAAGATAACTCTCAGAAACCTGCCAAAAGAGAGGATTATTAAGGCAGGGCAGTGGGAGAAGGCAGGGGTTTGCAGATAGGGCTATGGGTTTCAGAAATAAAGAAAAGAGGAGGAGGAGGAGGCAGGAATGTTGCCAGAGATGGTGACAGACCCTCGGTACTTAGGGCAGGAGGGGTCAGGGACAACCAACTGATGCTTTACAGAGCAGGAAACAGGCTTTAGTGAACATTGTGTGGAATGGCACTGAATGATGTGGGTTTCTTTGGGGAAAAAAGATCGGAACTAGTTTTAGATGTATGGACAGAGGAGGAGAGAAGACCCTGTGCTCATTTGATGCTCTTAATGGTGCAAATAATTGGTGGTCCCCGGAGAAATTCTTGCAAGATCGTGTTGGTGAGAACAGCAGCAGTGCCCACAGAGTGGAGGAATTGGTCCCTCTTGTGGTGCGAAGTGGCAGCGGACGGGTGGCAGCACCGGCACCTCCGGGCCATGCCCAGCATCTCCTGGGCTCGGGCCCTGCGGGGGGTATCGAGAGCTTGGGGTGCTGCAGGTGGGACCCGGATTTTATTCCATGGGAAATTTTGCAGCCGGTCTCCAAGATCGGCTGCGTCCCTCCCGTGCCAGCTGGAAGGGGCTTGTTTTGGGGACGGAGTTTCTCCTGTACTGTCTGCTCCTGGGGACTGGGGATCGCGATCATTAACTTCTGCTGAGGAATTCATGAGTAATTTGGAAACTCACTCAAGGTACTTCTTGGGCAGCGACATATCAGAACTACTGATATCTACTCCTTAGAATTAAACCTTGCAAGAGGGGTCAAGGACAACAGAAAGGGTTTCTTCAAATTTGTTGCGGATAAAACTAACACTAGAGGCAATGTAGGCCCACTGATGAATGAGGTGGGTGCCCTGATGACAGAAGATAAAGAGAAGGTGGAGTTACTGAATGCCTTCTTTATCTCAGTCTATAGTTCCGGAGGCTCTCCTGAGGCCCTATACCCCTGAGGCCCTAGAGGAAGTCAGGATAAAGGAGGAGTTTGCCATGGTTGCTGAGGACTGGGTTAAGGACCAATTAAACAATCTGGACATCTATAAATCCATGGATCCTAATGGGTGCAGAGGGAGCTGGTGGAAGTCATTGCTAAGCCACTCTCCATCATCTTTGGTAAGTCATGGGCATCGGGAGAGGTGCCTGAGGACTGGAGGAAAGCACATGTTGCTCCAGTGTTCAAAAAGAGCAACAAAGAGGACCGGGGTAACTATAAACTGTCAGCCTCACCTCCATCCCTGGAAAGGTGATGGAACAACTTATCCTTGGCATTGTCTCTAGTCATATCAGGGATACAAGGGGCCATTAGAGGCAGTCAACATGGCTTCATTGAGGGGAAGTCATGCTTAACCAACCTGATAGTTTTTTTGAAGACAAAACTAGGTGGATAGATGATGGTAAAGCAGTGGACATGGTCTATCTTGATTTCAGTAAAGCCTTTGACACCGTCTCCCACAGCATCTTCACAGCTGAACTGAGGACGTGTGGTCTGAATGATAGGGTAGTGAGGTGGACTGTAAACTGGCTGAAGGGAAGAAGACAGAGGGTTGTGGTCAGTGGGACGGAGTCGAGTTGGAGTCCTGTATCTAGTGGAGTCCACCAAGGGTTGGTACTGGCACCAGTACTATTCAATATGTTCATCACCGACTTGGATGAGGGAATGGAGTGCACTGTCAGCAAGTTTGCTGATGACACTAAACTGGGAGGAGTGGCTGATAAACCAGAAGGTTGTGCTGCCATCCAGCGGGACCTAGACAGGCTGGAGAGTTGGGCAGGAAGAAATTTATTGAAATATAACGAGGACAAATGTAGAGCCCTGCATCTGGGCAAGAAAAACTCCAGATACCAGTATAAGTTGGGGACTGAGCTGTTGGAGAGCAGCATAGGGGAAAAGGACCTGGTGGTCCTGGTGGACAGCCGGATGACCATGAGCCAGCACTGTGCCCTTGTGGCCAAGAAGGCCAATGGCATCCTGGGGTGTACCAGACGGGGTGTGGTTAGTAAGTCAAGAGAGGTTCTCCTCCCCCTCTACGTTAGTGAGACCACATCTAGAATATTGTCTCCAGTTCTGGGCCCCTCAGTTCCAGAAGGATAGGGAACTGCTTGAGAGAGTGCAGTGCAGAGCCACGAGGATGATAAGGGAGTGGAGCATCTCCCTGACAAGGAAAGGCTGAGGGAGCTGGGTCTCTTTAGCTTGGAGGAGACTGAGGGGTGACTTTATTAATGTTTATAAATATGTAAAGGGTGAGTGTGAGGAGGACAGAGCCAGGCTCTTCTCGGTGACACCCAAAGATAGGACAAGGGGCAATGGGTGCAAGCTGGAAAATAGGAGGTTCCGCTTAAATATGAAACTTTTTCACGGCGAGGGTGACAGAGCACTGGAACAGGCTGCCCAGGGGGGTTGTGGAGTCTCCTTCTCTGGAGAAATTCAAAACCCACCTGGACTCATTCCTGTGTGACGTGATCTAGGTGTTCCTGCTCCGGCAGGGGGATTGGACTAGATAATCTTTTGTTATAGTTCGTTGAAATGATCTAGGATGCTTTTCTGACTAAATCCAAGATATTCATGGGAAAGAAATACTAAGGGTTGTTTGGTTTTATTTTTAATTTGAACAGATATTTCCCATCAGCTTTTCCAAAGTAGAATTCCATTTAATACTTAATATTTCATATCGAGTTAAACTAAACATTCATTCAGCACAGAACATCTTTCATGTCTATTTTTAGTGTCGTTTTGGAAGTGGCAGCCATTTGTTGTATGTATTGCTGATGTGCATGGGGCCACTGCCTTGAGGAGCCTCCGTCCGGGATTTCCCCGTCTCTGCAGAAAGACCTTGTGGCTTCTGCTGCTGCCATGGGCCCAGGGCTGGAAGGGGTGCAAGTTCAGCATTCACACGAGGCAGCTCAGGGTGCAATAGCAGCTGAGCAGCACGAGTGTTTCTTTGCCTGAATTCCAGCTTTCTTACCTTGAAGCTTCACAGACTCGGCCTGAAGGCCGTTTTTCTCTTTGACTAGGGAAAGATAACAGAAAGGAGGTAATGGATGCTATTTAATGTCTGAACAGGGAGATGAGTGCAGGAGGAGCCCGGTGAGCCTGCCCCAGGATCGTGGAGCATCCAACAGCACCAGTGCCAGGGTCGTGGAGCATCCAACATCACCAGAGCCATGCTCCCAGGCAGACAAACGGGCTCTGCCTGCTTCCTGTGGCTGTGCTTGCTGCTTCTCAGTGGCCCCGCTCTGCAGCCAGGTGAGTCTCCTGTTGGAGCTCCTTGCTTTTCACTGTGCTTCAGTAGCTAGAAACTTTTCAACTGTTAATAGAAAGCTCAGTTGTGTCCAGTTGAAGCTAAGAGCACAGAACTACTAAGGTGAGAAAAGAAATTAAGAAGGGGAAGGTGATTCACTTCTCTGTCACAACTGCCTGCCTTGGGAGGAATGACTTACCCTTTGGCTCTGCCAGAAGCCAGGTGGGGTGAATCCTTTCTTAAAGGACTGGCCCTTTACCAGAAGGGTCTGAAAGAGCAGAACTACTTTGTCAGTGCTTGGTGCCCAGCCCTGGCATGCTTCAGCACCTCAGCCAGGCTGCTGGTGTCTGCTGGTTTGTCTGGGAAGCTGTTGCCTGTGGGGACTCCGGACTGAGTCAGTGGCGCTGCATCCAGCTGCAGGCTGGCAGCTCGGCTGGCAGCATGGTCCTGAGATCTCGTAGGTGCTGGAGATGCATCTGATGGAATTGTGCCAAGGAGCTTTGGGAGGAGAGAAGACAAGGAGGGATGACTTGTCTGAACCTGCTTGGGCAGGGGGTCTCTTAGCTCAAGCGGGGAGATGTCTCTCAACTCACTTCCCAAGCTGCCAGCTTCCTAGTTGTGGTGGTTTTACTCGGGTGGGCAGCCGAGCTCCACCACAGCTGCTCTTTCACTCCCCCTCCTCAAAGGGAAAGGGGGATAAATAATACAATGCAAAGGGCTCAAGGGTTGAGATAAGGATGGGGAGATGGCTCAACAATTATCATGACAGGCAAAACAGACTCAGAGTGGGGAGATAGTAATATTTATTGCTTTTTACTAACAAGATAGAGAAGTGAGAAAAAAAGGAAAGAAACTAAAACCACCTTCCCCCCATGTACCCTCTTCCATCTTCTCCCCCTGAGCGGCACAGGGGAATGGGGGAATGGGGTTTGTGGTCGGTCTATAGCACTTCATCTCTGCTGCGCCTTCAGTCACTCTGTGCCCCTGCTCCATGTGGGGTCCCTCCCACGGGATGCCGTCCTTCCAGAACTGATCCTGCAGGGGCTGCCCACAGGCAGCAGCTCTTCAAAAACTGTTCCCACTTGGCTCCATACCACGGGGTCCATCCCCCAGGAGCAAACTGCTCCGGCACGGGAGCACGGGTCCCCCACGGGCGGCAGCTCCCCCCAGACTCCCTGCTCCTGTGTGGGCTCCTCTCCACAGGCTGCAGCTCCGGCCCGGGGCCTGCTCCTGCGGGGGCTCTCCATGGGCCGCAGCCTCCTCCAGGCCACAGCCACCTGCTCCACCGGGGGCTCCTCCATGGGCTGCAGCGTGGAGATCTGCTCCATGTGGGACCCATGGGCTGCAGGGGGACAGCCTGCTCCACCAGGGGCCTCTCCACAGGCCGCAGGGGAAATTGTGCTGGGTGCCTGGAGCACCTCCTGCCCTCCTTCCGCACTGACCCTGGGGGCTGCAGCACTGTTTCTCACTATTCTCTCTCAGCTGCTGTTCCAGTAGTTTGGGTTTTTTTCTTCCTTTCTTAAATATGCCATCACAGAAGCGCAAACAACATCGCTTATTGGATCGGCTCTGGCCAGAGGCAGGGCCCTTATCTAATATGGGGCAGCTTCTGGATTCTACTCACAGAAGCCACCCCTATGGCTCGCTGCTACCAAAACCTTGCCACGTAAACCTACTACGCTAGTTCAAAACCCTGTGGCAGCAGTGAGGGAGTTGTATCACATTTCAACTCCAAAAACTATTCTGGGGACTGGACCCAGTACCTTAGAAAAACTTCCCATTGGCAGACAATGTCTCCTAAGCCACAACTGGGTTTGTCCACCAGAACTCATCTCCCCAGAAGTCTGAGGAGGAAACCGGTGATTAATAGCTTTCTATATTTTCTCATGTAGGTATTGCTGCATCCAGAAATTACCCTGCTGAGGGGACAAATGGCTCTACCAAACCAAATGTGACAGTTTATCGCTGTAAAGATTGTGACAGCAAAATTTGCCAATTATCCAGTTACGAGAGCTTTGAAAAAATCGGAGAAACACAAAATGGGACATTATCTAATGACATTATTCAGTTGGTGAACAATGAAACTCACATCATTATGTGCTTTCAGCAAGAAATTAAGTATCTTAACGAAGTTTATGTCATCGTCTTGGATAAAGACTGTGGAATAGGAGAATCCTGTGGCAACGTGGAGCTTGGAGGTAAACTCAGCTGGGAGTCTAGCTATGAGTATATAGATAACACTTTTCTGGTCATGAAACCAAACTGTAATATATTTGGGCAGACAGTGAGATTAATGAGAAAACTAACTTGTCAAAATGAGTGTGGTTTTTTTTTATTGTGAAACATGTTAACCTGATTTATGAAGATACCTTTTTTTTTTTTTCCAACAGCAGTTCTAATGATCAAATTCTGTGTTGGTTTGCAATGTATGAATCCGATATACTTTAGTCAGTGTACACTAAAATTCAGGTCTAGCCTAACAAGCCATTCTGTGTTGTTCTTCTGTACAATTCAGTAAATAATCCTGCCAGTTTTCTCACAAAACTGTCAGGATGAGAAATGAAAATGCCTGTCAGTACATGTAGGACGTGGCTCCAAGAGTGCAAAGCGTAAAAAGCAAGTGATGTATAATGCAATGGCTCATGACCTGCTGAATGATGCCAAGCCTGTCCCTGAACAACGGTGTCTTCCCCCCCGGCTAAAATTTCATGTTCTTAATTACTTATGAAAACTTTTTGCTATCTTCATATTTGAAGACTTTGACTATTGGTTCATAGAAGGGTTCATCAGCTTTAGTGAGAAGAAAATCTGACACCTATTGAACTAAGGATGATTGTAGCAACCTCAACATTGTATGGCACACAAAGAATCTAAGTTGTTGACCTATAACCCTTGGTTAAAAATTTTATAAATGATCCATATTTATATTTAATGCTGCTTTTATCTTTTACCTTCCCTAGAAAATGGGGCGCATCACATCACAGAGGAGGAAAAAATCTGCTGTGCAGTAATTACGAATGAAACCAAAGCATACGTCAGTAACCTGAACTGCTACATTGAAAGCAAGAAAAAAAGCTCAATATACAGGTCCCCTGATGATATAACTCTAGGTTAGTCTCTTCATGTGTTTGTCTGCCTTTAGCTCTGAGACAGGTTTGCTCAGACAGCTTGCTGTGAGTAGTTTTACAGGTGTTTTGGGAGGAATGTTCTGTACATTCATATCTTGGACCCACATGTGCTGTAGCATCCAAACTCAGGGGCTTTCCCCCAACCTATGCAGGTGCCTCATCCTAGGCATATTTATCCATATATACCAGTCCTGGATATAGGCATAAGTGGCTGTATCTGTAGCTGTCCAGCAATAGATACAGGGATGCTGAGGGAAGATGGTATGTGGTGGGCGTGCAACAAGATTCCAGAATTCCACTTACTAGTGAATAGTAAATGGGACTTTACCTCCGGGCTAAGAGGACACTTGTCATGCACGCACTTATTAAAGTATTAAAATAACTGCTTATGAGGCAGGCTCATTTCTTGGCATACCTGTTTGATCATTTGGATCCTGTATTTATTCCTTCTCTGCAGATAGTCCAACAGATCCAGGCAGCAGAAAAAGAATTGGCATCACTGCCGCTTTCCTGATTCTTGGGGTTTGTGCAGCAGCAGCACTGGTGCTGTATTGTGTTCAAAGAACCCGAAATGGTCAAGGTACAGTCTGACAAAACGTTATGTTTCCTATGGGTAAAGTGCCTTTAGAAACAGGCTTGGGAGTGGAAATGGAAGTGTACAGCGTTTTCTTTCTGTATCTCGTTTCCATAAAATTGTTTAGAAAGTTGCTAAGTGATATTCATTGTGAAGGGGGGAGGCTGGGCTAGCACATGGCCTGGACTCCACCTCTGCATTTGGTGCTGTGACATAGTCCACAGCCAGCAGGCTTTAGTACGACAAATAAGCACAAAATAAACTTCCTCACCACCACACTAATGCAGCCAAGCGATCGCACTTGAGAGGCAATTTTAACTTAGAAGAGAATATATTCTTAACTTAGGAAAGATTATATTTTAAATGTTTTTGTTGTTGGTGGTGTTTTTTTGTTATTTTTTGCAAACTAATATGCACAGAAAGGACTGGGATGGGCTGTATGGACTGAATAGAGAGCGTAGTGCAGTGTTCTTAAAGTGCAGTAGTGTTAAAGCAGCTTTTCAGAAATTGTGCTAGAACAGAGTATAGGACTTGGGCTGCAGCTGTGCTGTCATGTGGCAAACAAAGCATTATCCCTGCTGAGAGGTTCCCCTCTCAGAGGTTATTTATACATCACACTTGGTGCAGAGTTGTGGAGAAACACAAGGCCTGTGGATCTGTTTTAGATAGACAGCAGTTGCTCAAGCATTCTGGATTAATGTAAGTAGGGAAAAACAACTGCAGGTCTATTAGTTTTAAATCTTCTAAGTAAATCTTTGCTAATGCTGGTGCTTTCTTGCTGTTGTTTTCCTAGGACCTGTCGTAGTGCTCTATCAGATTCTTAAAGGTAAGCAATGACTTTTTTTTTATTTAATTATGATAAATGGTAAAATCATTTAGCTACAAAGGCAGGAGTGCGTTCAACAAAAGGCTAGGTGTGTTTACTGGGACTACGCTCAGTGGATGCCCATTTCCTTACTACATCAAGGCTGTGTTAATAGATTTTAATCCCATATCTCTAGCCCTATGCCCCTATGTGACTCTGCAGTGGTTTTAATACTTGTGTGTTGATCATTTACACACTCCTACAGACACCCTTTTAGCCTGCAGCTCCCTCTCCTACATCCCTGGCTCCAAGGTTTATGGGACCTGAAGCTGTATTGTCAGAAGCTGAGATGTCTCCTCTCAGCTACTGAACTACCTCATCCAACCAAATGCTCCTGTTGGCTCTTCCCTGGTAGTTGGTTGTTTCCTTCTAAGAGTCTAGAAATTACATTTCCAATTTAATTTGTTTAAGGTTAACTTGGTTAGATGTTAGTTATAGCCTAAGCTTTTTTTCTTTTGCTCCCTTTCTAGTGAATGGAGAGAAACAGCTGTCTTGAGAAGGTGATTCATCCCACTTAAAATGAGGTTTAAGATGTGATGTGAACTTGCCTGTGAAGATGCCTGTTGCTCTCTGTTAACTATAAAGGAAGCCAATGGTACCAAGCAGAGACTGTTGAACATCTACAGTTAGATAAAACACAAGGCTATCTGGGAAAAACAAGAGCTATGCAAGTGCTTACACAACTCAGTAAAGACAAAGCGAATGTAGTCTCACGGTGATTATGCTGTTAAGACATATTAGTAGACATATTGGTGTGATAGGCAAAAAACTTTCTGCTGGTGGCTCTCCTGACGTCCTGCCCTGTGGTGTAACACTCGGTGATATTTCAGAGCTGTCCCAGACCCCCCTGAGGCACAGGCTGATGTCCGCAGCAACAGGGCATGGTTTCAGCAGAGAGGCTGTGAACTCTCTGGGTGAAGAAGCTGCAAACCTGCAAACTTTCCTCTTTCAGAGCAACAGGCGGTCCGGTAGCAGGTGGGGCAGGGCAGCTTCTCTGAGGACTTCACATCTCCAAGCCTAACAGGCAATCTGATTTTATTTCTCAATGAAATCGACCTGTGCCTTTGCCTCACAGATGTTTTTCCTTCAATTCTGCAGGTTCTATAAAACCCAATCAGGCTTATGAAAGCAGAAGGTCACAGCCATTTGAAGCATCATCTACAAATGAGACAAACCAGGCCTTCATGTCAGCAGCATCCTTCTCAAGCAAAGTCTAGCCATCACCTGAAGAAACACGTTTATTTTATACAAGACCTCACAGTAGTTTTCACAAATGTACTTTCACCACTCCCATGCATTCACCAAGGACTGCAATTGCCCTAGTTATCCAACTCCAGGCTTTTGCAAGCAATATGAGAAGCTTCCTGGGGCTACTGTCCTCTCCTGGTACTTGGTTGAGGAGCCCCAGCATCACAAGATGCATGGCTTCTTTGGCAGCACAGGCTTAAACCAACTGAATCTTCCCAATGGTTTTTATGGTTGAAACTATCAGTTCTCCTAAAATCCTTTGGAGAACTGCATCTGTGCTCAGGCAGGCCGTCTTGAACCCTGATGGAGATGTTCTCTGCATATCTTCCATGTCGTAACACGGTAGCGTGGCCATAGTTTTTCATCCGTTAACTCCCAGGTGGGTTCTAGATTTCCCCAAGGAAGAGTTTTGTAGAACCATGGGACAGCTTGGGTTGGAAGGGACCTTAAAGACCACCCGCTAGCTCAGGCTTTCCAGAGCCTCATCCAGCCTGTACAGGTGACTGGTTTGTTTCATTAGAGCGGTTTGGCCTTCTGAGCCAAAAGCCTGGTTTTGCAGCCACCTGCAGGTTGAAGGCTACTCTGCGGGCTCTGTCCTGTGCAGCAGAGACAGGAGGGCCTGCACTTCAGGGATCCCCAAAGGGTAGTTCACAGGCAGCATGTCATCTTCAAATGATTTACAACTCATGTTTGATTTGAGTAAATCCTCAAAATTTGCATTATACCCAAACCAGTATCAGGCTTTTGAGCAAAAAGCAGCAGCATCCAAATTGCAAAAGCACATCCCCGAAGCGGGATGGATGCTTGTTGAATCATTTTTTGCGTGGTTTAACCAACCATAAACCTGTAAGCTGGCACTTTCAGCAGGAAATCTCAAAGGATGTAGGATGTTGTGTGACTCTGTGTACATAAAAAATACAAAAAAAAGTAAACAAAAGTATACAAAAAAGTTATGGACCTTTTATTTTTTTCTTAACCTCAAAACTTTGGAAGGTCCTTCAAATACAAGTAGGAAATTTCTGTGTTGTTTTGCAACAGTATGATTAGTTCAACGTGCGTTTTTCCAGTGCAGTTGTCATGGGTGTTACTTTTGGTTCTGTTTCTCTGCTGTAAGTCATTGCTGTGAGAGCCTCTCAGGAAGTGCCAAGCATTCCCATTGATGCATTGAGCTGTGTGCTGGGCTTCAGGAGATTCCAGTGATGCGTACCTGATTTTCCTAGACCTAGAAAAATACTGTCTTAAAATTAAAGGCTATCGCAGTTCTCTGATGTGGTCTTTTAATGGGGAAAAACAAATGTGTGTATACATATTCATGTGTGCATGTAGGGTGGTCAAATTGATGACTGACACTGTTCTTTTTTTGTGTACCCTCAGATTTTGAGTTTTTTGAAAAAGAGACAACACGCTATTTGACAACTTAAATTGTAGTAATTCGAGGGATTCAAGTTTAATAGTGTGCAAGTTTAATTTCTAATCTTTAACACCAGTTGGGGCCAGAGAGCTAGTCAAGTCTTGAGAATAAAGGTTACCTGCCCGGTTCTGCCCAGTGACAGTTGCTCAGCTAAATCTGTCACAAGATGCAATTCACAAACTGATTTTGGGGTTCACCCAGGCACACACTTTCCTTCTCATCTTTTCTGCCTTCCTACTGCTGATTTTGCAGACGGTGATAGTCAGAGGTGTCACTCCCAGCTGTTCTGATTTGCGCCTCCTGAGCTGCGTTTTGCCTGTAATGCCAGTCATCCAATGTCTTGGGAAAAGGGCTTTAATGATCTATGCTCTTGGCTCTCAGCAAATGGATGATGTTGCTTTATGTGCCTTTTTACAAATAAATATATCCACGCAAATAGTTCTGAAATAAAAATCAACTGAAAATATCAGGTAGCCTGACTCAATAAATGGCATAATTTGATAGTTGCAGTTTTATTTTAATGAGCTTAGTTTTGTGTTCTTGTAGTCACCACAATGCCATGTCAGCTTTAAAACTGGCTATTCACTGGTAACCCTGCATCGATCATTTTGTTCGTTGGCTTGTTCATGTCCTTTACAAAGCATCACCATCACATGAGCCCCATACTCATAACCCAGCATTATTGTGATGATCTACTTCTCGAGTATTGCAAAATCAAAGTCCAGGAGTAGGAAATCCCTCCTCCCATCTGCTTTTTTATCTAGTAGTGAGCCTTCATAGGGCTAATTGAAAGCTCATTTCACAACCCACCTGAACTTGGGTTTCTTTACAAGGATTGATGACTTTTCTCAGCTGTCAAGCATTCAAGAAATTCTCTGGGAACACTCCCTTTCCCTGAACATTCACAGAGAGAACCATTCCTGCAAGAAGAGCTGTCTGTTGTATCAGGGAGAGAGTAGGATGTGAGCTATAACTGAGCTTCCCTTTTGCTGGTGGCTTGCAGCAACGGAACGTCTTTAAGCGTGAAGCCACGGGAGAGGTACATGCTGTGCTGCTGTTCGGAAAACACACACCACACCATTGCTTGGAGAACACAGGCTTGTCATTGGCAAAATACAGGTCAAACCTGCAAGTTTGTGAGCAGGCATTGTATAATAATTTAAGGTTTAGCTGAAGTAATGGAGTATCTTTCTCCCACTTGCTCCTTATAAAGCCAACTCTTTCAATTGCAGCCTGCAACCGGGCAGGCTGCTGAGCCTGGGGGGCACTGACAATCTGTATTGACTGCAGCTAGTGCCTATATTTCCAGTAACAGCCCCCACATCCGGGGGTTGTTCCATGGTAGTAAAGTGTGGGTGTTGCCAGTGTGAAGTCAACAACAAAATACACCTCTCTAAATCTCTTGCTCCCCTCTCTGTCACAGTCTCTGTGATGTGAGGACAAAAGAAGCAAGTTGCTGGGGAGAGGGAGAGAACTTTGGTTAGAAAGCAGCTGATGTAGCTGGAAGATATCAGCCAGGTTTTGGCACACAATCCTTTCTTCGCATCTTCAGCTCATCAGTTGGGTTATTGAGAAGATCAGCTAAAAAGACCTCGGAAAATGCCACAGACATCACCTCTCCCAGTTGCATCTCTCTTTCTTCTGCTTCTCCTGTTCGTCCCTGGCCAGAGCGGTACGTACATACGACATCACTGCTCTTACATTTCACAAGTTTCAATATATATACTTTTTTCTCCTCCTTAACTTATCCTCTCAGAGATGTTCCTGGGAAATTCACCATTAACAAAAGCAGGTGGTACTCTGAAAAAAAACGTTCTCTAACAGTTCACAATGCATTTTTAGAAAAAAGTGAAAGAGTATTATGCTCTGAAGCTTTCTTTTCTACACAGAAATTACTCTCTGTAACAATAGTGGAAGTTATTTTCCTAGTAATTCAACGTGAATTGTGTATGTATTCTCAAGGCTGACACGGGGAGCCCGTTACTGGATAGAAATGAGTGTTAGTATTTAATAGGCATGTAATCGGTGAAGGTGTAATAAAACCTTACTAGAAATATCAATTGTATGTTGTTGTAGCTATTGAGAGCACAAGCTGGAGGCATGCTTGGGGAAAACCGTGAGGCTCTCTAAGGAGAAGAGACTGAGGAAAAAGATGCCCCAAACAGCCAGATAGCCCTTTTCTCCCCATGATGTCTGGTTTGTTTGTTAATAACCGGGAAGGATGGTGACTTGAGGAAAAAAAAAATAAATAAAATCCACAAATCAACATGTTTGAATAGAAGATGCATTGAAGCTGGTGCTAACATTTTAAAGTGTTTTTGTCGTTTGTTGAGGAGTTGATACTGATTTCTGCAAATATAATTTAACCCTTGGACTTTTTAAAACTCTTATCTTTTGGAGGAAATGATTGAGTGGTTGTGGCTGCTTGCCATTAACTGCCTGGGTTCTTAGAACGCATAAGTGGGGGTCAGCTTAGTAGTTCTGATTTTTGGTTGATGGGGATCAATTCCCTGGACTTTCCTTCCCTGTTTGTTAAGGTGGAGTGCTTTCCACTTCTCCAGCCTTCTCCATTGCACCATTTCTCTGTTGCTGAAAGGTAATTGCTGATGACTCCTGGGTTGCTTTAATTTTCTTAATAGTGTAGGATGTAGAATGTCCTCATGGCTGGACAGGTTGGATTGACCTACATTATGTGAATTCCCATGATGCAGTCTTTCTGTGTTTGACTTCTGTGATTGTTCCCTTATTAAAATAAGTTGTTTTAAGTATGTAGGGTACCTTACTCTGATTGTGAACACCTGAATATTCAACCCTTCCTATACTGTTTTCTTCCAAGATATCCAATACTCTATATTTCAATTCTCTTTGCTTGCTTGTGATGTAATTTCTTTTATATTTGTTACTTGATCTGTCCTTTGCTATTCATTCCATAAGTACTTTCTGTTCTTTTTTTTTTTTTTTTCAGATGTTCAGGCCTTTAGAGAACTCAAAGGGTCTCCTTATGTGTTCTTATACCTTTGTTTCTTAAAATAGGCTGTAACATTATAACTTCTGCAGTTCTCTTCCTAAGAGGCTACATTGTCGAGTTCCCTCATATTGCTAAAGCTTTTTTTCTTTTCTTTGAAATATACAATTTTCTTCTGTTCTGTCATTTTGTCATCCCTTTGAACTCCAGATTTAGATCCTCAGTCAGCTCCAATTATTGGGCTCAGTTCAATGAAGCTGATATTTTAAGAGCTAAGAGGATCATACTGGGAACCTACAGTGCAGACTAAATTTTTTATGTGAGTGACAGAAGCCACTTTTTTTCACCAAAAACTTTTGAGCTTTGGGGGTGTGTTGAATCATGCAGGTTAATGGGGATGAAAGGCACTCTAGGGTTTAGGACAGTCAAGAGACTACATATACAGAATAGTAAGACTAAGGTGCAGGTTTTCAGAGCTGTTCTACAGACAGAAGTAATTATATTTGCAACTTACTTTGATATTTATAGATCAAGAAATCTGATATTATAATTTCTATTGCATTTCTTATTTTAAGGTGAAGAAAATGCATTTCTTGAACAGTCAACAGACGTGGTCAGTGTTTGGGAAGGAGACTCCGTCAGCATAACTTGCTCAATGTACAATTCAGAAAATGAACTGGGGATGTACTTGAGGACTAGAGTATCACCAGAAAATGTTTTATATGTTCCCAAGGATAATAAACCAACTGTCCCTTCAGCTTTTGCGAATCGCATCAAGTATTCAAAGGAAGGAGCAAAACTCACAGTAACTCTGCTCAATGCACGGGAATCTGATTCAAATTTCTACCTATGCTTCAGGTTTATTAAAAGAAATGGCCATCACGTCAGGCTGGATGGGAAGACAACCATTGTAGTGGTGAAAGCTGCTGTGGCTCCACCTGTTAAGTTAGGAATTAATAAACATGGAGGTATGTTTTAAATCAAAGATTGGAAAAAAGCATAGTGGGAGGGATAGTCTAACAGAACTTTACCCATGTCTGCTCAGGTAACGTACTGATTTGAAGGAAAGTGTAAGCCTGCTCTGTGAAAAGATGAAGAAAACTTCTGAAACATCACTTCATGACTAATTTAATCCTAGCTACTTTCCAAAGACTTTCACATGAGTCAGAAGTGTTATGGCAGCAGGGTGGAAACAGTGAGGGCCCATAGCTCTTTTCAAAACCATCTGCTAAATCTTTATGAAAATGAACCAACAATGAACCCTGATTTTGGTAGCAGCTTTTGCAAATCTATTTTGGTTTTGCTATTCCATCTGGAATGATAAACCAAAAGTAACTAAGAAGCTGATGCTAGGTAGGGTTTGTGAGTTGGACATCAGTGGATACAGGGATGCATGGTTTTTATCTTTTTAGAAAACAGTTGAAGAATGGCCACGTTTTCCTCTTGGCAGTCATTTCTGGTTAGGGGAAGAATTTTTCTGTCTTTGCCCTACACCCCCCCCCCCCTTTTTTTTTTCTTTTTTTAATTAGAAGAGGGTTGAGTCTGCTATAGTCTTCAGCAGCTTATTCCCAGGCCTACCTACCCTACTGGTAAGACCATTTCACCTGAACGGTCTTTGCCAAAAATTACAGGGTTTTCTTCCTTTCCAGTTCCCGAGGCATTTAAAAACTAATTTATTGCTGGGTCAGTAGTATTCACTTATATCTGCAAAGACTTACCATGTTCTTTCTTAGGCTTCTCTTTTCAAACTTCTTCACTGTGTTTTTTCAAATGAATTCTACCTTGTTGATTATATGCTGTTAATCCAAATTATGTTTTTAAATTCTCTTATCTTTTTCTGACTCTGACCCTCTTCTTTGAAATACCTGCAACCTTTCCAGAATTACCTTTTGCTCAAAAGTGATAAATCGTCTAATTCTCTTATTCCCTCATCCATATTGTTAATGATAATGTCAAAAGGTACAGGGCATGTCCTTAGAGGAACTCAGTGAAATGTGTTCCACATTGGACAGCAGACCATAAATAATTACCTTGAAGACCATTTTCAACTGTTGATGGCACGCACTTTGTATGATTTCATCCAGGCCAATGGTACCCAGATCCTTTATAGCTTAATCTCACTTTAGAAGGCAGGCAACAAACCATGCCTCATGAGCAAGCTGATGAAGCTTCATTTCCTTAGATGAGTTCAGTCCATGTGTTTTTAGGTAGGTAGAGACCCTTTTTAATTAGGTAAGCCATTCACTCAGTCCTACTTTCAGAACCTGGGGCAGCAAAATATTCCAGGGTGCACTGAGATATATCTCTGTTCTGAAAGCATGTATAAAGGCAGGCTTTAAAAAATCATTTTATCTAAATTTCTGTGCTAGGTTCTTTCTGTCATAGACCTCTGTATTTGCTCCCTCGTTAAAAAGCAGTGTGTTAATTATGTGGCAGTCATCAATTTCTATTGTTTTTAGCTGGAATTGTTGAACAGTTGCCACTCATTGTCGATATTCAACAAGGCCAGTCTATCAACATTACCTGTGCATTGAATAGTTCATATGAAGATGAAGAGATTTGCTTGCTCAAGATTCACATGCAACCTGAAGGAGTGCTACGTGTTTCAAGTCAGAAAGCTCTAGAAATCTTTCCTGCTTTTGCTAATCGCTTGGAGTATTCAAAGCAAGAGAAGAAACTAGTGATAACTCTACACAACCTACAGCAAAGTGACAGTGACGTTTATGTATGTGCTACGGTGCTGAAAAATTCCTCTCTCTTCTCAGTGAGTCAAAGAGGCACCATGGTGCTGGTTAAAGGTATTGCAATTTTGTTTGTTTAATCATAAATAACTATAGGCATGTTCTAAAGAAGAGGTGGACTAAAAGCTCGCAGAACTTTAGTCAGGCCAGGTAGAGCTCTAATTCGTGACTAAAAATCCTTCAGGACCCAGGAAAGTTTGGGGAGATGCTCAGACTCCTCTGTGCCCTGTACAACCAGAGGGGAATTTAAAAATAGAAAACTAGCTACAATCCCACATCTTAACAAAGAAAACACACACACACACACACACATATATATATAAGTAAAATCAGACAATAATCAACTCAGTGTGTGCATAATCTGCTTTACAAAACTAATCAGTACTATTAGCATCAGTTCTTTGACCTTAACGTGACAATAAATGTCTTTTAGAAATTATTCACTGTAGCATGTCTTTGAGCCTAAAAATAGGTCATACTAAGAAATACAGAACAAGTCCTTGGGCATTTACTTAAAGTACCAAAGATAACAGAGATGATCTCACACATCCTTATTATACACTGAGCACACTGTGAGCATATTTTACTTGGACTTTATTTTTCTGAGAGTTAGTCATAGCCATTTTTTAAGATGAATCCAAAACCAACAGTATGTTACTTGATTTTGACATTACTGGTGCAATTTAACCCTGTGCATTGACGGTTTTGATGGGATCTTTGAGCAATTAAACTAAGGTTTACATAGGTGCTAGGAGCTGCAAAAGATCTTTTTACAGATTGGTCTGCAAAAAAAGACTGTGGTCTCATGCTGTACTGCTGACCATAATATGTGCAACAACTTAGTAAGATGAGTTGGGGAAAATGACAGCTGCACATCAAAGCAGTGGGGTGACTACTAGATATAATGTTATTTAAATGGAGGTTTTAGAGAACTCTAACCCTTTCTGCCAGCACTGTTCTACTCATTGTAGAATACTTTTTAAATTGTCTGTACTGCTTGCACCCTCCCAACCCTAGCTGTTGTATAATTCCTATGTACTCCTGGTGGAGCCCTCAATGTTGCTATAACACTGCAGTAAACATTATTATTCTTTTTTCCATTATGAGTGTGTGGCTCTGCTTCTGAGCTGTGGTACAGAAGCTGTCACCTTTGGGGAGTGCTCCTCCCTGACCCTTCATTTGCCACTGACAGTTGTCACCTGCCTCCAGGAGAGCAGAGGGGATACCAGCTAGAATACTAATGGGATGACTAATGTGGCTGTGGGACATGCTGTTCACGTTTGATTTCCTGATGACCAGAGTCCCACACATACCTAAATTATTTTTCCATAATAAAAATATAATTCTACCTCTCTTCATATTAATATTAATAATATAATTCCACATGCAGGAGGGGAGGAGACAGCATTCCATAATAGTTCCTGGGCCTACTATGGTCTTATCATCATGGCAGTGCTGCTGTTTTCTGTGCTGATGTGCTACGCCCTGTACTGTGTCCATGTAAGTATGCTGTTACAGTCCCAAAGGAAAAATGAATCCAGGTTAACTAAATAGGTACCTTTTCAGTCACAGTCAAAGGTATTATTTGTTGTGGTTGAGTCAAGCAAACGCTTGATAAACCTAAGGAATCATGGCTTCGTATTGTCTCCTCTTTGCTCTTGTTTAATGTCCACTAGATGTAAACTTTCAGAAGTAAAGACTGTCTTCTTATGTTTCTGTAGCTCTTAGTAAATCATGAGATATTGTTTGCCTTTCAGTAGGGAAGCGCAAGCAATCCCTGCAGTCAACAAAGCAGCCATGCATTGTATCTGTTTCCCTGAACAGGGCAAGTCACTATTCTGTTTTGCTTCTTTTTTACTTATTTGTTGTCAGTCAAGAATGGAGACACACACACATATACATATACATGTGTATATATATATATATACACACACACATCTTATACTAGATATAAGAGTGTTTTGGGGAAATCTGGGACAACACAAGGTCATTAAATATCCCTGTGTGTGAAAGTACCTCTGGGAGAACATTTTTACCTGTCCTAGAGAAAAAGGTGACCAAGAAACTTTTCATTTACAGGGATTTCTTAGATCAATTTTCTGTAGAAAGCACACTTTTTTTTTTTTTTTTTCACTTTGATAGATCCTTACACTCCAAAAAGATTACTCAAAAGTAACATAGTAGGATTCACAGGCCAGACCCTTATCCTGTACCTCCGCTTTTAGTTTCAGTACTGCTAAAACCAGTGGTATAATATCATCCTGGCAAAGACAAGTGACCCTGTGGGAACTGGTCTCATATGTTATTGGTAACAAACTATAGTTTAAGGATAAGCATTATTTATGTAGGGGCTGCAGTTACATCCAAATCTTGAAGGAACTTTTAATGGAATTGCATCAGACTGACAATACAGATTGAAATGACTAGGTCATAAATTTCCACCTAAATCTCTAAGACCTCATTGTGTTATGAGAGAAACCTTAGCAGTTCATATCTGTTTCAGGCAGCTGGACTCCTAAGATGTAAATTGGCAACTTGGTCGGGGTCTTTTCAAGCTCTGTTCTGAATGGTTGTTTGCTTTCTTTTGCAGATGAAGAAATATTTCCAGAAAAGAAACACAAATACAGTGTATGAAGATATGTCTTACGGTTCTAGACGCAACACCTTCATCAAACCTAACGTTTACACCAACGACTCTTAGGCTTCTGTTGGCTGGGACCATGTATGGATCAACTGTTCCCTTCCAGGTGCCTCTGAGAGCTGCCTTGGCAACTTGATGTAGTAGCTGAAATGAAAATGCTATCGTCTACCTTCTTTAGTCGCAGGAAAAATCTGCCTTATTTCCAAAGCTGTTTTTACTTATTTTGATCGCTTGTGAAATACCTTTTACTTTTCCATGTTCAGAAAATGCATGTACCCTGCACATGTGTTTGCAGTGTAGTATGGAAAGCAGTATTTTTGGAGTGTACATTTTGCTAGATGTAATATATGGGATTGTTTCTGTGATGATAGATAAACCTTTCAGGGAAGGTGAGATAGTTTGAGAGGTCTCATTCTGAGCTTTCATAAGTGCTCAGGAAGACCATAACAGGCTTGTTTAATAATTTGCAATGGATCCACGTATGAACAGAGTACAGTTTTGAAAAGAATCTGTATGGGGTCTACCCAAAAGCTCTAGTAGCTAAAACTACTCACAAGTTAAAGCAACAAAATCTCTTCTGAAGAGAATTCAGAAACTTTGTGACAAGAGTGCATTAGAAGTGAGGTGCTACATATGTGTGGGTTTAACTATTCAAAGATCAGAACGGTCCCACAAAAATGCAATCAAGTGTAGATATTAAATTATTGACCTTGCTGTGCCAAGTCTGCTGCTCAGGAGAGGTCATTTACCTTCAAATGACAGTTGTGAAATCCTGTGTACCAGACTTGAGGGGGAAATCTGCTCAACCAAATGGCTGGCAGTTCTGGATTTCCCTTGTAGCAGAGGAGTGTCTGTTGACTGCAGAACCTGCAATCATCGCATAGTTTTACATGAATAAACCAATGCAATCTGATTGTGGAAACTGATTGCGGTCCAAGCCCCAGGGTTTTATACAGTTGCTTGCTACTTTTGTACATGTATTAAAGACTGTTTTATGTCTCTTGCAAATGAGTGCTAGTTATTGAATGGACTGGTTCGTGTAGATTTTTTTAATAGAGTGAAATGAAGGCTTTTTGCAAAATGCACCTAGCAATAACTCAAAGAATTATATGATAATCATTTTCAACTTTATTTACACAATCTACATCTTTTTTTCTTTTGAAAAATCACTGAATCATTAATCACTGAAAAAAATACTAAAGTACAGTCTGGATGATGTATACTCATGCAATCCTTTCATGGTGGCTAAGAAAAGACTTCTGAAGAGCTAAAAAAGTTCAAGTGGTGATGGAGAGGAAACAGATGGCACTGGGGAAGCTTGGACCATCCTTTGGACAGCCCCCTGTACCCTGTCACAATGGCTGAGGGTCACAGAGCCTGCTAAATCTAGAGGAGATGGCACCCTGCCACTGCGGGCTCTGTCTAACGTTTGCCTCGTGTATTCACCTACCTTCCCACAGGAGTGCTGAAAGAGATTTCACAGGGAAACAGGCGAGGTTCGGGAATAAATTTGCTGTCACCCTTCCCACAGTAAGCAGCTGACACAGGTGACCATTTTGTGAGCTGAGGACGGCTGTGGACAGGAGTAGTGTGATGGCTGCCGACACTACTCTCAAGCCTGGCAGGCACAGCTGTGGGATCCCATGGCCAGGCAAGCATGGCCCTATCTGGGTCCCATGTTCCCCTTGTGGGGTCTGGTGTCCCTCTGTCCACAGCTCAGGCCCTGTCACCACAGCCCTGCCCCCAGCCCTGCAGCAGGCCCCGTTCCCCCAGCAAGGGGTATCCCTGTGGCCCGCTGACTGCGTGGTGCCTTGGCCTGGGGATGGCTGGAGCAGGGCGCTGAGGAGTTGGGCCTGGGTAGAGTCCCAAGAAACCATGCAGCCACTTGTTTGGGGACCTCGGCACCCCCCTCTGCACACCCCAGAGCTGCTTGAGCACTGTCAGGGCCACCACTCAGAGAGGATGGGGTTCCTCCATTTCTGCCCTTGTCCCTGGTAAGCCCAGCTCAGACACAAATGCAGATGATGTGTGAGATCTAGGAGCTAAAGCGCCTATGCTCAGTCATGTTTTGTCACAAGCTCTGCTACCTGATTTAGGCTGCTTCCTCCCACTGACAGTCATGCCAGTGAAAAGCCTGACAACATCAGTGGGTCTATGTCACACACACAAAATGGGGTTTAACAGGGCTCTGCTGAAGGGGGTCTCATTGAAACCAAGCACACATCTGCCTGGGAAGGAAAATAGCACCTCACCTGCTAGGGTTTTAAACTGATCTTTGCCTTGTGCAAATAAAAGACTTCATCTTTGCAAAAGAAGTGGAGGTGTAGTATTAAAGAGCTACACTCACAGAGAGACACTGCATGAAGTTTAAATAAACAAACTGGCATTTAACATCAGCTTTCTGTAGCAAGGCTGCTGTGCAAACATGACCACAATTGTGGAAAAAAACAAGCTGTGAAAGAAAACAGTAGTGGAGGTGGTTTCTTTGGTTTAGCGTACATAAAAATAAGTATAGCCTAGATGAAGGAAATGACATATAGCGAGACATTTTGTGAGTTGTACCAGTGTAGAGGTGTAGAGCAACAAAACCTCCCAAATTAACTCAAGCAGCGGTGAATTAACAGCTTGGACGGGCCAGGGAAATAAGCTTACAGCTGCAGTCAGAGGAAGGGGCTGGGTATTTGGCTGTTAGAGGGTAGCGGGAGGTGCTAAGATGCAGCGCGGTCTCAGAGCTTCCCTGGAAGCCAGACAAAGTGAATTTTTCATCTCGAGTGGAGGGCAGAATTACTCTGGGGTTGTCCTGTTGCCTCTACTGTTGCTCAGTCTTTTGCCTCTGCGCTGGTGTGGGAGAAGGGGAGGAGTAAATGTACTATAGGGCTCTGAGACTGTGTCAGTAGCCACAATAGTGAGAATGGTATCAGATTATTAGTGCGGACCCCTGCCCCATTTACAGGGCTAAATAACAGAAAATGCAACTAGGAGCAAAGCATCTTCAGATGGCAGAGCAGCAGCTCTAGTTTCAGAGTTTACCAAACAGGGATGAAGAAAACAGAGGCAGATAAGTGAGGACAAGACATGAGAAGCAGAGACAACATGACAGGCAAGGTACGGCCATGCCAGAAGTGACTCAGGGTGCTGCATCAGTATGGAGTGACCAGGGATGAGCTCTTGGGAAGGGGAAAGCTCATCAGAAATAATCTTTGGTTATTCACAAAACTGGAGAGAGCAGCCAGCACATATAAATTACTGCTGATTGAGTTCATAGATTGAGTAAAATTTAAGCAAGAAAGCGTTTTTACCCTTTGACTAAGGCTAATCTGACAAGTTCATGCTTGAAATCAGATGCCAAGGAACAGCACAAAGAGCTTGTTAAAGCAGAATGACTGATATGTGTGACAGAGAAAAGAGCTAAATGTCCATGTGGCAGAGTCCTGGAGTCCTGCTCCCTGCTGGGAGTTGATGAACTGCCTGCCACTTCCCGGCAGCCTCATGGACAAGTTCTCTTGTTGTGGCTTGTGGTATATTGTAGGACACTGGATTATTTCCTACAGTCTGCAAGCAAATGCTCATATGCTGCTAGCGGTTTTAGATGCTACATGCCATATTTCTAAAGTCTACACTGGTTGAGTGGTCTGGAGTTAGTTTCTTCTGCCCATTTATCACTGGCTGTTGCTTGTGATCATTTTCCATCCATTAACTTTCTGTTCGTATTTGAAGCATATATCCAGCATTGCTGCTTACTGATTATATCGCGAGGTCTCTGTTAGTGACAAAATATTTCCATTCATGGCATACAATCTTTTGTAAGCACTTGTTTTCCAAGGCATTTAAGTTTCTCGTTGAATGTTTGGTAACACTCAGCTAGCAGCCATGTATTAGCAGTCAGCTTACGGTCAAGTCGAAAACTTGTAGATATTTCTGGTAGCTCACAGATTTGGTTTTCACATGGTTTAGAGCTCTGAAAATGCATTCTTGGTGTCGTTTTGTTTTGTGTGCTTGTTTGTTTACCTGACATCGTTGGTTAATATGCTTCTGCTCTAGCTAAAGAATTCTTCGACTGCTTGACATCTAATTTTAACAGTATTTATTTCTGTTGCCATACATGTTTTTTAACACTGTTTTGAATGCTTCGGTAATGCCTGAATAGTGGCTATGTGAAGCATGCAAGTAATCTCCCAGATTCCACTCAAAATCTCAACAGGTTTTAATTATCTGGCAGCCAAAGTGTTCTACCTTCTCTAGAGTATCCCCACATGCAGATAAGTGGCTTAATATTAGAAGCTCATAATTTTTTATTCAAGAAAGTGAAATAAAGCAACTCACCTAAATCTTAATCAGATTGAGCAAAACACTTTTCCTAACGTTAAAACTTTACAGTGGTGTCATCATCTATCAAGTACGAGCAGATTATCTGTCCAGTTTAAGAATGGGAAGAGACTGCAGTATGTATAAATAAACTGATAGCAGGGATGAATGAACACTCTGGATGGTGCTAATTCCTCCCTGGGGCACGTGCATCTGCTGCAGGAGAGCAATTGTTTTGCTTTTGGGTGGTATTTGATTGTAACGACTGGCTGGCGTATTTTTAAAACTGTCCCCAGATACCAAGTCCCCAGAGAAGATATTTGCCTGAGTTATTAGAAATTGTCTGCTATTCTCTAGAATTTCTGACCATAGTGAGAATAACATCTAAGCATTGTGGATGCCAAGTAGAAGATGCTCTCATTCTTTCTGTGAATTAGTAACTGTAATAAGTAAAACACTAGGAAATAAAGCCTTGAAGTTCATTTCTCTCTGCAGTTCATGTCACCCTGAGACATCTGGTCTGTCTCCTCTTAACACAATGGAAAAGGGAAGGAAAGATACCTCAACTATATCATAGAATCATAGAATATCTTAAGTTGGAAGGGACCCTGAAGGGTGTCTGGCTGAAATTCTGGGGTGCAGGAGCCAGTATTTCATCCACAAATCTGTTAAGACATGGAGGTCTAAATTATGCAGCCTTTTTCCATATGAGGCGTAAAAGCTTATGCTGGGGCTGCTTGTACAGATAACACAATGGGAGTAATAATTTCATCCACAGATGACATAATTTATTACTCTGTTTTGACAGAAACAAGAACTTTGGGGGGGGGTGGGGGGAGGTGCTCTTTCCCTACACATAGCGCCTTGCAGCTCTCAGACAAGTGTAAGAAACCGCAAAGGCCAGTTTAGTTCTCACGGTTTGCACTTGCATCGCTATCTTCGCTCAGAGGCATAGCTGAGAGCAAGTCTGTGGATAAATGGCATATAAAGTAGAAAGCTATGTTCTCAAGCAATTTTTAAGGCTGGATGGTGAGCTCACATTATACCCAAATGGCCATGACTTCTAGGAAAGAGACTTACTAAGAAACACTGTGTAACATCTCTGTGGATTTCTCTGCTACTCTAATTCTCATATGGTATAACACTCGTAGTGCAGATTCTTGTAGAGAGCCTCCTGAAAGTGGACACAGTCATTGATCAGACTCTAACAGCTTTTGGACTCAAAACCCTTAAAAATGTAAACAACTCAAAGTTTTGAAAATAGTCATTAGCAAGAAGCTAATCATGTATGTGTGTACACACCACAGGCAAAGAAACTACAGCTCCTTATGCCTGTCGGGGCTAAAATTAAAAAACAGAGGCCTTCCTCAGAGAGCTGTATGTTCCTCCCTTGCAGAAGCTGTTTTGGAAATTAAGGTGTTGCATGCAGAAACAGACGGTTATATTTCTTTCTTAGCCAAAATAGGAAATAGAGGAGAATTTCCAGGAGGTTTTCAGCTCAGAGAAGCTTAAATGAACAGTCCAAACCGAGGGTTTGCAACTTTTAGACTTGTTCAGAATTAGGCAAACCAGGAGGAAGCCATCCTTGAAAGCATCATTTTTCAAAATTTTCTTATCTCTGTTGTCCTGGTTCTTTTGCTGGTAAATCTCACCATTGTGGTCATGGTGAGTTACCAAATAAGCTTAGTTCACGTGGCTGTAGGCAGAGATGGGCTGTTCTCTCAAAGCTACTTATTCAATGGCAAGCTCTAACACTTGGACCTGAGGGCACCACTCTGATGGAACAAAAAGAGAGCCAGAAACAGTCATAATAAAATTAATAATATTCATTAATAACATGCCTTCTTCAGCTAGCTTCTCTTAGGCTGCTGTCATACCTTGAGAAAAAAACTGTGGTCTTTGTGGTAAAAATACAGGAGCCTGGGTGCTGCAGGGATGCTTTCTGAGGTGTTGTGTTTCTGAACATACGTTCACATAATAAAAAAGAGCCATGTGAATGCATTAACGGGCCTCAGAGACTTAGCACAGCCACATTGACTCCGGTAGCTCCTGCAGGCTGGGACCAGCTGCAGTCCTACTGGCAATGGGTGGTGTTTGGCTCGGGCTTGATCTGCTCAGAGCATTACTTATTTGCTAATTAAAGCCATCTTCTGTCTTTTCCATTTGAAAGAGGAGAAGCTGAGGCACTAGATAGCTGATGCAACGGCACCAAGGCCATGAAAGAAGCCAGAGGCTGGGTGACAGTCTTCGTTCCTGCATGTCATGCAAAGCCACCAACACAAAGAGTCCCATCATATTTCTGTTCTGTAGTTGTGTGGAATGATGTAAAGGAGGGTGATGTGACAACCAAACCTGTTCAGCCATCAGTTGGCATCACTTTAATTGCCTTACATTCAAAGGTTTTTATCTATTTATTTATTTATTATATCATCTATCTCCTAGCACAAAGACCTAAGAGAAAGAACCTCCCAGTTTTACACCATGCCTGATTTTTCTGTGCAGCAGAACTTCAGGCATGTGCCAGTGGCATGCTGTGTGTGGCTGGTCTCTGTGGCTGCTGACGGGAACATCTCTGGAACTGAACCATATTATCAGAGGGTAACCGTACTCTGTCAGTCACTGCCGATAAGATCTGAGGTTTTCTCTTTTGCTGTGGTTTTTTTATTATGCATAGGACCTCTGACATTAGAGCGGAGATTTTGCATATGATATGTCTGACCGCTTACTACCTACCCTGTTTAGAGGAAAAGCCTTTCAGCTCACAGTCTGCAGCACTTTATTTGGGCATTTCTACATTATGCTTGTACGTCTTGCCTCTGCATACGGTTGTATGGCTGTGGCAGCTCCTTCTGGGCTCACACACCCTGCCTGCAGTCAGGCCACTTCTGATGCATCATTATGCTCAGGTTTTGCCCACACACTGCAAGCAAGGTACTGCAGGGTGTCTAGGCATGGAGCTCATGTAAGCACATGAACGAGCACTGCTCAAATACTGATGCAGCAGTATTGCCTTTCACAAGGCTTGGCATCTATGTAGATCCTGAATAAATCCACCAGCATCTGTCAGGCGCTCAGCACCAAGCATGCCCCAGCTGTGTTGTTATCAGTGCCCAGGCTTGCTAGGTTAAAGCCACACATCTCACCTGCAGCCTAGATGCACCCCACATAACATAAAGTCCTGAGCTTGCAGTCTGACAGCAAAAAAGTGAAGAGAGGGAATCACCGTGGCCTGGACTATTTAAAGTGATGATATTTAAGAGACAGAAACTGAACATGAAAGTTGCTTCTGTTTTCTTTTATTTTGTTCTAAGCAGAGCTATTTTAGTAATACAAAACTGATGGCTGGGTGGTAAAAATTAATTGCTGGATGGGAAAATCATGCTCCTACATGTGTTACTATGCCTGCTAGATTCAAAGAAAATCAGTAATTTTATTTGAAACACTGTGCATGTATAGGAGTATAGGAAAAGGAGGGATATTTGTGCAGTACTGGGTACTTCCAGGTATGAGCCAATGGCTCCATGGATCGATAATCTGAAATGGAAAATGTTATCAAATGCTCCGTTCCTTTAAAAGCTGTGCAATTATTTTTTTGAAGCCACTCTCATGCATTGGTGTGCCGTGCTTTCTGCCTGACAGCCCCGGACTGCTCTTGATCAGAGACGGTACCTCTGGCCACCCCGAGCTGTGATGTGGTGGCCATAGGCTGCTGCTCTGAGGTGGCCCAGCTGGCTGATCGTCCCAAGGGCCATGCTAAGATGCATTAAATTCACATGAAAGAGGTTCTTGAAATGCTTTTCAGCCTGAGTCATATATGGGCCAACTTGCCAATTATTTGTATCTGCTTAGGCAATATATTGTCAGCTCTGAAAGATCCTTTGTTGGCTGAAGTCACTTTTTCAATATAAATTTTAAGTGTGCTCAGCTGTTAGCCTTTAAGATCCCCTTTTAACAGACTCAAATTTAGTTGCATTATACAGCTGGGTATAGAGGCCATTCAGGCAGGAAACTAATTCCCCACTTCTGGTTCCTTGCAGCTTAAGTGGACAGGTAATGAGGCACAGCTGAGGCTTTCTTAGGCACACAGGGATTTGCAATACAAAAGAGAGGCACAGAAGGAGAGGGGGCTGCTTCGTTTGAACTAGAAGCCAGGATTTGATTTTATTTATTTATTTATTTTTAGGTAAGTAGTGTTTTTATTGCTGGTTCTAAAGCAGTATCAGAGAAGTTTTAGAAGCCTGTTTTCTGGTCCTGTCCTATGCTTCCTTCTTTAGCTTAGTGAGACCTTCCAGTAATCAAACGCCCTGTAGCACCAGGACAGAAGTACTGATAGAGAAAAGCTGGCTTGCTGCCTCCTTAGGGCTGGCTGTGGTGCTTATGTGGCAGAATCTGATCAGAGAGGTATGTGAAGCTCCACTGCTCTATTCCAGCAGAGACCTGGTCTCAGGGAAACAACCCAGCTCTGTATGTCAACCTGCCACACTGAATGATGTGTGGAGCCCGAGCTCGTATGGGCAGGTAGGCAATGGGTTTTTGAAGCTGAATTAGTTATGAGTGATGGGACAGGAGGCCTTAAGTTGTGCCTGGAGAGGTTTAGGTTGGATATGAGAAAAAAATTCTTCACTGAAAGGGTTGTGAAATATTGGAACAGGCTGCCCAGGGAAGTAGCTGAGTCCCTATCCCTGGAGGTCTTCAAAAAATATGTAGAAGTAGAACTGAGTGACATGGCTTAATGGTGGACTTGGCAGTGCTAGGTTAAAGGCTGGGCTGTGTGACCTTAGAGGTCTCTTCCAACCTGAATGATTCTATAATGCTCTGTCAATGCAATGTGACCCTGGAAAGAGAGGGAGAGCTAATAGCTGCAGTCCCTGAGATGTTTGGGAAAGGCAGCGAGCAAAGGTGCTCTTCCTCCCTGATGGAGGCTTATTGCAGTGTTGCTGGGTGAAGGAAGGTGTTGTACTCTCTGCACATCTCTGGCAAATCCAGCAGCCAGAAGGGCTCTGAGCCTAAGTCATGCTTACCCTGAGAGCAGCCTCTATCCACCTAGCAAGAGAATAAGGTGACTTAGCACCTTCTGCAGCTCTGCTTTGCTTTTGCTAAAGCCAAGCACCCTGCATCTTGCATGGTGGTACTCATCCACTTCCTGACAGAGCACTCTTTGTTTGTGGCTCTCCTTTGTCTAACAGGCGTCTAAATTAGTCCCTGAGGTCACTTTACCCTTTTCAACTATGCTGCAAGCCTGGGATCAAAAAAGCAGGTAAATGCAGTGCCAGTACAGCAAGACATTTTGTCATGAAGTTTTCCCTGAAGTTTATCTTGGGAATGTATTTCCTTGGCAGCAAGATCAGTTTGTAAGAGTCGGAAGACGTAACTCTGTTCTTTGTTAGCTTTTCTCTCCCTGCTTTGTTGTTTCCTTTGCAGCAAAACAGGACATGCCATCAAGACCACAAGAGCAAGTGTTGTCTCTGAGGTGCTTCAGTTTTCTGCATCTAACCGCAGCCAGAGCTACCTTTAACACCATCAAAGAGCCTGGCCAGCTGGGGAGAAAGGAAAGGGGTGTGGGTGCTGTGAGGTTCTTCACAGCTGGGGGAAAAGAAAATACCAGAGGCTATTAGAAGGAAATCTGTACTTAATACCCTGTGGGCTCGAGTGGTTTAACTTCTTACTTTTTTATATCTGTGAAAGAAAGTGTAAAAGACTTTTAAATGGTGGATTTTATAGTGGTTTGCATTAATATTTAACAGGAAAACCCTTGTTTGCATATTGATATTTGATTGTGTAACGCTATAAATGTTTTTATTAATATGTGTTCCCATTCTTGGCTTGAGATATTGCTTTCCACCCCTCTTGGCTTCTGAGCTAATTAGAGAGGGAACCCATGGTGTGTTTAAAAAACAAGTGAAAACCAACAGCCCTTCTTTAAGAGAATGGAGAAAGATACTGGGACATTAACAAAGCATGGGAAGAAGCATTTTAGAGGGTGTTAAAGCAGTAGTAATAGGCTAGGGCCAGCAAGGAAGATCATAAAATTAATGTAGGACTTATATGGCTAGAAAGAAATTGAAGAGGTGATTTGATCCATGTGTCTGCTATGAAAAATAATCTGATATACCTGAATCTAGACCATCCCAAGAGTTAAGTGCTTGCCAAACCTGTTCCTGAAGGCTCCATCTGATGGCATAATCCACACAGTCTGTTCTAAAGCTGAACTTTCCTTGTAACTGGTCTCACCTGACGCTATGCCAAAAATGCAATACGTGACTAGGTGTGACAGGCAAGGCAGCTTCTCTGGGGAATATCAGTGGTATGGTTTGGCCCAGAATGGGGAACCTTGAGGACACTGCTGCCTGAGAGGAGGCAAACTCATAACAAACCCTCTGTAGAGTTGGTAGCAATGCAAGAGTTATGAAAAGGAAAGTATTGATGTTCAATTTGCATTTAATAAGAAAATATAAATCCTAAAACTGTCTGGAGTGGAGCAGATAAATGAGTTGTGGAGGAGCTTGATGTGGTCAGAGTCAAGGGACAGACTGATTCTATAGTAGACATCATAGTGAGAAAGGGGATGTGCTCCCGTGGCTGGACAATGAAAAACAAACTGACAGCTGTGCTCTTACATCTCATTGGCAGTGTTTGAATCTCTGGAGCTTTCTATATGTATGTATGGACACATGTGGATGCAGATGCACGCTCCACCTTCCACCCTGAGCCTATTCCTATCAAATATTCATCAGAGGAAGATTTTCATCTGTACACTTTATATTATTCAAGCTTAGGAGTATTTTGTCTTGCCTACAGGATTTAGATACCAGGGATAAAACAGAAGCCTCTTTAATTTTCTACACTTAGGATTTCTGCTTCATTAAAAATTCTTTTGAAGATTAGTCTTAATGATAGATCTTTAACTTGGAGTCTTTCTCCCAGGAAAAATATGCTCACAGCAGAAAACAGATGAACCCACTCCCGAGAAATCTCTGCAGTTTGACCATCAGCCATGGGTGGATAACATAGGTAGAGCTCTTTCTTTTCAACTTTTGCCTTACTCCAAAGGGCCTGCACTTAACCCCAGTGTGTAATAGATTGCTGCTGCTTCCATGTGTTCCCCCAGGATTAAAAAAGGAGTGTTCTCCTCGGAGTAATTCCTTCTGATGCACTGAAACAGAACAGAGAATCCTGAGCCAGTTTGAACTAAGTTTTAAACTGTTAATATTCAGTACTTGTTTTTACATGCCAAAACTTGATTTTTGTTATAGAACCTGACTTTTCAGAGACTGCAAAGCACCTAATGCTCAGCTTAGATGCTAAGAATGCTTCCCTTCCTCTGAAAGGCAGGTGTGCTATTCATTGCCATAAAACTTGAATTTAGATCTAGGGTCAGGCAATAGATGGTCCCAAATTTACTGAGAAACATGATGCTACTTTTGGCATTTTATAAAGGAGCATGCAGAGATTTTGGAGAGGTTAAACTCAGCTATCATGTTTGATTACTTGTTAGCAAACAAACCAGGATGTTGGGCATAAAGGACAACAGTTATAGTAGCCATGTACACAAAGGGTTCAGATTTTGTCACTTCTCATGCTCTTCTTTGCCAAAAGAGTATCATTGGGTGAGTGATATATAACCTTGTGCACAGCTTCCTCTCTACTGAAGTTGGTAGAGTAAGGCTGCGTTATATCGGTTACTGGTACTCGTTAACAAAAATCCCAACTGAGACAGGCTTGGTTCTGAACACAGCCTGGGCTGTCTGATTCCCAAGGACATAGACTTTGGCTGGCACTGGGGATGGTGCTTGGCATCTTCCTTTTCATTTGCTTTCTTTAAAAAATAAATAAATCACTATTTCTGGCTTCTGGGGGAAACAAATCTGAAGCACATCACTCTCTGATAGGAAACAGATGGATAATTACATTGCTGCTTTTTCAAAAATCACTTGCCATAAGGACCCCCCGGGAAAGATGGGCAGACTTGCTTTACAGACTGCTCTGAGGAGCTCTTGGGTTATTGTTAGTGCTTAGCAAAATTTCTCTAACTTTATCCGCCTATGTTGGAGTCTGCTGTGATTATATCCCACTGGTTTTGCATTATCAAATCTTACTCTACTTTAGTAGAAGCATTAAAAAGATATAAGCTAGTCAAGTGTTCTTAATATTCAGTAGTTAAAGCAGACTGACGTGTGGTTCTTTTTTTTTTGATCTGAAGAAAATGAAAGCTATTAGAGCAATGTTTATTTTAAGCTACAAGCAAAAGGTATGAGCTTAGATGCTCCTAAGCTATCTGTCTGCACATCTTGTGGACAAGCTCCAGGAAGACAAAGAGCTCTGAGCCTCAGTGGTTGTCATTAAATCTCCCCTCATAATGTGCCTACCCTACCTGTGTATTTGTCTGAGGTTTGGGAGCTGGTGTTCTGAATATATGTGTATATGTACTAAGAGTTGTCCAGTTTTTCTGTAACTCTCTGTGCAGTAGATTTTTTTTGGTACCAAGATCTTGGCATGAAAGAAGAGTTAAATTCTCATAGTGGCAGGGAAAAAAAATCCATGAGCACACCGCAGAGGTCCTCCTTTGTGAGCAACATTTCAAGTTGTGCTGCTGAGAGCTGATGACAAGCTGATGTGGTAATGCCCAAAAGCTGCCAAAGCTTCACACAGGCAGGCTCCTGCCATGGAAGAGCTCCAAAAGCTCCTTGCCTTTGTCTCTTGATCAGAGCTAACCGGAGGTGAACAGCACCACACAGCTGCCGTGTATGCCATGGGCCAATTAGTGAATGGAGATAGCAAAGTGCCCCAGGTGAAGCTAGCCTTTCAATGAGGATGAAATCTAGAGTGAAATAAAAAGATTAAACAGGTGGTATAAAAAATAGTTTAGGCAGGACTCATCTTGTTGACCATCAGATGTCTGCAGTGGAGAATCAGAGGTACATCAGAGGTGGTCAGCCAGGCTGCTTTTGGCACCTGCAGATTTGCAGGATGCTTGCAGTAGAAGATCCCTGGGAGCTGGATGTCTCCTGCAGAAGAAAACACAGCATCCCCTGCCCGTGCAGCACAGACTCTCTAAAGCCTTGGCAGTAGAGCTGGAAGCACCCCAGCACCACTGGGATGTGTGGGAGGGGGTGAAAACAATGAAGCAGCTTCTGATGGTTTAATTTCCATTAGGTCTTTCATGAAAGGACTTCAGTATGCTTTACATTGAGATTGGAAGAGACTGTTGTTAATTAAATAATTAGCTGTTTAAAATGTATTTATTAAGGCTTAACAGCCAGGCCACAGATATGTATCAGTTACAGAGCCACAATATCAGCAATAAATGTTTTTCACCCCATAATCAAATATGGTTTAATTAGGCAATGCTGGGAGAACAGTTGCAATAAATAGTGGGTAATACTTGCCTTTATAATTGAGATTTAATCAGCCAACTCTTGTATGTTCATTGAATAATTGATTATTCTGCGCATTTATCAAGGATTAAAAACTCAGTGGTAGACATGCAAATCTTGTATTAAATACATCTGAAATTCTCAAATACCATTTAATGCATATTAATGTTCTGATTCAATCTAAATGGCAAACACATTGGAGATATCGCATCTGATGTAGGCTGTTTTATTGCTGTTTATCGCTTTTTTCTAAATTTAACTGTTTGTTTGTTGCTTTAGAAGTAGTTGTAGGAGATGGACAGAAACATAGGAAGGGGAAGTGAAATGGAGATAGCTTGCTCATTCCAGGAACGTGCAAGATGCCATCCAGGATGGGACAGCAGCAAATATTTTTACGTTGGCTGCCAGTGAGCAGACTAAACCAACTGAAGCAGCCAAACAGATTGGAAGTGGTAACTCTCCCCACAATGTTTTAGTGTTTGTTGCGTACAACAAGCATGTAAAATGTCCATGCATAGTCTTTGTAGCTCCTAAAAAAAAAAAAAAAAAAAGCATGTGGGTGAACAGTGCTGGGGTTATCCGAGAACCAGCACAAAGTGTGTCCCACTGGCTAGCTGCAGCTTTTGCTGCAAAGCCTGGGAGAAACAAACAACCCTGGGGCTGCCAGTGGACACTTTGTCCAAGAAAATCAAGTTTTCTTACTGAAGGCATGTTAGACTCTTTTTTTTTTGTGCTGAACTTTAAGGATGGAGTAAGAACGAGAAGGAACATAAAATTGTGGTTACTGGTGGCAGCTCATTTCTGTAGTGAGAGGAGTGCCAGATTAACACCCCAATTAAAAGTGGAAGCAAAACTTAAACCAAGAGTAGGGCACAAGCCTGCACCTTGGTGAATCCCCTTTTGCTTTTATATCTTGTGCAGCTCGTAGAGTGTCACAGTCAGGGCTGGAAGCACAGGAGGTGCCTCAGCTTCTGGGAAGCAAACTGATTTGTCACAAGCGTGGAACACCGCAAGCGTATAGGTTCTGTAAAAGCTTAGCTGTTAGTGGCAGAGCACTGGGAACAACAGGTTAGTATTTAATTCCTCTGCCGTCAAAGGCTCAGACATCGATGATACATGCTGGACAGTGAGGGCAGGAGCAAGTGTGTAGCCTGAAGATCTCAGGGCGAGGCCAGTATGCAAGGTTGATTTCTGTGTTACCAGTTGTGTTTGTGGCATCAGTGCTCGTCAGCAAAAAGAACAAACAAACAAAAAAAAACTTGTAGACTCCAAAACATTTTCAAGTGGGGCGAGACTCTTGATTAGTGAAGTGAAACTGATAAAGGTAGCGTATGTTCCTTCCATCTTCTGCAGTCATGCTGGAGAGCATGTCCTCTACATCTGCCCTCTGAGCCCCATGTCCACAGCCTGAGAACCACTTTTCCAAATTTAAGACTAATGAACCAAATGGCTGCTGTGCATGTAGACTGCCAGCTTTATTTTCTGCTTTGTGAACCATTCCTTGCTAGCTACAACTTGAACACAAGAGGGTGGTATTTCTTCAGGAATTTGTTGCGGGGAGAACGGGCTTGTAGAGAAATGTGCTCAATGGGAGAAAATAACCATATTTTGTTTTCTTAAAAATTGGTAATGCCAGCCTTGCTCTTGTTTGGCATTTGTTACCTGCAGCAGGGCTGTGGTCCAGTGCTGGGTGCACACTGGGACATGCTGTTTGAGCTACTGCTCATCCCTGAGCAAACCTGCTGCCTGGGATGCTACAGAACCACTTAATCTGACCAACAGCAACTTTTTTCAGGGTTTCCCTCCTGAGGACCCTTTCCTTTGTCTACTTCCCGAGGTGCAAGCCGTTGCTGTGTCTCTGGGGGCTGTGGCCATTCCTTCCGTGCGTGAGTCTCATTTGTGGTGCACAAATGCCTGGGTGCCTATTGCTGACTGCACTGCCTTGAAGTGCTTGGGAAGTACAGAGGAGAAGCTGTTTCAGCCCCAGGCAGGGATTACGGTTCCTGATTGCCTATGGAGCAGTGTTGAGAGAAGAACTGTCTTCAGGATCAGCATATCCTGTTCTTGCAGATCAGCTCTCGCTTTCCCCAGGCCAGTCTCACCTGCAGCGTGCTGGTTTGGGGATGTAGATCTCAGAGGTTGGGGGCACTGGTGGCTCTGCTGCTGAATTCTGGCCAATTTCCCAAACTGGAGAGAGGATTTGGGCAAGTCCCCATGTCAGCAAGGGTAATGCTAACTCTCTCCCTGCTCTGTACACTGTCAGGCAGATGTGGATTTGGGATCATCTCCCTGACTTGCCATTTGCCTCCTCTGTCTCATAGCTGTGCCCTGGACCAGGCAGCGTCTCAGCCTCTGGCAGCAGCATGGTGATGAGCTGAATCTCTGAAATGACAGGCCCTCAGAGAGGCTGCTGGATGCCTTGCTGGATATGTAATCCCTGTGCTTGGAACCCGCATGAGACAATGCAAAGCGAATTGCTGCAGACTAAATATATGGTCAGGATGTGTTGGGAGTTGGCAGTGCAGCTGGTTGGGGTAGCCAGGGAAGGAGGAGGGAAATGGTCAGCTTTCTCTTTCTATTGCACTGGATGATGCTCGGGGTCCTTTAAAAGACTTTAACATGGTTTTGGAAAGGAAGAGCCGGAGGAGACTCAGCCACAAAAAGCTGGATGGAGGCTGAAGGGCGCAACGTGCCTGGGAACTGTGAGAAGGGATCAGCAGCCAGCTCTGATCAGAGGATGAATTTGGGAGCAGATTGTTTCACAGCAGCTCAGAGCAGGGCTCTGGCACCTCCTATGAACTGGGGGGAGATGGACTTCTGCTGTGACCCACTCCATGATCACAGCTCACACGTGATCCTTTGTATGAGCTGTGCCGCATGCGGGCAGCTGGCTGAGGCATGGGTTGTCCTTCTGAGAAGAACACAACCAAAATAAAGATCAGTTGTCTTGCCTGGTTTACTGTAACTAATTGCTAATGTTGTTGCAGTGGAAAGGAGACCTTAAACCTGAATCGGAGCTTTGTATTTTAATTGACTTACTTTTATATTTCACCTGGCTCACTTAGAAATTAGAATGGACTTTGCTTTTTTCTGTTCATAATCATTTTCTGGCCCTTTGCCCAGACCAGAAGAGCCCCAAGCTCTCCCATATTGAATGCTGGCTGAAGTTGAGGCCAAACTGTACTGTACAACTGTATCAAGTGTTCTGCTTTGAATAAGGAGACAGCTGTAATGATGACTGACCTGTTCTTTTACTGTTCCTCAAACTGGAAAATCCAACATAACACTTGAAAATCTTCATTTTTGTTATTGGGTAGCACTTCTTATGGTAAGTAATGATAAAAAGGGAAATTAAGAATTCTTATGAGTATTTTGAAGACAAACACCCACCTGAACATTTTGGTTCTGCAACATTTGAGAAGATGTGTCACATGTTGAATGATGTCTAAATGTTGAAGTGGCTTCTCCAGCTGAGCACCCTGCCTGTAGGCAGTGGTGGCAAAGGAGATCCCCCGTGAGTTGTGCTGGTTGTACTCATCCTTTTCCTGTTAAGTGAAGAAAGTGCTTTGGCTCAGAGCTTATTCACGAAACGAACCTGTGTTTGATCACCTTTGTCCTCACCCTGCAGGTAGAGAGGGTATGTCAACAGATCATATTTTAGAGCTTCAAAGGTAATGTGCAGCTTCTGGAGCACTGCTCAGCTGCCTAATAAGTTCCCTGTAAAGATCACTTTGTTTGCTAGGCATTTATCCATCCTGGAAAAAGGCTTGTGGGACACTCCCTGCTCAAATCCACACCATCCATAGGCACAGCAACTCCACTGCCAAACCCTCTATAGAAGGAGAAAGCAGGCAGGTAAATCATGCTCCACCTGGTGCAGCAAGGGCATGGAAACAACTGTGTATGATCAGCAGGCAAACTGTAGTGATAGTCCTAAAACACCATGGGTCAGCTGGTCTAAGTCACCTCTTCTAAAGTCCCTGGAGCTGTGCAGCCTTCCATCACCTGAGACTTGAGTTCTGTGTTCAGATGAAACATTCCCAAGGTGGCCCTGCTCTGGCTCTGCTGCCGGCTGACCCGGACTTTTTCCTAAGCAGATCTCGCTATCTCAAAATCAGTAGGCATGTATGCCTCCTTCTGCTGTGGAGTCTGAGGGCACCGCCTTCTGTGCTGACAGCTCTTCCCTGCCCCTTTGTGGGGCTGCAGGCAGGACCTGGGGCACAAAGGACCTTGTGTGCTGGCTAGCTGCCCATAAGATGGGGGCTGTGCTGTGCTGGGAGCTGTGTGGCTCAGCAAACTGGTAAAGTGTGCTGTAGGTGAGGTGGTAATAGCAGCGATTGCGATGTTCCTTATGTTACAGCTTTCATTAGGCTATCAGTCTGTTTATCTATAGCTCAATGTATTAGCCTGTTGGAGCATATTGAGTAACCAGTTATAAATGGTAGGCTTTGCTGATGTTGGCATTTCTGGTGTTGAAATCTTATGCTAGTGCTATTCTGCTCATGTTGATGCATGTTCACATGTGTGGTTTGGTCTCCCTCACACACACAAGTTTAACTTCTGAAGGAGGGACACCTCCTGTGTAAATATGCACTGTGCTTAAAATGAATGTGTTTTTACAGGGCTGTTTCCCTTTCATAAGTGAACAGGACCATGCTTGCAGCCATAAATAATCTTACACCTTTCTTTCTTGTTTGCAGCCTCCCTGTGTAGGATAGAAATAATAAACAGATATGTTATCTCCCTAAATGGCTAAGGGAGCAACAAGAAGGCTTCAAAACCATTAAAAAATATAATGCCTTGATCCTATTTTTTAAGCAAAGCTGCTAAATAATGAGCCCTCCTTGCTGTTCATGGTACAGTACCTAGACATGCCATAAAGCAATTCCAGCTTCAGCCAGTAGTTTAGGGTATATAGTAGTTTACTGTTCTTTTGCTGTTTTTATCTGACAGTGATGGATCAACCCAGGAAGACCAGGGAGCAGGGGGAAAGGGGATTAAGATCTTAGCCTCACCAGCTTCTCCTGCGTTTTGTCCCCATGGGCAAGTGCTGATGAGCATTCCCCGTTTTGTTTCTACTCTGATTAAACTAAGAAACCAAACCAAAGGATGCAGGAGAAAAGGGTTAAAGGATTAGGAGATGGTCTTTGAACTGCCATGTGGCAAGGTAATGAGGCATGAATTATTAAAATTATTTCAATTATAACTGGCAGCCACACGGACTGCTTTTGCATTGCCTTTCTTTCTGTAAGAAGACAGATTTGCTACTGCTCGTGGTTTCTTGGAAAAGAGACGCTCGTCCAGAAACGTTAGGTGTACACACAATGTAATTTGGGCTAAACTGCATTTGTGGTTAGATAAATTGAAGTGTCAATGAAATGGGCATGGTTCAGCAGCAAGACAATTACTGCTTGAAAACCTATGGGGATGGATTGCTGTCATGTTGATGGAAGGCCGTAGGTATTAGTGGCCTCCAATACCTGTATCAGAACAGTGAGCTGTAAGGCAATGGTCATACATCGCTAATGATAATTAAACAGCTTTTGGCTTTGGGAAGCGATGGAAGAAGCAGTATTTTCATACTCTATATTCTTCTGTGCATAGCTTGCTCAACATCTGAGCTTCGGGTGCACTGAATGCAGATTTGTAGACAGTGCTCGGACTACTTGTGCTTTTCTGCTGGGAAGTCAGGCATCATACTGCTAGCTGCCTTTTCCATATTTCTTTGTGATGTAAGTGCCTGTAGAAATGTAAATATTACCAGGCGCAGCTCCATCTAGCGACTGCTAAGAACTTTGCACTTTGCCTGTGTTTTGGGTCAGAATGGACAATGATCTGAGGTCTCGGCTCCTTTGGCCACAAAACCCAATCATCACGAGTAAGGCTTGCAAGGTTTGCTACAGAAGAAAAATGTAGAGATGATCTGGTGAAATCAGAACTTGATGAATGTTTCAGAATGATTTGTTTAATGGGTTTTAATTTATTTTTGGTACTTGTCAATTGCAGGTGGGGTGAGTGGGCAGGGAAGAAGTAAATCTATCAGGGGCTCAGATCACAGTGAAATCAGAGGTATCCTGAAGCTGTAGCTCTAGCAGTTTAGCCGAACTGTTCCTTTCCGCTACTCTTCTCCATACCAAGACTGTGCTTGTCCTCAGAATTCATCCACGCTCCATCCTGAAAGATGACAGTTGAAGGCTATTGCCATGTGAATGTATCTCGGTGCTTTTTACTTTCTGTACTTTTTATCTTAATAGAGAGAGAAAGCAAAAAAGTAGCATTACAGGTTGACTTTGGCACACACAGATGAACTCATCAGGAAAGGAGCAGTGGGCAGCACTGGATGCAGTTAATAGATTGAAGCTCTGACCCCATTGCAACCACGAAGTTTGTGGGGGAGCATCTGATGTATGGGGCAGCCAAGAGTGGACAAGACAGTAGCACAAAAACCTGAGCGAAAATTAATCCTTCAGGCAAGGAAACAGTTGCATGAAGGCAGCCGCCATGCCAGACTGCCAAGCCTGGAAGGGGAGCAGGGCTGCGGGCCAGGCTGGGAGCTCGCTGGGCGAGCATTGAATGGGAAACCTCTGCGGGGTCCGGCTGGGGCCATTGTTCACAGTCACGGCAGGCAGCCTTCAGCCCCGCTCCTCTCGGAAATATGAGTTATTAAAATGTAACAACAGCAGGAAGGCGCTTGCACTAGGGCTTACACAATATCCCTTTTATAGTTCCTGGTTTTTTCCCCCCTCCTTGGAGCGGAGCCGCTTTCCTTAGGCCACGGGTGAGAGGAGGGTTTGTTCGTGCCGTGACCCTGCCAGCAGGTGACCATTTCTGCAGCTACTCTGCCGAGTTTCCCTCTGCAGCCTGGGTGGAAATGGAGGCCAGGCTCCCCCTGGGGTTTCTGGATGACAGCTTTTTCCAATCTGTTCAGCGCAACCTCATCTCAGGAGCTGAGGAGAGGTGTGGGGGGATGAGGAAGGAGCAGGCATTCCTTGCTGCTACATTCACGTAGTTCCTGGCACCGGCCAGCTCAGCAAGCTCCTCCTGAAACCGCTCCAGACTCTGAAATCATTTCTATTAGGAAACCATTCATGCTCTAGCTAGAGACCTAGGTGACTCTTTAAAGCCCCAAATTGCTAAAACGCTGTCAGCGGTCAGGAGTCTGACGCTGCCTGGCTTACTTTGGCAGAGCCGTGGCTGGGCTGCAGTGAGACCCGAGTCCTCTGCTCTCAGGCAGTGCTGTCCCCACACAATTTTGTGCTTCCTGCTGGGTAGTACAGAGCTGGAATCCAGCTCTATTTTTTTAGTTACCCTTAATGCTATCCCTGTCCCCCTCTCTGTGACAAAGGCTGTTTTTTGCAGCGTGGCTTTGCTTGCTCACTTCATCACCAGTGCTGCCATCACAGCTCTGCAAGATAGGGACTGTGTGCAGAGCATCAGTGTCAGTGCTGAAATAATAAAAATGGCCAGTTTGTCAAGTTGAGGGAATCTTCAAGGTGAAAGTAGATATTTAGACTCCAAGGGACTGCCACTTGTGGGGACGTGGAGGACCTGGTGCCTGACAAACCTCCTGCTGCCTGTGGCACTGGTGCGCGCTCCCTCCGCCCTCCTTCTCAGCTCTGTTTTCAAGTCCCCCTGTGGGATGGATGTGTTAGCCCAGTCATGCTGTTACCTGCTGAACTGCAGCGGGCTTGTTTCAGTGCGTAAATTACCTCTCTGCTTGTCTCGCTCAAGTGATGATTCATTTTGATTGATCAGCTCTGAGCTGGGCGTGAAGGCAGCTCGGGCTGCTTCATTGCTGGCACTGCTGTGCTCTGGATGAAGCTGGGTTTTACCCTTTAAAGCCACTGCGTGTTGCAGCTCCTCTGCCTGGTGATTTGCTCCTGTCACTGTTAATTGGAAAAATCCCTTAGGCCTTTCTGGAGCTTTCTATCAGTTTTTGTACCCAGCTAGTTTGGAAATTTGGACTAAGTGTGAGCTTAGGGCTTGCTCATTGTATGAGGTGGCTGGAAATGAGTGTACTGGTTCTGAGAGGTCGGTCTGTCTGCCTTAAGTCTTGTGTGGGAATTTTAGTCTCTGCTAGCAGACGGCAAAACATCCTTTTAAATTCAAGAGTAAATGTATAGATGGAAGATAAAGAGCAATGGAAAACAAAGCTGTGCAAGTGTAAGAACAGTATAACAAATAATTGTTAGCAAGCATGGAGGACACAAGATGTAAGTGATGGATAATGCTGGGTGACAGTATATCACAGAGAAGCCTGCACCAGTTTCCAGGAACACTGAGAGTAATATGTGTAATAATGGTCCAGGACTACAATTCCAGCCCTAGGTTAAAAACGCTGCTGTCTGTAGCTCTTTTGTGTGTCCATTTCCCCACCTGTGAAGCTGTATAATAGTAATTTCCTCCCAGAAGAGCTGCAAATGCTGGCTAGAAGTTACAGTATGTTATAGCATTAAGGAAACGGTGGCTATTATTAATCACTCCTTATATTTTTTTCAACATTCTGCATAAATAAATTTTGTTTTGGTTTTTAAAACTTGGAATCCATGGCTGGACCAAATTAGAGCTGGAAGCTGAGAGGTGCAAGGAAAGACATCCAAAATGCTGCTCAGTTTGCTCTGTATGGGACAGAACTGCTGAGGCTGCATCACTTGCAGCTCTCGAGCCTGGTGCCAGCATACAGAATTCCCTCCTTACAGCTTTTCCATTTTGCGTGCCAAGTATCCAGCTCCTCAGTCTGTTATAAATCTTCCCTAATTCTGTAATTGCTTTGGTAGTGATTATAGGCAGACTCTTGTTGATCCTTCTGTGGTTTTCCTTTATCCACATTTTATGTGGGCTTTTTTTATTGTTGTTGATTCTTTTTTCCAGTTCCTTTTCTCCCTTTTTCCAGTTCTAGCAGGCCCCATGGCTCCAGTCCAGTGTCTTCCCTCCAAGCGACAGGCAGAGCCCCTCTACATCTGGGTCTGCCTTTCCAGTACGAGCCTTCGGGGGAAGGGGCACCTTGTGCCTCTTCTACGCTCACAAGTATGGGAAGCAAACATGTAAGTTCATGCTTTTAAGAACACGCTCTGAATCAAACTGGGAGCAGCATTCAGCGATGGATTTAGAAGTTGTGGCAGGCAGACAATTAAGCATAGCTTTAAGCATGATTGTACCGTTCTCTAAATACCTGTGGATATCTCTAAACATAAGCAGTTACAACAACAGCAAAGTGGTTGGGCCTGGCTTGAGCTTGGCACACATTCAGGCTGCAGGCAGGTTGGCTGCTGCTCCGAGGACAGGTTGGAGTAGGCAATGCCCTGCATTTGTCTCTGCCCTGCAGCAGATTCGTCCCATGCTTGCCTCAGCACAGCAGGACCAGCAAACGTCACTATTCAAAACCCTAGCGCTCCTTTTCTCCCACCCCAGGGATGTAGGTTCACTTCAGTAAAATACGTTTGTGTAAACATACCTGACAATCCAGCCTGACCAAGTGCAGGCATTGGGGTGAGCCCCTGCCCTGGTTCGTATGTGATGCTTTGATAAAAATCAGTGATATTCTCACTTGGTGGTAAGATCCAGATCTCTTGTGAACACCGTTGATGCAAAGCTATGGTTCCTGCTTCGTTCCTGTAGTTTCAGCGAGAACTCGGACCATAAAAGCCATAAAAATGGGTTGTACATTTGTGGAAAATGGATTAAGCTTTGAGGGGTTTGAGAGTTCGACTTTGACCTGTTTTTGTTTTTCAAACTTCCAGCTTGTTTCAGAAGTGCTCAGCTGGCATTTCTGAAAGCAGCTGAGGGATTTCAGTGGTTATTAAGAGGGATATTCCTGTAGGTCAGCTCAGGAAGCACTTCCAGGAGTTTTATTTTCAGAGGTGGATGCTATTAAGGATGGGAAAATTCTTATGTCCTCTCATTAGGCTACCAGGGACTTTGTTCTACTGTATGGGCATTGACTTCTGCCTTTTTTTGTCTGTTAATATATCCTTCGGCTTTAATTTCAGCCTGAAGTATCCCCTTCCCTACCCATGGGAGAGGCTGTTCTGTGGAATCGTCCATCTGATGTACCTCGTGGTTGAGCAGATGTTATCTTACTTGGTAATGAAATTCTGCCTTGAGTAATTGGACATTCTTCCTGGTTCCTCATAATTAAGGCAGGAGAAAAGAACAAAACCTGCTGATTTGATATGAGTAATTGCTTCATTAAGTTATTTGCTTCCCTGCCGTAACCATCAGCCCGAAGACGAGAACAGCGTGGCCATCAGACCATATATGCCCATACCGTAACGCTGCGGGTCTTGGTGCTGCCTTGTCAGATGGAATCACAGGCGGAGGAGTTGGGAAACACACTGCTAAATTATTTACCTCTTAACCATATGCACTTAAAACCGCAGAGAGTCTGGCTGTTGTTAGCTGTGCTGTGTCCCAACCAAGTGAATCAGTCCCTGGAAAAAGTAGAGAGCTAATGTGTGAGGCTTTAGATCAACACAGCTGCCTTGCCTCCTGTATCTGAGCACTGAGTTGATGTTTAGAAGCTGAACATCTGTGTCCTGCTGTGGAGCAGGCAAAAAGCTACGTGAAATCCTGGTCAGTGCTGGGAAGAAAGTGGTTCAGAACTGAAACGTGGCAACATCTTAGCTGTGGCCCTTGGTGATGGTGTATGGCACTGCTGTCATTTAGTTTTCTGGCTTGTATTTGTGTTTGGATGCACATGGAGCTGCTGGTGATCACGCTGTACCAGGTGTCACTGGGCAGGTAACTGGGCCTTGTTCATTTCTTCAGTCACACGGGTTTAGTTGAAACCTCATCCATAACTTTAAGTAGGAGATTCTGGGTCCCCATGGACCTGAGCTCCTCTCAGGCACATGTGACTGCCCCCTCTCTGTGATGCTGTTGCTCCTGAATAGCAAGTCACCCCAAATGCACTTAATAAATCTTTTTATTTCCTTATTTATATTTTATATTTATATTTTATATTTATTTCCTTATTTTATTTCCTTATTCCAGCCTTGAGAGCTGGCTTCTGAATGGGAGCAGGCGCAGGATTTGTGTGTGCCTGCTTGGGGCTCAGAGGCTCCTTGGCTGGGAAGTCTCTGAGTTACCCCAGGTGTGGGGCAAGCAGGCGAGGCAGTTCCAGGTCGCTGCCAGTCAGTCCCCGAGACCTCTGCGTGCTGTGCTCTGCAAAGCCCGTATTTTCCAGAAATGCTATCAGAAACTGATTGTGCAGCTGATTTCTATCTCCTTGAGGATCTGGGAAGGTATGTTTTTGTAAGAGACCAGCTCGGAGCTGACAGTCCCAATATTCCTACAGCTGCAAATCTAGGTAGTAACAAGCTAGCCCAGAGCTGTAATTCCTGCCTTGACAACCTTTTTTCAGAGCCATTAGAAATAAAAATCTGTTTTCAGTTTTTTTGAAGTAAATGAGGATAATGATGAACTTAAATAACCAGGGCATTGTAAGGATTAACTAACTGCTGCACAACCAGTGCTTTGTATGAGCGAATGCTCCTTTAGGGCTGCGGGGAAAAAGGAAGAGCAATCAGAGATGCCACAATATTTCAATCTCCTTGAGGCAGTGGCGGAAAGGAGGGCAGATCCTGCCAGTGCTGCAAGTGACTGGCACGGGTTGCTTGGCTCTTGTCCTTTCTCACAAGCATCTCACAAGCATCGTGCTGTCCTGGGCACCAACAGGGGAGGTTGTGTGCTGCAGGTTGTGCAGAGCAGGGACTGAGCTTTGCCTCCAGCACGGCTCCCAGTGGCCAGCCCCCTGGCACAGGGCTCTTCTGGCTGCCCAGAAGGGCAGCAGTCAGCTGCCTGGACTTTTTTTTCTGATTTGGTGCATCTGGGCTGCTGGACTTTGCAAAGTACGTGGTGTGAGTCAGGCCCTGCTCATGCAGCAGCACCCAAAGCAGCCTCTCCTGCCTGCTTCTCTCTGCTGGAAGCTCCAAGGTCTCATCTGTGTGATCCCCTTCCCCTCTCGTTTCCTTTCTCTCCACTCTGAAGGCTCTCTGAGCTGAGTTTCATATGGCTTTCAGGTGAGCAGCAGCGGCAACAAGGCTTGGTTTGGCAGCTGCCTGCCTGTGCTGGGGAGGCTGGGTTGTTGGCAGAGAGTGGGCTGGAAAATTTTTGCATCCTCTCTTGCAGCCACGAAAGAGCAATTGGTCAGGGGAATGTTGCTCTGAGGATCATATGTAAAACAAACAGAGCTAGAGAAGATGTGGGTGGCTTACAGCCCGGACACCTGAGTTTCCACTTCTAAATCACTCGGAGATACTGTTCCCCAAAGAGGAGGCTGAGGCCTGCCCTGTGCTCACCAGTGGGTCTTTGCAGTGTAAATTCTGGCTTCTCCTCCTTGCTAGTCACCCAGGGAGCTCTGCTCCTTGCTGTAACAGTGACTTGTGCCTACCAGCCAATGTCTGCAAGCCCCAGGGCAGAGCTGAGTAATGCTCAGCCTCCCCCCGCCCTGGGAAAACTCAACTTCCCTTCCCTTTTGCAAGCTGAGAAACTTGGTCAGAGAGGTTGAATGAGTCAGTTGGAGAGATGCATTTATGCAGCTCAGCATACTGAACTGTCTAGCTTTATTCCAGTCCATGAGACTCTTACTTTTTTTTCCCCCCACATCCCCTCCCCTTCCTCCTTTCTGTGCTCCCCTCCTCACTGCACCATGCATTACTTGGTGCTGTTGCCTCCCCCGGTTTCTCCCTCACCTTGACCCTTTCCTGAGCCTCTGGCTTCCTGCCCCAGCCCACCACACGTAGCTGGCAGTGCTTGTCTCTTGCTCCTCTGATCGCTGCACGATGTTTAGCTTGGGAGATTGCATATCTCAGTGCAGGACCCCCACATGCTGGGGAACGTGCTTGCCTGGAGGACGCTACTGGGGGAGAGACAGCACATACTGCTCACAGAAAATGCCTCTCATGCCTATCATGGAGCTACAATGTGTGTGATGCACACTAAGCCATGGATTAGCAGCAATGGGGGCATCACAGCTGGGTTCATGAGCAGCAGGAGGTGCATGCAGTGCTCAGGTAAGCCCTCCTGTGCTCACGCCTCAAGAAAATCAATGCCATGTGCGTGGAGTTGGGCATGGCTGGGCAGGGATGAGTGAGGTTGGTGCAGCCTCCAGCAGCTGCTGCCAGCTCTGCACCTCCAGCAGCGCCGTGTTGGAGCAGGATGGGTTCTGCAGAGGGGGTTTCTGCAGGAGCAGGGTCAGGGATAGGTACAGGGGGCTTGGTGGTGTCTGCTGTGCTGCAGCTGGGCTGAGCCTGCAGCCTGAATCCCTTGCTTTCACAAGCAGTAAATTTCCTCGCTGATCTTACCAAACTCAAAAAAAAAAAAAAGCTATAAATGACTTACCTACTCGAAGCCTGTGGGCTCTGCATTGTATTAAACATTAACCTGCCCTTCTGAGCTGAAGTGCTGACTCTCTTGGTAATTCTGAGGCCTGGGTAGCCAAATAAAAGGATCCTTTGTCAGCCGATATTTCAGAGAAATCCCTTCGGCCATTTTCTGTCTCATCGTGTTTGTTTGGCCCCGCGGTGGAAAGCCTGCTGCACAATTTGCTGTTTGTATTTGTGCAGTCAAGCCGATCGGATGGCTGTACCCCAGCCGTGGCTCGACATGCTGGTCACCGGCAGCCCCGCAGAGGCACAGGCACACGTTGCACAAAATCACATGCACGTGTAACTGTATGCTTCAGTGCACCCCTGCACGTGCAATCACACTTAATCAGGCACGCATGCACATACACCCATGTGCAAGAGGAGCTGAAAACTCCTTTGACATTCTGTAAAACGTATCCCCACGAGCACGGTATGAAAAGTCGCTATGCCCATGGGAGAGATGCAGGCAGGAGCAGAGCAGTGCTCGGGAGTGGGTTCTGCCCCTGACTTTGCCCTTGCTTGGTGTGTGAGGTGGGGCAAGCCATTGTGCTATTGTTTCTCCTCCATGGATTGTGACTAATGATTTCAAAAGAACTTGTGGAAAGGGTAATATATTGTTACCATGGGCTTAGAGATATGTTTACTTAAGTAACAAAGGCTTTGGTGGTTCGAAAGTTTTTGTGATGACAGAACTCTGTGAAAATCTCCCTGCTGGGACCGCAGTGCTGCGGTAATTCAACGCGGTCATGCAGCAGCGATAGGGTTGCTGCTGCTGCTGGCACCCCAGGAACATGTGGGTGCTCCTGAGCTGTTTCACTGCAAAGCCTGTGTGCCCAGCGCTGGCTGCCCCAGCAATTTCAGCTGGTCTTCAAATTTCATTTTAAATGACCAAGAGAGGTTCAGACAGTTCTTTTTTTTTCCATATCTATTATAGAGGTGATCGTCTGTGGCTGAGAAATGGTAACAAATACAGATGGGACTGTAACCTTGCAAACCGTCCACTGTTTCTCTGTCCCTGGAGGATGCCAGCGTTAGGGCTGGGGTTCAAAATGGTTCTTCTACTACGGAGAAGTCCAAAACTACAAAAAGAAAGAAAGGGGGAGCAGACCAAATCCCTCTTCATAGCAACCCCTGCCTTTTAGCTGGTGGAAGCGTCTCACGTGGCCGGGACTCAGGCTCTGCACCTCTGTGGGTGACTCATCTCCCAGGCAGGGGAAATCTTTGCTGTGATCAGCCCCATCCCTCTTCCCGCACTTCAGTGTGCCTTTAGTCATCGCTAGCCTTAATTTGCTGCTCCTTCCTGTCTGTGTTAATAAGGCCCCCAGCTTTACTGCGTTTGTGTCACTAATTGTCCAACAGGCGTTTCACCAGGGACCGAGCCGGAGCACGCCTGCTCTCCCCGCAGCCCCGTGTGCCGAGGCACGGGAGGAATTTCACGTGGAGCCTCCCCTTCCCCGAATAATAGCAGGGGAAGGTGGGGGGGATGCCAGATCCCCGTGCATTGGGAAGCCAGTTGTTTGATCCGGGGCTCGTGCGGAGCTCTCCCCGCGGCGTGAGCCTGCGGGAGCCTCTCCCTCCACTCGCAGCCCTGAATGAGCCCTTTAGGCCCGGGCTGAGCGAGGGGAGAGGTGTTTGCGCTGCTGGGCGCTGACGGGCCGCTCGCGCACTTTGAGCTGGGAACTGCCAGGCTCGAGAACAGCGCTGACCTGAGCTGTTTTGGCAGCCGAGGGCCGAGTCAAAGCTGTGGGGTGTGCCGGGCCGGAGGCATGAAATTCCCTTTCTTCTCCCGCTGCCGCGCTGACCGGCTGCACCGCGTTTTCCAGGGCTGGCTGTCGGCAGCGGTAACCCCCAGATCCCCTTTGTTTTCCGAGGCGATAACGTGCAGCCGCCGGGGAGGCTGAGCCCCGCTCTACCCCTGCCGGTGCCGGGAGAGTTGGAACAGCCCATAACTGAGTGCGTGATTAGGCAAGGTGCGCGCTAATTAATGGGAGCGCTGGGCTGCCCCTCGGCTGCAGCCGCACGCGTGGATGCGGTGGCGGCGTGCGCGTCTCCTCCCCGTCCCTGCCTGCGCGAACAAAAGGACCGAGCCCGTGGCACAGCACCCCGGGGACAGCTGGCGGAGCCGTCCCGGCGCTGGCTGTCCTTCTTATGAGCTGCTCGAAGGAACAGCATGAGGAAATCTTCGTATTCAGGTGAGCAAGCGGCCGCCCCGCTGCGCCTCTCTCCTCTCGGCTCTCTCCCTTCGCGTCTGTACTGGGAAAAGAAGAAAGTTTAAAAACTGAAGTACAACTTGCACGAGCCCCTCTCCCCCCAAGTGGCTCTGTACTGGAGAAAGGGGCCTGCTTTGCTGTGTATAAACAAACCTCGTTGATGGGTAGAAAAGGCTTAAAAAGCAAAACAAATCCAGGGAAGCAGCTTGTGCGAGCCAAAACTCAGCTGTCGTGGCACGGAGCTTGTTGTTCAGAAGGCACCTGGGCCAGTACAAGGCTGGCTCCTGTGCCGGGTGGCAGCCTGAAATTAAAATGGGACAGTGCCGTTGCTTGTGACACCAGCCTCAGGGCTGGCAGGGCTCCCGGCTGCCCCATGCAGAATAACTGGGACCCCCAGCCACCACGGGATTCTCCCTCCTCCTCCTCCTCCTCACCCCAGCTTTGCCGTTTTACCCTGCCGGGTGAGGGCTCCATGCCCTTGGCTTCCTGAGGCTCGCTCAGGCTCCTTCCTCCCCAGCTGACCTGGGAGCGAGCAGCCACGGCTGCCAGCTTTTTCTCTGAGCTTTCTGTGAAGTCTTGCCAGCAGCCCCAAGAGGTGGCTGGTGCATGACAGCACGGACGTGTGCCCTGTAACAGGTCCGTGGCTCGCCCTGTGCGGCTCGGTGCCCTCTGGCAGCTCTGCCGGGTGCAGGATTTGGCTCTGCAGCTCATTTCTGTTCAGCTCCGGCTTCCAGCCCATGACTCTGCTCTGCAAGCCCCGTTCTGCCCTGGCTTCACCCTGTCTGATTCAGGAACACGGTGTCATCGTGCTGGCCTCTGTCCTGAGTCATGCGTCTGGGCCGTTGCTGCATGGCGGTCACCGGAGCCACGTAACAGCCCACGGGACTCAGTGGAGCTGGTGGCTGTGCTCAGAAACCCTCATGTGGTGCTGCTGCCTGTTTGTTACAGTCGGTAGCATTTCCCCGCGGTATATTTCTCTTACCCAAGTGGCTGAATGGACTGCCAGGGAGGTTTTCTTAGGGCGTTTGTGCCGGAAACCAGGGGAAGAGCTAAGAATGGTTATTAACATGTTGTAATAGATTAAAGTTGGTGTTAATGGTGACGAGTTGCACCTAGGGAAAGCTGTTGTTTGTACAGGCCTCCTGAGGTGCTCACAGTGGCTGAAGAGGCCCTGGAGCAGACAAGAGCAGTGCAGGAACAGGTGTGGGGGTAGCTGGGGGGCTGAAGAAAAAGCTGTTGGTATTGTGACCTGAAATTAAGGCTTCTCATGGATGAAGCTGTGTGTTCCTTAATTGCTTTGTTTGCTTTGGGCTAATTGTGCTGGAGTGAAGCTGTGGCACCGCAAAGCCCTTGAGATAATCGTGTCTGCTCAGTGTCCAAATCCATGTTAGCTTTGTGTTGCAATGAAGATCAACTGACATCTGGTCAGTACCTTTAATTCAGAAAGGGACTGCAATCGTATTTTGGAAACGCTGTTTGCCTGGAGTTTTGATTTGGTACATGGCAGCTATTTACAGAAAAAAGGAAGGGAAGAGTTGCACTAACCAGTTAAAACAACAGCACAATTACACTGTGACCACCCCTAAAGCACAGGCAGCTCTTGTAAGCAGCTCTGATGTGTACGTTGCAAAGGCTCTGCTTCTGGTCGTGCAATTCCTCGTTGTGCTGAGCTGGGGCCTTACCTCCCCTGGCTCACAGGGAAGGAAGGCACTTGGTGAATCACCCACTGTGCCACAGAGGCCTTTGGAGAGCTGCCACCTGCGTGCCGGGCAGAGCCAGCCCTCCTTATCCTGTAAATCTGGTGGTTTTACAAATCGGGGAGCAACAGCGGTGACTTGCTTTGGGGAAATTCATTTGGAATCAAAGAGACAAGTAAGAGGGTACAGAGAGCTGCAGAGCCTCCAGGCTTTCTACGGATGGAGAAAGCAGGGAGATGACAGACGAGCAAGTTCTCAGTACAAAGCCTCACTTCTCAAACACTGTGCTGGCAGCCTTGACAGCCTGGAAACTCATTGCCTTGCTGAGAAACTGCCCTAAAGTTGGGACAAAAGAAACAATTAACTTCCTCAACCCCTTTTTGAGGTTAGGGAGCATCCCTTCCTTGCCTCTTCCATATATTCTGAATTTATGTGGTGGACCAGCTCCCAGTGAACCTAACCAGAAGATTTCACGACTTCGTGGGGCTGAAGCTCCAGCCCTGTCGTCTTCTGTTAACACAGCAACACTTTGTGGTGTGCTCTGTGAGCAGGCTGTTCCCCACCCCAGGCGAGGTTTACCTTTGCTGAAGACCTTCAGGGGAAATCATTACCCATCTGCTACAACTCTTGAGCACATGCCATATAGGTGCGGTTGGGATAGCGCTCGCCTTCGGATGCTTTACCTCTTACTGATAACGAGAGGTTCAGACCTTTGTGCTGTAGCTGCAGGTGCTGGAGCTCAGCCCACAGCTCTTTTCTGGAACTTCCTGGCAAGAGGAGAGAAGAGGGCAAAAAAGGGATTTTACACAGCAAGTTAGAAATGAGCAATAACCACTGCTGAAGCCAACTCCTAAATGTTTGCTTTAGGGATGTCTATTATTTCAGATGCTTGAGGAAAGGAGAGTTTCTTCTGAGTTATTTTAGTTGTCCTGAAATATTATTTTTTAAAGGGTTTTTGGATTCTCATTTTCCATTACTCAAGCACAGCTGCATTGCCAAAGAAGCAACAGACAGGATTCATGACAAATGCCACAGTATTTTATAGGCATTTCAAGGATGATGCAAACTGTTTTAGCCAAAGACTGCTTACAGTTTCAGGTTTGTAAGTTGGCATATGCTGAAATAAGGGTTGCACTAATTGCAGTAGCTGCAGAACTTCCATATGTGACCCACCCTTACCTTAACTATCAAGTCCTAATTTATTGGTAAGGCACGTATTTAGAATAACTGCTTGTATATGAGCTAAGGTTATAGGGAAAAATGCAGAAGTAACAGAGGGAACTGACCTGATGGTTGCATTAGAATTCGGGATTTTTTTTTTCTCCTCATCATGACTCAAACAGATTCCCTATAAAACATGGACAATAGGATATAAGGCAAACTAGGGTGGTTGGCATTAGCTAGACTGGGATGTGCTGTGGAAAGAGTTCCATCGTCCCACGGGATGGTTTTTAGTGTCTTAGGCCCCCCCACTTTAGTGCAGCCCTGTTGTGTTGCCTTGGTGCTGATACCACCTGGTGTTCTGTAGATGCTGACTGCCTGCAGCTCTGGTCCAAGTCAGCAGCTGGTACGCGTGTTAGGAGGGCAGGTCAGGATTGTGATCCATCAAACACTTCCCTGCTTGTGCTGGGGTATGTGCACCCAGTGCAGGAAGGCAAGGGACTGAAGACGAGGCCCTGATAAATCTGCTTTACTGTATGGCTGAAGATAGCAAACAGCTGCGGTGCCCTTCCAGGGACACGTGGGTGACCTTGAGCTCCAACTAAAAGTGCCCAACGCCAGCTGCCAGAGCCACGTCCTCAAAGCACCGGGCAGCCGCCTCCAGGCAAGCGCAGCTCTCGGTGGGGATGGGAGCGCTGCAGAGCACAGCAGCTGGGATAGCCCAGGGATGTGCAGCGCAGCAAGAGATCATCTGGCAGGAAATGCAGGAGCTCTCCAAAGCACAGTGAAGGGCAGTGGGTAGGCTTGGTCCCCCCAAAAGCAAGCATCAGGGGTTGTGGCTGGGCAGGCGCCTGCTGAGAGGGTCCTGAGTACAGCTGAGATGGCTGGGAAAATTCGAGAGGGAATCTTTTCCAGGCTGATGCTGCACGTGAGAGGCCCGGTGTAATTCCCCCCGTGGCTTTTAACCTCGCTGTCATAAAAGCTGCTAGGTGTGGCAGAGATGACACGGGGCTTGCAGAGCCCCACTGTTCTCTCCTGAACCGGACCCGGTGTACTCAGAACCAAGTGGCATTTTGTTAGTTGAAGCCATGGAAAAATGAGCGAGGTTGTTCAGGTTGATTATTTTTTTTTTGTAGTTCCTTGATCGAGCTGTAGTATCAAGGAAAAAAAATAGAGCTTGGATCCAACAAAAACATCGATTTAATTTAAATTGTCATTTTTTTAACAGAAACTTTCAATATTTTGTTTTGAAATATGTAAAAAGCCATTTCCTTGAGCTCAAACTCACGGATAGCTCTTAGTCTCCAAAAGCTGCGTTGCTGGGCCAACAAGCTATCATAAATAAATGACTGCATTGGGGATTTGCCATCAGCCAGAGGAAGCTGCATCCTCAGTCTGCGGCCGTTCAAACCTATCGCTTGGAACCTGAATTCGGTGCAAGCAACGCCTCTGCCAGGTCAGCTGAATGAACTGTCCTCTCGCACCATTTCCACTTGTTATCCCTGGATGAAACAAAGCTGCCTTGTGCCCGATGCACTGGAGCACATTCCTGGTGCGTCTGTTGCAAGGAAGTGTTCAGCCTCTGCGTATCGAGACCGAAGCACTTTGCAGTTTTCAGCAGGGAACTGGTGAAGGAGCAGGTGCTGCTGTCACTGACACATCTGCGTAGTGCTTGTGCAAATACCCTGCAGTGAGGGAAATGCATCAGCCTTTGGGAAGGGTTCTGCAGAACGGCAGGAGCAACAAAAATCCCCTGCACCCAGAAAATGGGCAGAGCAGTGAAGCCCAAGCTGGCTTCTTGCCTTTTCCTCCAGTAGCAGAGCTGAAGCACTTGTAAAGTCAATGCAAATGCTGGAGACCTGAAGGGGCAGGAGGAAAGCTGGGAGAGGATGGGATGATGGCACTGGCAGTGCCACCGTGGGGTGAACTTCCCCAGGAGTGCCAGTCCTAACATCACCTTCAAAACTTAAGGCTTTACAAGTTGTGCGTTACTGGGTTTTGTGTGGGCATTGTGATACCTTGTGTTACTGACGTAACAGGAAGGAAAATAAGGACTACAAAATGAACTTTATAGATAATCCAAGAATAGCAGGAGGCTGGTGCACAAAGGGCTTTGTATCTTGTTTTCAGGATGCTGAAAGGTCTACAGGTTGGCTTGGTCAGCTGCGTGGACTTAAAAGAAACCATAAGTCAGATCTGTGTGAAAGCTGGCTGATACCAAATGTCCACGGCCCCCTATTCTTGCTTTAAATCCCCAAACAAAAGAGAAAACAGGCACGATCCAGTTTCTGTATGGCAAACACTTGCTTATTGTTTTAGGAACTGCATCTCCAATTAGTCCATGCCTCACACTCACATTTTCCAACCAGTAAACAACAGCCTCGGTGCCTTGTCATGTTTACACGGTCTGCCTGGTGGGCTTTCTTCCCCAGCCCCCTTCATTTATTTATTTTTTTACTACTTGATCCATACCATCACGCCAGTTGCTGCTCCATCCCTGCCTGAGCCACTTCCCTTCACTGTGTGGTGGCTGGATGTGGCCTTTGACATCCCTGCTGGCTGCTGCCCCGGCGTTGTATGAGCTACAGCAGCATTCAGAGGCTCCTGGAGAGAAGGGCTACCACCAGGCTGAGTGCTGCAGGGGTCTAGGGTGAAAATGCACGTCTCTGTCCATCCCCACGCCTCCAGATTTCTCAATAGCAGGTTTGCACTATGAGGTTAACGTCCAAAAACCTTTGAGTACTTTGATTATTTCTAAAATGGAGAAGGTATGCATTAGAGAATTAGATTTCCAATGTACCTGTCCTCCTCTTTTGTTAATAATGTTGGAATTTTCCCTAGAGTCCTACAAATTCTTGGTGTCTCTAAGGGGCAAAGCACCTTGGTGCTTGGACAGACCCTCAGCATCCTCCCAGCAGCCTTTGAGGCTTCACCGTGCCTTTCTGGGGCTCAGCAGATACGAGAGCTGTTGATGGCACCTGGCGTCCGTCCTGGGAAACTCATCTCTCTGCTTGCTTGCTGCAAAAAATGAAACGCAGATGTGGGATGTTCAATCACAAAGCACAATTGTTATATTGTACTCATATGCCGACAGAATATATTGCTGTAGGTGTCAACACGCCCTGTATTGCAGTCATGTTTCTGATGGCTGGAGATGATTGATGCGATGTTAGGAGAACGGTTCTCCAATGGCAGTGTCACACGGTGCTGGGGTGGCAGGATCAGCGTGACGGGTTGGGCTGGGTGCTCTGCCACTGCCAGGTTTGGCTGCGTGTACGGGCAGTGCTGGAGCTTTGCTTCGGGTAGCAAAACATCCCAACGACTGCTAGGAAAGTTCAGAAGCAGAGGAATCCAGCCTGGTGAGAAAGCCACATAAGAAATTGTGACATGTAGAAAGAAGAAAGCTGTCCAGGGCCTGATGGGGTGAGAAACTGTTCTTGCAGAGTACCATTCATCTTCAGTGATGCTTGGGCTGAGCAAGGACAAGAAGTGCCATGTGCAAGGAGGAAATGCTGCAGAGTAATTCCATGGAGAGCTCATGGCAAGCAAGTGCACAAGTGACAAGGAAACGGGAGCTAAAGACATCCCCTTCTTTCCTCCTGCACTTCCATCACTGTTGGCATGCTCCTGGACTTGCCCTTGGCCTGTGTGCAGCTCCTGCTCCCTCCCCTGCTGCTGACCAGTGCAGAAGTTGCACCTGGCCACAGCTCAAACAGGTGGAGGCTCAGTGTTGGCTCCCCTCTGCCCAGGCACTGCTTGCTGTGAGGCAGGGAAAGCCCTTAGGGAGCGGTGCTGCTCGTACCAGATAGCGAGCAGAGCTTTCTGCATGGCGTTACCGTGCCTCCTACATGCCTGCTTTTAGCACGTGCCAGAGCGGTGATGGCTTTTGCCGCTTAAGGCCAGAACCAGATCCGGGGCAAAGTCTGTGGAATAGCAGAGGACTTTGTATTGCAGTGGAGGGAAGTGTAGCTTGTGAAGCTTTAACACGTTAGATAGCTGTGCGGTCTCCACTTTCTTTTTCTAAGCTCCCTGGGACGTGCGGGGGAAGGTGGGATCTGTCTGTCCGTAGGGGTGATGCTCTTCAGCCCTGCCTCATCCCTGGATGTGATACACCATGCGCTGTGCCAGTGCTGAGACCCAGCTCTGCAGCTTCCCGCCTGATTCGAGAGCACAACAGTGATGAACAGAAGGCCCCCCCTGGGCAGAAGGGGCTCACTGTGAAGTTATTGCTTGAGTGTTAGTACTGAGTTAGCATTGTGTTACTGCAGTCTGAAGCACAGTACAAGTTACCTCTGACCTGAGCTTTTCATTCTGGGGAGGGCAGCTTCAGATCTGCTGTCCAGAGCATGCAACTGTCCCTTCCTTCCCCTCCAACATGGCACTGCCTCCGAGGCTCCCAGATGGGAGTTGAACTGGAGAGGCTGTTGCAAGCTGCAAGTAGCAGCAGAAGGGTTTTATTTTTTTCTTCCCCCCCCCCGCCCCTTGTCCATGCCAGATGAGTATTATTTACAGGAAGCACTTTGTGCAGCTTGGAGGTTTGTTTAGAGAAGGAGTGTAGAGGGAGGAGTCAGTTAAAAGCATAATGGAAATAAAAAAGGTCGTGGTAATGCTCGAGAAAGTCCATAATTTCCTGGTGTGGGAGTTTTGCTATTCTGGGGACTGAGGGAACAGCAAAGTTCGGGCTCTGGTTCCCAGGGGGAGACGGCGTTCGGTGGGGCCAGTGAGCAGAGGAACCAGACCCACCTTCCCTGGGAAGAGATCAGATCCTGCTGTGGCCGTGGGGCTGAACCCAAATCAGCTGCCGGAGACGCAGCGGGTCCCTGGTGTGGTGTCCTCTGCTCGGAGGGACTGGAGCCATGTCCCTTTGCAGGCTGCAGCAGCAGTGCTGGAGAAACCCTGAGCATGCCTGCTTGGGGAGCAAGCTGGAGTCCTAATCTTCAAGAGCAGCCCCTGGGTGCGAGTTTATTTTTGCTGTTATCAAGGGAAATGGGGATTGCCTATAGCCTTATATAATGCACAGAATAAACAAAGGAAATGAGTACAAGATGCCCTCGGCAATTACAGCCAAGAGCTGTTGTTGAATGACTCAGCAGCCGAGTTGCAAGTGCCTGGACATGTACAGAGAAAAGTTGCTGAGAAAAATAACAGATCTCGGCGAGTTACAAGTCAGGACAAAGGAGCTGCACGTGATAGACCATGGGAGGTTGCAGGGATTTATTCAAGTGAGTTTAAGGCCGATGAAAAGCTGTGAGTTAACACGGCTGGAGGCTTTGGTTTGCCTGCAGGAAGGATACAGATGTGGGCATGGAGAGCACGCGCTCACATGAGGAGCAAGTGTCCTGCACCGGCTCGGATGGGGGGAACACCCATCTTCTCTGGGGCTGGTATGCTCCGGGGCTGTCTGAGGGCTTTGCTTCCTAATATTTGATTGCCATTTTTCCCCTCCAAGATGACTTTCAATCTTTAAAATCAAAAGCAACTGTTTTTTAAAATCAGTGAGGCTGAAACACTATTCATTAACTTGGAGTTTGGAAATCTGATGTTGCTGCTGTTCCCAAAATGCTGCGGCTCTCCCCGTCCTCTGCTTTGCTTTGGGGAAGCTTTCTGACCTCCCTGATCTTCAGTGTCCTAACAATAAAGGGAGTCACGTGTGCTGTATTGCTTTTATCTGAGGTCAATTGCTAGAAGCACCAGGAAATCCTTAAAATCGGACCTTTGTTATGTGTTCTCACAGCCCTGTTTGCCGCATGAAGAGATTTTTCCCCTCTGGTGTCCTGCCTTCACGTGTTTAAGAGCGTGTTTTTATCAAATCGGGCATAACACAGAGATGTGAGTTTGAGTTGTGCCCAAGCTGTACCAAAACCACTGCCTCCTACCCTTTGATTTCAAATGCCTGTTTTTATATGTTTTCAGTGGGTAGGTTACAGCTCTGGGAAGTGTTGAGTATTTACTGAATAGATCAGACTTCCGCAGCCCAAAGGGCTAACATTGCTGTAGCTAATTGTCCTTTGACATTAATTGTCATTCAGTTGCATCTGTAAACGTTTTCTCAAATTGCTGTACTGACAACTGAGGTGCTTTAGTTGGCAAGTCCCACATCTGAGCAGGGGAAGGCTGTTGGTGCTGCACGGTTGTAAGGGGATGTCATGGCTTGGGTGGTCTCTCCCTTCCCCTTTGGCAGCTGCAACATGAGGCTGGGATTTATTTCCCGGAGCGGATTTTTTTGTCAGATAAACCTCTGAACAGTGATGTGAAATAATCCGACAGCTGATTTCTGCAGCTCAGGGTATGGAGGATGAGCTCAGCTGTCCTGCCTTCGATCTATCTGCAAAGGCTTCGAGCGCTCCTGCACAGCAGAGCTGCTCTGCTGCCCGTGTCAGCCCCTGTCCTGGGAATCAGCATCAGGCAGTGAGGTTTTCTAATAAATGCCATGATTTTGGGGATATGGGGGAGGTGGGTGGCAGAGGAGAGGATAGCTGAATTGTTGGTTTGTTTTTTTGTGTTTTTTTTTTTGTTGGTTTTTCTGACTTCTTTAAGATAATCATGGAATAACAAGAGCCCTGCGCTTAAGCTGTGATGGAGAAGGAATGGTTAAGATGCTGTTTCATAATCTGTCAGGATTAATGTTCAGATTTCACTGAGCCTCTTATGCCCTTTGGGGCATGAATATAAGTACAGGAGCACCCAGGAATGGATATAGGCCAGAAAAACCTCCTGTGGTAACGTGCTGGGTGCTTATTATGGGAGGCATCTGTATTAGATCCTTTCACAAACTGCTCCTGTTCGCTAGTGGGACTCTTGTGGGATGCTGTCGGCAGGGTTAGTAGCACAGGAGGAGGGTTGGCAGCTCTGTATACTGGGAAGCAAGGAGCTGGAAGATTGATGTGGGACACAGCCGTAGCCCCTGGGAGGAAAACCTGACCTTAGTCCTGGGAAAAGGTCAAGTGTCCTCATTCCCTGCCCTGGGGACGCTTCTGTGTGTGAAGCTCCTCCGTGAGCCCCCCTCCTGCAGGGCAGGGATGGCGGGAGCATGAGGCAGGGAATGGCAAACTAAAAGTGGTGCTGGCTGGCCCTGAGTACCATACAATTTTGGGGGGGGGGGGAAGAGCATGCAGGGGCAGGAGCGAGGGCCAGGTCTGGCAGAGCAGCGGGGGAGCATGCAGCCATGGAAGATGCAGCTCTGGGATGAGGAGCAGTGAAGGAAGAAACAGAAACTTTCCGGACAACCCGAGCGTGTTCACTCCTCTGATGCTCCGGGCATGTGGGTGAGATCCAGGACACGCTGTTCTTCGCTCTAAGCCTTGATTGTGGGGGGTTTACGGACATTTTTATCATTTCTGCAGTGTGTTCTTAACTTGCCCTGAAGGCAGGGAGCCTGGGGGCAGGAAGCAAACCAGGTGCTGTGGGCTGCTGGGCCAAAGCTGCTCAGCTCTGGGGCAGGTAGAGGAGAGGTGTGAACTCTTGTAAGGATGCAAGAGAAAAACATCAAGACAAAGGCAAGCAAATTCTTTAGCGAGGTGTGCAAAAACGAATCAGAATACCTAGAAGTTTTACTGGGTCATACTGGGTGGGATGGAGGAAGAGAGCTGTGATACCCTCTGAGGAGGTAACAGCTATACAAGTAGCACCTGGATTATTTCACAGTTGTATTTGTGTTATTACAGGTAGTCTGATGGGGAGGGAGTTTGAGTTCTTGTGAGCAGAGACAGAAGCTTTTATTGATGATTTCTGCTCTTAGAACACTTCACAGCAAGGTTAAACATCTGCATCGGAGTTCAGCTTTCCCATCACTAGCACAGGAGCCATAAACAGTTTGTAGGGATGTCTTCAGAGCTTCCCTTGTATAATTGCAGCACAGGTAGAGGACACAGGGCTCTCTGTACTTGCCAGACAGCGCCCAGGCCCCTAAACATGGGAATTGTGCTGCCTTTAATATACCCTAGAATGTTGGTTTTAATTCTTCTCAGCTGGACAGCAAAAATGACAACTACTGAAAAAAAAAAAAAAAAAAAAAAACCACACAGGTTTCTTAGGTCAGGCCCTTCAGGACCAGGAGTTGCGTGTTCTTTGAACGAGCATTTTTTGTTGCAAAAGGTACCACTGGATGGAGCACAGTGGGTTAGGAGAGGGGGAGAGCTGGTGTTCAGACACCTTGTGCTCAGCGTGGCAGTAAGCTGTGGCTGCACGTGGAGAGGAGGCCGCTGAGATGCGTGCCGGTGAGCTGCGCCTTTCCTCCTTCTCGCTTCTGGCTCCGGGCTGCTGGCACCGGGGTGGCTGCTTTACCCCGGCTGTTCTGTGCCCTCCTGCCTGCCATCTGGAGATGACCTTGTTTGAATTTCTCGGAGGCATGCAGGGGTGGGTTTGTTTGTGTTTCCCTCTAAGCCGATACCTGGCAGTCATGTGGAGCTGAGCAGGTGGCACACGGCGTGTTGTCCGATTCCAAGGAGCTCTTGGTTTCGTGGCAAAATCGGGGCTTATTAACACAACCTGGAGGGCCTCCTGTTGGCTCTGTTTGATGGGGAATGTCTGGGTGTTTCCAGGAGGCTCTGTGCTCGTAGGGCTGCAGGGTTGTGCAGGCTCTGGAGGCATCAGCCATGCGGGCCTGCTGGGAGCGAGCAGGCTGCTGCCAGGCGTGCAGCACAGGGTCAGGCTTTCTGGCTCTTCTTGTAGCTGCTCTGTCCTGGTTTTTTACACAGGAGGGAAGCCTGAGCGTGTGGTAGGACCCCAGGCAGACAGTCTGATTAAGTGCAACAGGCTCTGGAAGCAGACCTGCTCTGCCTGGCACCTGGTGGCTTTTCACATTGAGGATCCAGTGCACAGCATTGGAGGTTTGCAGAGGGAGCAGCTCGAATTCGCAGCTTCTGCAAGGTGAATTTCTGCTCCTGGGGCAGAGGAAGCCAGCCTGGATGCTGCCAGCCCTCTCTCACAGGGCTCTGACAGCCTCCCACACCTCGATTTGCAGTCGGCTCCATCCCACCTCCCTGCAAGCACCTGCTTGGAGAACTTGTCACCCTCAGCTATTTCTGTAGCTGCTGCTGATAAAATCTGGTGATTCAGCCCACGCAAGATCTGAATCTTTCGTAGGAACCTTCTGCAGCCACTGGCTTGAGGGCATCAAGGATGTGGGTTAGACTTCTGTGCTGGTCCTTGCTGAATTGCACCGCATCCTATTTGGGTGGTTTTTGTACATTTCCAGTGTATTGGGATTTATTTGAATTCTAATATTTTCTAACGTACTAGCATTTCATCCCAGAATGGGATCATCTTTGTCTTTTATAACACTGTATTTCACATTTCAGATGGTTTATAAATGATGCATCCATCCTTAGGTCAAAGCACAGCTGAGAAATCAGGTTTTGGGTTAAAAACTGCCTTAGCAAAGTCCCTCAGAGTATCCTGGAGGCATCCAAACCCTATTGCCTGTAGACTGTGGGCAAAATAAGCCTATGAACCAAGGAAAAACCTGTGTTTTGGGTGCTCAACAGCTTCAGCTGCTTTTCAAATTGTGTCATAATCTTTGCGAGATTAAACACTGGTTCAGCTGGTTTTTGTTTGTTTTTAATTCCCTCATTTATGGAATAAGCTGGTGGTGGCAGATGCCCAGCGCCCTGGAGGTTACACACAGGGCACTTGGGGCCCAAGTGGTGACAGGTCCCCCTGGAGTGGAGGGCTGTGGCCATTCCTTATGGTCCCCTGGAGCATGAGTCTTCGCTAGCACGGGCTGTGCTCCCTGCTTGTCCCTGGTGCAGAGCCCTGCGGAGGGCCTGGAGCACCGTGAATAAGCATCGCCTTTCCCTGCTGCTCCCAAAGCCTTCCCGAGTGTCCGGGGGAGGCACCTCACAGATTGTCTGTGTAGGAAATGTGGTTATGGCCACCTCACTGCTGAGGAAAATGAGCTACGGAGAAAGAAGTTGTTTCATTCAGTTAGTGAGGCCAGCTTAGGGCATAATCAGATATCCTGCCTCTGTTCCTTGTCTAATGACTGTCAGATAACCCAAGGGGTGATTATTACTGTAAATTTAAGTCCCGAGTCTTTCATACATTGATCATAAAGCTCAAAAAGAGACAATCTGCTATATTACAGGGGACTGAGGCTGGGAAAAGTCCGAGGTTGAATTTAATTTTGCCTAAGTTCATCCATCTAAAAGCAGCTCTGGATCAGAGCCGGTCCCTGCAGACTCTCCCCAGCCGGGGGCTGTGGGGCTGACCACCCTATCTTCCATCTCCATCTCGGGGTGGAGTTGGATCAGCAGCTGCAGTGCCTGTTTCTGCTCTGTGAAGGGTGTCTGGGGCTCTTGCTCAAATGTTATGTCTATAAACGCTCAGGCAGGTGCTGCCTGGGGCTCCAAGCATCTTCGGCAGAGAGAGGAGTCAAACCCTGGCCTGCTCAGACTTCTGGTTGTCATCCTACAGAGCAGGCATCCTTCCTTCACAGGGCTAAAGCACGTGGCTACTGGTTGGCAGCCGTGCAGGAGGTGGCTGCTTTGTGTCACGCGTGGCAGCATCCCTCTGGGCTGGGGCTGGTCCTGTTCACCTGGCCGACGCGCAGCTGTGCCACGTTAAGGAGAGGCACCGCTGCAGGTCCTGAGTCTCAGAACTGGTAAATCTGTTTAGTCTGTACCAGTGAACAGCACTTTCTGGCTCCAGAAGTGTTCACAAAGAGGTGCTTTTGTGGAGAGGAAGAGGGATGCCAGCAGGAAACTGGCTGAGACAACACAGAAACATTTTCTCCCTGTGATCTCAGCCCCTGGAGATAAGGCTGGAATTCCAGCCCCCCCAGAGCATCCTCCCCTGGTCGATCCCGTGGTTAGGACTGCCTGGGGACGCTGGAGCATGCTCCTGGGGTGATGCTCCCCCAGGGGAAGCCAAGGGCTGGGGCAGGGTTGGGCTTGGAGGTCTTGGAGTCATCTCCAGAGACATCAAAAGGGTGAGGCTTGTGGAAAGCCAGCTTGCCTAATAAACTCTGGCAGTGGTTTACTGGCCAGTGGCGGTGACCTGAGCTTCCAGGCAGGGAAAACCCTTCCAGGTATGGCCAGCAGCAGCCTGTGTGTATGCCATGCCCATGGCATGAGGCAGATGGGCATCGTGGTGTGCTCCAGCCCTCACTGCCACACTGCCCAGAGCCCAGGGGAGCTCTGAATTATAATCCCTTGCCTTTCAGTTCTTCTCACACGCTTCATCCCACTGCTGGTTAGGCAAAGGAGATGAAAACGAAGTAAATCTTCCCATCCCTGGAGATGAAGTGGGTTCAGACTGGATTGCTATTCACTTGGCTCCCTTCAGACTAATAACCTGCACCTCCTCTCCAACCCAGAATGCCTGGAAATGGTTCAAAATGATCTGTGGCAGGTCACGCACAGCCCGTTTCATTGCATGTGCTGCAGGTCCATGCATTTTGCTGTGCTGGGGGCCTCTGCATGATGAGGGGGCTTGGCATACATCTGTGCCACCTAAATAGCAGCAACTGTGTTTTTTTGCTGAGTATTTTCATAGTGGAGGCTGAAAATTTGTATCTTCGTAGTGAATGACTTGTGGAAGGAATTTGGGATTCTGCCTCGACCTCTGCTGCCTGGCTCCATTACACCGAGCGGGCCGTGTACAATGCTGCCTTTCAGGCAGACCTACAGAATAGGCTTTGTGTCTCTGTGCGAGCCCTCTTCTATCAGAGAAAAGCATCCTCAGAAGCTGCAGGCAGTGCTCGGTGCTTTGAAATGGTTTCCACCTGTGCCAGGAGTGATTTCACCCTGCCTTTCACCAGGGTTGAGCCGTGCCCAGGTGCCAGGTGCTTTACCCTTCCCTCCCAGAGCCCGCTCCTTGCTGTCAGCCGCAGGAACCCCTTAGAGAAAGGAGCTGCACGGGGTCTGCTCATGGCCTAGAAGGAGAGCATGCCGTCAGGGTGATATTGTGGGGGGCTCCTAAAACTGGGGTGCATTTATCTGAGTCCCCCTCTGTCCTTTTCCCTTGGCCTCTCTGCAGAGCCGACGGCAAGGAGAGCCTAGTTCTGTGTTGGGCCTAGACTTATTTACTCCCTGACAAAGCTTTAACAGGATAAGCTAATAACATATTAACACATAGGTTGTTTCCTTGTCTTGTTTTCGATCAATAAAAGTCTGAAGTTAGTGCTCTCGTGCTGGGGGTGTGCTTTACTCAGCAGGACACGACAGATGTGGGGCTTGGTACGGGCGATGGGCACTCCCCAGAACCCAGCCCCTCTGCGAGAGCCTTTAAACATGTTTTGTATGAGAGCTGGGGGAGGTGGGAGCTCGCAGGAAATTCAATCTCACCGCTGAGGCCTCCCAGACGCAGCCCCTAGTGCTCGCGTAGCTGCCTTGGGGGCTGCGGTCTGTCTTTCTGTGGGTCTGTCGGACTTGGAAGAGGGAACTGGGAATGCAGCATCGTTGTTTTTGGGATGTTCGGGCCCTCTCAAGATAGAGATAGAGTCACACTACTGTTCATAAAGGCGCTTTTGCAAACTGGTGTAAGCTGATCTGCAGCATTAGGCACTCAAATACTTCCTAAGAATTGGCTGAAGTCCTCTTCTATTCCAATTTCCCTGCTACAGCCACTATTAAATATAATTGTAAGATACAAGGGAAAACATTCAAAGAATGTTACTAGCTTATGAAATTGGATTGCCTTGGCTACTTCTGGGCAGATTTTATAGGGGGGAAAAAAATCAATTATATGGATCTAGGGCCTCATGGTAGTCTCAAATTGTAACTTCCCTTCTTCCCTGATATTTAAGGGCAGTGGACATTGCTTCTGGAAGCTATAGATAGCGCCTGAGTCATCCCTTACAGTACAGCTAAAATGTAAAAACATTAAATAATGTATCCTTCCTGCTCCTATAAGCAGAGGAAAGTGTTTGACACTTCATTTTAAAAGCAGAGAAAAGGATACGTGGAGGAGGAGAGTTACGTGCGCCGAGCCGTGGCAGCAGCAGAGGGTTCCTGGCTCCCGGCCATGCTGGTGGCTTGTTCCTGCAGCCGAGCTGGTCCTCCCCGGCCATCCTCCATGTCTTCTTCCTGGGGCAGCTGCTTTTCAAACAAGCAGAGCGTCAGGATGCTGCTGGGGTTGTTGTTAAAGACAGGTGAAAGAATGGGGATGTTTGTCCCAAGGGGGCAGCTGCGATCTGAGCTGAAGTTTCTTATGCGGGGCTACCCAGGGAGCTGGTTTCTGGGCTGCAGTTTGGGTGTAGGGTTTTCTGGCTTCCAGGCAGTTCTGTGTAATAGCAGCAGATCACGGGGCTCCTACTGAAGTGATCCAGATGGCTGTGTGTGTGCTCAGGCTGCTGTAAGGGATGCTTTGCTGAATCAGCTCCAGGTGGAACCCACGGCACGTTGGTGTGGGTGTTTGATGCAGAGAGAAAAGTGACCAGAGTTTGCTTGTGCTCTTACAGCTTTTCCCACCTTATTCTCAAGCATGTGGCCAGACAGTTGAGAATGGTGACCCTGTGTATCTGTCTGAGGCTCTGGCTAGGGAGGAGTGGGATTTAGTGACTGTGGTCACTTGGCTGCTCCTTCACCTGCCCGTTGCCTTTGACTGGACATTACACAGCGGCAGCGGAGCACCTCTCAGACCAGGTGGAAAAGAAGGTGCTTGGGCACAGGCCTGGAGTGGGACTTGGACTTGTGTGTTTTTATCTAAGCAAAATCCCTGGCTGAGTTTCTCCCAGTGTCTCCAGAGGCAGATACTGGTCTGAAGACCTAATTGGTGAAGGCTGCCCCTTATCTCCTCCAGCTGTGAAGGAGCAGTTGCTCATTTAGGGTGGGCAATCTGCAGGGCTGCTCCTGGAGTCCTGCTGGCCGAGCACCCCGGCTGGTCACCCCGACTGGTCACCCTGGCTCAGGAGAACCCTTCACCTCCGTCCTTTGCTGGCGGCAGCACTTTGGTCAGTGAGCCGCTGCCTCTTTGTTCCTGCCTTTTCTCCCTTATGCACTCCCATCATTCTGGGAAAAATCAACATTTGCTTTTCAGAGCGTGGCAAACAGAAGGGGTCTGTATTACATCCTGATGACAGCCTCGGGCTTGCAGGGCTCCGATGATAAATCTAGGGATGCTTGTTGCAAGGGGACCCTCTGGAGTAGTAGTTAGGGACCTGTGTGTGTCTAAAATAAGAGCAGGAAAGCAGTGTGTGCAGCAGGAAAATAAAATTTACGTTGGTGTTGCAAGAAGGTGGCAAGAAATGGATTTAAAATCTTAAATAAGGATGATTTCTTCCCTTCCTCACAAAAAAATAACACATTGCACAGCTTTACCACACTAAGGAGCAATGTTAGAGCACAGCAGAGAGCCGGATACAGGGGTGGGAAGCTTGCACCAGTTTTCCTGCATGGCCAGAGCGTTGCAGGCCTGCGGGGAGGAGAGCAGCGGGGTGTCTTGGTGCGAGTATTCAATCCATATGGAAATACCACACTGCAGTTTTAAAATTCCTTTCCCGTCTTTTAAATCTGACAGCGTTTTTCTCCAACTAATCGATGGCTATTGCCAGATGAACCTGGGAAAGTCCGGGACACGCATGAGTCTGGCTGCTGTAAACGTTTGGGGTTTTTTGGAACGCGAGGGGAAAGGGGTGAGCAGCGATCATTGTTTCGTTCTCTGTTTGCTTAGTGCTTTGCATGCTAAGCCCTCTCCCTCATCCATTCAGGCACTCGGGTACTCTTGTGCTATTAAAGGTAATCATTAACTAACACATTTTTAGCTTGCAGAAGCTCTTGTGGCAGCTGGTTAATGTAAGAGGTTGATTATTTCCTTCTTTGAGCAAGGCCACAGCGTGGATGAGTTGCAGTGCCTTCCCCCTCTCCCGTCTGCTGGGAGGCTGCAGGTTCTGCACAAATACAGGGACCAGGCCCAAGCTGCTCTGTGGTGGCTGAGCAGGCTCTGAGATAGCCTTGCGAATCCCACTCATTTAGCAAAAAGGCCACGAGGACACTACGGTACTTCTTAGGTCCTGCTGCTTCCCTCTCTTGGGTTTCAGAAGGTAAAGACTGCTTGCAGGTGAGGAAAGTGGTGAAGACAGGTTAAATTTAGAGGGACATCATCGCTTTGGAAATGTGGTTAACTTGAACGGTGAACTGGAAGTGATTTTAGACTTGACAGTAGACACAAGGTCTTTTCCCAGTCAGCATGGCTTCACAAGAACAGTTTTTTGTTCCTTTATACTCTTTTTCTTTCATCCTGCTGCTATAGAAAAAAATTGCATAAACCAGCAAAACTGCCGGCACATATACAGACCCGCTTTTGCCGGTCCCTTCCAATCTGTGTGGATGCTTGCGTTATAAACACACATTTGTACAAATCCTCGGGTATGTCAGTGTGGTGACGTGGCATCCTTTCTGCTGCCCCGTCAGATTACTGAAACGCTCCAACCAGACGGATCACAGATGATGACTAACAGGCTTTTTCATAAGAAAAACTGCTTGTGCTAATTTTTTTGTGCTTTCATGGTTGGCCAGCATATCTCTCAATGGCTATCAGCTGTCTAGGGCTTTGTGGACAGTAAAGAGCAGACCGTGACAACCAGCAGTGAAATGCTCTTGATATTTCTGTCGATTGAGTACCTGAGGATTGAGTTTGCTCACCTAAGAACAAATTCCCAGGGAAGAGGATGGTTCCTGCACTATTTGAAGGCTGTTTTAGGTATTGAGCACCCTACCAAAGCAGCTGGGGTTGTTCCAGCGTTTCAGTCTTGACACAGAGGTTGAATGTCTCTGACAAACCAAACCTTCAGTTCGAGCGTGATCGGCCGGGCATGACTCAGGATGTCTGGGTACAAACGCGTGATGTGGGTTCGTGGGTCAGGCAAGGCAGCTTTAACTGATCTTCTCTGGCCTTGAGTTCTGTGGCTGTGTTAATTGATTTCCTGAGAGTTGCTGCAGTTGGGGTTAAAAGCTTGAATCAAAGCCTAAATGCGATGGAAGGTGGAAGTGGTGGTCCCCCGCCGTCTCACGACCGAATGTCAGGCCAGGCCCTTTCCCCGTTTAGCCCTTTGCTGTGTCCAGCAGCCCACTTGTTGGCTGGGGGAAAACATTTGAACTTCAGGGGAAAAAACACAAGGCTTAACTTCTGCTGTCTCTTATCATTAGCACAAGCTTTTGGGGCGTTTTATTAGTGTGAGAATGCACTTGGCACCTGCCAGAAGCGTAACGCAGGAGGAATGTCTGCATTTTGTTCATGCCAATTTTCCTGAGGTTTCCTTGAGGGCTCTCTGATCCAGCCTTGGGCCGTTTTTTTCCTACGTGTGAACTTGTGGCTCTGCTTGTGTTAACGGTGCTGTGCTGGTGAGCAGAGCTGTCCGGTGCCCGCAGATGTGAGCGAGCTGGTGATGGTGCAGGGCGAGGTGCGGAGCTTCTTGCGGTGCCCGCGGGGCAGTAGCTGCATTGATTCCTCCCGAGTCGGTCACCCGTGCCCCTTGGGAACAGCCGAGGCAGCCTCCACCCCTGTGAAAAGCTCAGTTTGCTGCCAGAGATATTCGATCCAGAATGGAGCCGTGCACATGGGTTGAAGTTTTTGTCTAGCTGTGTTCAGCTTCTTTGGAAAGAGTCTCCATTACACAGAAACGAGAAAAGTGTCTTTATTCTTTGGTGCATGTTTCTGATTAGTGCTGGAAATAGGCATGAATTTTTTTCCCTTTTTTTTTTTTATTTAAAACGTACTCTTTTTGAGGTTAATGTTGCAAGTGGATTTCAAGTTAATAAAAGTGAAGCTGTAATTGTGTGGTTTGCTGGAGTTGGGCTTGAAGCAATAGAGACTTTTTCCTGCTCTGCAAGCAGGCGTCTTTCCCTCGCAGTCCCCAGCTGCCTCCAGTGACCCCGTGGCTCTGCGAGCGCTGACTGCAGGGCTCTGTCTCTGAAGGTGAATCCCAATTTTGGTGTTACAAAATGTGCAGCTCAGTCTCCAGCACCCGGTCTGATATGTTGGAGAAGCCACCACTGGTTGTGCAGTGCAGATTGAGCCCCGAGTGGGCTCTCCTCCCTCTGCTCAGAGCTCCAGTACTGATGAAGACTTCTCCAGTCGTTTATCTAAGGAGCTTTTAGAGCTTGTCCGTGTGGAGCAGGAAGGGATGCAGCTGCTGGTGATGGCAATTCTCTTGCTAACTAGGCAGTACCTGCGATGGAGATAAGATGAGGGAGAATTCACACAGTATGGTCCTGAACAGATGATCCTGAGAGTATTATGACAGATATGCAGATCCCAAAAGGGAGTGGAAAACTTTTGCAGCAGTCCATCTGGATACCTGTGCCAGCTATGCATCCTCTGCAGGGCAAGCGTGACATCCTTGGTGCCATGTCCTCCCCAGCAGGCAGTGGAGGAGAGTGCGGAGGGCAGGGTGGATTAGAGGAGATGGGGCTGGGGGCTGCTGCTGGAGAGAGACAAGTCTAAAATGCTGTCTTTTGCTCCAGAACTGCTTGTGCTGTGGACACCACCGAGGTGTTGTTCTGCTGGGGGTCTCCCAACCCCAGCTCCTCTGTTGGTGGGGCCTGGGGAGGGCTCTGTGGCTTGGCCTAGACCCATACACCCCAGGAGGGAGCTTGGGTGACTGTGGGAGGGTGCTGGTCTTGGATGGAGACATCTCCAGTGCTGTCTGGACACCCTGCTGTGCTCATGCTGAAGAAGGAAGCTGAATTCTCTGACCTCAGACCCACCAGTAACTACATTTAACGGAAGCAAAGGTCGTGCTGGCTGCTCGGATGAGCTGGTGCCGCTTTGCTGACTCCAGCAGCGTGGGACGACTCCTGCTGGTTTTGGCCCATCCCGTTCCACCACGACCCTTGCTTGGTTTGGGTTCCTTTGTTTGTTTGTTTTTTGTTTTTACTGGAATGTGTAGAGAGCGAGTTCCTGGGCTACATCTTCCATTGTTTGTCCTCACCCCGTGGTTTCTCTTCATAATGGAAATTGCTCATTTGTTCTTTGATTTCTACATGGTATGAGTGTAGTGGCATGAACTACTCACTTACTGCGAGGCGAAAATAGATTTCAAGTGGCCTGTCTTGTTACCAGTGCATGTGGAAAGTTTGGGATTTACCATGCAAAAAGTCTGATTTGTTTTGGAGAATGTACATGCTGCCTGTATTGCAGTTGAACATCTCTGGCACGTCTAACATCTTGTTAGTGCTAGCTTCAGATTCAGCCAAGCCAACTGGAAAAGGCACGCTGCAGTAAGGATAGATTTCCCAGACACACCGGATTCGGTCTCCCTGCTGCCCTGCACCGCGTCTGCACACTCTACATGGGGGCAAGTATCTATAAAATGCTCCCATCTCAGTGCTGGAATGCTGTACATCCACGGCGTGTTATATTCCAGAATTGTAGGGGTTGGAAGGGACCTCAAAGAGATCATTGGGTCCAACCCCCCTCCCAAAGCAGGTTCCCTAGAGCCTTTGGTGCTGCTGCTCTCCTCGGGTGCCATGTGGGCCCAGCCTGCGGATCTGGAGGGAATTAGTCCTCAGTTATGGAATGTGAAAAAGTATTGCTCAGCCAGCGAGCCAAGGTGAGGCTAAGCTCTGTGAAAGTTATAATTCTGTGCTGCTGTGACACATCCGCCGGGTTGAATGAGCTGTTCTTGGATCGACCTATTTTAGCTGCTGGACTCTTCCAGTTTGAAGTCATTCTGCTGGGGTGTGGGGAAGCATTCCAAATTTCAACCAAATAAAGCACATTTCATTATGTTTCTTAGGCCAGTGAGCTACAATAAATTTATAGGATGGCCCGAGGGCACTTGAACAGTGTTGAGAGGGAGGGCTCATAGACGCTATGTCTGGGGTGGAAACCTTTGATTTTTGGTTCGCAGCCCCACAGCCGAAAACTGGGGCTCAGCCTGCTGTGTCCACGCTATAAATAGAGGTAACCCCGGAATGCTGTCAGCACGCCACATTGCTGGCTTCCTGGCAGCGTGTTCAGAGCAGCATATTTTTAGTTATTGCTTTCTCATTTTTTTTTGACAGATCTTCTCTTCTGCCTTGCCGGCCTGCCAGCTTTCCCTGCTGTGTATCTGCTTTCCAGGACTGAGCCCGGATCCTCCCTCGGTGGCGGGGCAGCGTGGCACCACGGGTAGCTGGCTGGGCTGGGACCCCGGGGCACTGCCTCCCCTTTCCAGATTCACTCTTAAGGTGTCGGACAACCTGGATGAATTGGTGGTTTGCTCCTTATTTCCCCTTCTGATGAAAGGGGATTAACAGCATTATTGTGGGTTATTGTGTGGCCCAGGGGTTGGAGCAGCAGCCGTCAGAAAAACTTCCTTCTACTCCTGCCTCCAATACAAGTCGGTTTCTTGCCCACCTTTTTGGTGACCTATTTAAAAAGCTTGCAAATGGTATTTGCAGATCCCCAGAGAAAACCTGCGAGACAGGGCAGAGAAGCAAACCTCTCAGAAATGTTTGCATAAAAGTACACGCTCAGCCAGTCGTGCATGGATGCTCTGATGGCCAGGCTGCCTTGGACGCTCCAAGTCGTATGTGTGTTTTTCCACTGGAGTTGTTGCTAAAGGGAATAAAGCCTATTTCCTATGTGCGATCCTGTCCAAGCTTGTAAGCTCCTCGCTCTGCTTCCACCCTGCTTTCCCGCAGACTGAATGAAGTCTTTGAACATAAAAGGATGTATTTAACTAGCTCAGCATGGCTGCATATCTGCGTTGTTCAGCGTGCCACCCATAAGGGACCTTTTCCTCCTTTTTTTTCAGCAATTATGAAAGCCAGGTTTCAATGCCGCACCTTGCCTGCACGCAGAGCAGAGGTGTTGGTTCCCTGCAAGGAGCTGAGCCAGGACTCGAGCTCTCCTGCAGCTCGTCTGAAGAAGTGGCATTTAAAACCCTGCTGGGCACGGGAAGCGTGCCCTGTCATCCTTGCCAGAGCAACAGGCATTTAGGAGGAGGAAATAATTGAGAAAAAATGAGGCACTGTGTTTAAAAGAAACAAAAATATGATGCTGGTTAAAATGTTTAATGCTGATTATAGTGCACGAGCGCCTGGAAATTTCAGCCCTTCTCTCAGTGTAATGGAAGCTGAGGGATGTGCGCGGCAGCAGAGCTCTCTGTGGCAGTGCAGGTGAAGCTCTCGGGAGGATGACCTGGGTGTTTGCAGCACAGCTGGATGGTCCCAGATGGGTTTCTGGCTGGTGGGGGCCAGGACCTGCTGGCAGGGTGCAGAGCTGGGTGGGGAAACGGCTCCGGGCGGTGCTGGCTGGGGCTCCCTGCGGCCAGGCAACTCCGCCGCTCCCTGGGACCAGCCCTGCGGTTCAGCCGCCTGGCTTCGTAGGCACAGAGGCTTTTTATATTAAAAAAGGAAAGGGAGAGAGAAAATGCACACACGTATGCATATATACAAGCAGAGGCTTCTAAGCATGAGACATTTTTTCCATGTCAAGTTGCCAGGCAGCACTTTTCCCTTCCCTCCCTCCCTCCATCGCGGGCTCGCTGGTATGAAAGTTTTCCTGCCTTTTATATTTTTTTTCCTCTTTTGTGTATGATGCAAATTCCTACAGCTGACAAGATTTGTAAGGTTGTGGCTGTGTCAGATATCACAGTTTCGGGATATTTTGCAGCTTATAATGGTGCTGCTTTATTCCTTTTGCTTATTGTCCAACAGATCTGGTGGATGTTGAGAAGAGGGGATATTTGTTTAAAGTCTATCACTTGTAATTATATAACACCGCCTAACAAATCTGGAAGTCTCTTACCTGTTGGCAGAGTAGATATCCCAATTGACAGTCTTGGTGTGTGCTCTGGCAGGCTTTGTGCTGATTCTTTTCCTGTCCACTTCTATTGTGCAAAAAAAAAAAAAAAAAAAAGGGAAGCTGAGGCACTGATCGGGTTACAGTTTCTGCAGATGGCTAGGCTGTAATCAAAGGCTTGTTGCCATGAATTTTTGCTGTTGATTTTTTTTGGCCCACCAGGGGGATGACTGTTGTGGCCATCACCACTTCACCAAAAAGCTGCTGGGAGTGCAGAGAAAGTGAGCGAGTTGCTGATGGATTAGAGATGATGCTGTAGCTGTATGCCCTTCCGTCTCGTGTGAAGCGAGGAAATAGTCACAGGTTGATCTTGGGAGGTTTAGATTTGGCATTTGGAAGAATTTCTCCGCGGAGAGGGTGGTCAAGTGTTGGAACGTGCTGCCCAGGGAGGTGGTGGAGTTCCCATCCCCAAAGGCATTTAAGAGACATGTGGATGTGGCTCTGAGGAACATGGTTTAGTGATGGGACTCGGCAGGTCCAGGTGATGGTCGGACTCGGTGATCCTGAAGGTAATTTCCAACCTGAGTGATCCTGTTGTGATTCTGTGAGCCTGGGAGACCAGCAGGCATGCAGGCGTTACCTATTTCAGACAGCAATTGCTATGGGAATGAAGGAGACAGGTCTGTCTGCTTTTTGTCTTTCAAAGTAATGTGTGATGAAGGGTAAGCTAAGCTTTCCGCACGATCTTTCTCCAGCCCAATGCATGTGAATTAACCATCTGCTACCCCAGTGAACACAAAGAAAACATTTGAGTTGAAAAAAGACTTAGCAAAATTAGCCTAACATCTGGATCGCTGTATTCTGGTTTAGCATCTGCCTGCAACAAGTGATGCATCAGGTGTTTCGGCCAGTCCTGTCCCACAGCAGGGTTCTCAGAGACGGTGCCTTCCCAGGATGCCAGCTGCATCCAAAGGGACCTAAAAAGGGGCTTATAAAAAAGATGGAGAGCAACTTTTTGCTCAGGCAGATAATGATAGGACAAGGGGGGATGGTTTTAAACTAAAATAGGGGGGTAGTAGATCAGATATAAGGAGGAAATTCTTCACTCATGGGGTGGTGAGGCAGTGGAACAGGTTGCCCAGAGCAGCTGTGGATGCCCCATCCCTGAGGTGTTCATTTTTATTACATTTATTACATGCAACATTCCTTCCCTCGCAGATCGCTTAGGAGATTCCCAACAGAATACGTGCCTTACCAGATGTAGTCGTAGCGTGGAGATTGCTCCACATATGCTCCCCACATGAACTCCCTTAGCCCATGCAAACCTTCTTCTTGCTTTAGGAATCACCCGGACTTCCAGTGGGAGACTGCGGAGACTCAGTGACCAGACGAGTCCAAGTAAGTTACGTGAATCTTTCCTTGTGAATCTTCCTCATCCAGTAAAAACAAACAATGATAACAAAACGGGCTGGGAGAATGCAAGAGGTGACTCCAGAAAGCACATCTCCTGCCTCCTGTGCATTGAATACTGGCTGCTAATAGATGCAGAGCTCTCTGCTGCAGGGAGAGAGCAGCGTGTATAGAAAAGAGAACAGTATATATAAAATAACTGAAAAGAGAGAGCAATATAAAATAAAAGATTAATTACTTACTGAATAATGATCCAGTGAGAATAATTAGAAAGCCCCATCTCAGTTCAAGGGGTCTGACACCAGGTAGCAGAAAGCAGGAATGGCCTCAGGTTGAAATATAGCTTTAGCAATTAGTGGCTCTCTCTTGCTCTCCTTAGCTATTATTTTTTATTGGATGTGGAGATTTATGGATTATGTGTGCTTGTGACTAATTTACACTCCTAATTGCAGTTTAATGTTTCTGAGGCTGTTTCTGATTCAGAAGGAAGCAAGTGGGAGGGTTCCTTTCTCAAAGAAGGTGTTTCCCAGCCTCTGGAAAGCAGCAGCCTCAGTGCTTGGGGTACCTGAGACCATTTGCTGTGTTGTTCATGTGTGTGACACTACTGGGAGCGCTCAGGCACACAGACAGGTCCCTGATGCTGGCCTGCATTGGCCTGACCCATTTTATCCCCTGCGAGCAGAAAATTTCCCTCTTATCTAAAGCACACAACAGGAAGCTGAGACAGCCCAGTTCTAGGCTTTTCCTTTTGCTGGCCCTTTTTGCTGGCTCTGCTAGTCCCTCTGATGGACTTGTGCTGCTCCAGGGTCCGAGCACCTGCGGGAAGCATCTGGCTCTGGAATCGTGGTCCCCTGTACACCATGGATGTTCATCTTTCTTTTGGTGCAGCTGATATCTTCCTTCACGTTTCCGTACATGAGATGTACGACCTCCCCTTTGGCATTGCCTCTTCACTTTCTCTGGGATGCTGACGGTCACCTCTGCTGCTTGCTGTACCCCGAGAGCCCCACTTGCCTCCTCAGCACCCTGTGCTGGCCACGTTTGGTTCAGGGCTTCCACCCGCTCCTGTTCCCTTGGTCTCTGTCACTCACAGTCGCTCCCTCTGGGCTCTGTTTGCTATTTCAATTCATCTTCTCAGCCCTCATATCCTGTCTCAGCTCCCAGATGTACTTATCAAAACAATCATTGTCAGCTTTTCCCTCTGTGCTGGGGGGGGGGGGGGGGGGGGGAAGCCACCCTCGGGAAGCCTTTCTGGAGCGGTGACTTCAGCATTTTGCTGTATCGAGGCATGAGCACATGCGGCATGGGATTAGTCACAGACATCTGGTCAAGGGTGCACTTAAACACTTGGGAAGCTGTGACACTGCCTGCCTGGCCTTCATCAAAAGCTAGTGATAAGCGCAGAGGCAGGTATTCCAGATATGGCCCAGGCAAGGTGACAGGGGACGTCGTGCACCGTGACACGATCCTGCTGCTGGGACACTCGCTGTTCCGGATCGGGAGACTCGCAGTTATCTCCTACAGAGGTCTCCTATGTGGGTGTTGTGATGTATAGCTGATAGGATGTAAATATGGTCAGAGCAGGCCTTTGTGCCACAAACTAATATCAAATGGCTGGAGAAATGCGTTGCGTGGAGTCACAGTGCTGGTCTGGGCGCTGCCGCCCCGCGCTCAGCCCGGGAGCAGGGAACTGAGCTGCGCTTCAAAGCTGCTGCTCCAAAACTTGGCCACCGTTGCAGAAGCTGCTGGTTCTGAACTGAATCGCGTGTTTATCTCCTGCATGTGCAAAAACAAAACTGCCGTCGCAGCCCTCGCATCGTGTGTTTTCGTATACATATGTCCAAGGACAGAAAGGGGATTTGGTACAGCTCCAAAGGTAACTGGAGTGTGGAGAATCTAAAATTGAAAGACACAGCACATTTGTTCAAGCCTGTTTTCTTTAGGCTCTAATTATATACTTTTCCACTTTTCTGGTGAGAGACCTTTTAAATTTTAATGTCTTTTTTCTCAAGTTAAAATCAAATGAGCAACTCAGTGCTCCGGTTTACACTGCAGTAAATATTTATGGCTCCGTATAACTGCAGCTCAATTTCCCCTTGTTTCGGATCCAAATGTTCTCCTCTGCACATCTGGCCCTGCACCCAGAAGTTTTTATTCTTGTGAAAGATAAATTGGGACTGGGATGACTGAGCAGTGGCTGTAAATGAAGCGTCACAGAAGGGGGTTGTTTTGGGCTCCTTGCCACCCTAAACAAAGAAAGGGATGACATGCATTTCCACAGCCACTGACTCTTGGGCTCTAGATAGCTCCAAAGTCATCCGCAGACCACGTTTAGCCCAGGGACACGCAGTGACATTAGGATGCTGGATCTGGCCTTGACTTCTTCTGGGAACCCTATTATGTGACTCCTCTTGGTTTTTCTTGTCCCCGGTTGTGTGGCACTGGCATCCAGCGTACCTCAGAGAGCAGCAATTCTGGGACTTGGGAGCTTCAGTTTTTGTTTTGTGCGGGTCTGCTGGGTAGTCCTGGGAAAGCCGCTGTGCTGGGACCCATCTGGGCTTCTTGTGGGTCCGTGGAGAGAGCTGGGGGCTGTCAGAAAGCATCCCAGAACACCTATTGGAGGTTGGGAAGTGTAAGTTTCTTGAAGGAACCCATATCCTCATAGATTATAGGGGAGTGTAACTTGTTTAGGTAGCTACATTCAGGAGTATGGGAATCCTGTGCTTTGTCTCAGTTTTTTTTCTTTTGCTGCAAAAGTGGAGTCAACCTCCTGAGAACTGTGCTGGGGAGGAGACGCCAGGATAAGACAGTGTTCGAGTGCCTCAAGCTTGTAGTGGGGACTCTGGCTGCTATGTGAAGAGATGCCGTGGTCACTGGTCCTTCTGCCCTACAGATCTGCTGTGGGCTGGGGTGATGCTGGCCATGGGGTCCCGGCTCCCCCTGGCAGCAGTGGGGCTGGAGGGGCCCCGGCACGAGAGTCAGGGCAGGGGAATTTGGGGTTTGGCACCGCCACCCCTCGGTTAAGACACGCAACCCTGCCCTTGGGAGCGTTTTGTGAGTGATTTGGAGGCTCTGTTCAATGCATGGCTGGAAACAGGCAGTGAGAGGAGTGGGAAGCCCTTCCTAAAAGGCTCTGCTGTGGTTTGGGATTTTGGCCCCTAAAATGCCACCGTCACCTGATTTTTGGTAGCTTAGGGTAATATTTTTGCAAGGCTAAGAGCGGTGTGTTAGGGAAGTTACTCCCACCTCATTTTCCTACGACTGTACCTGACGAATTTGAAGGAGAGAAATATTTGCTGACACTTGCCATCCGGAGCAGAGCTGCATTCCCGAGCAGGCCAGAAAACAGCCCCAGAGCGGTTGGAGTGGAAGAAATCGGCATCGTGTTCCTCTTGGGCAGCCAGCTGCACTCCGGACTTTGATTTGCTTCCAGACTTACAGGTTGGGCTTTGCTAAGAGGAAGGACCTCCTCTTGCATGGGCAACGCAGGAGGGCCCAAGAAAAAGGTAGAATTTACTGATTTAGCTAAAACAGCGTGTCTCTCTGAAGGTAAAGGCAGCTTGGGGCGGGAGGAGGATGCCTTCCCCTTGTGCTACGGCACAACTGCTGCTGCGCCGCTGCTGTTTCGGGGTCAGGTGCTTTGTTGGTGAGAAACCTCGCAGGGCTGGCAGGGGAACAGGTGCCTCTGCTTTTTCTTGCGCCGGCTTTTGTCTCGCTGCAAGGCCGCCCGGAGCCGAGCGAGGCAGGGGCAGGCTGCCAGGGCCAGCTGCAGCGGGGCAGGCACAGCGCTCCCAGCCAGGGGTGCGAGCGGCCGCACTTCTGCATCCTCAGCAGTTGGCCGGAGATCAACCACAGCGTGTCTCGGTGCTTTTTGGAAGCATAGGGCATAATTTAGAGAGGCGTAAAGCTCCAGGCCAGCTATCTGGGTTGCATTATAAAGGGGCGCTCGCTGATGTCATGAAACCCTTCATCAGAGCGGTTCGTCTCATGGTGTTTAAATATTTCTGCCGGGTATAAAGCCTGGAGGCGGTCCCGTGCCAGGCCGTGTGTTTTTTGGGTCAGCTCGGGCCCCTTGTCCACCCTTTAGGTTGGCGGTGGTAGACAGCAGCCTCAGTGGGTGGGCAAACAGGGTCCTGGGGCCACGGGACGTGAGAGAAAAGTTTCTGGTCACGGTGTGAGCCTGTGCCTTGTCCTGGGGGTGGTGGAACCACGCTGCAGAGGGCCCCAGGATGTCCCTGCAGGGGCTGGTAGCTGCTGCTTGTGGGTGGTGGTGTCAAGCCCAATTACAGCTCTATGTTCAGGGCTGTGGAATTAAAACAGGATGAAGAACTCCCTTGCTAATGACACTGATCCTTGTGAAAAGGCTCCGGCAGTGCCAGAGGAAAGCAATGCTTCCTCAGTTGTCTGTCAGCCAGGGACAGTGTGTGTGAGTGGGCACTGCAATGGGAAGCTGTGTGTCCTGGGGGTGGGTGCACGGCTGTGGGCACAGCTTAAATTGGAGCGTCCCAAACTAGTGAACCCTGCTGAAGTCAGATGTTGCAGTGATGTACCCAGTCCATGCAGTGAGTTGAAGGTAATCACGGCAATAGCTCTTGCTGTTTCCATCTTTCGGTTCAGTCCCTTGGTCTGAGGCTTTCTCCTCTCTTTATGCTTAGAGTCTGCAAGAGAACAGCTTTAGAAGGGGGTTATGTTAGGTTGCAGGTGAACCAGAATAGCGGAAATAAAAGAAATGTCCAAAGCCAGGGTCTCAATAGACGAACATATGTAGTTACATAGGCTAATTCAGAGTGCTATAAAAGCCATTAGGTCTTTTGATTTTTTCCCCAGGGAAATACTGCCAGGACTGTCAGGTATCTCCTGCAGCTCACACGTGGGCACCCCCACTACGCAGCACAGCCCTCCGTGTATAATCGTGGCATCTGAGTGAGCTGAGTGTGGGAGCCCCTCCTGTAAACCTTTGTCCTGACCTTCAGACAATCCTAACCTTTACTGAATCCCACTTTAGTTTCCTCTTGGCATACCAGGATCCAGGCTGGGAGCGCAGCACTGGTGCTGCAGCTGGAAGCTGGGGGCACGCATGGCATCCCGGCGCTGCTGCTTCTCCCAGCCTGCGCCTTTCTCCTTGGCAGAGCTGCAGAAGGGTTAACTCGAGGCTTGTGGCTGCGGCCTGGTTGCTTTGGATGTGTCCCTAGATGAGGTCATGCAGATTTCTTCGGGCAGCCTCTATTCCCCTTTGTTTTAAGCACCACACTGGTCACACCAGCTGCGCGGGTCTCCGTGCCAAAGAGCGTCCCCGTGCACATGCACCGCTTGCTCTCCTCGGGCTCCCAAGTGACAAGCCCTCGTTTGACACGTGTCCTCCCGGTCTTCCTCATCCAGAGGCGAAGCAGCAAAAGGTGAAGCCTGGTCACTTTAGAGTCCTTCCTGCCGTGGGGCAGCTCCAGGAGCGTGGCTTTGCAGGAAAGCCAGAGCCCAGGCAACAAGAAGTTAAAGAGAAAAGGCTGCTCCTGGTTCAGGTGCTGGGTTTCCTGCACGGACACAAGCACTGTGCTTGCATAACGCAGGCACGTGGACTCGGAGCTGCCTGGGATGGTCCTGTGGGGATGCCACGTGCTTTGAGTGGAGATGTGCATTAGTTACAGTGAATGAGGGAGCCAGGCTCTTGTGTGCAAGCTAGGAAGTTAAGGAGTAGTGATAGGTGCCCTGGGCCTGTTTGCTGTAGAGGGGATGTGCCGAGCACTGGCTTGTCATCCTCTTCCTTTACAATATCTGTGAATCATCTCCAGCCTTGTGTGTTGTGATGGTCTGAGTTAGTCCCAAAAGGCTGCTGGACAGGTGAGCAGGCAGATTGCTTGGCTTTCATCCTGCAGCACCTGGCACCGGGGGCTCTGGTGGGAGGAAAAGAGAGGTGGTAACGATATAAATCAGCAGGTGAGGAATGACTGCAGAGTTGTTGCTCTGTAATGTTTGGGGGACACAAAACAGCTTCAGCTGCTGGCTGTGTTTTAGGGTATTCATCTTCCTCACTGGAGCTGTTGCTGAGTGCTGACAAGCCCCGTAGTGCTCTCCCGAGGACAGGAGAGGCAGAAGCGCAGCGTGCACCTGCTGCTGGGCTGTCCCTGGGGAGGTTACCAATGGTCCCTGGACCAGGTGTCTCTGGAGGGACCTCCCAGGGCCCTTTCAGGAGATTCTCACATCAGCTGCGGCAGGGGGGAGCTGGGGGAGCAGAAAAACAACACAGAAATGTGGCTTTATCCGATTCACTTTGTTTGTTTCATCCCGTTGTGAAGGATGGAGGAATAACAGCCTGATCCTCTAGAGCAGGACACAGAGCAGTAAGTTTGCTGTCACCTCTGCTGGCCCCAGCACGGGTCCTGTGAGGGGCACGGCTGCCCTGGGACGTTGCTGACCCAAGGTGCCACGCTGAGCCCCTGCTGGGAGCTGATGGAGGCAGCAAGGAGCCCTCCGGGGGCTGGAGGGAGCCAAATGTGCTGCTTCCAGCCAAGGTGTGGGGTGTGGAGCAGGGCACCCCTGCTCGTAGGAGGAAGGAGCACCCTGGTGTGCCTGGACCTGGTTTGGGTGTGCTAACTCCCGTGGTGCTGGTTACCTAAGCAGCTGCGTGCGGTCACACTTCTCTCCGTCGGCTACGTGCGTCTCCCCATCCCCATGGCGTTTGTTTTCCTCGTCCCTTTTGTTGCTGAAACGTCAGTTTGCAAATTGCTCTTGGGCACGTTGGCAGAGCTGCTCAGCTTTCCCTCTTCCCCTCAAAGCCTGGCGGCCCACACCACGTGGGCACAGCGGCGAGGTCCCGAGCCCCGGCTGCACACCACAGGCATGCTCTGAGCCAGCGCGTCCAGCGGTGTCTGGCGTTTACCAAAACCCCTAATTGCACCTTGGGCAGGGAGCACCGATTTACTCCTGGCTATATTTATCTTGTGCCCGGGACTGCAAAAAGGATGGGAGTGCAGCCTTTCCTGCCTGTCTCCGCAGTGACAGGACTGTGTCTGCCAGGCAGCTCTGCAGCTGGATAAAGCGCTGTAGGTGTTTGGGGCCGAGCTGCAAGGCATGAGGTCTCCCTGCCAAAATTGGGTAGCCATGAAAGCAATGCACGAGGTCCAAGGAAAGCACCAGTAGCAAGAGGCATTCCTGATTGATTGGCTCCATGGAGCAGCCCCTCCTTGGCTTCAGTTTCTTGTAACTGACTCTCTGATCCAAAGCAGGTTATGGTGTGCAGGTCCCCGGGCTGCTAGGGGAGCTGGAGGCACCGTGGTGTGGTGGGTGAACCCTGGGCGAGCTGCTCGGGGGATGCTGGAGGGGAGCAGGGTGCAGTGCAGCCTGGGCACTGCCTGCTTAAGTAAGCCCAGAAATAAGAAAGGCAGCTCCTGGAGGTGCGTGCAGGTCTTGATGCAGTCTGTCTTAATTTATTCTGCCTGCTTAAGAGCCCCTCTTAAACTCCCTTAAAGGCTTCATTTGCTCCGATGGCTCCTTCTGCCAGGTGGAATCTGTTACAGCTGCCCAGGAGGCTGCTGGGTGTGGAGCAAATGAACGTCACTCAAAAGAGGAGCAAATACAGCGATACTGTTGGGAATCACCGCAGCCCTGCAGGAGTCTCCTGCTTTTGTGGGATCCCTGAGCAGTGAGCTGGGGCAGGGTGGCTGGTGAGAGGGCTCCAGAGCCAGGCTGGGAGGGTCAGGGCTGGAGAGAGGCCGTGGAGGGCCCTGGAAGAGTTAAGGTTTATCTGGGAGGGTGCGAGCCCGGTTCCTCCTGCCTTGCCTTTCATTCTGCGCTGCCAGCTGCTATTAATACTTCAGCACATGAGTGTTAAAGCGCGAGCAGAAAGCCTGGGGAGGATATGCTAGGGATTTCCGGCAGTTTGAGGCTTGCAGGCAGAGAGAGAGGTTGGGAGCCAGCAGAGGGGAGAGCCCGAAGAGGGGCTCTTCTTAAAGACACACTGCTCCCAGCACGGATGGGATGGGATGGGATGGGATGGGATGGGATGGGATGGGATGGGATGGGGGAGATGTGTGTGCAGGGGCTCGGAGCAGGAGGGGATGTGCTGTGCTGCTGCCACCACTTCAGCAATCCCCTGCTCTGACTGTCACGCACGCTTTGGATTGTGTCCTGGACATGCTCTTTGGCTTGGGGAAAGTAATAACCCGAGAGGATCTGTGTTTCCCTGGGTTGAACAAATATGATTTTTCATAAAAATAATCAGGGAGGGGCAGAACTGCGCTTGGCAGCAAATGTGGAGTGAGAGCCCTGTGCTCTGGGGCCAGGCACCTCTGCATCTGCCGGATGGGAGAGAGGGAAGGAGGAGAGGGGAGGGAGATGAAAAATCACTGGCAAAGAGCAGGGCAGCAGCACTCGGAGACTAAGTACCTCCCTTGGAAAGAAGGGCATCGCCTTGGTTTGCTCTCTTCAAATGAAGAAGAGAATTTTAGCCAGCGTTTTCTTTCTTCTCCATCCCCAGGGCTCGTAACTGTAAATGAAAGGTTCTTGGAGCAAGTAGTGGAGGCTCAGACACTGTCATCTTCTGGCTAGATTCAGCCTGGGGATAAATGGCATGGAGGGAGTGTAATGGAGCAACACTTGATTGCGTTGTTTGAGTTCTGACCTGTGTTGTCTCATGTGAAAATGCTTCGCCGAACATAATTTGATTTAGGTGTGCTCCACGCAGCCCTGCTGTCCTCCCCCTCTGCACTCTCCTCCCATCTCACTAGCCTTGCAGATAGCTGAGCAGGAGAAAGAACCCCTTGAATCCCCATTTTCCCCGGCCTCTCCAGGCCCTCCAGGTCTTTGGCGGCCCTGGCTGCTTTCTGGCACCTGTGTCAGCGCGCTTGGAGGCTGCGATCCCTGCGCTGACTTGCAGCGTGCATCCTTTCCAGCTCCCCCAGCACCAGGGCTGGGGTTACAAGGTGATGCCTGGCTGCCTGAAGCTGCGAGAAGCTGCAGGCTCCAGCTGCGGGGCTGTGTGAGTGAGCCAGGTGGAAAAAAAAATAGCACTTCTGCTTGGTGAAATGCTACGAGAATATAATCCTAGTGTGAACCTAGAGAGGCAGACGGCACTGCACTTTGCGTCTGCTGGAGTATTTGCAGGGGTCTGCACCACGGTAGCCGCTGCTGCAGCTGCTGTCAGTGCCCAGAGCCCCACCTTCCCTGCCAGCATCCCGAGCTTTGTGCCTGGGGCTCTGTGGCCATGCTCAGGGCTGAGATTTTGCCCATGTCCCAGCAGCTTCTCTGCACATTCGTGCACCACAAACAGTTCATTGCTTAGCAAGGGGCTTGGGCGTTGCTGGGCCAGCGTCAGAAAGGTGTGAGAGCGATAAAATGTGAACTGAGCTGCTAGCAAGGTTTGCTTTACCTTCCTGCAGTTTCCTTCCTAGCTTTCTCTGCAAATGGAGATTGTTTTTTGTCTTTGCAGCAGACAGTGGCTTGTCTTAAAAGTTGCTCCTCTGCTGCTGCTGGTTCTGCTTCTTCCCTGAGAAGCAGCCCCAGGCCGGGAAGAGCCTTCTCTGCCCCTTCCCAAACCTCAGACACATGCTTGGGTTCCCCCTGCCCTTCTAAAGGTGGTATTAGGAAATGCAGTGTATTTTATCAGTCTGTATATAGGCTCATACGATGCACCAAAACCCCTTCAGGTGGGAATTTGGCAAGCTCCTCAACAGCCACAAGCACCTTGGTGCCACCTGCAGTGGTGGCAGGGCAGCCTGGTGGACGCTGCTACAAGTGGAGATGCCTGACTGTGCCTTTAAAGAGAATCCTTCAGAATTCGCTCGAGGACTTGAGTCTGAATGAGAACACCAACCTTGAGGTTTTATGAAATTAAAGCTCGCTAGCATTAATCATCATTTGGATCCGCTTCACTGGGTGCCTCGTGTTGATTTACCCTGCGAGAAATAATGCCTTTGCTTCGTCACGGCTAATCACCTGGGTCCTGACGGGTTAAAATCCGCAGGCTGAAACATGCGTGCTGCCCCGTTCCTCCTTCCTTTCCGTTCACCTTCTTCCTTTCTCAATACTTCCCCTGAGTTTTTTCCCTTCCTCTCCAGCGCAGGCCTGCTTATAGCGTAAGGAGCCGGGCGATAAAGGCTGCCCGGTGGTGCCATGGGCTGCAGCTTGTGCTGCGTGGGGCCGTGCGGCCCCCCTGGGCTCTCGCTTTGTGTTCAGCACCTTCGAGGTCTCGGGCAGGAAGCAGGGTTTGGGCTGTGCATGGGAAAACATCGCTTATTGTCCCCTCTCTGCTGCCTTAGGCGCTGGCAGCAGGAACACGCAAAGCTTTCATAGCGAATGGAGAACGAACAGGAATTTGGGAAGGAATCTGATGCTCCCTGTGCGAGGAATAACCCCAGCCCTGGGGATTAGGAGCTTTCCTGGGGACTGGTGTGCCCTGGAGCTGCCTCCCTCCAGCCTCCCCCTGCCTGTTGTGACCCTGCTGCGTGTCTGATCCCGTGTGGCATTCGCTTTGTTCCTCCCTCTGTTTGATGACAGCGATGCTCCGTCAGCTGCAGTATGGGGAAACACGCGAGTTTACCGGAATTTTTCGTGTTGCCCCTGAAAAGCAACATGAGAGGGGTTCAGGCTGTGAAAGCCGAGGTCCCGGCAGCGCTCCGGGCTGCGGGCCCGCAGCTGGCTTGTTCTCCAGCCCGGGGGATGGAGGCTGTGCCCTCGCAGCTGGCCGGGTGACTCAGGCTGCAGACCGTCAATAGCAATCGGCGGTGGGTGGCACGGGGGGTGGCTGCTGGCAGTCAGCTTCGCTGCTCAGCCTTACCCACATCCTACATCATCAGGTCTGTGCCATGCTTACAGGGGCGCCTGCGGTGTCCCTGCCCTTGAGCCGGCGGCTTTGGGAGCGCAGAGCCGTGGCGGTGACCCCCGTGTTAGCGGGGCAGCATCCCCCCGCTCTGCGCCCGACGGCCAGGCACAGGGGGGCCGTGTGTGGGATCTGGGCAGAGGGCAGGCGCCGTGTCCCGGAGGTGTTACGGCCGCGTCCCCGCCGCCTGCCTGCCCTGCCCTGGCCGCCGGCCAAGTGGAAGTTTCCGTGAAGGCCAGCCCATTGCCGCGGCCGCGCATCCATCCCTCCAGCCCGCCCGGGGAGGCGAGGCACCAGCACCCGGCCGCTGCTCGCAGCGCGCCCTGCGCCCATCGGGAAGGGAAGGGCGCCTCCAAAGCGCCCCTCTGCTCCACCTTGGGAGCGAGGGCGAAGGCCAGGGACTCAGAGACTTTGCTTATCGCTCCGAGGCTGGCTGCAGGAATCCTCCCCTTATCGCGGCGTCGCGGAGGGGACTGCCAAGGCGGAGCGGGGACTCCTCGCCAGGACCAGGCGTTGAAGCTCTCCGGAGGGGCGCAGGGAGAGAGCGAACGGGTCCTGCCCGGGAGCAGCAGCCCGTGATGCTGCGCTGGGAGTGAAGTCAGCCTTCATCAGCCGAATAGTTTATGCATGAATCGAAACTTCAGACCTGGCAGGGTGGGGGAACGCGCAGGATCTTTGCTCTTTTCAAATGCTCTCGCCAAGGAAGGAGGAGGGGATAGAGGAAATAGCAGCAAAATAGGACTGGGGAAGCGGGGAGAGATTTGAGAAGCTGGATGAGTTGTTCGCTCTGTTATTGCGAGGAGCCAAGTTCCTTAAGCATCTCCTGGTGGATATTAACAGAGAGCTGTGGAGACCGGAGCATTCCCCTGGACACTCGCAAGCTGTAGCTTTAAGACTGTTTTACAGAGGACTTGGGATCTCCAGTTTTCCTGCGCCTGGTGGAGTATTTCAGGGAGTTACAGGATTTTCGGGTCATGCACCCCCTTTTTCCTTTTTCTTCCTCCTTTCTCTTCCTCTCTTACTCTTTCTTTTCATTTCAAAGAGACAAAGCTACTTCAGTTTGGAGCACAAACATATGATCAGCACATGGAAATGTGGTAATTTGGATGCATTCATGATTGCAACAGATTGAAGAAATTAGACCAGACAAAGAGCTTTTTTTGGAGGAGGAGGAGGCAAGGCAAGGAGGGAGGGAGAGTGGGTGAAAGAAGGGGACGCCACCGAAAAAAGGGACGGCCGTGACACGCGGATGCTAAATATATCCCGTAGTAATGGAGAAGGACCGGATTTCAGGTAGGCTACCGATCTTTTAATATGTTCTGTTCTGCCTCTGCCTTCCTACCTTTCCAGTAGCTTCTGCACTTTAAGAAGAGAAACAGCCACGCTCCGGCTCGGTTTCAGCAGTTTCTTTTATTTATTTATTTTTTGCAACGTTTCCTTTTTGCTTTTTTTTTTTTTTCCATCCTCCTGAGCCCTCTAGACAGAAGGTGGTTCCAGCAGGAACCGGGGGGGAGCGGGGGAAAAAAGAAACTGCTCTCTAGGTCTGGATTTCATTTGAGTCTCTCTCTCCCCCCTCTGTTCCCATGTGCCGCTCGGCGCGGGGGGATGAATGCTGAGCTTGTTAGCTCGGAGCTGCGAGTCGGGAAGAGGGAGGAAAAGAGCCGAGCTCTTGGCATGGAGACGCATTTCTGCTCTGAAGGTTGGCTCCTGACTTTGTGTGGCTGTGCGTTGCGGTTGAGCTTTCTCTGTCCGTCTCTCGCCCTCCGGTGCCTGCTGCCTTGCCGGGGGGGAGCTGCAGGATGCGGCCCCGCGGGTGCCTGCGTGTCCCGCACCGCGGCTGCTCGCTCTGCAGCGCTGCCGGCTCGTGCTTCGCTCCCCCTCACTGGCCGAGCACGGGGTGCTTGGGGTGGGTGGGGGGCGGATGGAGGGCGCTGCAAGGAGGAAGGAATAACTCCGTCTTGTTCCCCAGCTTTCCTGCAAATCCCAGCTAATGGTGCGTGCCTGCGTGCTTCCAAAACCCGCTCCCAGGTGTGCTGAGCTGGCGGGGAGCGGTGTCTCTGCAAGCTGCTCCTGCAGCAGTTGCAGGGTGGCCGCTCCTGTGACCCTTTATCCCAAACAGCAGGGAGATGGGATGGGCAGCACAGTGGCACTGTGAGGCTCGGGCTCAGTGCGTGCGAGCAGGACGGCCGGGATCAAGGAGGGACAGCGAGGGGCAGGGGCCAGCAGTAAAAGCCCTGGTGCGCTGCAGCCGATGGGATGCCACCGTGGGTCTCCCTCCTCCATGCTGAGCCGGCGTGGGCACGAGGCCTCTCCTGGGCGTTCCCAGGCGGCTGCTGGGCATCGGCGCTGGAAGGGAAACCACAGGGATGAGAGGAAACGCTCAAGCCAGGGTGGAGCGAAACTGTGGCCAGAGAAAGCTGCTGCCATGGCTGGCCCCACGCAAACCTGTGGGGCCCCATCCAGGCACATGGTGAGAGCCCCTGGGAAGGGGACTTACCTGCAGGAGCATCCTCCGCTCCTCACTGCCTTCGCGCAGCTGATGCCTCCTCATCCCTCTCTCCATCTCTCTTGCCCGTGCTTTCTGCTCTGGTTTGAGCCACTTCAAAGCATTCCTGAGAGCTGCTCCTAACGCAGCGGCTGGCGTGCGTTTCGGCAAGGCAGTGCCTTGGGCTGGGAAGCCCTCTGCCGCTGCGTGCAGACCTCTGCGAGGCAGGGTTTGGGGGAACAGGAGGAGGTGGCAGGGTGGCTTTGTTCCCCTTGCGGTTTGGCCTTCCACATCTCCTGTTGCATTCTCGGTGTACCCCTGGGTTCCTTCCTGCTGTGCAGTGGGGGCTTTGCAAAAGGCTGCTGGTGGAAAAGGAATCTGATTTAGGGACATGGTTTAGTGGGTGGTAGTGGTGATAGGGGGAAGGTTGGACTGGGTGATCTTGGAGGTCTTTTCCAAACTTCTAGGAGTTCTGGCTGTGGTGATGTGATCTGAGGCTCTTTGTCCTAGAAAAGCATCACAGGTGGGTCTCTCCAAGCCTGTAATCTGCTGCAAGGAGCACAAGCCCCCTGCCCAGGCTGGCTCTGCTTTTGGGGCTGCAGGCAGGGGGACTCTGGGTGAGCACGCTTGTGCAGAGATGCACGAACTCATGCTAAGGCATGAGCCTGAGCAGCATCTGTGAATTACCAATGTCCAAGTAAGTGCGTGTTTCACTGGCCCGTGTTGGAACTGGCTCAACTGTGGGTGGTTCAGATGTGGTGGAGCTGGGGCTGCGTCAGGCTGGGGTCAGGACGCACAAACAGGGCATGGGGAGCGCGCCCCGTGCCCTAACCCAAGGAGCCGTGCCCGGGGGCTGGACGTGGGGCACACGTGTGGCTGCTCCGCTTGGCTCAGGCAGGAGCAGGCTGTGCCTGGCGGGATGGGAAATGTAATGAGGTAGGAAAATCATCCTTAATGGGGCTTCGGGCACAAAACTGGCAATATCATGGGGGAGGAGAGAATCAGACCATAGCTCGGCTGGCTATATGTCTCCTTCCGAAGGCGCTGCCCAGGACACGGGCGGCCGGGCTCTCCCCCCGTGGCCGGGCAGGCAGCGCTCCCAGCGCAGGCAGTGGGAGAGCCAGAGCTCCAGCCTCGGTGACTAAACCGAAACATGACTCAGATGAAAGCAGATCTGTGCAGCGCTGGGGGCCACGTTCGTCACTGTTCTGGCCCTAAGCATGCTTTTAATTAATATTCTGCTGTGGGTGGGAAGAACTGACTCTGGAGCTGACTGTGTCGCTGCCGGACGGGGTGAGGGCACCTCGGAGCGGGTGGGAATTGGGCCTCTTCTCCTCCTCGAGGGCTGTTTTCCCACAGCCGCTGGAGCTCAGCACGTCCCATGGGGTCTGCGCCGCCCAAGCAGAGCCCAGGCTTCCTTGCAGTGGAGCAGTGTCCCTAGTCCGGGATCCCATGACGATGACAGGCACTGCGGGTGAAGGCCCTGAATGCACGGGGTGGTGATGAGGCTGTGCCTGGCGCACCGCCTGCTCCAAGCAGCGAGGGCTTCCTCGGGCTCTGTAATGAGGCACTGGGCTCTGGTGGTGCCTTTGGGTGCAGGTATAAGGAACACCCTCTCATACAACCTGCTGATTCCTTTTAATCCGGTTAAACCATCTCTCACACGTTTCTACATGCTAATCCTGCATGAAAAGCCTAAATCAAATTGGTTTCCAGGCATCCTGCTCTGGTGGTTTGGGGCCGGGCAGCTGTGCCGGGGGCTGCGGCCCTGCTCACATGTGTGCTCCCCTCTGCCTTTCCGAGTGCTTTGGTGGCAGCAGGGGTGCTCCTTGGCTGGAGGTGGCTTTCCTCAGCAGATGGCTGGTTTGATTAGTCCAGATCTTTCTACAAAGCCCTGATTGTTAATGCCACGGGTCCCTTTACCTCTTCTTGAAAGGAAAGGGTCAGCAGCATGCCAGGCAGCGGGGGTCTGGTTACTGCGATGAGGGAGTGACGGGATCGGTGCAGCCGTCGTGGGAAAGGAAGTCTGATTTCCCAGGTAAATTATTAATGCTGCCTTTAAAATTACACTTTGAGAACCCAGTGTAGAAGTTACTAAATGATTAGCAGGTGATTATAACACCTGGATGCAATGAGTGGCATGTATGAGGTGCAGGGCCCAGGAGCAGGCAGCTGGGAGTGCTGGAGGTGCTTGTAAGCAATTTGCTGAACTCCAGAACAAATGGGGAACTGTTTATTAACCCACTGGTGATTGTGTCGTAATCTTTTAGTTATACAAAGCACCACCTGTGGGTATATGCTTGTGTGTGCATATGCATACAGAGTTTAACATGTTTTATGTGTCATTTGTGCACCTAAATGATCAGAGCAGTGAGAAGACAGCCCCTGCTTGCAGCGTGGGGCTTTTGGAGGCTGCGCAGGCAGCAGCTCTCACGCTGAGTGCATCAAGACCGAGCATCTTCGGTGGTCCTTAGAGCCCCGTGGGAAGCACCACGTGCCTGTCCTGAGCAGTAGGGAAGGGGACTAGCGATCCTGTGTGTGAGTGTTGGAGGTGTGAAGGGTTGGTAGGAGGGAATGTGCCGTTTTGTCACTTTTTATCCAAGTTAATCTTTAAAAAGCATGTAGCAGGGTTGGGGTTGCTTCTTATCACTCTATCTTTTCTGCTTCAAGATTTTTGGTGCCGCTGTTGTCCCTAGGAGATGGCAGTTAGGACGGTGACATATTGCTTTTTCATGGTCTTCACACAGCTGTAGGCTCTCCCTTACCAAATGTGTTTCTTTTTGCTCTGGCTTGCAGCATGGGACACCAGGTCAGGCATTTGCAGTGTGGGTGCTTCTACCTTCCGTTAAATCCCACCACCTTCACCCAGCCCTGGCACCCTGGATGCTTTCCTGCCTGTCCTGCCTTTGCTGTCAGCCACTGGGCTGTCCTTAGTTCTTCCCTTGCTGCCCCCTGCTCCTACATGGTGCCCACACCCGTGGTTTGCTGCGGTGTGCAATGCCCTGTCCTCCGAGTGCCATGCACCGCAAAAAAGCCTGCAGCTTTTTTTTACCAGTATTCTTGTTCAAGCATCTGCCTTCACCCACTTCCTAGCTGCTGCACAGTGACCTGTTGTGACTGCGGGTTTTGGCTCAGTTGATAACCAGATAGATCCCATTGGGCCTCCTCTCGGGAAGGGTTTGGGTTTCTTGGGGCTGCAGAGCTGCCTCTGCAGATAGTTGTGTTTGCAGCATGCTCGGCTGCTCCCAGCCTGCTCTCGCCTGGCCAGTGGATGCATTCCCGCAGTTGTCTGAGGCATGTCAAGGTATGAAGCATTATCCATTTCCTGATGTCTGCTTTTAAATCTGCTGGAATTTCTGCTCATCTCCATTAAATACGATCCCGCTGTGGCGCACAGCTCATCTCTGGCCTGACAGCAGAGGTAACGGTTCTCAGCACCGCTCTGCTGAGCTTGGCAAAGCCCGGGGCAGGAGCTCCCTTCCCGCCTGCCCTCCTGCTCCGTGCTTCGCTAGATGTCTTGGAGTCTCCCAGCAGAGCGATTCCCATGCTGCTGGGGTGAGGGAGGACGTTTCTCATGCAAGTCAGGGCGCTTCCAAGGTCTAGCATACCATAATGCTGAGTAGGAGCAAGTACGTAGTTAGGGAAGTATGTCTGGGTCAACACATGTCTTCTGTTGCCTTAATGATCTCAGAATCACAATATCTTTGTCCTGTTGGCTTCTCCATGCTGTATTGCAGCTGTAACTAATGGACAGAATAATTTGTTAGAGAGCAGCGATGCCTTGGGCTGCGAGCACTGCAGTGGGGCGCGGGCCCCCAGCATCGTACGGACAGCAGGAAAGGTTTAATGGGTAGCGAGTCCCGTTGTACGGTACGATGCCTGAGAAAATTCGGGCTAGATTTCTTGCTCTGCCTCAGATTTCCTGTAACTCCTTGGAAAAAGGCATTTGTGCTCCCATTACCCCTTGATTTTGAGGCAGGATCTGGCCTTTGGGGGTCTGTGCTGAAGCTCTCTGCAGGCAAAGGAGCTTCTACCTGTGCTTTTAGTGCTTGGTGGGTACTCCGCAGAGAACAGCTGAGGGAGATGGTACCCCGTCCTTTAGTACGTGCTCAACCCATGTCCCTCGATAACATCCCCTTTGCACCGAGCTTCTTGGGAGCCAGGCTCTGCCCCTGCTTCTTACCAGAGGTTGTTTGCATGTGCAGCTTCTTCCTTCCTGAACACCCGCACAGAAAGAGCGACTGAGTAGGCCATGGCATTCCCTCGCTGGCACTTCAGGCTGTCCCCGCCCTCTTTATTTTATCTTGGCTGGCACCTGGGTGCCGCGGGCTGGCCCAGGAAGGCCTCGATGCCCTGCTGGGGCTGGGGCTGCCATTCGGGTGTCACACTGCTTCACTGTGACAGGCAAAAGGACTTTGGGGTGCCAACGCCAAGAGCGTTGTCAGAGGCATACAAATAGCTCTGTTTTGTGGCTGGGGGGAGAACGGGAATGACTTTGCAGGTGAATAAAATGCATTAGTTTTACAAGCAATAATCAAGCAATAAACCTGAAAGTGGATTTTTTTTAATTTTATTTTTTTGCTAAGCCTGGTCTGTATCCACATGAAGTTGGTGCTACGTAAACAGGCCTGTGTTAATTCCGTGATCACATCCCTACCAGAGAGCGTCTAAACTAAAGCAGTAGTTCTGGGAACAAGCTCTGGGTTCCAGGGAAACTGATTTGGGGAGTGATAAGCGTGATTCCTCACATGGGATTTGTGGGCTCAGCTGCGTGTAACATGCTCTCCTTCGCTTTCGATGAGTGCAGTTCAATGAGTGCAGGACATGCTTTTTTTATTAGTTTCAGATGCTTTTTCTTTCCAGGGCTGCGTGTTTCAAGTTCTTAGCCCTGGTTGCTGGCGTGGTGGCTTTGGTGACATTGGCTGGTGTGGGGCAGGTGTCAGGGCTGGGCACGTGCTGGTCGGTGCTGGGCTTTCTGAGCTCCTGAGTAAGCGCAGGGCCGGCCCGGCAGACGTGGGATGGGGAGCTTGCAGCGGCTGAGCCGCTCGGATGAACGTAAAGCCTTGGCTTACAGGCGAAGTGCATTTGAGTTTGTCTGGATCATTTATAAAACAAAGGGAAAGAGTTAAAAAACTGAATGCTTGGCAGAAATGTGTGCTTTGAGGAGTACCAAGGAAGCTGGAAGGCAGCTCCTGTGCAGTCGGGCAGTGTGGAACTACAGCATGGGAGGCCTGGACCGGGCCTGGGATCCACGCTTGAGCCCAGGGCCCATTTCTGCTCTCCCCTGGGGCTGGTGAGGGGCAGCGGTGCTGTGTGGAGCTACATGGCAGTGCCAGTGCCCAGTGCCCTGTGCCTGTGTCCTGGATTTTGTCCCTGTGCCCCTGGCTTGTGTGAGCTCCAGCAAGTCACGGGTGTCCTCCGCTCAGTGTCTGTGAGGTGTTCGCTGGGGCTTTGGGCTGTGAGATGAGGGGAAGGGCCTGCTTGTATGTACGGCTCTGTACCTGCACCTTCTGCTGAAGCACCTTCTGCTGGCCAGTCCGTGAAGTGAGCTGTTCTGTGGGAGAGTTTTGTGCAAATTGTGTGTTCGTGATGTTACTTTGACAGTGGGCGCCCAGCTCTGGTCAGCCTTTGGGTGCTGACTGCTGGGTGCACCCCGAGACAAGGTTCTGACACCACCTACAGCGATACGGCGAGCTGCCTGGGGCTGTGCAAGTGTCTGCATCGGGCCTCCCAGCCCAGAGACCCACGTCCTTGACTACGCTGCCTGTAAAGGAGAGGGGAGGCCATTTTAACAGCTTCAGCCGGTCTTTGCAAAGCTACGCTCTGCAAAGTGCTCTCCAGAAACTCACTGCTGCTTTTTAGCATGCGTGCAGGGGGGATGCCCGCAGAAACATCTCGGTGGGCTTCCTTGAACCACCTGGGTGCCTCTGAGGGGCGGACAGCCGCAGGGCTCAGATGGTGGCTGACCCTGGGCTGACTGCGAGACCCCAGCATGGGTCGTCCAGTGCTTCCAGTGAGCCCGTCAGCAGCTGCATCTCAGCGGTACTGGTCACTGCTTGCCAGCGGGCTAAGGGCGGGTGTCCCCCTCCCCAGAGGCCTGCACCTCGGATGTCCTCTTTGGCACCGCTCCTTTGCTCCCAGTGACTCATTCCCCGCTCAGAGGGGCCAGGGGAGCTGGAGATGTGCAGCTTGGGTGGGTGACGATGGGTGCAAGGCGGTGGTGGCCTGGGGCATGCAGCTGGGCCTGTGGCCACCCAGGCCGGGAGGGGGCGGCGTGAGCCTGCTGCTGCTGCGCCTGCTGCTGCTGCTCGTCCTGCGGGAAGCCCCCACACTGTCCGCTTTGGATTTTACTTCCAAAAGTAAGCACAGGACTACATTCTGCCTCTGGAAAAAGATAGATGATTGTTGAGGATTGCAGCAGAGGGAAGTCCTCTGTGCGTATACGGAGGCACTTTATTTGTTAAAAATAGATGGGTGTTTTTCACCACGTTGCTGAAAGCATCTGGGTTCCCCTCTCCTAAGCTGATCAGATTTTGGCACAGCTTTTATTTAGCAGTGAGTCAGGATTTAAACTGTACCAGGAGGGAATGATCGTGTGGCAATTAGAAGCAGGAATTTTGGAGTCCTTTTCCTGCTCCTCCACTAAATTACTCCGCATCCTTATGTAAATCATTTAACACATGTGCTCTAACTTCCTATATGGAAAATGAGGTAGATGCTTTCCGCTTTTCATAGACAGGCACTTCAGGATCCTCTGCCAGGCAGCTGGGAGGGATTTGTCGTGATAAAGCTGGGAATTTGACCCGTTTGAGATGCCGGCACCCCCGTGCAAGGCAGGGCTGAGGCTCCCTATGGGGTAGAGGCAACTCCTGATGTTGATCTGAGCTGTGGGGCTTGTGAGTAGCTGCACATCAGGCTGGAGATGTGAATGGATCTCACCGGACCCATCTTTCATCTGTGCTGGGGAGCATGGGCCAAAGAGCAAGAGTATGGGATTTATTCCCGGGCTGTGATGTCCATCCGTTGGTCATCACAGGCAGGGGAGGTGCAGGCAGAGCTTCCTCCAGAGGGACTTCGGTGCTGAGTGGTACAAAATCACCAGCCAGTGCCTTGTTCCCAGCTGGAGCAGCACCAAACCCGGGATCATGGCTCTGCTCTGCTCATCAGCAAGAGCCGTCCGGCTCTCCTGCCTTCACCAGGCAGACAGGAGGGGACGTAAACCTGCTCAGCCTCCCCTGCTACCTGCAGCTGGCCTTTCAGTGCTGTCCCCTCTCTGCTAGGGGAAGATGACCTTCTCCTGGTACGACATGCCGTTGCCCCCAATTTGTCACCCTGAGTCCCCTTTCCCTGACTGTAAAGAGTTCAGTGGTTTTGCTCTCTTGCTTTCCTTTTGCCTCCAGCTTCTCTCACCTCCGTGAGGTCCGTGGCACTTGGAGCAAGCGAGGTTTGTAGAAATGCTTGCAAGAAGGGCTTGTGTTTAAGAGTTTAGTGGCTTATTTTGGTAGAGACAAAGCAGAGAACTGCTAGGCTGGGAAGCAGGAGGTCTGCAGCACCTGAAATATTTACCATTTCATTCCCCTCTCTCACGTTTCAAGCAGTATGAGTGGAGAACTGGTCAGACCCGGCTCTGGCTACCTGAGAGGCGCTTGCTGACCCCCAGCTCCCCAGGGAAGGGGGCCCTCCTGGAAAGTGCCGCGGTTGATGAGCAGTTGGTTGTGCGTAGGGTAGGGTTTTTTTTCCATAAAACTTTAAAAATTCCCAGTGAGTGGAGAGGGAAAGTGAACTATGGAAATTAATTGTGTATCTCGTGCTCTCAAATGAAACACACCCTGGGGAAGGCAATATCCTCCACCAGAGGAACAGCAGTGTTGGCCCCAGACCAGGAAACCCTTCCCTCTCCACTCCCCTGCGCAGCAAGGGGTAAGTGCTGTAGGGAAATGCGGCTCCTGGGGTCCTCTCTCCTGGCTCTTTGCCCCTTGGGGCACCCACTGGAGTGCCCTGCTGAGTGCGGGTTGTGCTCTGCCATCGCTTTGCCCTTCACCCACCGGTTTTTTCCATCGGACTGGTGTTACTGGTAGTGCCGGGCTCTGTACTTGAGCTGCTCACTGGTTGCGCTCTGAGAGCGTAGGCGACGTGGCTGGATCTCCAGCGATGCCTTCAGGTTGGCTCAGGTGCTTGGCTTGGATGTCTGCTCCCAACCTTTCTCCAAAATGAGACAGCAAGAGGTAGGTCACGGCATCGGTGAGATACACCCATGCACCTGGGGCTGTCCTGAAGCTGGGTTGCCAAAACTGGCCTTTTAACTCCCAGTCAGCCCCAAAATGGGGTAAGACCCGCCTCTGGTGTCCTGTGCTCATTTATATTGCTGCTTCCTTAGCTGGGAGCCACGTGCAGGTCCGGGGCAGCTGCTGTGGCTGTGCCACTGCTGCACAAAGTGGGCCACGTCCCCACCAAGGGGCTGGGGCCATGTTTCAAAGAAGGGGAAACTTCCCTGCTAGCCCCAACAGTGCTGGAGGCAGCTCCGAAACGGGGCCCTTTGCCTGCAGCTGGAGAGGAAACCTAATCTAGCTCTGTAAAAAGGCAAGGAGCTGACAGCCAGATGTGCAGGGGACATAGGGGGCGGAGGAAGGGGGTGCGCAAGGGCAGGCGCTGGGGAGTTTTTGGTGGTGGGGGTGGGAGGGGGGCGAGGGAAGTGCACGGACGGAGCGCTGCAGCCCGCTCTGACCTGTGGGAAGAGAAGATGGAGCGTTTTGGAAAAAAACAGCTGTGAGAGGCAGAAAGAGGAGCACCAGGAGTGCTCTGCAGCAGCAGGAGCGGGGACTTTGAGCTCTCCCTTGTTTTGGCTCGGTGCCTTCCTCCCCCTCCTCGCTGCGTGCGGCGTTTCCTCCCTGGGGGCCAGCGCAGCCCCAGACCCCGCTCCATGGCCGCAAAGCTCAGGCTGCAGAGCTCCCCGAGCTCTGCAAGAAGCAGTGCTCCTGGCTCAGCAGGCAGGGCGAGAGGTTTGGGAGGTTTGTTCTGCTGCTGGTTACCAGCTTAAACCCCTCTGGGAGTCTGAGCAGCGCCCAGACAGCCCGGCCCTGATTTTCTGCATTGAGAGGGCTCATTGTGCAGCACTGCTACAGCCAAACCGAGCCAGTTATTTATTCCTTTTCCTTGTCAAACTCTTTTGTGCAAGGCTGAGCCTTCTCTATCTGGCTGCTAGTGCCCTGCTGCTGGCCAGAGCCACTCTGTGCCCCGACAACAGCAAGCGGTGAACATTGCACAACATAAATAATGGGAAATCCGGTCCTGTGTCAGAAGTCCCGTTCAAAGGCACCTTGGCTGTGCTCAGGACGTTCTGGCTGATGGATTTTCCCATGAAATAAAAAGTGCTAGCTGTTGACATACAAATGCATCCGAAGTGTAAGCTTTTACTGTCAAATTTTGCTGCTTCTGGCTTAAAATCCTTAGGGCACGGCAGTGTAAATGAAGGATAGCTTTAGGGGGCAGAATTTGCCTGAACTTGAGCAGGAGTTCACTTTGGTTTGAGTTGGAGTTCAGGTTGTTTCTCTGCACTACGACGATGCCTCTGTCACTTTGGGAGCTGCATGCAGGAGGAGCTGGGGGTTCAGCAGGACCGGCAGCAGCAGGGCTGTGCCCTCGCTTGCCTCTGGCCACCTGGGAGAAGCTCTTGGAGTAATGGAACTCTCTCATGCTTCCTTCCCCGTTTGTAATAGTGTAATATTGTAATAATGTAATAGTAATTACATTAAACTGTGCAAGTCAGCAGTGTCTGCAGGACGCACAGAGTATGGCAACACTCGTGAGAAGGGCTAGGATCACGCGAGAGGCTTGGAGGCACCACTGCCCTCCGAAGCCCACGGTCCTCTGCTACCGTTGGCAGTGGGGTGCTTTAGTCAGTGGGATACAAATTAATCCAAATCTGCCTCTTTGCAGAGCACAATCCAAAATTCCATCCTCCCCAAGAAGCCTCCCTGCACTGATGAAGCTGTATATTCTAACAAATAAAGGTTTAGCATCTCTTTGTCTAGTTGAAAAAAAAAAAAAAAAGGAGAGATAGGAGATGTTGCTACTGGAAGGTTTTACTCCTATATTTTCAGAATATAGGAATATCACAGGTAGAGCAGTACAGGCACTTGTTTCTTTCAGTTGTACTTGTGAAACCCCGTGCTCGTGCGGACATCCCCTGGGACCGTGTGTGTGAGCACAGGTTAAGGGGGCTGGTGCCTGCCCTGGCAGTGCTGAGTGCTGGGCAGGGCTGGGATCGCTGTCAAGCGCCTGCTGCTGCACTGACAGCACCTGGAGTCCCTCAGGGAAGTCCTCAGCATGGCTTGCTCCAGGCCGACTCTGCTGCTGTCAGCAGCCCAAGGCTTTCGCCCCGGTGTTTCACGGCTGCCCTGCACCGAGAGCCTGCTTCTGCCGCAAGGTCCTCAGCTCCCAGTGACCCTCACGCCTTTCCCTCTGGCTGCTTTGGGTCTTAGCTCACGGGTCCCTGACTTACCTCTGCACGTCCTCTTGGATGGGCAAGTATTTTTCTTGTCTTTAGGAAATAGAAAATGAATTAATGTCCAGGATTGCCAGTATCTGTTATGCTGTTGTGAGGCTTATGTGCGGGTACGAGCATTTCTGAGTTAGCATGTCTGATCCATCACTTAACCCATCAAAAATACCCCCTTCATGACCCTCTCCATTCGTATTGCATGGATTTAAACAATAAAGCCGGTCTGGTTTTCAATCATTTTCCTGGCTTGGAAAAGAAAGCATTGAAAAAAAAACAACAACAAAACAGAACAGAAAGGCCCTCCTGTTTTCCACCAGAGACGCAGAATTTGCTCGGCGGGGAGCTGGTCTCTCTCAGGAAGCGCTGGAAGTGGCCTGTTGGATTTTACACCCTGCTCATCAGCTGTATCTGGTGTGAACAGGAGGATCTTGCGTTGCGAGGACTTGGCTGTTTTCTGCTGAATAGGAAGTTGTCCTTTTAATGTTAAGAGTTAAAGACAGACTCTCTCAGCTGACGTGGGCTCTCAGCTCCACTGACTCCAGCAGCTGAAAGCGTCTTCCCTGGCAATTCTGCTGCGCTCGGCGTTTCCCTCGGGTTATGTAAACAGCCCTGCTTTATGGATGGGGCCGGGACGTGCGATCCGCAGCTTGTCGACTGTCCCGTGCAAGATGCAGAGCTGCTGGAGAGCCTTGGGCAGCGCCGAGGGAGGGAGGAGGTGGGTGCTGAGCTCTGACAGTGGCTGCAGCTCGGCCCAGTGCCTAATGCTGCTGGAGAAGTGCTGGGAGCTGAAAATGGAGCGTGTGTAGGCAGGGTGCCCAAAACGTGCTTTGGTACTTGGCTGGAGGTGTCCCTCTAGAAACGTGGGCTCATGATTTCAGAAGTCACTGAGTGTGTGACACGGAGTAGGTAGGAGGGGATTGCTCACCTCTACTCCACGCTCATGGGACCCCCCCCGGAGCCCTGCGTTCAGCTTTGCGGCCCCCAGCACAAGGGCAGGGACCTGTTGGAGGGCGGCCAGAGGAGGCCACGAGGATGCTCAGAGGGCTGGAGCACCTCTCCTATGAAGAAAGGCTGAGAAAGTTGGGGTTATTTAGCCTAGAGAAGAGAAGGCTCCAGAGAGACCTTACAGAGGCCTTCCAGTGCCTAAAGAGGGCTGCAGGAAGGCTGGGGAGGGACTGTTTGTCAGGGGGTGTGGTGACAGGACAAGGGGTAATGGCTTTAAACTAGAGGGTAGGTGTAGATTACACATTAGGAAAAACTCTTTACTCAGAGCGCGGTGAGGCACTGGCACAGGCTGCCCCAAGAAGCTGTGGCTGCCCCATCCCTGGCAGTGCCCAAGGCCAGGCTGGATGGGGCTTGGAGCAGCCTGGGCTGGTGGGAGGTGTCCCTGCCCATGGCAGGGGGTTGGAATGAAGTGGTCTTTAAGGTCCCTTCCAACCCAAACCATTCTGTGGTTCTATGACAGTCTGGACCTACAAAAATCCATCAGGAAAGGTGCCAAGAAAACCAGGCTGTGCAGCATCCATGCTCCTCAGGAGTAGCTCAGGGTGCACAATTGTCTTGTAGGTTCAGGTATAGCAAAATGATCAAGCCAACAGAAACAGCAAAGTTCATCCCCAGGAGTTTTGGCTTCCTTGTGTGGCTCTACCTGAAGTCCCTTGCCTCTTATTTCTGTCGACAACTCCTGTGCCTCCCTAAACCCGTATTGCAGATGCAGCTTTCCACCAGTTCAGGATGCCGCAGGAGCTTGACCCGCACATCTGCGGCACCAAAGGCACCACGATCAGGTTTTCCTCTCCGTGAAAGCGTGGGAGTCGTGTTTATCTCCGTGCTGGCAGGCAGAGGAGGATGCCACACCTCTGGGAGCTTCTGGGGGCTGGGTGGAGCGGGGCAGTGGAGGAGCAGCACGCGGGCTTGGAGCTGTTTTCGTGGCTCTGCCTTGAAGCCAGACGCTGAGATCTGGCACGTGTTTCCAGGGGCCCTGGGGAAGGAGGGTGACAATAAATCTGGGCCGTGAATAACAGCCCCTTGCCCTTCTAGTGATTTCTGACACGCTGCTTTTTGATGAGAAATGGAGCCCCTGGGTGTAATCCACGGGGGCTCCTCTTGGCCCTCAAGCTGAAAGTGCTCGCTGGGCGCGGGCTTGGCTGCAAGGAGCCCCCAGCTCTGGGTGTGAAGGTTGGAAGGGAAAGGAAGCAAAAGCACAGATAACGCGTTGTGGGGCTTTCTCATTGCCAGGCTTGGAGATTTTGCTGTCCTCAAAATGTGACTGTGGCTCTCTGCTCCGGGGTGACACCGTGGCTGTTCCTAGGGGACCTGCCGGTGTGTGTGGTTCCCCCACGAGAGGCCCCAAAGGGAAACGCCGACCAAGCACACCCTGCGAATGTCTAACAGGTCTAACTGCTGGGGCAGGAAATTCATCGTGGGGTGACTGGTGTGCGCTGGGGGAGCCCTTGTGATAGGAGAAAGACATCCAGTCCTCAGATGTGGCCGAAAGGTAGAGTTACTGCCTTGTAAAAGATCAGGAGCGGTAATGAGGGAGCTGCAAAAAGGTCCCCATTTTGGGGAGCAGAAGCTCTGCAGGAAGCCCCAGCTGGTGTGGGACACTTTTAACCATGGTTGGCTTGGGTTGCTTCCCCTGGAAGAAGCCCGATTCACCCCTGGCTAAACCATCCTTCTGCTGCGTTACCACAACGTGAGCGCCGTGCCCCTTCCACCTCCCCTGAGACCTTCCCGGCAACCCCCGGCTACGCCTTTGTGCAGGGCTTGTGGCTGCTCCCAGTTGCTGTCTCCTTACAAGACGGGGTTTATTTCACTTCATTCCTTGTCAGCCTTCCTTGAGTTTTGCCAGCTCTTTTCCCTATGAGCCAGAAGACTGTTAGACATAGAAGGAAAGCGCTGCGTTCAATGTGCCTTTTAAATGCCTAATTCAGGAAAATGAAGTTTGTTAGCACTGCTCTGCCTCTGAGCAGATGCACTGCGAGGGGTGTGCTGAAGGAGATGTCTGGTTCTCAGGATGGGGATGGGTTGTCATTGCATTCTTAAGACCATAGATACTCGGCATATCTGGCATGAGAGAGCTGGGCTGGACTATTTGCCTTCTTTAGCTACTGGAAGCAATCCAGCCTGCCAGTTCCTGCAAGCTCATCCTGTGGTTTAGTGGATAATACTGATCCTTGTTCAACTCCCACGCCTTTGTGCCTTCCAAGCGGATGGGGAAGACTTTGCAGAGCTTGTACTGCGCACAGATCCCGGCTCTTTGCTGTGGAAGGCACAAGTTTTCATTATGCTGTGGAGTGCTTGCTCCGGAGTTTTAATAAAACGTTAATTATTGCACGGGAATGACCATGAGAATCATGACAGGTTGTAACTGGTCAGTGCGTCTAAGTGATGTAGGGTAGTAGCAATAACTGAGGAGGAATGGTTGCTGCTTTGAACTTAATGAAATGTCTTCAGGTGCTTCAACAGGAGTTGGTCTCCTCTGCTAGGACAAGCCTTTGGTGTCTGTGGCAGCTTCTTGTGTGTTTGTGCAGCCGACTGCAGGCGGCACAGGGCTGCTCAGCTCGGGGCTGGCAGCTGATCAGCCTCTGGCTGCAGCGAGGAGCTGCTCAAGCCTGAGTTTTCTCGAGCAGCCAACAAGGCTGCTGAGCGCTGTGAATCAGTGGGACGGCCGTGTCAAGGCTGATCGCTGGGGATGAGCGTGCAGGCTTTATTCTGTGACTGCACCCATGGGGCTAAAAGCCACGTGTCCCAAACCGAGTGTTGCTCCCAGCAGGTCAGGCTGATCGGATGCTGTTGTTGCTGGTGTGTTCGTATCTCAGCTCCTGAGCAGCACGGGGCTGTTGGTGAGGCTGTTCCTCGTCCGCAGAGCAGCTTTGGGCTGGCCTTTCCCCACGAGGTGCCCAGGGGACGTGGTGTGCAGCAGGGCTTCTGCGAGCAAGAGGTAACATTGGCTTCAGGTGCTGGGATGTCCCCTGGCCTCTGCGCCCAGGGTGGCAGCGGGGTGCAGATTTGTCCCCCAGGTAGGGTGGAGGAAAGGGGTCCGTTTCAGATGAACCTCACCAAAGCTGTGAAAGCCAAAGCTTTTGGCCACGTCTGACCTGAGGGTGCTGTAACTGCAACAATGCTGGCCTTGGTTCGTGTTATCAGACTCTGAGCCTTCAGGTGAAGGCAGGACAGAGGTTGCTGCAAAGAGCATGACAGCACCAAACTCATTGAGAGAGTTGTGCAATTCTGCTCCCACTTCACCCAAATCTGGGGATGTATAGAAGATATATGAGGTGAGCAGATTTTGGTATGAATGTGGCTGGCAGCAGACGCAGATCTTGTATTAAACATGTGCCTTGCAAGAAAGAGGCTTTCTTGAAGCGGTCAGAGAGGCCTGCCGTTGCCGTGCAGCCGCGCTCATCACCAGCGCTGATGCTAACATCACTATCAACATGTTTATGTGAAGCTTGGCTGCAAAATAGCTCATCATCCTCAAGATTTCTCAAGCGAGTTCACTAAATACTTCTTTTGCTGTGCTGCCAGGGGCTCTCCCGGTGGCCAGTGAAGGAGGCGGCGTTTGGCCAAAGCGATGCCTGGCCCGGAGGTCCAATTCCCGTGTGCCTTAAATCCATCTGCAGGCTGGCAGGGGAACAACTGGGTGCTCTTTTCTCCTGGTAATTGTCTGCTTTATGTGCAACCCAGCCGCAAGCTGCTTCCATGGCACCTGTTTTGCTGGAGCTGCATGTGAACGTGCCCCTGGCAGCATGCCTGCAGCCCTCGCCGAGCTGCCCTGGCCCCTGGGGGCTGGTGCAGGCATCGTGAGGATGGGCACAGCCCAGCCCCGCTCCTGCAGCGGGTCAGCACCCTTCGCTCCGAGCTGCCCCGGGCTGCTCTGCGCCCTGAGCGCTGCTCTGTGCTGTGCGAGATCGCTGTCAGCCCTCCAGCTGGCAGGCACCGCGCTCCCGAGTTGTAAGCAGGCATTGTGGAGAAGTCTGGTTTGGAAACTGCTGGCAGCAGTGGGGCCATAGCTGCAGACTTTGGACGCGAGATGCCCCTGGCAGGAGATGCACAGCTCTGAATGGAGAGCCGGTGGCAGCCGCGCTGAGCCCTGGGCGCAGCTGCGGGTGACGAAGGACCCGTGTGGGAGGTGTTGCTGATGCTTGGAGGCTCGTGTTCCTGCCGAGGAGGGCTCAGCAGTGACCCGGGTGCAGGATCCAGGCAGCAGGGCAGTTTTATTCGACTCTGAGGAATGTTGTCTGGTCGTTAAACCAGCCAAATTGGAGTACTGTGGTGTGCGGGGATTTTTCTGGAGGCGGGGGAGAAGGAAGGTATGTAGAGACAGAGCTCAGGTCTGGCAGATTACTCCCGTTTGTTAACATAAATGCTGGCTGTATCGGTCGGCCCCGTGATTCCTCGTCTGGGAATAACAGCACCCTTGAGCTTACAGACACTGACAGTCCCTGCCGAACGGGACTGATGCTTAATGCATGCAGCTCCTTCCTCCTGTCCTTCCTTTGCACATAAAAACACTTCACATTTGGTTTCTCCCTTGTTTGAACTTCTGAACAAGAGCACTTTAATTCTGTTGGTGGAACGTCTCGTGCCGTGATCCGTGGCCTGCTGGGGGTATTACAGGTGCCACTGGTGCAAATTAAAATGAACAAACAACAAACGAGCGTGGCGAGGCCAAGTTTGTGGAAGGCTGGAGCTTGTGGAAGCGATGCAGTGTGCAGGCACTGTGTGGGCTTCGTGTTGTTGGCTGGTCTGATTCATTTTGGGTGTGATGGCGGTGGCCCCAGCTCATCGGAAGAGGCGTTTGGCCTCTTCCCTTTTCCCTGCTCGGCTTGGCCGCAGGGGTCATGGGTGTGAGCGGAGCGCGGGCTGTGTGCAGGTGGAGATAAAGCAGCCCTGGGTTGTCACCGCAAGGGAGCGGGCCCAGCTTGGCTCATTCAGGAAAGTTTGACGCTGTACTCTTCATTTACAAACAAAAGCAGCAGAGGTAAGCGCCCTGGGGCCTGCAGCACATTGCCTGAGGCTTTGTACGCCAGCCCAGGGAGGGGCTTTGGCTCACAGCTGATGGCCGGAGCCTTTTCCTCTGCATGGGGGCAGAGATCAGCTTATGACAACGCCTCGTGGTGCCAAACGCGAGTTGAAAACCCACGGCCAGCCCCACGCCAGGCTGGATCCTCCATCCTGCCCAGGTGCGTGTCTGGCTGGTGACACACTGCTCCAAACCTCTCCCAGCTCCAGGACCTCCCCAGATTTTTACTCTCCCTCTTCGTTGGCAGGCATTTCCCATGGGGATTTTCTCCCCCCCTCACACTGCTTGCTGGGGCAGAGCTGGAGCCCCCTGCTCCTCTCCTGCTGCTCTGGGCTGGCTCGGTGCCGCCTCGCTCCGGAGCTGGTGCTCAGCCCCCGGCACGCTCCCGGGCCCCTTTCCATCTAGGGCAAACTCTGCAAGGGAAAACACTGCTTTTGGCCTGCTTGCAGCAGAACTCTGAACAGATTTTGGATCCTCGTTTGTTTGTGGAGGCTGAAATCCCCGGCGTCTCCCACCCACGTGTGCCAGCTGCGGCTCCTGCCAAGGGGGGCTCGTGGAAAGCAGCGCTGGGACGGGCGGGGGGAGGAGAAAGCCTGAGGTGCCCTGCCCTGGCCGAGCCTCGGTGCTGACCCCATCCCCTGGCCAAAGAGGCTGTGCCAACATCATCAAGTCCCTCGTGTGATAATGGCTTAATCTTAGCAAAAAAAAAAAAAAAAAAAAAAAAAAGTGCCCTGCGCCAGGGAGCCCGCGGGCACAGCTGTGTGCATGAGAGGTGGGAGCAAGCAGAAGTGGCTGAACGCATGAAAGGGAGAGAGGGGTCAGAGGAAATTCTCCTAAAACCTTGTATTTGGATCAATTTTTTTTTTTTTAATTGGCTGTGCAATTTCTGCATGCGTAGGAGAGGCTGTGAGCAGCACCTGGTGTCACAGAGATCGGGGGGGCAGAAGCGGTGCGCTGGGGGCCGGGGGTAGCCCTGTGAGAGGGGCCCTTTGTGGTGCCCTTTGCCCTGCGCTGCTTCTCCAGCAGGAGAGTTGCCAGAGTCCAGCCCCGGCTGCTTCTGCTTTTGGGGGATTTGCCTCGCATGTGCAGCCCGGGCTTGGTGCCTCACTGCTGCCCACGGCTCTGCTCGCCGGGGCCCTGGAGCCAGCGTGGTTATCCTGGGGTCTGGCTGGGGGGGATTGTATTGGTTATAACTTGGGTAGGTCTGGTAGTGTTTGTGGTAAATTGAGAGAGGACAATTGGTGAGATCTGAAGGCCAAGGCCCTGCCATATGCGTGGGCTCACTGCAGGCAGCTGGTCAAGCCGTGGGTGCACCAGGCCTGACAGGTCCCTCTTCCCCCTTTCACTCCCCTAGCCCAGGAGCTCATTATGGGACCAGTCTTCCACCATTTTCTGTGTCTGTCCTGGCCGTGCTGAGCTCCTGCGGCAGGGCAGGAGGAGGAGCTGAGGGTCCCCTGATCAGCTGGCAGCATCAGCCATGGGGCAGTGAGGAGGCATCCAAATTCTTGTCCAGGTGGAGAGTGGGTTTGGGCAGCGCTGCCAGCCTGCTTGTGCCCCCTCCCCATCCCTGCCTCCTTGTGCCCCCTCCCCATCCCTGCCTCCTTGTGCCCTCTTCCCATCCCTGCCTGCTGGAGCCAGGGGGACAGGGGAGCTGCTGGTGGTGCTCAGCACTGTGTGGATGCAGGTCACCGCGCCTCAGCATCCTCACTGTGGGGTCTGACAGGGCTTTGTGCTCTCAGGGGGACCGGTGGCAGTTCCACGGGCATTTTCAAAGACAAGGAAAAAAGGGGGAAAAGGTTTTTCTCTCATTCCTCTCCTCCTGCCCTCGCTTCCTTCCCCATCTCAGCGCCGTGCGCCGAGCTCCCGGCGCTTTGTCCCTGCTGCACGGAGGAAGCCGAGTGGGCGTGGGGCTGCGGTTGGTGTGGGAATTGTTCTTATCAAGCTGCTTTTCGTCAAGAAAGAATAATAATAATAATAAAATCTGTGGTGGTACCAAGGGAACTCAGGAGGCGCAGCTGCCCCCAAGGCCTGATCTGCGGCTCGTGGTGCTTCCTGAGCCTTGGCTGTGAGTTTTTAGGGTCTTTTGTGCTGCAGCAGATTTTGTTGCGTGCCTGAAATATCTCAGAGGAGCCGGGAGAGGCGGCCGGGGGCTGGCGCAGGGAGAGCGAGCCGCCGGACACGGCTCGCTGAGAAGCAGGGGAGAAGTATCAGAAAAGCAAGTTTCCTGCCATTCCCTGGTGTATTTATGACTGGAAAGTTTGGGGTCGGAAAGGTCGTGAGCAGGCAGCAGAAAGCAGCGGTGGCTACAAAAGCCGCTTTCCCAGCTCGTGTGCTGCTCTCTGCGGTGGGGACAGGAGGGCCTGGCCATGCCGTGTAGGCCTGGTGGCCCCGAGTGAGGCAGCGGGATGGCGAGGGGCAGTGGTGGCAGCAGTGGGATGGAGTGGGGCCACCAGGCACAGCCTTGGCACGGGGTGCCCTGGTGTGGCCGCCTTTGGGCATGGGACACGGGTCTGCAGCCGAGTGCATGCACGCAGCCCTGCCAGCTCGCTCCTTCCTGCAAATTCTCCCAAATTAGGGACTGCTGGGAAGCTTTCAGGAACGGAGAGGCCTGTTTCCAAGGGGTTCGATGTGAGGCTGACACTCGCCTCCCCCTTTTTGCCTTGCGACCACCGTAGTGCACGCATGGTGGAAATGGCTGGGGGCTCTTCTCTACCTCCAGGAGCAGGCGCCCTGAATCCTTCTGGAGCCAGTGGCACCCCACAAACAAGCAGGAGGGCTTTGCGAAGGGGAACACGCCGTGCCGTGCGTGTATTGAACTCACCAGGGGGTGAGCAAGGTTTCTGAAGCCTCTTGTTTCCATTAAAATGTCTGTGCTGTCACGCAACCAGGTTTTCGTGCCTGTTTGGTCTTAATATTAAAATGGAGTGGTTAATAATTAATACTTCATTTAATAATTGAAGTAATTAAGTAGGTTTTCTGCTTGGATCCTAAACCACTGCACCTCCCGTTTTGTTAAGAAAGACTAACCTGAAAATAAACGAGGAGAGCAAGGGCACGAGGCTGGGGTTGTTTTCCCTGCGTGAGGCTCAGGCAGATGCGATTCCTGACCCTCTTCCCATTTCCTTCCCATGCAGGCGTCCCCCGACGTTTAATCAACACCAGAGAACTGCGCTTCCCTTCCCAGGCACCGCAGGCTCCCAGCCCTCTCCGCCAGCGTGCTGAGGACCCTGTGGTCCGGCCGGTGGCAGGGGGGGACATCTCTGTCCCCATATGCCTGCTGCCGTGGGCACCGTGCCTCGTTCCTTCCTAGGGCCGGCTGTGCCCCACTCGAAACCTGTTCGGCTTTTTGCCCCCTTGATTTTGTGGAAGTCCTGGTATTACTCCCATTGCTGGCTGTTAAAATCTTCCTCTAATTTCCAGCCCGCAGCTCTTATACCCTGTTTATGTCCCAGCCCTGTTTGGGTTTGGATTGTGGTGTGTGTTTTTTTTTTTTTTGTTCCCTTGGTAACAGTGATCTTTGCCCGCAACACCTCTTCCCTGCGGCGCATCCGGCGCATCCGTGTGCGATGTTTCCAGCGGTCACATCCCCTCCCCTCCCAGCCCTCCTTTCTGCCCGCTTTCACTAGTGCTGGGTGGGCAGGATGAGTCAGGACAGAGCATTAGTGATTTCCGCTTTGCTGCTGAAAGTACCTAATTTACTGCATTTTAGGAGCACCCTCGCTTTCTCTGCATCGCGTCAGTGGCTTGCGGCCGTGCCGGGACCCCCGGTGCAGCAGGGTCCTTCCCACTGCTTCCCTCTGCTCAGGAGCAAAGACTTTGCCAAAAGCCCTTTAGGCACTGACCTTCAGTCCCTCTTCCAGATTTCATCTGTTTCTGTTTTCCAGGCTCCAATGTCATCCAGATTTTATTTATTTATTTTTTTTCTGCAGCACCCAGGCTCTGTTTTTGCAGCCGTGGTTTCACAGCTTTGTGGCACCAGGGGATGCGATCTGGCTGCGTTTCCTTTATCTAGAAAACCAGTCAGTTGTCCAGCAGTCTCAAATCAGCAAACCCGTTTTGCACTTTTTCAAAGCTTTTCCCATGATCTTAGTTTCCTTCCAGAGGAAGGGAAGTATGACTAGCACTGAAATATGGCTGTCCTCACTGTATTTCCCACTGCTTAGGAAGCAGGAAGGGTCTGAAGTCTTATGAAGGAGTGTTTTTTGTGACAATTCCTGTGTAATCAGCAGGGCTGGATTTGTGGCGTCACCTACATGAAAGCCTGGGCGGAGGCGATGGGAACCAGTGTCGGGGTTTCCTTCCAGTGTCCCCCACGTCCCCTGCCAGGCACGCTGCCCCTCTCAGGGAGCCCCCCAGCCAGGTCAGCTCTTCCTGTGAGTTTATTACTTGCTAGCTCCCCACTTCTGAGCGATGGATGGTGTGTGCCTCAGTTTCCCCACCTGTAAAATGGTGATCATTGCACCTCTTCCTGGGGGATTGGCAACAAAAATGGTTTTGGGCAGAAGCATAGGAACTCAGAAGCTGCAGGAAGCACACGAGTGGAAGGGAAAGTAATTGCAATAGCTTTTTAAAATTTATTTATTTACTTAGAAAGGTGCGACCTGCCATTCCCTCACTTCCAGAATCTGCCTTGTTTGGGTTGTCATGCCTCTGTTTCTACATGCTATCCTGCATTGATGCTGCCTGTCTGAGAGGAGCTGCTACCAGGGCTGTGCTGTGCTTAGGGACAAAATGATGCCGTGGGTGGTGGGGGCTGGCACCACGAGAGCCTCCACTTACACATAACACCAACCTGAAAAGGCTGGGAAGGGCATTTCATACTCCATCGGCAGCAAGGAAAGATATTGTTTTCTCAAAAGAAGCATTAGGTAGTTAATAACAGTATTTAGCTGCTCCTGCCTGGTACTTTTGGTCAGTAAGTCTCCAAGCATTTTATTAGAAGCGGCCACAGCTTTAGAGAGCTCTGTTTTCTAATTAAAACAGGAGGAGGAAAAGGAAGACGCTGTGGATGAACTACTTGCTTTTGTGAGCTAGATAATTTGATTCATGCAGCCACAGTGACTCATGCCACCTCGTCTGACCAAGTCTGATGCTCATAACTGCAGCAGATTGTGAGAATGATAAGAGAGCTGCTCAGAAAAACCTCGACTTGTGGGAGGAAGAAAATCTGCCCCAATACCTGCGTTCTTAGCAACCTGCGAGCAGACTGTACAGTGCTGCTCAAATCTTGTGTGTGAATAGGAAAGTCCCCTTTCTGCCCCCGCCCGTCTTGATGAGGGATCTTGTAATGCCTTCCCTCTCCAAAAAAAATGGCAGTTTTTTCTCCTGTTAGGCTTTTTCTCCTTGCGGTGACTTCGAGGTTTTCTCTGCATTGCTGGAGTTTCACCAGCCTCGGAGAAAGTGGCTGCAGAAGAAAGGTTTGGAGAAAAATATTTAAAAAGTCAGGACGATACCGCTCCTTCCATTAGTGGCAGCGCAGGGATGGTGCCACGGGGGCAAGGGTTGAGGTTTCTTGCCAGCTATTGTGGCATCGTGCCACTTTGAGCTGGGTATCTACAAGTAGATGATCAGCAGATTTCACAGGCTGTGTTTTTGGGACAGGAAATCACTTCTAGGCCAGCAAAACAGCTTTGCAGGAAGCTTGCTGCTCATCTGAAAAGCAGTGACGGTGGAAGAAGAAGGGCTGAGCAGTCAGTGCCCTTGGTGGCCTGGGTTAGTTAGGAAACTAGGTGCTGTAGTATGGTGAACAGAGCCACTTACTTCGAACCCTCCTGCAGCCGGTGGTTTGTAAACGGGGATCGTGTCTTGGGCAGCAGTTACTGTGTGGGATGTTCCGGAGGTCCCAGCTAGCAGGGAACTCCAGGTGAGTCCCGTGGTTAATAAACCTGAGTGAGGCCCTTGGCTGTGTCAGCAAGGGAGCAGCAAGCACGAGAGATTTGCGCTGAGAACAACACAAGTATACCGTGTTCCGCCCCGTGTTTTAAAAGCAAATCCAACAACAAACACTTGTGGAAAGTTGGGACAAAGGAGCAAGAAAGCTGAATAAATGACTAAGAGGCCAAAGAAAATACCTGCCCCGGAGGACAGAAGGAACAGAACCCGATTCACTTACCAGGAGGAAGGTAGGTGACGTGATCAGCGTGGGAGAGTGTCACCAGCAGGCTCAGGGTCCTTAATCTCCAACATCTGCCAGGCAAGGGCAAAGCAGGGCCTCGCCGAAGCTGAATTGCGATGAGCAGTACCACACGTGCTTCTGAGGCGCTGCTGGGGAGCCCCAGGAAGGAGCTGCAGGGAGATGGATGCTCTGTCCCGTGGGGCTGGGTGCTCTCTTGCCACCTGTAGGGTTGCCTGCCTGTCCAGCACCTCAGCTCAGCACAAGCTTTGGGGTTCAGGGTGTAGCTAGCAAAGCAGAAGATGTGGTATTTGGTTGTTACGTGTGGACTGGACGAGTGAGTGATTTTTTTAGTATTGTAAAGCCTCTGGCAGTGGCTAAATCAGATAAAAGTGCATGAAAATCTCCAGGAGAGAGAAGGATGGGCTTGTGTCCCCCGAAGGAAAGCCTGCTCCTTCACTGCATAGCAGGTGCTGGAGTTGCGCTCTGCAGGGCGAGTTGCTTACATACCTCCCTGCTTTAAATATTTGCTGTGAGAACCCTGGATATTCCTGCGATTAGTTGTGGTGCTTTTCCATCTTCCTCTCCCCCTCCCAGTGCCTTAGGTGCACATGGGTGCAGTATTTACCCTTCTGGCAGCTGGTTGTAATGAAAATGAACTCTAATAGGTTATTACTTGACACTTCTTGGGGCCATTCTCCAGCCCTGTTGACTTGCTAAACCTTTATTAGCAGCAGATATTAGATCCAGGGTGATTGCAGAGTGGCACAGCAGCCAAACCAAACTGCCTGAACTCTTCTGCTGGAAAGCTTTGAGCTTCCCCACCGGCATCTCGAGATGGGCAGATGTCACTGACGCTCGCTACACGGGATCAATCAAGCAATATATATATTTTTTTCTAGTGATTTACTTCTTATTGCCTCCAGTGGACCTCAGAAACAGTCCCCATCACCGTGCCACACAGTTCCCCATGGGATGTGGAGCAGAGGGTGCCATCAAGCTCCAAGCAGCAGGCCTGTGCTGAATCTTCTGAGGGTTATGGGGGGGGGGAGACTCTGAACGTTAAAAAGTGTGCTCAGTCCTTCCTAACATTAGCCCTATCGTATTTTTTTTTCTTTTTTACAGTATTGTTTTTGAGTTTGTCTTGATTAGTTCATTTTTTCCTTTTAAATTCATTCTGGAGCCTTGTGATGAGGGTGCAGCAGGATCTGATGATCCTCACCAGCCTTGACAACAGCCCAATGTCGGTAACAGCTCCGGCAAGGGAGTCGTCGACAGTTCCTAACAAAGCAGCTTTTACTCCTCTGGTAGCTCAGGCTAAATATCGACAGCTATGTTTTACTCGCTTGGAATGGACTGCGGATGTGACCTGCATGCTAGCATTTGGCAAGAGAGAAACAAACCCGCTTTCTTCTGAAAGTCAGTGCCAATGATGCAGGTCAGCCAGCACAGGATCGGGTGTGACGGGGCAATAGCCACTGCTCCTGCGAGCCTGCGAGTTGACGTGAGCATGGCACAGACCTGGGACAGAGAGCTGCAGCCCCCGCTGTGAATCCAGGTTGGTTCTTGGTCTCCTGTAGGAAATCCGGAGCAGGTAGGGCGTCCAGGCAGTGGGACTGTCAGGGAGACTTGCACCGATGTGTTTACGGACAGCATATCACGCGGGGATGTGTTTACGTTTCCGTATTTGCAACTGCACGGAGGTGCAAAGTGTGCTCCTCGCTGCACTGTTGTGGTATGTTGGTTCCTGCCATCACCAAGCATGTAAGAAATGAAAGAGCTGAGCACTTTTCTTTGTGAAAGAAGAAGAAAACCACTGCCTCTGCCTTAGAATACCATACTTCTATTTTAAAGGTGTGTTCTCAAGGCTGGCTGAACAGTTCTCATGTTTTAAAATAATGCCTTTCTGTGTATTAAAACCTCAAGCTATTACCAGTATGTAAAACCTGGCTCAGGAGTGCCTTCTATTCTCCTATTATTATTATTATTATTATTATTATTTTTAACATGGAATTTCTTGAGTCTGGGAAATCGGTGCTGTTGGTTTCATTTTCTGGTTCACATACACTATTGGAGAGTCTGTGGTGTCTGCAGACTTCTTTGGAGGTGGGAGGGCTGTAAAATTAAAAGTATGACACATGTGATGAAGCCTGCACTTTCTGCAGTAATATACAGTAACAGTACCACGGCTTTGCATAGTATTTCTTTATGGTTCACCCCAGGTGGACTAAAATCCAAGCCCATTAATTGTGCTTTTCCTGTTGATGTGTCTGGACGCATTTTCAGGGGTATCATCACTTTTAAAAGATGTTACAAAAGCGTGGGGTGGGGAGGATAAAAAGAGAGGGTCAAGAGGGCAAAATGTGAATCGACGTGGGAGGGGAGAAACATCCGATGACGAGCAGAGGTGCACAAACCCAAAGAGGGCGAGACGTGGCGTGCAGGCTGATGTGCATGGCTCATGTCAGTGCCTGGAACTGAGGTGTGCCTTGCTGCCCCGGGTCAGAGGGAGATGCTTTTGGTGCTGCCGGGCTCGGGTAGGCCCCGCAGCCTCCCCTCTTGTGTTGGTGCTGATTTTCCAGAGCTGCGGATGCGGCTTGGGGTCGGTAGCGCCGGGTGCCTGCTGCTAGTTAGCGCTCTGCTTCGGGTTTGAGAAAGAACAAAGAGGAGGATTGGGAGAGCTGCAGGGGTGGGACTGAGGAGAGCTTAGGGGTGCTTGAGAGCACCCCTGGTGTGCCCCAGCGGCTTGGTGCCATCGCTCTTGTGGGGTGGCCTGGGTGGCTCGGTGAGGGTGCCACCGCCTGTGGCAGCCACTGGGGGCTGGGAGGGACCTCTGGAGGATCCCTGCCTAGGGCCAGAAAAGGGGCAGCCGGAGTCCTGTTTAGGGCCAGTAAAGGGACTGTAGGAGGAGTCCTATTTAGGGCCAGTAAAGGGACCTTGGGAGGAGCCCTGCTGAGGGCCAGCAAAGGGACCTCCAGAGTCCTGCTTAGGGCCAGCAAAGGGACCTCCAGAGTCCTGCTTAGGGCCAGCAAAGGGACCTCTGGAGCCCCGCTCCGGACCACCAAAAGCACCTCCAGCAGCCGAAGCCACCCCCTCACCCCCCCCACCAGCACCCCCCGTGCCCTCCTCCCCACCGGGGCTGTGCGCGTGGGGCAGCCCTGAGACCGTCCCCCATCCCCGCTCCCCCAGCCCCATTCTCCGGGGGACCCCCCCCCGGGGCCCCCTCTGGCCGTGCGGGGCGGGCCGGCCGGGCTGACGGGCGCGGGGAGCAGCCAGTGGGCGGCGCGGGGCGGGCCGGGCCGGGCCGGGCCGGGCCGTGGCAGCGGGCCCGGGGCCGCGGGGAGGCGGCGGCTGCCGCTCGGCCTCCGCCATTCATTCGGCCGCGGGAGGCGGCGGCGGGAGGCAGCGGGGAGGGATGGCCGACCCGGCCGTCAACGCCCAGCTGGAGGGCATCATCTCCGACTTCGAAGGTGGGGGGCCCCGAGGGGAAGCGGGGGGGGGGGGGGGGGGGAAGGGAGGAACGGGTAAAAGTTGGTGGGGGGCGGTGGGTCAGCGGCGTTTTGTAGGGTTTTGAAAAGGTGAGGGTCGGGTGGGGGGACCTGGAGACCTGCCCGGGGTCCCACAGCCCTACAGGGACACCTTAGCTTTCCCCCGGACCCCCCAGCCCTCCCGGGGTCCCACAGCCCTACTAGGACCCCACAGCTCTGTTGGGGTCCCACAGCCCTACCAGGATCCCACAGCCCTCCCCAAGATCCTACAGCCCTATTGGGGTCCCACAGCCCTATTGGGGTCCCACAGCCCTGCCCGTCCCCATCCCATCCCCTTCGACCCCCCGGAGCCGCAGCAGCTGCCTGGAGCTGCCAGCTGTGCGGGTCCAGCTGTGCGGGTCCAGCTGTGCGATTCCAGCTGTGCGGGTCCAGCCGTGGGGCTCGGGAGGGCTGCGAAGGGGGAACCGGGACGAGCTCGTGCTCGGCTCTGCCTCGGCTCCGCGGCTTTGTCTGGAGGAGCAGCGCTGCGCCCCGCTGCTGGCTGCTAACGCAGGGTCCTGCGGGACGCTTCGCTTTCCTGCCTTTCCCCGGTTGCTTTCGGTGGGTTTTCAGCCGAGGACACGCGTGTGACGCAGTGAAAAGTTTGTGGATCCCCAGGCGTTGGCCCTGCAGTTGATTCCCAGATTTTGGATGCAAACGCAGCTATAAAGTAGCTGTGCTGTGGGTACTGAATCTGAGTTTCAAAAACGTCCGTAGCAGGAGCTGCCTGCGGCAGAAAGCTTTGGGTTTGTCCTGTGGCACGGCTCCAGCTGCCTGATAGCGTTGCACCGCTCCCCGCTGGGGTATCTCCTTGCAGTCCCCAGCGAGCTGGAGGGGATGATGCCGGCGCCCCGGGCGGCTGCGGCTCTTGCCCAGCGCCTTGGGTTTTCGGGGAAGGGACAAGAAAACAGGCTCGTGAAGGGGGTGCTGCTGCCAGCTGTGTGGGTTAAAGGCAGGCGAGAGGAGAGGGGGGGATTTGTCTGGAGCAGGCATCGAGAGGGCGGTTCGGGGGAGCTCATCTTCCGGAGCGGAGTTGTGGAAAAGCAGCAGCAGCGTCCCTGCACGCATGCACTCCCGCGTCCTGGCAGCGACCCAAGGCGAGCTTCGTGCAGCGGTTTTTAGAAAAAAAGAAAAAAAAAAAAGAGAAGTCGTAGGGATCTGGGGGCCGCGGTGAAAGCTTGTCCAGGGGCCGCGTGCGTTGCGATAGGCTGAGACAACTTCACCGCCTCCTGGCTAACTCCTTCTTGCCTTCCGTGAAGGAGCAAAGTATTGTTTTTCCTGCTGGGTAGATGAGGAAGCCGAAAGCCCTGCGGTTCCTCTTCCAGGTTGGGCAGGAAACGAGTGGCAGGGCTGGGGTGTCAGCAGGCTGCTCCTGGGCTCTCGGGTGCCCTCGTTCTAAGATGCGGCCGCGTCTGCCTCCTCTTTGTGCGGCCCTGGGCTCTGCCGCAGCGCCGGGGTGGGGGCGGAGGGTTAGCGAGAGGCCGAGGGAAGCCACATCCTGTAGGAAGGCCGGGGCCAACGGGATCTGGGACAGGGAGCAGCCCAAATGTCCGCGGGGTTGTTGCCCCAGGGCTCACGGGGATGTTTGTGACCCTTCTTTGGGGACTGGGGAGCGTCCCCTTGCAGGGCTCCGTACTGCTGATGTGGTTACATCCGTGGTTATACCAGGTCTCCTGCCTGCCCCTGTTGTGTTTAAATCCCCGAGGAAGGAGTAATTCCCAGCTTGGATACGGTAAAGGCTCAGCTGGGAGCCCTGGGGCTGCTTACTCCGGGCCATGCGCGTTCCTTGGCGAGGCTGAGCCGTGTGTGGTGCCACTCTACGGTGTGCGGTGCCTTGCGGCCCCTGCCCATGCCCAGGGAGAGGCTGAGGAAACAGCAGCTCTGTGCAGCTGCAGCTAAAAAAAGGTCTGCCCTTGCCCTTGAGCAGGGATCCGGGGACTGTTTCGCAGTTCGGTTAGTTCTCTGGGCTGCACAGCAGCATCCCTACAACAGGGCAATTAATGACTGCCGGGGGGGTGTCTCAGCCTGTGGCTGAGCAGCCAAAAACGCCACGAAACACCAGGTCAGCCGGCAGCCAGAGCCCCCTTGGCTCTTGCCAGTCACACACCGCTGCCTCCCGACCCACCGGGGTTGCTCCTGCCGCCCTTCCTCCTCGCGGCTCTGCGCGGTGTAGGACCGCTGGGCTCCAGCGGGTTTGGGGCTTGGCTGCCGTCGCCCCCAGCTCTGTGGGGGATGCAGGGGCCTTTTCGGAGAAGGGAAGGGTACCAAATACTCATAGTTTAGCAGGCTGTGTGCTGCGTGCCCGGCGCTGCGGTGGGGACAGCCACATCCAGGCAGCAGCGTGCCCACCTCGTGCTGAGCCTGCAGGCACCGCAGGGGAGCCCTAACCCCGCTCGTTTCGCTGGCAAGGGCTTCCCCGCCTTCAGCTGGGGGAGAGCAGCGTTAGGTCTGCGGTTTGCCAAGCTTTGCAGGACGTAAGTTACGGGTTTATAGATTTTGGCAGGTCTTCGGCAGCGCCGCTGGTTCAGCCGCGGTTGTGCCAGGACTTCCCAAGCTCGCCTCTGCTGGGGCTGCAGGAACCTGCCGCAGCGGGTCAAGGTGGGTGGTGGGACGTGGGTGGTGGGACGTGGGCAGTGTGAGCATCGTGTGAAGCCCAAATCATCCTGATCCTGCTCAGGGTGAGCAATTCTGCAGCGTCGGTGTCCTCCGTGTTCAGCTGCGGGCCCTCGTTGTGGGACTGGAGAGGGGAGGATGCTCCCCTCGCTGCTGTTGGTTGCTTGTGGTGATGCAGGGAGATAACTCCACGGTGCGGGCCTCCTGCTTCCTGCTACGAAGTTAAAAGCAGCGTGTGCGTGTGGCCTGCTGCAAGGGGGAGAAGAGATGAGCTGCTCTCTCGGGAGCGAGGCTGCGGCCGAGGCTCCAGCGTGCTGGAAAGTGCTGATGGCGCTGGCAGCGGCGACGCTGAGCGCTCTTTGCCAGTGCGGTGGGTTAGCACCAGGCTCCTTGCTGTGTGACGAGGTTGAAGCACAAAGTTTCCCAGGAGATGCAAGCTGCGAGTGGCGGTCGGTGCCGAGCGGGGCTGTCGGTGCAGAAATCGCCGGGTAGCGTGGCGGGGTCAGACGCGACTTCCAGGGCTAGAGCCTGGGCTCGCAGCTCCGCTCCAGCAGAAACCGCCAGACAGCCTTCATCCACAGCGGTTAAGCCCCTGGGGAGCTTTCCCTGACTTTCTCGTTCCCCTTGGCCCAACTCCGTGGATCTTGTGAAATCTGGGATAACGTTAGGAAGCCGAACCCCAAGCAGCCGGTGAGTGACGGGCTCGCTGGTGCCCAAACCTTGGCGTTGCGGGACTGAGGGCACGGGGCTCCCAGCCCGCCAGCACGCCTCATTGCTGCTGGAAGGCTTCTCCCATCATCGCTTTTGTTTTTCCTTCTCCGCTGTTGGCACCTTCCCCTCGGGTACACGCTTCTCGTGCTGCCCGGCGAGCGCTGTTTCTAGTATTTCAGCCACAGGCTTTGTCTCAATGAGGTCTTGAGTTGGGCTAAGTTACGTTGTGGTTTTTGGGGTCATTAAAGACTAAAAGAGGCGGCCAGGTTGCTTGCAGAAATTGCCTTTTCTATGCCCGTGAATCTCACGGGCTCGTCCTTAGGGCTCTCCCGAGCAGAGATGCGGGTGGCTCGGGGGGCTGGCTCGGGGCTGGCGTCCCTGCTGCTCCCGGCGGCAGCTGCTGCCCGTGGAGGGCTCAGCCCCGCTGCTAATCTTAGCAGCAGCCCGCCGGAGGGATGGTCACGGTGTTATGTGGGTGAAGCGCCTCAAATTCAATACGGAGAAAGGCCCCGGAGCGGGGCTGTCTCGTGTTTCCCTCAGCGCCTCCCTGGATCCAGGCTCCTCCGTCCCTCCCGCGGGGGTTTTGTAGGCTCGGCTCTCGCCGGGGCTCGCAGGCGAGGGGCTGGGCTGGGGGCCGGGCTGCGTGACTCACGGCCCTGGGTGTGCGGAGGCTCAATGCCTGGAAAAGGAAATGCGAAAAGATCTTCGAGATTACATCGCGGATCATCGCAACCCGGGGAGCGAAGCGAAGCTCCTGGACTCCAGTTGTTGCGTTTCCTGGGCCATCCCAAAAAAAGCTCATCCTGCAGCCGGTGCATCCGATGCTTCTTACCACCAGAGTGGTGCAGTTAGGGCTGGCAGCGCTCTCCCAGCTGGTTGATCAGTTGTGTCCTGCTCCGAGACAGCCACCGGCTCCGACAGCCCCGAAGATGAGCTTCACAGACACTTCCGAGCCCGAGACAAAAGGACGGGCTGGCCGGGAGCTTTCTGCCAAATCAGCCCGTGGGGGAGAGGCAGGAGCTGGGGAAGGTGCCGGTGGGAAGGCAGGAGCTGTGTCTCCTCCAGAGGAACTGGCCTTTCACGTGCCAAGTGGAAAGACTGCGTCTGCCTGGATACAGCAGCGGAGACCTGCAGTTGTGGCTTGTTTTCTTTTTTCCCCGTGTATATTTAGTTTCTTGGGAATACAGAGGCTGTGAGGGAGTGGGAACGGGAAGAACAGGACGTGGATCTCTCCATCCACGTGAGCGGGGCTCTGGGGATAGCCTCTGGCCCCGGTTAGGATGTAGGATTGTCCAGAGGTCGTTGTTTATAGCCATCTTATGCAACGAGGGCTGGGCTGCGTGTCCTCGGGGACGGGCAACCACCGCAGCGTGGAGCAGAGCGTCCTTGGCGCCGTGTCAGCGGGGAGCGTTTCCAGCGTTGGCTGGTAGGGGCGAGCTCCTGCCGCCCGTCAGAGATGTGTCTTGGGCAAAGCGAGCACGGTGTTGCAGTAATGAGAAAGGAACCTTTCAAAGTGGCTGGAGGGAAGGGACAGAGGGTGGACGGGTCTTTGTGCCAGGGCCAGGATAAGTGCTTTGGCTGCACAGCACTGCTGGTGCCTGGAGGGAAGTCAAGGTTTGGAGCACGTCTACCGAGTGCTCGCTAGTCTCTGGGATCTTGGTAGCATCTTTCCCTGAGCTAAAGGCTCACCTAAAACGTAGTCGTTCTGCTCTGCTCCTTGGTACCTCCCGTTGGTGGTTTATGGCAGCAGTGAGGGGGGAGCGCTCCTGGAGTGCTCTGGGTCACGCTGTTGTGTCCAAGGGACCACGTCCACATCTCTTGGCTAACAAATGCCAGCAAACCTGCTGCTGAGCGAGCATCCTGACGCCTCCGGGTGCCCTGCGGCCCCGCTGTCTGCTGCTGGTTCCATTTCTGCTTTGCAGCCCTTCCTCGCAGGGAGCCCCTCAACCCTTTTCCCAGGAGCCAGACCCCAGACAGCAGCCATGAGAGCCTGCACTGGGACTTGTCATAAATCCAAAGGCAATAATGGAGGCTTCAGAGCCCATAATCACCCCAGATATTCACGTTTCTAGCTCTGATATTTGATATTTAAGGCGCTGTCTTTCTGCAGTGCCATTACATAGGCTCTTCCCCTTCCCCTCCCTCCCTCCTCGTGCTGCACTGAGCCCTGCAGGGCACCTCCTGGCCGTCAGGGCTGGGCCGGGGAGGCAGCAGTGATGCTGAGTCCTGGTTAAGCTCGTTTGGAGCCCACAAAGCGAGCCCATGGGTCTGAGGCTGCTTGCTGATGGGGACGTGTCTTTTTGGTGGGTGCAGTGTCCATCGGGGCCTCTTTATGGGGCAGGGCTGTGTTGCACCGCCGTGCCCTTTGGCACAGGGCTGGGGTTGTGTCCTGGCCACCTCTTGTTCCACACTTACAGGGTGCCCTTTGGTGCTGGCACCCCTCTGCTTTGTTTGTGGGGGCACGGCACCCACCCGCTGTGCCGCTGAGCCCTCCCTGCCCCAAAGGGCAGCGGTGAGGAGCAGCCCTCGGGCGGTGACCATGTGCCTCGTTGTCCTCGGCTCGTTCCAAAAAGCTTCATCCCCCCGATGAAGGAGAGCTCTCAGCTCCCGACGCCGTGACTCAGGCTTTTACTGTGATCGCTTCTGCGAGGCTGTTGGAGGGCGCTCAGCCCTCGGGGCTCCTGGGGACACCTCGGAGCGGGGACCACGGGCCCCTCCGGGCCGGCTCGTGGCTGGTCTGGTGGCAGTGCCGCCTGTCCCCTGCGTCCCCCAGCGCTGCGACAGAGGCCCTGGCGGTGGCACCCGAGTTAAGTTGTGTTGGCCTGGGGACATCTCCACGAGGTGCTGCTGCTCCTCGGGTGGCCCTGCAGCCAACGGCCGGCACCCAGGGGTGGTCTTGGTGTCGGCAGCACCAACACCGGGGAGTTCTTTGTTGTTATTTGGGCGAAGCTGCCGTGGGTCGGTAGTTCGGGGGTACCTGCGCTCGCAGGTTGGTTCCTTGGGGTCAGCAGGGAGGGAGCTGTGTCTGCAGTTACCTCTGGTGGAGGTGCCCCCTCCTCTAACCATTTTTGCTGATTTATCCTTTTCTGTCGCATTTTAACCAGCGTGTTGCAACTCCGCCCGCCGGAGCACATTATCAAGCTGAGATTTAATCACCTAATGATTTAATCAGTTTAATCACCCAGCGCCCTGTCCCCGAGGCTCGTTGCCCACCTGAGTCACTCCTGATGTCCCCTCTGTGTGCCTGGCCGGGACCGTGACTCATCCCCAGCCGTGTCTGGCAGAGCCTCTGACGCCACTCAGTGCTTTTGGCTTCCTCAAGGCAGCTGTGCAGGGCCCTGCTTGCTCTTAACCCTTTGCAGCGTTGGTGCCCTGCACGCCAGCGCCGAAGCTGGCGGTGGTCTGGGGGCTGCAGGACCATCTGCATCACGATTTGGCCCTCTGGGCAATAATTGCAAAGCATTTTAGAAATCCCGGCGGATCAAACCAAAGCCGCAGTCCCCTGGGAGGCAGGGAGGATTTATTTCCCTCTTCCCTCTCCCCTCCTGAAAGGAAACTGGAGCACGGACCGGAGGCAAAAGCTGTGCGGAGAGCCAGTAATGCGATCTGTGGGGCTGGATGCCCTGTTCTGCGCGGGGTTGTCTGTGCGAAGCCGAAATATTCGTTTCATAAGGGAAGTCAAATAGCTGGTCAGATCTGGAAGCATTTTGCTGAGGGTTAGTGGTTACATAAAACAGAGTGCAACGGAGAATCAAAGCTAAAAACCTTTCTAGAGCTCCCTTATAGGGACTGGAAATCTGGGATTTTGACTTAATCTGAGTGTGGATTATTTTTTTTTCTATTCTTAGTTCCAACTTTGCTCTTGCGTGCTGATAAATGGCTGGGTCTGCTGCATCGCTCTCTGAGGCTTTGTAATTTGCTGAACAGGAGTGAAATGCTGCTCGAAAGGCTTTGGTTAACGGCAGAGCTCTGAACTTGCGTTTATCCCCAAATTTCCTCCGTAATTCAGTTCTTGTTACGGTTTGCACGGTTTACAAAGCACTGCGTGGTGACAGCGCGTCGCCACTGATGTCTTCCTGTGTCAGGCCATGAAATCTGTGGAAACTTCTCATTAACGCTGGTTTTTGAAGTCAAAGGAACGGTTTGTGTTTGCATAAACCATTCACGGCAGCAGATCATGATTATATAGGTGTGTTTGTGGCAGCAAACCTATTTTTATGGCAAAAAAGGGCACAAAACCTCCTGGTGCAAGCCCAGGGCAGGACCCAGCAGTCCTGACCTCTCCTCCTGCCTTACCCCAAATGACCGGCAGCTTTGGGAAAGTTGCTGAAGCTTCTCGCCTTCGTTTCCCCAGAGGTAAGAGGGGCACCCGAAGCTCTTGTGCTGCTTCGAAGCTGCGAGTCTTGAAGCTCGTGAAGCCCTTGGGAGGGGAGTGCTGGCACGGGGGCTCCGCAGGCTGCCAGCTCTCGGGACTTGCCCGTCCCAGCTGGGTCCTGGCACCGCCGGGAGCCCCCTGCTGCGAGGAGGGGTGGAAGCGTGCCCTGCTGCAGGAGCTTTAGGGCTCGTACACGCCGTACACGTGGCCTGTGGGTGCATGAAGAGCATCGTGCTTGTTCCCGTAGCCGAGGCGTCTCGCTCCTAAAGGCGTCCTGGATGCTGTGGGTGCTGGTAGCTCCCTGTCGGCATCCCGAGCTGTGGTTTTGGGTAAGCAGCACTAAAAACCAAACCCGGGTGTCCCCACGGTGCCACGGGGAGGATGCCAGCGGGGCCAGTCGAGGCAGGGAGCTTCCTGCTGCCGGGGGACAGGGCTCCCGGCAGCTCGGATGGCCACGAACAGTTACTGGCATGGGGTCTGGGGGGGCCCGCTGAAAGAGGACACCTGCGGCCGCTGCCTCCCCCTTTTTCCTCCCCGGGAACAGGAGGTCGCCATCTGGTAGCAGTTTAGAGAAAGTCAGTGCTCTGAAACGAGCCCATTGTATCGTGTGAAACACCGGGGCGACTGGCTGGCCTATTCCCATAAGGCTCTTATGTGTCTGAAAGCGCAAGGAAAGCTTTCAGTGCTTAAGCAAGCAAGCAAATGTAACCCCTGGGTTACAGAAACCATGTGAGGGGCAGAGGATGTTTAATGGGAAGCAGCTCAGCACCGCGGCAGAGCCCGGGGCTCAAGTTGCAAAGCAGCTAGCGCAGGTCCGGGAGGAGCCAGCATCCCTCTCTGTTTATTTTGGTCTCCTCCAGAGCTCTGTGCATAGAGGTTTCCTTGTGTAGAGCATCCCCTCGACTGTTACTTGGGGTATTCTGTTTAAAAGGAAAAGGAAAGAAAGAAGGAGCAGATGTTCCTCCGCTGACGGCCCCTTCCCACGTGCTGCCCGGGGCAGGACGAGCCGCATCGCCCCCGGTTCCCAGCACCCGCGGGGATGCTCGGAGCCTTGGGGCAGGAGCCACCGAGCCCTTCACGTCCCCTGGGCGCCTTTGCCTCGATCCCAGGGCTTGGGACGTGGTGGGGGACCCTCCTGCAGGGAGGGGAGCGATGAGATGTGACCCCCAACCTGGAGGGGAGCAATGAGACGCGACCCCCAGCCCTGCCACTTGCCTGTGGCTTCTCTGGAAACTCTTGGCTGTTGTCGTACGTGCTTCTGGGATCTGAACCAGACCTCCGCCCCCTCTCGCCAGTTTGCAGGATCCCCCAAGGAGCAGCTTTAACAGCCGCCGGGACCTGACCGTGGTGCAACCGGGAGGGCGCAGCAGCCACGCTGTGCGAGCATCCCCAGCACGCAGCGGACGGGGACACGAGCGCTTCACTGCTTCTCTGGCAGTGCTCGAGCCCGGGATGAAGGCGTGTGTGTCTTGTCCCCAGCGCCAGGCTGCCAGGGAGCAGCCCATGGGCATTGCAGCCACTTGGCTCGAGCCCCCTGGGTGGCAGAGGCAGGGCAGGGGGGATGGAGGCACCGGGACGGGACGCGGCCGTGCCAGGAGGGGCGCAGGAGGGAAGCGGTGATTCCAGAACGGGGCTTTAAGCAGGGGGAAAACATCGGCAGCAAGAGGAAATCGTGAAACTTGAAGTACAGATTTGCTTTCTTCCACGTGTCAAAACATTTTCGGAGGATAAAATTACTTCGCAGAGCGGCGACGGCCCCCGCGCGCGCTGGCATTTAGTCCAGCCGGGCTGCCAAGCTGGGGGGTCAAGGCCGGGGGCTCGCAGGACCTGCAGTTGTGTGCAGGCAGCAGGTGCTGCCACGCCGAGCCCCACGTGCCAGGATTAGTGCGGGGGCTGCCCGGCTGTCCCTGCCTCCAGAGGTTTGGGAAGGGGCCGAGCGAGCGATCCACAGCCCAGGCACGAGGGTCGTGCTGCCCGGGTTGGGTTGGCACCGAAAGGGAGCACTTGGGAACCTCGCTTTAGGGGATTTCCAGCTTGTTTGCAGTGGGACGGGAGCCACTGCCTTCCCGCGGCACGGATTGAGGCAGTGGCTGCCCGAATTGGGTTGGAATCGGTTAAAAGGAAACGCGTGTAAATGACAACCCCGCTTGGCGCTCACGCCCCGCGGCGCAGGCACCTCGAGAGGAAGAGGAGGAAGGGCGATGCTCCGCGCCTCCACCACCAGCCAGCGGGAGGGATGCTGCTGGTGGGGCAGGGAAAGCCCTGCTAACACCAAACAGCCCCAGGGAAACGTCACAGTGGGGATATAACCCCGCAGCAGGGCCGTCCCGCTCCCTGGAGTCCTCCATCAGGGACGTGGCCCTGGAGCCTGCGGGGACCCCGGGCACTGCCCACGGCTGCCAGCGGGGCCCCAGCACCATGCGGAGCCGGCCTCGGGCTCCTGTTGTTTTAATTAATACGCCAGCTTCCCCGCAGGAAGCCAGGGGAGGGTCCTGCGGAGCAGAGGCTGTTTGCTTTCCTTTCTTGGCTCTGGACAGGACAGGCTATTTTTAAGCTTTTCTCCCTTTTTTTTTTTATTTTTATTTTTTATTTTTTTGGCCGTTGTTTCGCTTCCCAAGCTCTTTCTCTTTTCTGCGCGAGGAGCAGGAGCGAGGCGATGCTGCGCAGGGGAGCTCCGGCCGGGCTGGGGACCGGTGTCACCGGCGGTGGCATCCCTGAGGACCCCCCTCGGGACCCCCTCGCTGCTGCTCCGGGGCGCAGCGTGGGCATGGGAAGCGGTATTTGGATGGTTCCAGTCCTCTGTGCCCCTAATCACGGCTTTGCAGCTCTTCCTTAGACTTCGGGAACCCCCTTTGTGTCTGGGCTTTGACCTTTTCCTCATTTTTTTTTGCAGCGGGCCCAGAAAGACCTGGAGAAAAGCCGTTTCTGGGTGTTGTACCCAGGCCAGCCCTGAGATAAGGGCAGGGGATGGCTGCGCTCCAGGGGCCGTGCTGCGGGTGAGCGTTTGCCCCGGCCTTAGGGCGCTTGGAGAGGTTTGAGGTCAGCAGAAAGGGCTGCAGGCAGCCGCTCCTGCACTGCCACCGCGTTCCTCACCACCAGGTCACTGCTGCCCTCGTTTCTTTCCACGCTGGCAAATCCCACGGGGGCTGAAGGGAGCTGGGATGATGGGTGGCTCACACCACAAACCCCGGAGGTCAGCGGGGCTCTTCGTATCCAAAACTCGCCGCCAGCTCAGGAAGAAATCCCCGAGCCGCTTGGTGCAGAGAAATTTCCAGAGGGACGTTCACAAAGGGGAGAGACTCGCCAGCATTTCCTTCGCTATCGGGTTCCTTGAGAGCATTTGCTTCAGACGTCTGCTGCTCCAGACACGTCTGTCACTAGGCTGTTAGGCTGCTTTGTTGAGAGGAATAAAACGCGACTGAGTCAGCTGGCAGGGGGAGTGACGAGCAGGTTTTAAAAGCCTGAAGTGGACGAAACCGTGATGCGAAACCTCAGGGAACCGGTGCCACGTGGCCATGTCCTCTGCCGATGTCCCCTTCCCCGTGTGGCTCTGCCTGGGGACAGGAGGGGCTGCTCTCAGGACGTCCCTGCTGCTCCCCTTGCTTCCTGCAAAGTGCAGCCGGGGCTCGATCTGCGGTGTTTGAAACTTGGGGTTCGGGGCAGGTGGCTAAAATGTGATTAGGGGCATGGTGGGGAGTGGGAGTGGTGAAGTCTGCGCTCCCGCTCGGTTTTGGAGAGCTTCGGACCTGTCAGAGCAGCTCTCAGGCTGGGGCTGCTTTAAATCGGTCGCTTGTTCTTGGGTGCTGATAACTGGGGGTTGGATGCAGCTCTGCAGTGCCTGACGTGTGCAGCCTTTTAGGGGACTCAGAAAACGGAGCAGATAAAACGGAGGAAAACGGTTTCCTCGGCAGCTCCTCGATTTCCTCCCCGCAGGTGCGGTGGCCCCGCAGGTGGCAGCCCCCGCGTGGCTCTGGCTGTGCCGCGGGTAACATCCCCTCTCCGTGGGGCAGGACGATTCCCCGTCCTCCGGTTTGTTTCCTGCCCCCTGCCCCTCCTTCCCCTGGGTGTTTTGAGGTGCAGGGTTTGTCACTGCTAGTTGCCCCCCCGGGGCCCCTCCTGTCATTACTGTGTTACCGGGGGGGGCACAAACGAGCAGCTCGGATGCCGTGCCCGAACGGCTCCGCAGGGTTTCCAGGCTCGGGCGGCCTCTCTGCATGTCCTGCCCCTGGCAGGAGCCCGTCCCATGCACGCTGTTGCTTCTCAGCATTTCCCATGTGGGATTTTAGGCTGCAGTGGGGAGACAGAGGTGTGTGTCCATGCCCACGTCCGTATGTCCCTTTGTGCTGGTTCCTGGGCATGGAGGGCTCCCAGCAGCCGCTTTTGCGGGGTCACTCACACAGAGCATCCTGGGGAGGCTCCTGCTCCCAGCCAGCATTCGTATTTAATAGTTCTTTGGGTATTCCCCCTAAAAAGGGAAGACAGCCCAAAGCCGTGCGTGTCAGCAGCTGCGATTGCGATCTGCTGGCGGAGCGGAGCCGAGCGGCTGCCACGTGGACGCTTCCCTGCCCCGCTCGCAGCCGGCAGCCGCGGCAGCCGCCTCCTATGGCCGAGCCCGGGGCTGCTCTCCGGCGTGCGACATGTCTGGGGCGCTGCAGCTCCTCCTGAGCTGCAGGAGAAGGGGGGACCGGGGGTGGCTGGATGCCAAGGGGTGAGGGAAAGCCGTGCACGAGGCTCTCCCCCATTCCTGGCATCCCGTGGGATCTCAGGGCGGATTTTAAAGGCGATTTCTTGCTGGTGTTGCTCTGTTGGTTTAAAGGATGCAGGGAATCGTCACTGAGGTGTGCGTCGGGCTGCCCGGGCTGCTCAGCCTTGCACAGCCCAGCCCGACCTTGCCTCGCATCGAGGAGGGGAGCATCAGCCAGCAGGTGGGGGCTTCCTTTGGTGGTGCTCTCTGTCCCCTCTGCAGCTCAGAGCCAGCGAGCCGAAGGTCCGGCACCGTCAGGTTTCCTTAGAAAGGTTCCCGGCTTTGGGGGTTTTGAGGTTTTCAGTCTTTGGCAGCCTGTGGGGACCCATGCGCCAGGTGGAGCCGGACGGCAGGGATGTGTGCGGGTGTCTGTGCCACCTGCTGGCAACCCAGGCGTCCACGTTAGGGCAGCACGTGGCTCGGGTGGTGGTGGGAGCGGTGTCAGACCCTGCCTGGTGCTGAAAGTGGGGCTCTGCTGCCTCTGGAAGTGTTAAGTGGGAAATCCTCTCTTGAATCTCACTGCTAACTGGTGTTGCATCTCTCTCTCTCTCTCTCTCTCTCTCTCTCTCTCTCTGCCTCTTAATTTCCCTGTTGGTAAAATGGGGGTGATGCTGTTTAGATTTTAGGATGTCCCCAGCACCTCCTGGTTTGCCCCTTCCTTGCACTGGGGGTCTCCTGCTGTTGTTTTTAAAGCACTGCAGCCTTTGGCTGAGATGGACTCTGGGGCTGTTTTTAAGGATATGCACTCCTGTGACTGCCACCTTTGTTTTTGTTGCCGCGTTATTTGGGTTCGGGGCTCTTCGGAGATTGTTTTCACGTTCCGGATGAGGATTTTGCTGGCAGCGGTCACCGGGAAGCCGGTGTTTATCTGCGCATCCTCTGGACACGAGAGGCAAAGGAAAGAGCTCGGAGCGGGGCTGCTGAGCCCTGGGCTGTGCCGTGATGGGGAACGGGGTCGGGTGGGCTGGGGGGCGGTGTAGGGGAGGCTGGCACTCCGGGTTACGCTTCTGGGGTTGAATTTCCTGGTCCAAGTTCCAGCTTTGCCTCTGGGATTTGTAGCTTCTCTGAAGAGGCAGAGCCTGGCCCTCAGTCCCCAGAGGCAGTCAATGGGGCTGTGAATCCTCGCGTGGCAGCAACAGGGCCACGAGTCTCAGACGGTTCCTGTAAGTGTCCCTTGAGATGCACAGATGGCCGGTAACTAAATTTTGCATTCCTGTTAATGTCTTTCAGCTCTGAAAAGATCTTTTGAGGTCGAGGAGGTAGATCAGTCTTCAAATTCCTCCACCCCACAAAGACGGACCCCGAACCCCCTCCTCAGGTCCACGGTGTCCAGCTCCACGCAGAAGTTTCAGGAACTCGGTGCGAGGAATTCGGAGCCGCCTGCCAGGCATGCAGACCCCACGGGCCAGCGATCCCCCAAGCCCTCTCTGAGGAGAGTGGAGCTCTCTGGACCCAAACTGCCTGAGCCGGTGTCCAGAAGAACAGAAATCTCCATTGACATCTCATCCAAGCAGGTGGAGAACTCCACCTCGGGCTTGTCGAGGTTTGGCCTCAAACGAGCAGATGTGCTGGGGCACAAACCCCCGGAGCCCACCCCGCGGAGGACTGAGATCACGCTCGGCAAGCCCCAGGAGCCAGGGCTCCGCAGGGCGGAGGCGCCGGCCTCAAAGATCCCCGAGATGCCCCAGCGCCGAGCCGAGATGGCCAACGCTGCCCTGCCCGACGTGGCCACCAAGCGAGTGGAAATTCAGGTAGCCAAGGCTGCCGAGCTGCCAGCCCCGCCGGCGCGGCAGGCCGAGGGGTTGGAGCCTGCCCCGGCCCCGCAGCCGCCCCAGGCAGAGCCAAAACCGCAGCCAGCGCTGGTCGAGAGCCCACCAAAGAGAGAAGAGGGTGAGTACAGCTGCGGACGGGGGTGGGAGGCTGGCTCACGGCTGCCTTCGCTCCTCGCTGCGGGTTAAATGTCTGTGCAGGGTGCTGAGCCCGGAGTGCTGCTGACGGCTGCTCCTCCAGCCCCAGCAGCGATGGCTTTCGGGGCCGGGCTCGGCTCTGGGCTCACACGTGTCTGAAGACATGGCTGTTACGCTTGGTTTTATTCGGGCTGAAAGAGCTGTCAGTTGGAATAAGAGATGCTATCGAGCCCCGAAGAAATAAAATGGGAGAGTGCCAAAAGCGCGCTGCTTGCAGAAAAGGGCGCTCGGGCCAGCTCGGGCTCTGCCTGCAGACCCAGCGCCTGCGCAGCGCCCAGAGCAGCCTCTGGTGGGCTGGGGAACGAGGTGGTTGTGGAGCTGTCGCTGGGGTGGTTTTTGTTCATCTTGTTGCTCGGGGTTGTGGGGCAGAAACAGCCTCCTGGTTAGCAGGGGGCAGGGTGTTTTGTTCTCCTGGCCGCTGCAGCCAAAGCCTGATAACACCACGGACCAGAGCCACTGTGACCCGCGAGCCCTGCCTCACGTTGGCTGCGTCTTGTTTTCCATTCAGCCTCTGCTGGGCACTGAAGCCAGCGCCCCTCGGGCTCCAGCTGAGGTCTGAGCGCGACTTCAGTGGTGGCTCAGCCTGGGCCGCCCTGCCAGGCGCTCTGTCCCCAGCACCGGTGTGGATGATGCCCAGGACCCGTTTTTTTCCCTGCGCTTGGCCTCATCCTGCTGGGTTTGGGCTGCGGGGAGCTCCCCGGGCTCTGGACTGCAGACAGTTGGGCGCTTTAAGAGCAGGAGACCTTCTCAGCTGCTGAATCCCCCAGCTGCCCAGGGGGGAAAGGGAGGGCTCTTTGCATCAAAAAGGACTCCAGAAACCCAGGGCAGCTGCTGGGGATGAGTTTTACCAAAGAGCCCAGCTGTCTGGGGTCTGCCTGACAGGGCAGGACAGCCTGGCACTGCCACAAAAGGGGCTTTCAGTCTAAATACGGCCGAGAAGAGCCAGAAGCAAAGCTGCAGGAGCGGGAAGGGCTCTGGCTGCTTCTCCCCCCGGTCAGCACGGGCATGCAGCCCGGAGCCCCTGCCCCTCGCCCACCCGGGGGTGATGCCGGGCAGGGGGCGGCATCTCTGCCTGCTGCTGACACAGGAATTTGTAGGGGCTGCACCGTGGGGGTGCCCCGCGGGTGGGTGCAGAGGCGTGCAGCCCTGCTCCCTCTCGGTGTGGGGCACCCGAGGGATGCTCGCGTGGTACAGACACCCTGGGACTGCTCGCCTTGCGGCTCCCTCGCGCCGGCAGCTGAGCTGGGGGTGCCGTGAGCAGCCCCCAGCCCCGTGCCGGGACACGCAGCCCCCAGCTGCTGGTGCTCAGCTGTGCTCCCTCGTGCTGAACCCCTTGTCCCAGCCCTGCTGCCTGCGCTGGAGGTATGCGGGAGAGCACGTTGTGCAGGAAGAGGGCAGCTGGAGGAGAAGGGCCATCACCAGAGAGGTTCAGAACAAACCACAGAGGCAAGCAGCAATCAGAGCTGAGCCTCGTTAAGGTGGGGGGCTGAGACCGCTGGGGAGCAGCGGTTCTCAAGGGGGGAGCAGTGCAGGTGGGGCCTCGGTGGGGTGCAGGAACACAAAATATTGCTCCCCACCTCTGCTTGCCCTCCCTGCCTCCTTCTCACGCTCTGCTGCACACCCTGAGGAGCAATGCCTGCTTCCCTGCAGGGCTTAGTGTTGGGTTTGAGCGGTTGGTGACGGGGACACAGGCCACACGAGTGGCTAGGACGCACTGGGCGAGGAGGTGACGGGGATTGCTGTGCTCAGAGAGGGTCAGAGAAGCTGGGGCAAGGTTTTGCACTGGGCAAACGCAAGGGGAGAACATGCCAAGGGGAGAAAGAGGCACGAGCAATTAAAAATGGTGCTGGGAAGTGCTGCTTCCAGAACTGCGGGCTGCGGGGCGGTGCCAGGAGCGGGCATTTCCTTTGGGTTTCGGTGCTCAGAAATGCGCGCACTTTGTTGCGGGGTGGTTGCCTCCACCCAGCCTTTCCAATGCTTCTTGCAGAGCCCCAGGACACTGAGCGCGACCTCCCTTCAGCTGGAGGCACCCGGCTTCCCCGAGGGCTCTCTGTTATGGGACCTTCCCCTGCTGAGAGCTGGGTGGTGGCGATGCTTTCGCTGTCTGGGCGAAGCGCGTACGTGCTGCCTCACCCCTGGTGCTGCGGCAGGCAGGAGCTGCACTCGCTGCCATGCCAGAAATCCTCCTGGTGCCATCTCCAGGACCTGGGAACTGAGACCACGAGCGGGCAGGAGCGACAAAGGGATCCCTGCGGAGCCCAGACAGCAGCGCTGCATCCAGTGGCATCTGCCAGCCCTTCACAAAAGGGGTGCTTTGGGGGCTCCCCCCGCTGGATGCAGGACAGGCTCATCCTGCGGAAGAGCATCCTCCTGCCCGGGCCCCCCTTCCACCGGTGCCTCCCATCACTGAGCTGGGGATGTGAGAGCTCTAAAAATAACCCCGTAACTCTGTGCCCGGGTACATGTGCTCCCTCCAGCCTACCCAGGCGGGTATGCAGAGCCGTGCCTGTGCTCGGAGTGGGACTGCAGAGCTGCCCAGAGCCGTGTCCCTCCTTGGGGGGGCACCAGGTGAGGGGCCCCCTGTTCGGCTGCCACGTGCCCGAGTGGGGCGCTGCCCGGCACAGCCCATCCCTCGGGAGGGGGACCTGGAAATCCCGGCCAGGGTGCCAGAGGTTGGGTAAATGCCAGGCTTAGAAACATGTTTTCAGAGGCATGTTGAAGATTCACAAGTTTGGGGTTGTTATTTGCGGGCTTGTGAAGCATCACTGTAGTGGATTACTCATCCAGGAGGACGTCTTGTTTGCTGTTCTTTGTGTCCTGCAAGCTGGTGATGGCTGGGAGGGGAAGGCATTGTTGGTCCCAGCAAGGTTAATGTTTTTCATGTCAGCTTTATCCTCTATCTGTGCTTACCCCAGATCTGGACCTGTTTATATTTGGGGTTGAGGCTGGCTGTAGGATCTCAGGGGACAGATGAGAAGTGATCCCAGATGAGAAATGGAAGACGCTTTGACCTGATGATTTGATTTGATCCTTTTTGTCTCTGCCCGTGGCTTTGCTGCCAGCGCCTCCCCTTGCCCCTCTCGTGCTCCTGCACACCAGGAAGGCCGTGGTGGTTCTCCCTGGGGTCCTTCCTCCCAGGGCGGCTCCGCAGCTTGGGTCGGTGAATCGAGGTAAATGTGGTGAATAATGGGAATCTTCACCTAAAACAGGAGCCTGACTGTCCTCTGCAGTGGCCATGTTGGAGCCGTCAGTCTGGACAAAGCACATCTCTGCACTGATCCGTGGTGGTCCGTGGGTAAAACCGACTGCAAAGCGCCTGAGGTTCCAGCTTTTTTGGAGCCTTGTCCCATTGCTGCCCCCTGGTCCCCTTGGGACAGCCACCTTGGTGCCAGGGTCTCTGAAATAGCAGAGAGGCTCCTCTTCTTCCGCAGAAAAAGCATGACAACTTCAGAAGAATGAAGCAGCTCAACTTTTCCACTCTTTTTTCCAGCCCTGGACCCCTACGGCAAGCCTTGTCTTCAGAACTTGCTGTTTTTCACTTGGAGGCTCCGTGAGAGTGAGCAGAGAGGGAGAGGGCTTTGCGATCCGCAGCTCTCCTGGGGGAGGATGTAGCCAAAAATTGGGGACCCTTCGCCTTGGCCATGCAGCGAGCATTGAGCCACCAGTTTGTAGCAGAGCCTCGGGCACCTTTCCTTTGGTGCCCTTCTGTAGGGATGAGAGCGGGGCTGGAGCAGGGTTTAGAGAGATCCAGAGACTACGAGCATGGCTCTGCCCACAATAAAGAGGCCAGGCCTGTGTGCATAAACAGTGAGTAATCATTTCCAGCTCCCTGAGCTGCACAGCAATGTAACTGTATGAAGAGATTAAAGCTGTAGGGAAACGTTTCCTTAAAACCAGCTGACACATTTGGGCTACGTTATGGGTAGCCTTTTTTCTTTTTTTCTGTTATTATTTTTAACAGGAAAGCGCCTCCAGCCCGAGATCCCAAACAGAGAGGCTGAATGAGAAACACAGAGAGTCCCAAATCCGTGTGCTCAGGGCAGGCGCCAAAAATGAGATAATCTGGAAAAACGGAGCCCTGCCGCGCCAGCCACTTGGAAGGAAGGCGCACGAGGAGCCTGCGTGCGGGGGAGATGCTCGTGTCCCCTCGCGGGGACGCTGCCTACCCCGGCAGCCACGCGAGGCCACGTGCACGGCCGTGTGTCTGCGCGGGGAGGGCAGCGGGGGCCTGGCAGCTTTCTGATTGCTCCTTCCCACGATGCTCTCTTCCCCTTGTCTCTGCAGGGAATAGCTCAGCTTGTTTTGGGGGTGTATTTGGGGCAGGAAAGGGGCCAGGGGATGGGGATGTGCTGGCACTCTGCTGCGCATCCTCGCCCACCGTGAGCACTGCTCCCAAACTCGCAATGTGTGGGCTGCCGTCGTGTCCAGCTGTCGTGTCCAGCTGTGGTCATCGGGGTGAGTGTGTGCATTTGTGTGCCCGTTGCTGTGTTTCCTCTGGACGCCTTCAGGGTGACGTGGGGGAGCCAGGGCAGTCCCCAGGCTGCTGCTGTTGCCTTCTGCGCCGTGCAAGACCCACAGGAGATGGGGGCCGTGCTTCGGAGACGAATACAAACGGGGAGTTCATCTGCCCCACTGCAGGTCCCCGAGGGCCTGTAGTCAAAGCAGCGATCTCAGCAGCTGGATTCATTATGTGAAGCAGTAGGTTCCCATCGGAGAAGTGACAGCTCCCCCTGCCTTGCCCTGCCTGAGAGGGGAACGGGACGAAGCCGTGGGTGCTGAGCCGCGGGGTGCTCGTGGCCCTGCGCAGTGACCTGGCAGGGCTCTTCCACGTCTGGTTTGGGGCCGGGGACAGGATTGTGCATCAAGGACGAGGTTGTGCATCGACATATGTGCTCCTAGAAACCTGCAGGGAGCGTGTAAGGCTGAGTGTATGCAGGTAGAGGTCAAAACCTCCCGGTGCAGGCAGAAGGTGACCGGCGGTACGTCGGGGCACAAGGCCGGAGTGTGGGCCCCACAGGCCTGTGAGGTCCCATGGGGCTCCTCATGGTGGACTTGGAGCCTCGTGCGGCTGCAGGGCCCTTCCTGAGCTGCACCCAAGCCCGTGGGTGAGCACTGCGGCCTGCTGCTGGATTTGCTGGTGTGGGAACGACGCTGAAGGCCACGGGACCTGCAGCCATGGCCGGGGGAGGCGGGCGTCGCACGCAGGCCGGGGCGAGGACCCGCTCTGTGTGCCTCGTGGTGTCGGCACATCTGAAGCCTGCGGCAGTTGTGCTCTGGGACATGCTCCCCACCCTTGAGCTCCTCTGGCATCTTGAAGCTTTCTCACATTTAGGTTAATCATCCTGCAGGCTGATAAGGCAAATAAAACCCGTTATCTTGACCGAGATAAAAACAAAGAGTTTGCTTTGATCTCTTGCAGTAAGGCCCGGCCCCTCATTTTGTGTCTTGGCCAGGGGAGGGAAGTGATGGCAATGGTGATGAACCTTCTGCAGCAAAGAAATAGTTTTCTTCTGAACTATTTCTAGAGCTCTGTCCCTGCCTGAGATGTTTCTGTTGGCCAGCAGCTGAGAGGACACAACAGGCTGGGTACGGTGCCAACGCCATAAACTGATAGAGGGCCTGAGGAACTGCATCGAGATGGTTCAGAGATAAACTTGTTTGGGGAAGATCAAACGTTGTTGTGACCAGAGAAGATAACTTGACAGCTGGCCAGTTGTGTTCCTTGCTCCCCCAGCAAACAAACAGCCCCACAGACGCTTTTGTGTTGTCCAAGATGTTGCAGTGGAGGCGAGGGGAGCGTGGCTATAAATGGAAGAAGCAGCTCCGCTTGGATGGCAGCCTGTGCTTGCCTCCCAGCTGCTCGTGCGGCTGCTGCAGCTTGTGCAGGGGGCTTGGGGAGAGGGCTGCTTTCCTTCGGGTTAGGTCAGTTTGGGGCTTCTGTTTCATTGGTCTTCTGGATGGCTCTCAGAGTGGAAGCAACCTGGATTTCTGTAGGATCACACAAATATTTCCCTCCTCAGTTGTTTCTTCTTGTCTTGGCATGAAGGCAGCAGAGAACATACGGAGAGACAAAGCCAGACTGAAGGGACTGCTCCAAAGCGTTGTACTAACAGCAGAAGTCTGCATATGTTTATGAATTTATGGAAAGCACATAATTTTAACAAACTATGTAAGGTCGCTGTGGCAGCTCAGCAGTGGTGACATGGGGTTTTCCACTCGCTTGGCTCCTCCTTGGTTTGTATTGCCTGCAGTTTCTTCTGCAGAAGTAGCGGGTCGGTCTTTGCATAGCAAAGGCAATTTGTTTAATGGGGATTATAAATGACTAAAAGCATCTTTCAACGTCTTGAACTCCAAAGATTGTTGATGCTTTAGCAAAAATGAGCATAACCTTGGATTTATGTTCTAGCTTGTCAGCCCCAGAGACCGTGTCCAGGCTGTGTGTGAGCTGGGGGTCGTGGCAGCCCCGGCCCTTGTGAGGTCTGGAGCTGCAGGGGCTCCGTGGTGCACCTCCAGCATGGCCCCTGGCTATCGTATACAGGGGGCATGGAAATATTTAGTGGGAGCTGAGCACCTGCCTCCTTTTGCCTCTTTGTGAGCAAGAGAGACCTGTGCAGGGAAGGGTCCTGGTGGCTCCATCTGTGTGTGCTGTGCTGCGTTCGCCCCGTCTCAGCGGAGAGGTCTGTGCTTGAGCTAGCCACCTGCATGTCCATCTGGGGCTGGTGCGAATTGTGTCTCCAAAAGGCTTCTTTTTCTCTGCTGAGTGTGAAGAGAGAGACCCTGTGCGCTCAGTTCAGCTGGAGACGCATCCATTTTGGCAAGACACATTTTCCCCTGGGCTGTTATTTCCAGAGACAGGGGTGGAGAAGGATGCTGCAGCAGGACAGACCTGTGCGAGCCGGTAGTCCCTGGTTATCCACAGTGCTTCATGGCCCCCTTGCAAAGCTGCTCCCCCTTTGTCAGTTTTTCTGCCAACGGGTGGACTATCATTTACTTAGGTTCACGGATCAGACTGTCTTTGATGCTTATCGACAATACTTTAAGGTTTTATGATGGCTCTGCCTTCTCCCCTTTCCTCCTCTCTTGCTGTGCGTGGAGCAGGACACACGTTCCTCCCCTCTCTCAAATTAAAGCTCAGTTTGGGGAGCTCTCAGCCAACGAAGGTTAGATGGGAATCCCAAATGGTGCCGAGGAGAGGGCAGTGATAAAAGTTAACGATACGTAAGGTCTTTAAGGAGCTTTCTCAGTCATAACTGTACGATAGCTCACTTCTCTTAAATTGTGGGGCTTTTTTTACTCCTTTTAACTCCAGCACAAATGCAGCAGGGTGTATTTCATGTGTGACGGGTAGCTCTGGAGGGGACTGCGGGTACTGCCCACCCAGCTTGGGCTGGGACCCAGCCTGCTTGCTTCCCTTGCATGTTTTGGCTCTGGAGGGAGTTTTTGTTTACTCTACATGGCATTCTCTCTGATCCAGGAGGCCGTGCTGCTTTTTACTAATGCACCGAAGTGCTGGTGTCCTCTGAAGCCTTCTGTGCTGGTACGTGGAAGTGCAGGATGAGTCCCCGGTTACAGCCTTTGAAGCTAGGACTGTGCAGCTCCTGCCGTTACGGCACGGAGGGTGCTGTGCTCCATTGCATGTGCAACGTGTTTTGGAAGTTCACTGCCATCTGTAGCGGAAATAAATTCAGGGACTGGGAGCCTGGAAAACATTGAGAAGATGGCTCAAGGTTGGGTGGCAGGAGAGCCTGGCCAGGAGCTGCTCTTGCCATTCACTCACTCATCACCTCGGGTGAATCCCTCTGCCCTTTACCTGTTCCAGCTTCTTCTTTCCTAATAATGAGCTGGTGGATGTGGCAAGAGGCCTGGGGTTTGGTCCTTGCATGGACTCCTTCCTCCATCCGGGAGAGGTCCTGCAGCCAGCCCGGGGGAGAGGGAGGATGTCTGCCTCTTTCTGCATCAAGCCCTCTCCAGGCTGCTCCGCTCTTCTGTCTGCTTTCTCCTAAATTTGAAAATCAGCGGGTGGTCTCCAGAAGCCCGTGTGTTTAGTGATCTGTTTTCCTTTTTCTCTTGGATTTTCTTGGGTGGTTGGATGACAAGGGTCTGTTCAGGGCTGCAGTGAAGTCATTTATGGGTGGTGCAGTATGCAGCCCAGCTGTGGTGGCCGGCCACACACAAAGGGAGGAGGGCAGTGGGTGCGATGTGCAGTGCTGGGGGGGGTGAGGGCACGGGGTTTGGGGGGTGGCAGCGCACCCTGCGTGTCCCCAGAGCCCCCGGCTGGTTTCCTCCAGTGCTCTGGAGGCACATGGTTCACCAAGGTCTGCAGCGGAGGGAAGGAGAGCGCGGTGAACTCTCAAATTTGCAGCGAGAAGCTTGGAAAGGGAACCCGAGGGCACCCAAAAGGCTGCAAACCCACAGCAGGAGAAGGACGTAGTTCGGAGAGGAAAAAGGGATTGGGAAGGTAACCTCTGGATGCGTGTGAATGGGGAGGGAGGGAGGGAGGGAGGGAGGGAGGGATGGATGCTGCCTCCCGATTTATGGGCGATGGAGACTGCTGACGCTGGGAGGGGTGGAGCAGGCGCAGGCGGGGACTTTGGGATGCTCTTTGCCTCTTGTCCTCGTGTTTCCATCTTGTGCAGATAGGAAGGAGAATGGAGATCACCTTGGAGTTGTCCAGATTTGTCCTGGGAAAAAAGGAGTAGATGTGAGCAGCTTTTCTGATAAAACGGAATTGTTTAGACAAACTCTGGCTGAACTCACTTCCTCCTGCAGCCCAACGCGCTGATAAATGGGGGGGGAAGTGGGAGGCTGAGTTCACTGGCTGCTGAGCCCTTCCTTGGGGTCGTGCCACCCCCGAGGCCCCCTTTCTTGTGGCCTTGGAGAAGACGAGAGGACACCTGTGATGGGCCGGGGGCACCTGGCTGGGATGTGGCCATGGTGGTGCCGGTGCCCTGCATGGCTCCTGCTGTCTCCAGGGATCGTTTTGTGGAGGAGTGGGACGAAATCTGAGATCTTGCCGCAACGCTGCTGTCCCTCCTGCCGTCCCTCTGGGACACCGTCCTCCCTGCCCTGCTTCGTGTAGGACACAGAAGTTCACTTACAGCTCGGGAGCGCGCACGCCCCGAGGTTGGGAGGTGAAGGGTTCCTGCCCGGCCCCGAAGGAGCTCTGGGATTTCCTCTCTGCTCCGTGGCTTCGTTTCCTGGGCAGAAAAAGCCTTGCAAAGGATGAGCTCGGTGAATCAGACGCTTCTGCGTGGACCCTGGGACCCTTTGTCCCCCAGTAGCAAGGCGGTGCCCCCGCGTGTCACCTGGGGAAGGAGCACGGGGAGGCGATGGGAGCAGTGCAGGCGTCCAGCTGTGCCCCAAAACCGCTCTGTAGAGCTCTGGGGCTCGGGCGTTTGGCCTCCCCTCTGCTTGGGGGAGCAGGAGGACTCGCTCTGGGGTTATCTCAGCCTCTCGAGTGGTTTGCGGGGTGGTCGCCAGAACAGCGAGCAAACTGAGGCCGTCTCGTTTTTAGACGTGCAAAATCGGTTTTTCTCTCTTACTGCCTGCTGTTGCTGCTCTGGGGAAGTGGGGACTGGATGGGTTGCCCAGATTTTCCCTAGAAGAGCCCCTCCTCTGCTCTCACAGCTCCAGCTGCCAGGCTTGCTTCTCAATTTGCAGAGGCTCAGATATTGGAAGGGCAAAGCGGTGCCTGCAGGAAATGGCTGAAGCTTCCTGCTCCCGGGATGGTGCGAGTGTCAGGGTGGCTCCGGAGCGATCCTGGGGGTCCCGCACCCGGCAAGGAGCCCGGGGTGAGCCAGGGCAGCCTCAAAAATGGGCAAATCGACCCCTGCTGCTCTGGCCTCGGGGTCTGGGCTCTGTGGGGAGAGCTGGTCAAAGGTGGGGGGCAACACGTCAGCGGAAGGGCTTTGCATCGGATAAATGAGGGGGTTTTGGGTCAGGGTGGAGGCGGTGAATGGAGAGGCGCTGAGTGTTGGTGCAGTGTTTGCTGCGGTTTTATCCGCCACCGAGAGGGCCCCTGCCATCCCGAAGTGACAGGGGAAAGTCTGAAAGAGATGAATGACGAGGATCTGAGTCAGTCTCGCGCGGCTGGGGCCGGAGCGGGACCTCCTGCATCTGTCAGCAGGAACAATGCTGAATGACTGCCTTAGTCAGAGCCAGAAAATTCTCCCAGCGCGGACGGTTTCGCACTTCGTGCTGGCTGAGCACCATCTACCTGGCCAGGCAGGGAATAGCAGCTCCCTGCCTGTCCGTGCAGGATGGGGATGCACAGAAATGGAAGAGAAATGGGAGGTTTGGGGAGGGTTGTGCGCCTTTGGATGTGACTCGGCTCACTGGGGATCGCTGCGCAGCTATGGAAAGCTCTTCAAACCCCAGCTTGTTGGTTGGAGCATGGAAATTTAGGTAATTTTAATCAAATTCAATCAAATTGCCATCGGTAGGCTGGAAATGGCCTAAGCAATGTGGGTGGGAACCCACAGTTAAAGCAGAGGACTGAGGTGGGAGCTGTGGAGCAAGCAGGGTAACCCTAACGCCTCCGATGCTGCGCCCTACAGCACCTTGGGCAACTCTGATCTCACTCGCGCTGACTTTCTCCTGTTAGTCACTGATAATCCCAAAATTGCCCATAATGAAAGACAAATGAAGGCTACTGTGTCTGCGCTGGGACGTGTCGTTCCGGTGGCAGGAGCTGAGGCGGTGCCTGCAGTGCCCTGTTGGGTGGGTGCACTAAGCCGTGCACAGAGCAGCCTCCTTTTGGGGTTTTGTCCTCAGCCCTTTCTTTCCCCATGCAGGATGGTTTCACGGGGCGTGGGGGAAGAGCGATTCCCCTTTCCCTGTACATGGTGCAAGGAGCAGGAGGGCGGCCACACGCCAGGGGCTGGGAGGGCTTCGCTGAGCCTGGTTGCGGGCAGCAGCTGCCCTGCTCGCCCGTCTCAGAGCAAAACCTCGAGGAAGAAGGCGGTGAAGCAGTTCCCCACATGGGTTCCTGGGGCCGTGGGTGCCCTTGGGGAATTCAGCGGGAGAGGAAATGTCCTTCTTGGGACCGCTGAGGCATTTCGAGCCTTGCAGCTTTCTGCCGAGCAGCTGTGGTGAAGCCGTGGCTCTGCAGGAAGGAGGAATATTGTTGTGTGAATCGCCGAGCGGCTGATTTATTTGTCTTCTTTCTGGCTGACCTCCGGGGTCCCCTCCGAGCCCTTCCGCGGGCCGGCTCGTCCCGGCGCGGGACGTGCCCCCCTTCCCACGGCTCTGCGGGGACGGGGGAGCCGGGCTGCGGCGCTGGGGGAGCCTCGGAACCGGCTGGGAAAGGTTTGGGAAGGGCTCGGCCAAACGCTGCGCAGAGGTCGGTGCATGTCTCGCCCAGCTGCGGCTATCAAGGAGCCAAAGCTGCTCCCTAAGGGAGCCTCAATCCGAAATGGGGAGGGAACTTAGGGTGCAGGGGGTGAGTCTCAGCAGGCTTCCGTGCAGCCCTGAGGTCCTGCTTTGTTTGGAGCTTGCTTAAAAAAAATACTCTAAACAATAGGTTTGCACCTCAGCCTGTGCTTGGGTGCTCCTAAACTCTGGATCCGGGGTCTGTTCTTGGACACCTCTGCGATGCTTTGCCTTCAGCACCAAAATGGTCCAATTCCACCTTGTGTCTGAGCGGGGGCTGGTGCCCCGAGTGCTACCGGTGCTGCAGGGACGCGGGGGACAGCGGGGTTTGGGGCTCAGGAAGCGCTGAAGTCAGCAGCGCTGCCAGCTCCTGGGGCGAGAAGCGAGCGCGGCGCCCTGCAGAGCCGCAGACCTCAGGGGCTGCAGGGGCGCAGAGCGAGGTGCTGCTCTTATCTGCCTTCATCTGCAGCTTGCGGCGCCGCTTCCTGGGGACAGAGGCAGCTCTGAGAGGGCTGGGGGCTGCCATGGGGCCCGTCTGGTTGCGCTGGCTGGGGGGGCGATGGGGCTCGCTGCAACTTGGGGCTGGGTTTGTGGGATGGAGCTTTGGAAGCTGGCGGGGAGCGCGGTGCTGAGTCCCTGGGGACTGCTGCGTGGAGCATCCCCAGCCCCGGTCCGGCAGCCTGCTGCAAGCTCTGGTCCGTGTAGGAAAGGAGGATGAGGCCGGGGGGACCCTTGGTGTCTGAGAGGCTTGTGTCCAGGAGAGCTGCTCCGAATTTATCCCGTGGGAGGATCTTCTTCCGCTGGGTCGGAAAGCGGTTATGGGGCTGCTGTTACGGGGTTGGGTTGTGGGCGCTGCACGGCTGGGCGTTGGGTGTAGCAGAGCTGAACAGGTACAGGGGAACCCCAAAATGGAAACGTGAGCCAGGCGTGCCTGGTGGGTCTGAGGAAGTGTTTCTTGTACTCACACCTAGAGCTGCTCGCCCCTGCCTTCCTGGGGGAGCTGCCTCCCCAGCAGCTCCCGTGACGGCTCCTGATGTTCTGCCGCCACCTTATTCAGCAGCAGCTACTAACTGGGGTGCCCCAGCTTGCCCAGCGAGAGCGACCTCAGGCTTTCCTGCCTTCTGCCACGTGTGTGTGGATGCCGTGGTCTTGGTGCTGAGCGCTGCTCCTGTCCTGCGTGTGCGTAGTGCCGGGGGGGCTGCAGGGGTGATGCCGAGCCCCGGGCACTCGGTTCCCACTCGGCTCCAAATTATGGCTGTGGTCGCGGTATATACCGAAAGGGCCTGGGGGCAGTTAGAGCCACCAAAATTGGAACTAGGTGACTAAGCACCAATTTGGCTGTCAGTCCTAACCCCTCCGTGTCCCCCAGCACAGCACCGCCCCGGCTGGAGGAACAAATGCACAGAACCCCACGGCGTGCTCTGCTACGGGGAGCTGGGTGAAGGGCGAGGAGGGGGCTGGGTGCCGCGCTGGGGGGCCTGCGAGCCCCACGTGGGTTAAACACCGTCATCAGGCCATCGCCTCGGGGCTGGTCCTGGTGGCGGGGTGCCTGGCGTGAGGGATGGAGCCCGTCGCAGGCAGCCCTCCCGTTAGGGCTCAGCACCGCCGTGGTAGCGCCGTGCTGCAGACACCTCCCGCAGGCAGCAGGAGAGGGGCTCAGCTCCATCCTGAACCTCTTCCAAACTCCTCCTCGGGCGCAGGACGTCCCGTGGGATTACGGGGCGCGTGAATGGGGGGCTTTCTTAGAGGAGGCTGAGCAGCCCCCAGAGGGCTCGCATGCAGAAGGAAGAGCACGTTGCCAAATCGTAGGAGGCATTCCCACGTTCCCGTTCCTTCCCCTGGCTGCCAAGCCCTCCTCCTTTCCTCCAAAGCTGATGTATTTAGCTGGATTTAACCTTTGCTCAAAGAAGTGAATAACAGGGCTCTGTTACTTTTGGTTTCTGGGTGTAAATTTACGATTCAGAGACGGTTTTGTACACACAGCACGATTCTGTTGGGAGAAAAGCCGGGGGAGAGACCAGCCGGGAGCGAGCGCATCACTCGGGGCTCCTTTGTAACCGGGACTTTCCGGAGGCCTGCCGAGAGGTTTCTCTTCCTTCCTGCTCAAACAAACTCCGCCAGGGCAGGCTTTAGGTGTCAGTCAGATCTCGCTGTTTCAGCACGAACGGAAGGGCAGCGGCGTGGGACTCGGACTCCTCGTGCCTGCGGTCACCGCGGCGCTGCCCGGCCACGTGCTCTGCGCCAGCCCTGCTGCAGCTCGCCCGACTCGGCACGGCGGTGGTGAGTGACGGTGCTTCGGGGAGGAGGAATTTTTTCCCTGCTGATTTTTGCAGCTGAACGCTACAAATCCGGGTACGGTCTGCTCGGGGTGCCCAGGTTTGAGGTTTCCAGGAGGTGGAGAAGCAGGCGGGGCTGTTGTGCGTCAGGGAGGCACGGCTCCTGCTGGTGTCCTCTGCCCTGGGCGCTATTTGTTTGTCTCCTGTGGTCCTAGCCCTGGTGACAATGATGCTAACAATTGTCACCAGTCATGTAATCAGTAGTGCCCAGCTCTGCCAGTGTGTGGACCAGGGCCTGGGTACCTCTGTAGGTTCGGTGCGATGTATGGGGAGCCCTAAAGGTGGAACAGGCACCGTCCTCCGCTCCTGTGCGTGGGCAGACGCCCCGTCTCTCCGGCCGGGAGAAGTCCTGATGGAGCTCAGCTCTACCCCAGGACGCTGTGTGGCCTGTAAAGAGCTGCGATGGCCATTTCCAACTCAGCAGGATTTGGCTTCTGCTTTATTCCAAAGACCAGCCCCTCTGGAACTCATTAGGAGGACGCCCACGTCGGTGACCCTGAGGTGCTCCTGGCAGCAGGCAGCCGTGGGGGAGCTGCCGCCGGAGCGGGGTGCTTCAGGGGGTTGTGGGGGCGCCGTTAGCTCACTGCGGGACCCCCAAGGCAGCACAGGGTGTTTGGGGTCCCCCGTGCCCCTTCCCAGTGCTCCTTAGGTGTCGGGAGCAGGCTGGCCTCAGGCGAGCGGTGCCCTCCTTCAGCCGAACCTCCAGGGAGCGGCCGGACACCTCCGAGCTGTGGCAATCGCATGTGGTCACAGCCCAGGCTGTGGGATTTGGGAACTTCAGAGTGGGATTTGGAGTAATTGCCAAAAAAATACCAACTCATTGATGATAAAAAAGCACAGCCAGTGGCATCACAGCCAGCTCGGGATGCTGACCCGGGCAGTGACCCCAGAGGGTCTTTTTCTCAGAGCCCTGTGCGCATCTGTGTAAATCTCTGCTCTCCCTTTAGCTCCTGCCCGCAGCACTCCCTGAAAGTTGCCCAAAAATTCCACCCTGGTGTAATTTAGGATACGCTCCAGCCTGCCCCGAGAACATCTGGTATCTGTGCATTGGATGATATTAATCATAGCACAAACACAGCCAAGTGTTAAATGGCACAGCCCTCCCACCTCCCCCCTTTTAAGTGAAGGCTGTTTCAGTGTTCCAGCCGTAAAATTAACCTAGCAGCCCGGGCAAGCGGCGATCTGGCAGGAACAACTGCTGTGTGGGATGGAGGGATGAGCAGTGGGCCAAGAAACCATGTGCTCCTATGGCTTTTGTAAATCCCTGCGGAGTTCGAAGCTATTTCCTGGCGTTCTGCACCTCCCGAAGCCGCGAAGGTTGGTGCATGTGTGACTTCGCTCCCGCAGCATTGTCTGGGGAGCGGATCCTGCCCGTGCTTGGGGTCTGGATCCTGCTCCCCGCTTGCAGGAGGGCAGACAGCCCTCCCTCGCCCTGCTTCGCTGCACTTCGTCCAAGTGCCGCGCAAAGGGGCGAGACGCTGCTGGCACTGCTCCGCAGATGGGGGCGCAGAGCTGCAGAGCCTCTTTCTGTGCAGGGTCACACCACCGAAGTGTGTGCGTCTACTTGCTCCTAGGTGCTTGAGTTTCTGCTCCCTGGACTCCAGGTTTCCCATAAAGTCAGGGCAATGAGCGCACGGGACTGACCCAGGAGGTTTTTTTAGTCCCATTTTCCTCGGGAGCAGCCACTGCCCAGGTGGCAGACAGCGGGCAGACCCACAGCAGCCACTCCCGGCTCTGATTTGCCCCAAGTTACCCAGGAAATGTGTGGCTGAGTTTAAAAAAGAGACAGAAAAAAAAAAAAAATCACAGCCGTGTCTCAAGTGCTGGTGCAGCCGGCACCTTAACCACGGAGCCGTGCCTGGCGAGGAGGCAGCCCCGGCCTCGCTGCACGGGGGGGGGAGCTCCTCTGTGGTGCCTTTGATGTTGGCAGGATTTACCCGCGCTGCCCTGGGAGAAACCCGAGTGCTTTTCATGTCTGGCTGCGAGGCAGGCAGCGAGCCAGGAGGGATTTGATTCGCAAGCCCTGTGCGAGGGGAACTGGGCGAAAACTCCTCCGAAGTTTGGGAGACGCGGGGCGGGGAGCCGGGACGCAGCGGGCCCACGTGCTTTGTAGGCGGGAGGGCAGCAGGAACGGGCGCTGCAGCATCCTCGGCTCCGGCGAGCGTTGGCCTTCCCCTGCTCCCCGGCTGCGTAAGTCTCTGCCCGAGCAATCCCCAGCCCCTGGGAATCAAATCCCCGCGGCGAGGGCCGGGCCGGGGTCTCCGCGGCTCAGTGCAGGCATTTGGAGCCCTCGCCGCGAGCCCGAGGAGCGCACAGGGGAAGGGAAAGGGCAGGAGGGGGGAGCGGAGCGGTGGCTGAGCACGGGGGAGGATGCGAGGGAAAAATACCAGGGGCATGATGCAGGCGTCGGCGCAGGGAAACGCTTTGTCAGGGCCTGCGGTACGGGAAGGCTTTTCTGAGCACGTGGCTCTGCGTGCCGGGGTGGGCGCCGGGCCTGTGCCCACGGCTCGGGATGTGCCACAGGAAGGGGATGCAGCCGGGGCTGGAGCACCCAGGGGGCGGGAGAGGGGGGTCACAGGGGCCAGTTCGGGGCGATGGGGGCTCCTTTCGCAGCACCGGCACCTTTGGGTGCTGGCTCCAAGCTTGCTGGCACCCCGCGGCGGGCAGCCAGATGTGGGTGTCCGTGGGACGCGGCAGCGGGAAGGGGCTGACCCAGCCTCGCCTGCCTGGCACGTGCGTGCCCGTGTCGGCTTCGCCCTCTGCGTTGGCGGGGCTCCTGCACTGCTGCTGCTGGAAAACCCAGCCCTGCAGCGCCGCGGGGAGCCTACACGGCTGCGTAAGGGAGGCTGACGGCCTGCGCGCCTCTGCTCTGGAGGCTGGTGGTGGAGAGGGGGTGGCAGGGCTTTGGTGGGGTAAGGGGGGGTTAGGGGAGGCTGGCAGGGCCCCAGGACCCCGACTCGCTGGCTGTGGAGGGGACGCGGGCACTGACAGTACTGATTTCCTGATAGCAGAACCACCGGTCCCCTGGCTGTGCCCGAGGCTGTGCTCAGCCTGGGCAGGCTGCAGGCACCTTGGAGCCCCTCTGTGCCTGGGGACACCCCCCAAAAATAAAAAAAATAAAGAAAAGGCAGGGGGAGGTGCAGGGCTAATTCCTTCCAGCCGGGGAAATGCTTGGGCTCCTGCCCTGGGACCCTGGCCCCACAGGGGGGCCCTTCCTGTGTCGCCCCCCTCCCCCCACCCCCTTATCTCCCCTTGCTTTTCTCCGGGACTGGCTCTTTTGGAACAGCCCCATCCAGCCTCTCCTGGGGCTGCGGGGCTGGATTTGGGGCTGTGGTGGGCAGCACAGGGCCCGATCCCGGGGCCGGCTCCCACACGTCTGGCCCACAGAGCCAGGGCCGTGCTGCAGCCTGGTGAGCGTGACGGCGGTGGGAACCATCGGAGCTGGGGATTGGAGGGGGCGCTTTTCTTCCTTTCTTTTTTCTTTTTTCGGGTAATATTTTAACAACAGCTCCTTATTCTTCTCCTGCCACTCGGGACGGCTGCTTGCACAACGATCGTGGGAGAGTGGGAACTCGCATGTCTAAGCGGCACGACGGGAACCCTCGGGTCTCGCTGAGCGCGGTTTCTCCCAGGTTTGCTTGCAGGCAGCTCGGGGTGCAGGCAGCTCGGGGTGCCGGCCCGGCCAGCCGTGCAGCTGAAGCTGCGTGCTGTGTGCCTGCAGGAAACGTTCCTGCCCTGCTGTCCCCAGGGCGCGCGTCCTCACCCGGCACCTTTACGCGCAGCGGGGGGGTCCTGCCTGGAAAGGGCTTGTTCTGGACATCATCAGACCTCTCTTTCTAAATCCACCCCTTGTGCAACCGGACCAGAAGCATCCGGGGTGGGTCTGGCTGGACACGTTCGGAGCTGAGACCGTCTCCAGCTCCGTGAAGGCGCTGCCTGCCCCAGTCGGGGCCGGGGAGCAGCTGGGCGCCAACGGGGCCATTGTTGGTGCCGTGCTGCGGCTTTCGGCAGCACACTGAGCTGTCTGTCTGCGGCTCGGCAGGGCTTTCATCGTTTAGGGCCAGTGGGCACTGACGGAGCGTCGTGGTGGCTGCCCTCGTGCACATCCCAGCTCCCTGCTCCTCTTCGGAGCCCGCCGATGCCCGCTCTGTGCCGTGCGCTGCGAGCTGGGCTCGCGCTCACTGCTTTCGGGGGTGGACTTGCGTGAACGCACAGACCAGAGGAGCTCAGGAGCATCTTACTGCAGCACCGGGCGACTTTGGGGGCTAATATCCCGTGTGGTGAGTGAGCTGCTCTATTTTATGGCGTTCCCACTGCTGCGTTGTGCAGATGCTGCGCGGGGCGGACGGAGCGGTGCTGCAGCCCCAGCTCGGGTGCCGCTGCCGGAGCCTCGCCGTCGGAGGGTCCGGGCTCCCCGGCACTAGGGCTGTGTGTTTGTTTGCCTGGATTCCCCCGCAGGATGCGTGGGCCTGGCTCGGGCGATGAGAAATTTGCATGCGCAGGCAACGCTTGATCGAGTTTGTGGTTTTGAGCCGAGCGATGATGGCTTGGGCACCGCCTTGTAAAAGCACGAGCTGCCTCCTTCGGGCTCGGCCTCCGGTGTGGGTACGTGTGAACCCCTGCGGACTGTTACCCTGTCCAGACATGACTGCAGGTGGTAGGGTACAGCACCATCACACATCCAGGGTGCGTGCCCTGCTCACAACCCCATTTCAGGGCCCTTCAGGATGTCGGGGACAAAAAAAAAAAAAAAAAACACAGATGTGTGGAGCACGTGGAAGGCTGCGTAGCCAAGAGCTCGGGGAGTTGGGGCCCCTGTGTTGCTTTTGTGGTTACATTGCGTGACTTTCTGTGTTGAGAGCAAAATACTTGCGGGGTCACGCGGCTCGTGGGTAGCTCGATGGGGATGTGCCGAACCTCACAGCCGTTAGAGGAGTGTGTTCTGCTGGGGGATTGCAGCGCAAGGTGTGCAGGTGGAGCCCGCTGTGACCGATGGGTGGCTCATGCCCTGGCGGCTCCTGGATGCCTGTCCAAGGGGAATCCGGGCACCCCCTCCCCGAGCAGTTTGTACAGCCCAGGTCCTAAATGCTGCCATTTCCCTCTGGCTGCGATGCTGTCTGTCCCTGTCGAAGCTACGCAGGGGCTGGGTGAAGCCCAGGCTGGAGGCTCCCAGCCCTTCTGGATGTTATGCTTGGTGAGAGTTGTGATTTTATGGCAAGACTCTAATTATAACTGCACTTTAATTCATTTCTCTCTAAAATTTGATGGGCGTGTTGCGGAGAGGGGAGTGGTACAGCTAGCTCGTTCATTTAAAAAATAACAAAAAAAAAAAAACAACAAACAAAAACACAAAAGCTCTGATTAAAGAGTTAATGTTGAAGACTGAGCCTGAGGAGTGCCTGTCCAAAAATCGTGCCGGGAGCAGACATACGGCAGGCGGTGTCTCGGGGTGACAGGAGCACGGTGGACACAAATCCCGTGTGTCCCATGCGTGTGGGGATGCTCCAGCTGCCCCCATAGCACGTGTGAGCGCCGTCCGTGGCTCGCAGGCTGGGTGGTGGCCCCGGCAGCGACCCTGGGCTGGGGTCGCAGCCTCTCTCCCCGAATCCACTGGAAATCCCCCGTGGGACGAGCTGCTACGGCTGGCAGGGGGCTCTGGGCTGGCAGGGGGCTCTGCGTGCGCGGGGCGCGGGGCACCCAGGTGGAGTTTGGGGGCGGCACTGCCTCCAGCCCAGTAAATCGCGTGGAAATGATGCTGGGGTCTGGGGACGCGTCCCTCTTGTCCCCCAGCACTGCTCAGGGGCTGTAACCTTCGTCCAGCTTGCCCTCCTCCTCCTCCTCGTGCAGAAGTGATTTATCTCCTGCTTTCTGGCCTCCCCCCAGGCTGGTTCCACTTGCCGTGGACTCCCAGCCCGCTGCGCGGGGCTGTAAAAGCCACATTTTCTTTGGGAATCGGATTAGGGCCCCTTCTTCTGCGCTGGCGGATGGCAGGACATGAAGCCTCCCTTTGTCCCGCGGCATTTCTGGCCCAGCTGCAGCGCGTTAACCCTTTGTAACCGGGGGTGACACAGAGCTGGTGGTGAACGGCCCTTTGCTGAGCACCGGGACCTTTCCTGCGTGGTGCTGCAGGAGGTGAGCAGGAGGCAGGGTGGGCTCGGGGTCCTTCCCCAGCACCAGCCTGGCTGGGAAACCCTAAAACAGCCCCCCTGGGGCTGGCAGCAGGAGCAGACCTGTGGCTGGTGCCCAGCCAGGCGCTGGCACAGGCTGCGGCAGAGGCATCCTTGGGGCAGGGGAGCTGAGGACTCGATCACCGCCTGTAGCAGGGCTGTTACATGCACAAAGCGCCCGTACGGCTCCGGGGAAGCTCCCGGCCCCCCTGCCCAGGGGGTGCGAGGAGGCGGCTTGGTTTGGTGCCCGCTGCTTGGCTCTGACCTGCCTTGGCCGAGCGCTGGGGACGGGCGGTGGGTACCCGTCAGCGCGTCGTGGTCGTGCCGCACCCCCAGGGCTGGGGGCTGTGGTGGTTGTGTTTTATTGAACTACGCTGTGCTGTGAAAGGTGATGGAGCTGTGTTGCTCCTCTCGGCCTCGTTTTTTTTTTGTGTATTCATGTGAAAGGCAAATTGCAGAAGGACTGACCCTTTCTGGTCGCTGGCAGAGCTGGTCGGGGTGCCGGGGGCAGCTCCCTGCTGCGGGCACCAACACCAGTTATCGGGGCAGCTCCCGGTAAGGGCAGAGCAGGGATTTCCCCGCTGGGATCCCGGACCGAGTCAAACCGTCACCAGGAGCAGTTGGCAAGGCCCCTGACAGCCGCCCTGTAGGACTTTGTCGGAAGCCCACTGCATTCTCCCAGAGCCCCTCTGCTCCTTACACGCAAAGACGCGATCGCCCCGAGGCAAACGGTCGCGGCTGTGCTCTGCAGCACCCCGCAGCTGCACCCAATTATCCCGCTGACCCCGGCCCCATGCAGGGCTTGGGAGAGGCCTCGGGGCCGGCACAACCCCAAGGGCCACCGGTCCCAAAACAGCTGGGACCGAACGGGGCTGGCTGACGGCCCCGGGGGCTGCGGGCAGGGAGCAACGCGCCCTTGTTGTCTTGTGCTCCCGCGTCTCCATCCCACCCATCGCCCCTTCCCCGTCCTCCCAACCCTTCCCCATCCAGTGCTTGGTGCTTTTTTGCAAACCTCCCTGGTCTGTCTGTGCCGCTGCCGGTCGGAGGGAAGCCGTCGGCGATGGAGAAAAGCTAAGCTGCCACAAGGAGCCCTGCGGAGTCCCTTCATCTCTCCTACTTGTCCTTTTGATGGTTTTTGAGCAGCTCCTGGGCCTGTTGCCCCATGGGCCGGAGGGAGGATGGTTTCCTTCTCCCTCCAAGGACGAGGCACTGGGCACAAGAGTGAGGTACGTTTCCTCCCATCCAGGCTGTGCCATCTGTCCCGGGTCCCTCTCCGCCACAGCATCAATGCACAAAGACAAATCAGCCCCTGAAAAGCAAAATCTGTTCCCAAATCAGTGACGCAGGGGGAGCAGGTACCAGGTGCCCTCTGCTTCCGTCCAGACTGGCACGCCAGTGGCCAAACTGGTGGCCCCTGCAAGCGGCAGGATGTTGGGAGAAACTTTTTTTTTCCTGCTTTATTTATTTTTTCCAAACATTTGTGACCCAGGAGCAGCTTCCTAGCAGTCCCTTCCCTTCTGGAAAACGGTGGATTGCTCGAGCACGGCGAGGAGCTGCGGGAGGGCAGGGTGCTGCTGCCGAGGCCCGGCCTCCCTGCGCGGCGCTGACTCGTGCCAAGGACGCGGTGCCAGCTGCATGCGTGTGAAATAATTCCTTCCTTCCTCCCCGCCTGCCTTCCTGGGGCTGGAGGAGCTGCTCGCTCCCGGTGTGGGAGCACGCTGTCCCTCGGGGGGGACACGGAGGGACGGGGGGGTGTTGGTGGCTCTGAGCGTGGCCTCCGGCAGAAAGGGGGAAGCCCCTGGCTGTGGGTGTAACGCGGGGCTGTCAGGGTGGCAGCGGGTTTTGTTGCTTGCTCCTGGCCAAGGAGGGGCTGAGGGCGATCACGGAGCCTGCGGGGTCCCTGCGCTGCCCCGCTGCCATCTCGGCTCGGGGAGACTTCACCCACCCCACAGAATTCCTTTTAGGCAAGCACCGCTGCAATACCTGCACAGACGTCCTTCCTACAGGGGCTACCAGCGAGCAAACCGAAAGCCGGGTGGCTCGAAAGGGGAGAAATCAAACCGGCATCAGGCTCAGGAGCCCTGCAGTGAGAGGGAGGAGACGCCAGTGCCGCGCTGGGCCCTGCACCACGGGGCCCTCAGGACGTGCAGAGGGCACCGCGGGCTTATCGGCCCCAGCGCTTCCTGCCTGGGGGCTGGGGGCAGGCCTGCAGCAAGGCTGCTAGGAAGTGGTGGTTTGGTTTAGATGCTGCTGGCGGCGAGGAATATTCTGCTCTTGCTAGCAGGGACAATTTCTTTTGGTGTTAAATTTTGGGGTCTTTGATCCGCGAGGCCGTGTCCTTTTCCACGGTCATGCTGCTTCTACTGCATCTGCTGGTGCTCCCCCCGGGTCTCTGGCTGTGCTTTTCCTTCTTCTGTTGATCCGGGGTTATGATAAATACAGCTGGCAGGGCTTCCAGGGTGGCTGAGCGCCTGGCGCGTCCACCGGAGTCAGCGGGGCCGTGGAGGTGGTCAGCACTGCTGCACTGTTAGGCAATAAAAAATGTTTGCGAAGCCCTAACGCTGCACTTTGTGTTGGGGCTCGGCGTGGCGCAGTGTGGTGAATATTGGCAATATCTCGTCGCTCATCCAAGGAAAGACGTCCCTGCTCCCTGTGCTCCAGGGATTTGATGTTTGCCTAGAGCTGGGCTGCTCGGGGTGCAATGTTTTTGTTCCCAGTGATGCGGGTCCCCCTCGCAGGCCGGTGAGTCCTGGTAAAGCTGCCTTCGTCTGCAGGTTTTGGGCCTTCCCCAGCGCCAGGCAGCGATGGCTGCGGTCGGGATGGAGCCGGGCGGCTGTGCCCAGGGCTGGCCCCGCTGCCGGGCACTTCTCTGGTGCAAGATAAAGGACAATGGTTGGGATCTCCCCCAGAACTTGTAGCCAGCTCAAATCCCTTGGTGCTTACAACACCAAGAGGGCCTCGCCTGAATTGCTTCTAACCCTGTTTTTTCATTTTATTTTATTTAAGAGGAGAACAATGACTTTGTGGTTAGAAACTCTGAGCTGGGGGTTTGGATGCAGCTCTCGACTCCGCTGTAAGTTGTGTGTGACCTTGGGCAAGTCGCTTAATGCTTCTCCTCCTCATTTTAAGGCAGGGATAAGGCTGCCTCCTTCCCCCCCTGCTCTGCCCTGCCTGCTCGCTCCCAGCTCCGAGTCTGGAAAGGGCACGGGCAGAAGTGGCACGGCAGGGGGCTCGGATCGGGATCAGAGAGGTGCCCCTGGGAAAACAAATCCCGGAGGCTGCTGCTGTCCCTGCGGGAGTGCCTCCTCCATGCAGACAGCCCCCAAATCGCCGGGAGGAAAGGCACGCTTACGAAAGCCCCGCAGTTTTATTTTCTTTGGGTCCAAGGATGCCGCAGCGCTGACCTTCTTTGCTGCTCGCTCCCCCACCTTTGTTGCTTCTCGGGAGGAGGAGACGCGTGGAGGCAAAGAGCTGAGTCGAAACAAAACATTTTGCACGAGTTGATCTGGAAAACAGCCTGTGCACCGCGTGAGCTCGCGTCCTGCCCCAAATGTCTTTGCAGAGCTGCGGCGGCCGCGGGGAGGACCCTGGCGGTAGGTTCGGTTTGGGTGCTTACACCTGCGTGGAGCTGCAGACGTGCTGCTGCGTGGCGGCGAGCCGACGGCGTGGGCAGGAGCAGCGGGTCCCGTCTGCAAAGCCGGGTGCAGCCGAGCTCTCGCTCCCCTGCTTCCCCTTGGAAGCTCCCGATGGAGCCGGGCAGCGCCGCTCCCCAGCTCCGCGTCCCGCTCGTGCCGAGCTCTCGCAAGGCTGGAGCGTCCTGCAAACAGCCCCCGCTGCTGCTTGGGCAAGCCTGCTCTGGCATCTAGCGTTGGATTTGCCTGGAGATTAGGGAGATTAAAGCACTAATGCCCATTGATAGGGGTTAAGGCTTTTTTTTTTTTGTCATAAAACGCGGCGTAATCTAGCAGAAAGCTGCGCACAGCTGCAGCGTAAGCAGACCGAGGCTGGATTTCCTGCCGCGGCGCTGGGGTGGAGGTTTCTCAGAAACTGTCATTTGTGGCACTTACTGAAGTGGGGGAGCGCCAGGCTCGCCCACGGGCTGCAGCCAGCGTTTTCGGGGCAGGCTCGGCCGCGGCGGCGGCTGGAAGTGGTCGGGAAGGGGAGACGGAGGGCGGCACTGCTGCTGGCGGCGGGGTCGCTGTGGTACCGGCCCTGCTCCACCAGCTGCTGAGCGTGGGGAGCTCCTGGTTGCCCTGCTCCTGCTCCTGGTTGCCCTGCTTCTGGTTGCCCCGCTTCTCCTGCTCCTGCTTCTCCTGCTCCTGCTTCTCCTGCTCCTGCTGCCACGCAGTTTTGCAGGGAGCAGCAGGGCCAAGGACGTGCCCGGTGCTCGTGGGCAGCAGATGGCCCACGGAGGCTGGCCCCTGGAGGCTGGGCATGTGAAATGGAGTCCTTTGGGGTCTGCAGGGCCGCAAAAGTGATCCTTCTTAACCCTTTCGTCCTCCTCCGGCCCTCTCCTGGTAACGGGGCGTCTGAGAAGCGTAGGGTCTGGGGTACGGGATTAGGGAAGGGGTCCGGCAGAGGCAGCCTGGCTCCATGCACCTCGCAGCCTCGCCCCGGGGCAGGGCCTCCTGCCTTCCCCTTTCCTCTCCCCGCTGCGAGAGGAGGAGGAGAAGCTCTGGTGGTCCAGGTGTAAGGCGGGAAGAGCTTGTAGGGCCCGATAACATCTTTACTCAGCTCGACAGGCCCGGGGGTGGGCAGTGCCCAGGGCAGGGCATCTCGCATCCTTGTCCCCGCAGTGTCCCTACATCGGCCCCATGTTGTCCCGGGCTGCATCGGCCGCGATGGAGGGGGGGGATTGGGGCGGGGGAGAGGGAAGGGAGCAGAACAGAGCTGGGGGAGGGAAGGGCGATGGGGGAGGGGAAGGGTGATGGGGGGGGAGGGAGGGGGATGGAGTGAAAGGAGGAGGAGGAAGGGTGATGGGGTGAGAGGAGGAGGAGGGGGGAGAAAGGGTGATGGGGGGGAGGAGGAGGAGGAGGAGGAAGGGTGATGGGGGAGGGGGAGGAAGGGTGATGGGGGAGGAAGGGTAATGGGGAGGGGAGAGGAAGGGTGATGGGGGGAAGAGGAGGGTGATGGGGTGAAAGGAGGAGGAGGAGAGAGGGTGATGGGGGGAGGAGGAGGGTGATGGGGCAGAGGAAGGGGGAGGAGGAAGGGTGATGGAGGGGAAGAAGGAGGAGGAGGAGGAGGAGGGGTGATGGGGGAGGAGGAGGCAGCAGGAGGGCAGGGGGAGGAGGAGGAGGAGGAGGAGGAGGAGGAGGAGAAGGAGGAGGAGGAGGAGGAGGAGGAGGAGGAGGCAGGGCAGCAGCAGGAGGCGGGGAGCTGCCGGAGCCGCCGCCGCCGCCGCCGCGGGTGAGTCGCCGGTGCCCGGGGCGGGAGGAGCGGGCGGGGGTGGGATTTTTTTTGGGGGGGGGTCGCATTTGGGGCGCCGTGCTCTGGGGCAGTGCCCGGGCACCCCAAAAGGGCTCGCTGCTGCCGGCGGGGGCGCAAACTCCCCGCGTTTGGCTGGAGGGGAGGGGGGCACCCCGGCTTTGGCTGGGTGCTCTCGGCCCGTACCCCCCCTGCTGACCCCCCCGGTCCTTCCTTGCGGGCTCTGGGCCCCCCCGGGGGGGGGCTGCTGTTCCCCGGCCCCCTGTAGCGATGCGGGGAGTGTTCGGGGCTGAACAGCGGCTGGGGCCGGGGGGGGGCCGGGGATGGGGACGTGGAGCGGGGGGGCGAGATGCTGGGGAGCCTGCCCCCCCCGGCCTGAGCCTGCTCCTGCAACGTGGTGTTCCGGGGCACCCGGACACAATTGGCCTTTGTGAAAAAGAGAAGGAAAAAGGCAAAAAAAAAAAAAAAAAAAAAAAAAGGCAGCCCTGGGCGTAAATTGCTCCTGCAGAACTCGGTCCCGGGGTGCCCCCTCCTCGCCTTCGGCCGCAGCTGGGGGGGCCGGGTGGGGAGCCCCAGCCCCGGGTGCCTGCAGTGGGAGCATCCCGCAGCGCTTCGGGGCCGGCAGGGCTGCGGCAGCTTTGTGTTCCCCTTGCACAAAAGCACAAAAAGCTCTGCAGAAGAGCAGCGACGGGGGTCAGAGGTCCTTTCTGCCCCCCCCGGGGACCTCACTGTCCCTCTCGTGCTGAGCATCGTCACCCAGGGGGGCAGCGGGGGGCTGGCACCGCGTCCCCTCTGCAGCGGGGCAGAAAGTGGGACTGAAATCACGCTGGGCTTCACGGGCCCGCATGTTTCACTGCGTGGGGTTTCATAGTGTGGGTACAGGAGAGCCCCCAGCAAACCGGGGGGGCTCTCTGATGGAGCACGGCGTTCATGCAGGCCGGGTGCCTGGAGACCCCCGTGTGCGCGCCCTGGGCTCGGTGCTCAGCCGGCGAGGCGAGCCTGGCGGTCGGCTCTGATCTCCTCTTCCCTTTCAAGTTTCTCCCGGCGAACAGAAAAGGACGACAGCAACAACAACTCCTCCTTGCAGGTCTCCGTGAGCGGTTTCCTGTCTGTCAGCCGAGCGTTGGCCTCACGTGGTCGCAGAAACGAGGCCCTGCGGCCGCTGTCTGCGGCGGGAGGGCGAGCACGTGGCCGGGGCTGGCACCGCGCGTTGGGTCCCTGCACGAGCGCTTTGCTTCCCAGCCCGGCAGCCTCTGCAGCAGCCGGAGGGTTAATCGTGGAAGGGAAGCGGCGCTGCGGGGTCCCAGTCTGGTGTAAAATGGGGAAAGAGTGGGGCTGGGCCTTGGGGTCTGCTTCCGGAGCCCAAAAGGGGGAAGCGCACCAGTGGGGACGGCTGCTCCTCCGCACACGCACGTGGTGCGTGCCCAGGGCTCGGCACCACGTCCCCGTGGGCTCTCTCGTCAAAGTGCCTGCCCCAAAGCAGGAACCACTGGTTGCTTTGTTTTATGTTGGTTTTTTTCCCCAGAGATCGCTGTGAAAATGTATTTACCCCTCACGTGAGCAAGAAGGCTTTGCACCTGGAGCTGCTCAGGAGCGTCCTGCGCACCCGTGTTTTGTAGATCGGTGTTAATGCTGCGGAGGGGCTCTGCCTCCTGCTCTGCAGGCTGCTTCAGATGAATTCACTCTGCGGGCTGACCGCCCCCCCTGCCCCAGGGGGGAGAGCAGGACCCAGCTGCGCCTCTGTTTCTGCCCAGGCTGCCCCAGGAGGGCATAAAAGGAAGGGGTTTGCTCCTATCTTGTAGGCCACCTGGCCACCGCTCCGCCGGCTCTTGGGTGGATTTGGTCTGGTGAGGTGTAGTTAAGCGTCCCCTGCTATTTCTGGGTCACGGCTGTTGTCACCCCGGTAGAAATGCAAGCCGAGGAGGAAGCGTAACCAGCGGGTAGATGGGCCCGGTCTGGCGGCGAGCCCAAAGCCGTAGCCCTGGTGCCTGGGGACGGGAGCAGACGGCTCCAGCTCGGGGCCTGGCTGTGCCAGCTGGGCTCAGATGACTGCCCTCACATAACAGCAACGTCCCTGAGGTACCCTCGGCTGCTGCTGCTGTGTGGCTTCGGGACACCAGGCTGGGCCCTCTGCCAGGACACCGAAATTTTGGGGGGCTGCCGTGCGTCGTGCTCCTGCAGCCCCGTGTCGAGGCCAGCACGGGCAGGCAGCAGTCGGGGCTGGGGGACCCCGCGCTGTCTCTGAGGGCGAGCTGCGGGCAGCGGCGGCTCCTGGGCCACGCGGGGTTTGCATCCAGCCCTGGCTCTGCTGCCTGCCACCTGTGGTCCCCTCGGAGGAGAAAACTGTGGCTTTGCAACCTGCTGCGTGGGCTGGATCCGTTGCTGTAGCTCGTGCTGGGGAAGCAGAGGAGGCCCCTGCAGCAGGGCTGCCCAGGAGGGCTCTGCCTTCCTCTCCATCCTCATCATCATCTCTTAGGGCACGGCCGAGCAGCTGTGCTCAGCTCGAGAGAGCTTGGTGCCGGTTCGGAAGGTCGGGGGAAAGTTGTGCCCTTCTCCGGGGCTCCTGCAAAGCAGCCCTTCCCCGATGCTCGAACGATGCCAAAGCCTTCAGAGCTGACAGCTTGCGAGTTTGGCGTGCAAGGTAGAAAAGCCCTGGAAGCGGCGCGCTCTGCAGCCCTGCCAGTCTGCTCTTAGCTAGCTGGGAGCTATAAATTCACTCTTTGCTTCTAAAAACGTCTCCGTTACACCCAACAGTCATAATTTTGGAGGGTTGTTGCTTCCAATCATTGGAAGGTTAGCTGGTCTGCGCTGCTCTCTTGAAAACATCTGTGGATGCTCAGCTGCCTGGGAAGCTGTTGTGTTTTCCTGCCCTCAGCTGACTGATGTACGCTGTTGTTCCCTGCTAGGAATCTTCTCTCCGTGATAGCGCAAACCCGTCCAGCAGACCTGGAAGCCTGATGTGTTTCCAGTCTAGCACCAAGTGCTGCGTGGAGGGACGTGGAGTTACAGTTATCCCCACCCCAGAAAGCTCTGTGCAGCGTCCTCGTCTTCTGCGGGCTGGTCGTGGGGCTGCCCGAGATGTTCCTGCTTCAGCCTCTGCAAAGGTTGCTCAGCTTTGTGTGCCCGCAGTGCAAGTTCTGGTCTCCCACTGGTCCCTCTCCCAAATTTTCCGTGAGGATTCCATGAGGTGGGTTGTTTTGGGGGCAGCAGTGAGCCCACCCCGGTGTTTGCAGCCCTGCCTGCAGCCCGTTGTCGGTGCAGCGGTTCCCCAGCAATCCCAGCGGTTCCCCAAAGTCTTTTTGCGAAACCCATCCCACGGGGACCCTCCCGCTGTGTCCTCTGGGGGCTCCCCGCCCTGGGGGTGCCTTTCGGCGGCTGTTTCGCAGATGTTGGCCTTGGCTTCCGTCTCGCGTGCATTAATTACAGCGCAACAGCCCCGAACCTTTGGCAAAATGAACTCGGGAGCAGCTGTCCGAAGTCACCCAGGAGCCCGTGCCGCAGCCGCGCGTTGCCTTGTGCTCGGCGCGGCGCTGCCCTGCGGTCTCTGCCTCTCCGGTGCCTGCGTGGAGGGGTTTCCCTGGCAGAGGACATCTCGGGTACGGCTGTCCACAAGTTGCTGCACAGGTCGTGTTTGTCCAGGGACATGTGCGGGGGAGCTGGAGGGAGCGCAGGGCTCCTGGTCCCATGGGCAATGTGAGCAGCCCCTGCGCTTCCCCGGCTGCCTCCGCGGGGGAGGCCCGGAGCAGCTGTGTCCCGGTGGCACTGAAAGGCGGCGGTGTTTGAGGCCTGATCCTGCTGCTGCCAGGGGCTCAGCATCAACCGGGCGTTTCTCACAGCGTTGTATGGTTGTTAATTCATCCCTTCCCACCGCGCTGTGGCCGGGCGGGCGGTGCTGGCACACCGAGTGTCGCCGTTTTGGCGCCGTCCCCGTGGAGAACACGAGGGTTCAATCCAGCTCCCTGCGGTGCAGTCCTGGGGCAGCCACTGCTCCTGTTCCAATTTCATTCCAGGGTCTTTCTACTTGAGACAAACGCCTGCCGAGAGCGCTCCCTGCCACCCATCAGCGCAGCCCCGTGTGCCTGTGCCGTGCACCACAGAGGTCCCGCGGCTCGGCCGCATCCTGCCTCTAAGGCTGGCACAAATTTCTTGCAGTCGAGCGGGACGCTCGGGTCCGTGCTTGGTAGCAGAGCCTCAGCTCTTCCCAGGCTGCTGCCTCGATGGGAAGCTCAAAGGGAAGAGCGAATGTGTGGGTTGCAACATTTCCCTCGGGAGCCCGCTGGGCAGTTGGTGTCTGTGCATCCCGGTTGGCCCGCAGATCCCTCCTCGTTGCGACATATTTATTTATTATTTCCCCAAGCCGCAGCCAGATGCTGGGACGCCTTGTCCTTTAACTCATTTCTTCCTGCAGGCCAGCTGGAGCAGCGTGGGCCGCGCTGCTGGCCGTGCCGCGCGGGTGCACCTTGGTGGCCGCGCGCCTGCGTGCTCCGCGGCCACAAACCGTGGTGCGTGGGAACTCCTCGCCTCCCGTGGCTTTTGGCTGGCTGTTGGGTCCCGAGCCCTCCTTGCTGCATCGAGGTGAAGTGCTGCAAGGCTGTTCCCTGTGCCGGGGGGGCAGTGTGGGAGGGGGTCACCCCTCCTGCTGGCTGCCGGCTGCTTGCTAGCAGGGCTGGAGAGCAGCAAGGAGGTGCTGCGGATGCTCCCCAGCAAGCAGGGGATGCTTTCCCACTCCATTTGTTTAATTTTCCTTCTGGACCTCGCCTGTACCAGTTTCCCTGTCCTACAGGGCCGGCGTGCTTCAGGCTCTAACACTTGGGTGCCCTACCTGCGGCCCTCCCGGTGCCGGCAGCAGTTGAAGCGTTTCATAACCTCGTTCTTCTGGTGGCACAAACTTCCCACGTGATTTATCATTTTTCTAGCGGTATGTCGGGTTTTTTTTCCACTTTTGGCCTTGCCACTTTGAAGCAGCGCTAACTCAGGACCTATGGAAGGGCCTCTGGCGTGCCGGGCCTGTAATCTGTTGAAGGAGCAGCCGGCAGCATGCTGCCAGCTGTGCTACAGCCCAAATTTGTGTGTGTGCCTGGTGCAGAGCCGGGAGGAGCAGCTTGCTGCTGCGTGTGCCAGACCTGCGTGTTTGCTCCCCAGCGGCTCCGTGAGTAACGCTGCTCTGCACAGCCCGGGGCTGGGGGGTGGAAAAAAGCGTTCAGAGCCACCCGTATCGGTCTTGGTGATCAGTTCTGGTTTGGTTTGTTTTTTTCCTGCTTGACTCAAAGTGCGCTGTGCTTGCAGGATGTGAGGGCTTCTGCCTCGCAGCTGGCTCTGGGCTGGTGCTGGGCCCTGGGCTCTGCTGGTCACCGGTGGGGAAGGGATGGGGGGAGTTGTGCTGGGAGGGAGCCCCTCGGCACCGCCTGCGCCCTGCGCTCAGATCCCTTGGGAGGCAGGGAGAGGAAGGCACCCAGCACCTCATCAGAGGCCAGAAGTAGCGGTGGGGTGAGGCCAATGAGCCAGAAAAGGAGCTGAGGTCTGTAGCGGTGCTTTGAGATACGAGAACGGGGACCTTGGCAAAAAGCTACACGGAAATGGAACGCTTTGGCTGGTGATGCGGGGAGCTGGGCATCGAGCAGCAGCAGCCTGGGCTGGGGGAGGCTCTCACTGTGTCTTCCTAACCCCTCAGCTGCTTCCCTCTCCACGCCTGCATTCCAGGAGCATCCTCGGCGTGGCTCACGGCTCCACCAGGAGCTTGCAAAGAGCTGGGGCCGAGCTTGTGCACGCTCCGTGCTTGGGCTGCGAGCAGAGCGCATCGCCCCGTGGCCCCCACGGCCTCCTTCCTGCCTGGCAGCGGCGGTCCTGCCCGCGGGAGGGGACGGTGCCGCCACCTTTTCTGGTGAGGACGTGGAATGAGGCAGCAGATAGATGCACGTTTGTTTCTCCCTCATCCTCCAGAGGCATCTGCCTCCTTTATAGCAGGAGCCCTGAAGCGCGTTGGTGAGCTGCGTGCTCCGTAGCCGCCCTGCGGGTGGGACAAGCGCCCAATTTCTCCAGAAAGCTGAAGGCTTTTTGCTTTCCCTCTGACAGACGGTGGCAGAACCGGGGCAGCATCATGACGGCTCCGCCACCGCGCAGGCACTTTCTGCTGCAACCCATTTTGGGGCAAATGTGTTGGTTTTCGGTTCTTGGCGCTGTGCGCTGGGGTGGGGCAGTGAGGGGCGAGCTGGGGCCTGCGGGCACCGCACCGTGTCGGTGGCAGCTCAGAGCGGGCATGGGACGGGGAGACCTTCTCTGTGTGACAGAGAGCTGTCCGGCTCCCCAAAATGTGGCCGTGAGGCATTTACACCGGCAGTCATCGTAGCGCTGTAATTACAGCAGTAGGATGAGTTTTTAATGGCAGTGTCGTGGCACAGGGCTGTTCTGCTGAAAGCCTTCGTCACCCTCACTGCACGAACTCTGGGCTCATGCTGAGGGCTTCCCTGGTGCTGGGCCCGGCTCTGCTCGGGGCGAGGGACCGGCTGCTGGTGGGGGGCTGCCCACGGTGCCGGGGGCGGGGTGCCCCGAGGTGCTCCCCCAGCACACCAGGCTGCAGGGCCGTGCCCTTTTGCTGTGCTCCAGTAGGCTTGGTAACGGGGGCGGGGATCAAGGTGCATGTGTTAAAAACTGTAATCCCAAATTTGAGATAATTACAGGTGAAGGAAGATGCTGTGTGCCTGCTCTTGGCCTCCAAATGCCCCAAATCCCCTCTTGGTGCGGAGATGCCGCGTGCGCCTTATTCCTTCTTGGGACAGGGCAGGCAGCTCCTCCTGTGCCCTGCCCGAAGGAGCACCGCGGTGTGCCCGGCCCTTTTCCGCCCCTGACTGCTCTCTCCCTGCCTCCCCAGGTCCCGAGGCCGTTCCCAGCCACGCACCCGGCATGACGGACGCCCCGCGGGATGCCGGCCCCAAGCAGGCGGCGCCGGCGCGGCCAGAGAAGCCGGCGGCAGACTTCGGCTACGTGGGGATAGACGCCATCCTGGAGCAGATGAGACGGAAAGCCATGAAGCAGGGCTTCGAGTTCAACATCATGGTCGTGGGTGAGCGCTCCCCCCGGGCCAGCTGCCGGCAGCGTGCTCAACGAGCTGTTTGTTTTCTGTTGTGACAATGTTTGTCCTCTCCGTACCCTCCTCGGGCGCAGCAGTTCAGCTCCGTGGCGGTGGCTCTGCTGCAGGAGTCAGCAAATCCTGCTTCCAGAGTGCTGGCTTCAAGTCAGCAGTACTTAAAGCCGGGGTGGGACGCAGCCTGGAGCTGGCTGTGGTCCCGTGCACCTTCCTGGAGGTTGGGGTGCGTCGTCTGTAGGCGCATTCCCAAGAAGAGAGCCTTGGGAGGTGTCAGTAACCCTGCGGAGGGTGACAGCAGCCTTCTCTGGGTGCTGTGCGGGGAGCCCTGCAGTGCTTTGGCCCTGAGAAGTCAGGGAGCGTGGTAATGCTGACGTGCTGGAATACCAGCACCTTGACGTTTGCTGGCGTTTCCAGCAATTGGGCTGAAATGCCTGCTCGTGAGTTTTCCCGTATTTATGAGGTGGTGCCGGGAAGCCCGGACAGCAGAGGAACCCACGCTACGAGGGGGCTGCAGCGGGGTCGGTCCCGCGTTGGATGCTTCCGATGCTGGGCTCTGCATCCCGTGCGGGCTCGGTGGCACCCGGCGCTCTGCTCCTGGCTGTGTGGCAACGCCTGCGTCGTGTGCTGACGGCCCTTGGGCTGGAGGGGCAGCAAGGCAGGGGAAGGACGGGCTCGGTAAGCGAGGGAGGAAATGCTGCGGGTATTTGGCGGTGCAGATAAAGAAGAGGTTTGGGTGGCTGGGCTGTTCGGCTCGCATCTGGGTGCTGGTGGCTCCTTTGGGGATGTGAAACTTCGTAAGAGAGGCTGGGGGGTCCCTGCTTGTGGGGAGGGAGAGGGGGAAGGCTGTGGCAGTGGTGTGATGGGGGGGTCTTCCCATCATTTCCTCCTGCGAGGAGCTGTGTGGGGCTGCAGCCTTGGGTAGGGACACCCATGTGCTGGGGACCTCCCCCAGAAGCCCTGGGGAGCATCCTGGGGATGCAGGAGGGCCTGATCCAAGGAGTCTGCTAGTTCTGTGAAGCCTGTAGCTGCCCTGTAGCTTCCCAGCAGGCTCTGTTGATGCCCTGCATTTCCCCTTTTTGATTTTTTTTCCTGCAGAAATGGGTCTCAGAGAGGAGGGCACCCTCGGCTGTGGGCTGGGAGGTCACTGCGAACCCATCCGCTGCAGAACCAGTTTGTGCAGGCTCTCGTGACATTTTTAATGTAAAAAATGCTCTGTGCAGCCAGTTCAGCAGCACTCCTAGGGCAGAGGGATCACAGCACTAATCCCGAGAGCCTGCACGTGAGATCTCAAGGGCTGAGCCCCCGCTCCCCTGCCAGGAGAGGCACCCCCCCACCCGTCTGCTGCTCCGGGAATGTCCTGGGAGAGCGGCTCCGGGCTTCCCCGTGCTCCCACCCTCCTGAGCAGAGGCTCCTCTGCTCTCTGCTTTGCGGCTGCTTGGAGAAATGATTCCAAGGGCCTGGAAAACCTTGTTCTTCCCCCAGCAGGCTCTGGGCGGGCTGTTCGCAGCCTGGGGAATTCGGTGGCAGCATGAACAAGGCGAGCTCCAGCCCTGCCAGGAGACCCGGGAGGAGCACCCAGGGTGCCCTCAGAGGGACCTGGGGGGTTCAGGGATGCTCTGCTGGAGCCAGGAGGAGCAGGCGGCCCAGAGCTGCTGCTTTCAGCCATGTTGTGCCTTTGGGACGGGCTTTGGTGGCGTGTGACGCCGCCGATGCAGTGGCAGGGGACACGGAGCACGGTGGCTCTCTGCAGGGGCTGCCCTCGTTCTGCCGTGTTCCTCCAGGAGGGGAGGTCAGGCTTCTCCTGGGATTGGTTTGGCTCCTTTATTCCCACCCGGTCTAAGCTGTGAGTCCTTACGTTAAAATCCTTGTAATCCCTGGGTCACGGAAGGGAAATGCCAGCCAGGGAGGAGCGGGGTGACTTGGGCAGAGGCGGAGGGAATCGAGCACGTCTGCAGGCAGGGGGCTTCCCTCTGCCCAAAATCCTGTACCCCTGGGTACCAGCAGGCCCCTTCAAAGGGGTTTCATCAGCCGCACCGAGGCAGAATTTCAGTTTGGGGTTGTTCCGTGGATGTTGCCTTTCTTACTTTCAGGAGTCCTTGACCCCAGTCAGGTCCCTGTGTTTCTCCCCTAAGCCCGCTGCGATGGCTGCAGGCGAGCGGGGCGCTCCTGTGCGGGACCGCAGCGTGCCGGCTGAAAGGAGGAGTGCTGGGAGCTCAGCTCCGGGCTGCTGCTCGGTCACGGGGCTGGGGCAGCCAGCCCGTGGCTAATGCCCAGGACCAAGGCGCTGGCCAGCCCCGCTGCTGGCTTGGCTCTGGCTGCCTTGGGCAACCTGGGTGGGTTGGGGCACTTGATTTGAGCGAACACCGTAAAAGCTGCCACCGTAACACCATAAAAGCTGCTTTTTTCTGCCCTCGCAGGATGTGCTGCGCTCACTGGGATGTTGTTTCCGTGACTCAGGTGCTGCTGGCCTAGGGCAGCCAGGCTCCGTGCAGCCGGGGGGCTGTCTGTAGCAAAAGCAAGTCCGGCAGAGCAGCAGCAGGGGATGCAGAGGGCTCAGGTGTCGGAGGCTGCTGCCGTTAAATCAGCCCAGCGAAGGGCTTACGGAGCTGCTCGCTCCTCTTCCCAGGGGAGCTGCAGTGGGGAGGCTGCAGGAGTGATGTGGTGGTGCTGGAAGCTGCCGGGGTGATGGTGCTGGCTGCTGGTGACGCTGTCGTGGCCCCAGACCGGTGCCTGGCCCCGCTTGCCCCTTTCTGACATCTTTTAACAAGCCTCGGGGTGCAGCTTGGCACCTCTTGCCTCCCTTCTGCAGCTCTGCTGCAGGCTGGGTCTCCTCAGCCTCTCCATCTGCCGGTCCCTGAAAAAAACTAACCCGGAAAGGGGATAGTGCTGACTGTGGTTTGTCCTGCTGCTTTCCAGGTCAGAGCGGCTTGGGGAAATCCACGTTAATCAACACCCTCTTCAAGTCCAAAATCAGCCGGAAATCTGTACAGCCAACTTCTGAGGAGCGGATCCCCAAGACCATTGAAATCAAATCCATCACTCACGGTGAGGCTCTGCAGAGTCCAGCTGGCACTTTGGCTTTCGGCCCTGCTCTGCCTTGTGTCCCGGCAGGCCTGGGGGGGCTGGGGGCCCCCACAAACCTCCACTCCCATCTGCACGAGGGGGCTTTGGCCATCCAGAGGTGCTCACGGGGCTGGGAAGACGCCTCTCTTCTTTTTACCCTCCAGCACTGACCTAATGACGATGAAAGGGAACAAGAGAGGCGGTTGTGGGGGGCTGAGTTTCAGGGCAGAAGTGGTGCTGAGTTCCCTGGAGGGCCTATTTGTGCCTGTGAGAAGCTGTAAAGGCGCTTTTCTTCCCTGGGGGGGCCCAGTCCGGACCTCCAGCTGATTTCGGGAGCTGCCTCACACAGCTGCTCTCTTCTCATTTCAGAGATCGAAGAGAAGGGGGTTCGCATGAAGCTGACGGTCATCGACACCCCGGGCTTTGGGGACCACATCAACAACGAGAACTGGTGAGCTGGCTGGGCAGCCGTGCCTGTGCTGGGGGAAGGCATCTGATCCTCGGGCCATCCTGCCCCAGAGCTGGTTCTGGGGGCCAGGCTGTGGTCCTGTGCTGCCCCTGCTCTGTGGGGAGCAGAGCAGAGGGGCTGGTGAGGGTGGCAGCGCGGTGCCGCGCTCCCTGGCCCTGCTGCTGGACCCACAAACGTCCTGCTGTCTGTGCCGTGAGATGCCCTTTGTTCGGGGCCGGGAGCAGCTGTGTGCCAGCAGGGCTCGTCCCTGGGCCTCGCTCATGTGGCCCCGAGGCTGGGCCCTGCCACATGTCCTCGGGACAGCGGCTCTGTGTGCGGGACGTGCTGGGCAGGGCTGTCCTGTGTCGCTGCGGGGCTCCGGCTGCAGGAGGATGTGCCGAACGCGAGCCCCTGTATGTGCGCACCCACTGCTGGGGCAGGGAGAAATGGGGGGTTTTTGGACCCCAGCTGCATTCAGCTCCCCTCTCCTGTCCCACACTCCCCCCCCCCGTAGCTGGCACTTCCAGGACACCCTGGAAGCAGCCTTGTCCTCCTCTGGACACTGCGGGCTGTCCAAAGATGCCCTGAGACCAGGCAGCCAAGGACCTGCTCTGCTGCGGCGCTGCCCCGGAGCACAAACCAGGAGGCCACGCAGCAAGGCTCAGGGGTGGGATTGGGAGGACGGGGGCATGGCTGTGCTGGTCTGGTAGGGCTTCCTGGGCTCTTTCGGTGTTGAAAAGGACCGGACAATTTCGGGAGCTCCTACCTGTAGTGAGCTGGGGTGGATGCTCCTGCTCCTGCGCTACGACGTGGTGCAGAGAGCTGGGGGATGCTCCCGGCCCCGCTCTGCAGCCAGGACCTGGGGCAGAGGAGGGAGGTCTGTTGAGACACTTGGCCCTTTGGGGCAGGGAAGGGAGGATTTCAGGCACTCGCTGCTTTAAAACAGGCGGTAAGATCCCCTCCCACCGCGGCGTGGGGAGCTGCCAAGCAGTGAGCGTGTGAGCCTGGGGATTCCGTCGTCGCCCACAGTCGCTGTGTGAATGGGAGCTGATAGGAAGGAAAACGTCCCTGCAAGGGCGGGTTTTGGTTCAGTTCGTGTGTTTTACGGGGTGCTGTAGGACACTAAGCATCCTCCGCTCAGAGGCCAAGGGGGAGTCTGAGGGTGGTCCCGGTCCCTCCCCAAAACCCAACTTTGTGTCTGTGCCTCTCCGCAGCTGGCAGCCCATCATGAAGTTCATCAACGACCAGTACGAGAAGTACCTGCAGGAGGAGATCAACATCAACCGCAAGAAGCGGATCCCTGACACCAGGGTGCACTGCTGTATATACTTCATCCCCGCCACCGGCCACTCGTACGTACCCACCGGCCGTCCTCAGCCCCTCGGCGTTTCCCTCCGCCTCCAGTCTCGCAGCTCAGCTGCTCGGGGGCATCCTTTGGGTCCCTCGGGGTCTCTGAGGGGAGCTCGGGGCCCTTCACAAGCATCTGGCTGAAGCCGGTAGGGTCAAGTCAGGTAGGTCTCATGCTGCTGTGTGCAGGAGCAGCAAGGAGGCTCAGGCAGCCCATGTGAAACTGTCTTTTCTAAGGCTGTAGCATCTGCAGAGCTGCTTTAGCCAAGGAAAACATGGTGTTTCCTCTTCTCCTCAAGGGCCCTTGCAGCCTGCCTGAGCCTCAGTTTGTTGCTTTGCTCTGGCCACCTTGCTTGCCCAGCAGATGGACATCAATCAGTGGGCTCTCGAATTTGATGGGGCTGCCTCTGCAAACAGGAGAACCTTTTTTTTTTTTTTTTTTTTTCCCAGCGCCCCTGCCTTTGTAAGGGGCGAAGTGCTGCTGTACGGAGGGAACAAACACCCTAACCCTTTTAGGGTATTTTGTAGGTTGTTTGATTAGTCTGTGAGTGGGATGCCGTTTATTCTGCGCAGCGCTCTCCTGGCTCTGGCATTTCTCAAGTGACAGCATCAAAGGGCTAAACCTGGTGCTTTTCTTTACCCCACCCCCTCTTTTTTTCTTTTAGAGACATATAGCCTCTAGTGGAAATCTTGGGAACTTTAGTGTTTCGAAAGCTGCAACGTAAAGCACCGCAACGCGAACTGAGACTGAAGTTTCCTCTTGATTTGTGTCAATTCCTTCCACTTCTGGCTTTGTCTGCGTGGGGAATTTTTTTTTTTGTCTGTTTTCAAAAGTTAGATTCAGACTGCCAGAGCTGTATTAATGCCAGCCCTTTCCTCTTCCCCATGTAGAGATTTATTCCAATAGAAAAGATTTTGTTTTGCTTCTGTCAGTGGGTAGACCAAAAATGCATTCTTTGCTGGAATAAAATGACTGCATGGGCCAGTTATGTTCTGCTTGTGTAACAGGCACGGCTTGCGTGTGCGGATGAGAGGCTTGAAAGCCTCCGAGGAGGGAGCAGGAGCCTCACCACCGAGCCGGTCAGGATCCCTGGCCTCGGGCTTTTCCTTTACACCCACCTCTGCTTGGGGCTGCTGAGCAGGAGCGGAGGGCGTGCTGACACGTTCTGCCATGAGAGAACCTGATAAAGCAGAAAACTTTAGGAGGGGACAATGGTTTTGGCCAGTCTGGCTTGTTGGTCCTGCTCATCTCGGGACCGATCTGCAAAGATCTGCAAACCATCTGCAGACCGGGTCGGGGTATTGCAGCATGAGCCATGCTCTGGCTTTTTCTCGTGGCTTCAGGCGTTTAACCCTTGCAAGCGTGTGCTCTGCGGACACAGAGCGCAGAGATCGCAGATCTGGGTGTGCTGCCGTGGAGGAGTGCAGGCACTGCTTCCCAGGCAGTCCCCCTGGAAGCACAACATCCCACGGGGCTCAGTTTGCGGGTTGGGGAGCAGCGGTGCAGAGCCCGTCCCCTGCCGGAGCCTCTCCAGCGGCGCGTTCTGGTTTCTCTCACCCGCCGGCTAGCAGTAATTGCGGGGAAGTTCAGCTGCTTTTTTTCTTTCTCTGCACTGAACATGTGTTTCCAATATCCGAGCTAGCCTGGCGGTTGGAGGACGTTGTTACTGAGCCGTGCACAGACCCTGCTCCCCCTGCTGCAGCCTCGGCCGGGCGGGTCCCGATAGCCTGCCTGGGGCCAGCGCTCAGCCCGGCCACTGCTCCGGGACCTCCTGCCCTGCCCAGGTGTCCCCACGGGCAGCTGGCTCACACATCCCCTCCTGGAAGGGGATGGAAGTAGATTGAGAAGGAGTGAAGCTGCGGGTTGCAGAAAGGGGGACAAACCCCACTGGGTGCAAGAAATCCATGGGAAATGTTGCTTCTCTGAAAGCTCGAGGCAGTGGTTTCCCTTCTGCCCCTTGTGAAGCCCACGTTACGGTGCTCATCGCCCCAACGTGCTCTCGCCATGCTGCCCATGAGCTGTGGATGCCCGTCCTGCAGCAGGGACAGGGCTCTGAGCTCATTTTGGAGCACAGGAGCTTGGGACGCTGCTCCACACGGGTGCTGCAGCATTTAGTGCAGGCTCGTGCCTCCCCGCCGTGCTGCTCAAGGGTTAATCCAGGGAGAAATTTCCTCTCCGCTGCCGATGTCTCTCCCCTCGCAGGGAGGTCAGGGTAGGATTTGCAACCCATCTAGCTTGCACACACCCTGTCCTTCTTGTAACACTCCCGTAAAACCATGTTTGCAGAGGCTAAGTAACCTGCTGGCAGGGGCTTTTGGCTGTAGCTGCGTAAGCCGAACTCTTTGCCACCCAATAAATTTCTCAGCTCTGACCCCTGTGAAGCACTGCCAGGCTGCGAAACGTGACTCTGAAATACTGCCCTGGCCTCGGCAGCCCCATTTGCTGCATGTGCTGGAGGTGCTGGCTGATGTGCAGACACCTCACGGCCGCTTTCCCCTCTTGCAGCCTCGGTTGGGTCCCCCAAGGGTGCTGGTGGGGCTGGGTGGCCGCTGGGTGCTCGCTGGAGTCGGCTGGAAGCGCGGCTCAGCTTCTTGCTGAGAAATAACTCACTTTCTCTTGCTGTTCTGCTTATTTGTATACTTAGTGGTTTCATTGCTGATCCTCGTTGAGCTCTAGTGTCGATGCTTTGAACCTGCTTTGGATCCCCGGGGGATGAGGGTGCTGCTGGTCACATCCTGGTCGCAGGACGGTGGTGGCTGAGCACCAGAACTGTCCCTGCTCTCCCGGGCGGTGCCGTGCAGCAGGAATTTCAGAGGAATTAGGTTTGGGCTCGCCCCATCGTGGCCCTGGCCATGTCAGCCTGGTCCTGTGCAGCATTATAAGGGAGTGTGTAAATTAGGCTCTTTTCGCTCATAATCTTCTTAAGCCATTCTTTCCCCTTCGGTGCCTTCAGATGGGTGACTGTGACTTCCAGCAACAGGTCTCTTTTTTTTTTTTTTTTTTTTTTTGTGAAAAGCATCGCTTCCTTTAAATACTTGAGGTTTTTCGGGGCTCCCCAGTGCAGGTGGGCTGGGGGAGCTGCAGCTGCCCGAGGCCGTGGATGTGCTGGGAGGAAACGCTTGGGAATTTTGCTCTGGAACACCCTGGGAGCTGCCCCCTGGTGCTGCTGGCTCACAGGGCTCCTGTGCTCATCCCCTCCTCTCCCACCCAGTCCTCGTGTGTCCTGGGAGCAGCTTCGCGGTGCTGCTTCGCCGCCCTCACGTCCTCAGCAGGTGTCAGGGAGGGCTTGGTGAGGGGGCAGGTGGGCTGTGTGCCCCCTGGGCTGAAACTTGGCTACGTGTGCATCCCGCTCTGTGCTCCGAAAGGAGAGCCGGTGGAGGAGGGAGGAGCGCAGTCTTGGTGGGGAAGAGGCTTTTAAAGGGGGAAAGCTGTTTGAGAAATAGCAAAGAGAAAGGAGGGGAAAGAAATCTGCTGGGAAAGGAACATGAGTGCATGGCTTCCTTGGAGGTCTGGGAAATACATTATGCAGAGCTCCAAACAATGCTTGCCAGCAGCACTCTGCTCAGATGTGTCCGTGGGGGTTTCCTTGTGCTTTTTCATTCTTTTTTTTTTTTTTTTTAAATAGCCAAACTGCTTTTCTTTCCCGGGGCCCAGGGTGAGCTGTGGCTCCTGAACTCGCGTTAGGAACTTGATTGTCCTCACGCTGCCTGCCCGGCACCCGGGGCCATGCGTGCAAATGGCACGGGGGCTTGGGGAAGGTCCTCGAGGTGCGGGGCGTGCCCGGCCCCGGGGAGGAGATGGGGTTTGGCTGGGGACGGGCTCAGATGTCTGCACTGGAGTGGCCTCGAGCTGTGGTTTTAGGATCGGCAGGAGCACCGTGCCGGGTCTCTCCGGGCTGGGTGTCCCTGCGGGGGGCTCTCGGTGCTGGGGCCAGGCAAGGGCGGCCTTGCGGGGTGGAGATGCTGCCTGGGGACTGCCGAGGAGCAGCATCAGCCCTTCCCCTTTGGGCTGGCGAGGCTCTCGCTGGGTTTGTGGGAGCCGTGTGGGGTCTGTGGGAGCCTCTGAGCCCTTCGTAGGGCCTGAGGAGACCACCCCAGTGGGGTTTGGCTTGAGCATGCTGGCAGCAGGTGCTCTCTTGGCCCTGTTCTCCCTGCTTCTAAGCACGTTTTTGGCTCCCCCGGGCACTGGCCTCTGCTCTGTGCTCCCCCGCGCAGGGAGCACCTGAGCATTTTAAGTCACCACCCCATTTATTTGGGTTTTTCCCCGGGTTCTGAGCAACATTTGCTCAGCTCTCACGTGGGCATCGTGTCCCTGTCACCTCCAGAGCCACCGATGGGGACCCGCAGCAGGCGGAGGCATCCCCAGGCAGGCTTTCGTCTGGCCAGCTTGGGATCCCCCAGCGATAAAAATACCTCCAGGGAGCAGCAAGGACCGAGGGGCAGAGGGAAGGGTCAGGGCCAGGCGCAGCTTGGCACCGGGGGTCGCGCCTGCGCTGTCAGCAGGATTTCCTCAGGGGCTGATGGCTCGGGTGTGCAATCGCCGCACCTTTGCTGTGCTGAGACTTTGGTTGTAGAAGTTTTCTGACGTTTTTGCCCTCTGGAACAAGCAGCGTCTCTTCTGTGCCGCGCGATCCGCTTGAGAATTAGCAGAGCCTTTTTTTTAATCCGAGCCAGTGGATGAGGGATGAAATCTTGGCTCGTGTGTGACAGAGCAAGAGTGAATCTGAGCAGGGATAGTGACCCGTGGCCACGTCCCTGTCGTGCTGGCCTGGCCCTGGCCAGCGTGTCCTCGTGGGCACGGCTGGAGGTTTTGCACCATGGTCTCTCCCCAGCTCGATGTGTGCTGCAGGCAGGCTTCAGTGCTGTGCTTGCATCCTGGCTTTGCCAAGGACACGCGTGGCTTTGGGCAACTTCCTGCAGTCCTCGGTGGCCGTGTAAAGATAAAAAGCCCTCTCTTACAAGCCAAGCTTTTAAGAAAATGTCTTTCCTTTTCCTCTCGGAAAGCAAACGATTCCCCCTCCGTGTCCATCCTTTGAAGCTCTCTCTCTGCTGGGAGACAGCTGCAGCCCCCCCGGCTGAGCCCCTTTTTTTCCTGCCGTGTTTTGCAGCCTCCGACCGCTGGACATCGAGTTCATGAAACGCCTGAGCAAGGTGGTCAACATCGTCCCGGTGATTGCCAAAGCCGACACGCTAACGCTGGAGGAGAGGGATTACTTCAAGCAAAGGGTAAGGAAGGGGCCGGGGGTGCTCGTCGGGGCTCCGCAGCTCCCCCTGCCCCTCTCCCCAGGCAGCTTTGGGAAGCCGAGCGCCTGGCTGGGAGCCCGGCGCATTCCTCCGGCTGCAGCCCTGAGCGATCCCATGTGGCAGGAGGGAAGGCCCTCGCTCCAAACGCTTCCTTGTGTTTCTCTTGGACCGTTGTCAGCGCGGAGTAAGTTTGGAGCTCGTGGTCTCGGGGCCTGTTTCTCCTGCCTCCTTTGTTGTTGTTGTTGTTTTCGGGCTGGTTTGGGTTATTCCCAATGTTATATGATCTGTTATATGTTATATGTTATATGATGGTGCTGCACACACAGCCTAGAAAGCCCTCCCTGTGCCACATCCTGCGCCCGTACGGTAACCAGGTGAAAACGGGTGGGTTTGCTGAGCTCAGCCAGGCAAGATTTATGGGGAAGCAAGCCGTGAAATTCCCTTGATCGCGTTGGTGGGGAGCCAAGGAGGGGCGGCTGAGCCCACTGAAGGTGTGTGCTCGCTTCCCTTCCTGCACGCCTGGTGCTGCTGGGAGCTGGAGGTGCCCCGTGGGGGCTCGGCGGGGGGCTACACACACAGCGCTGTAAGCGGTGGCGTGGCTGAGGCCGCGACGGCCTCAGCACTCGCTGCAAAAAATCAGCGAGCCCCTGGCCACCGCGTGGCTCGTTGCTCTGTGAGCCAGAATCGCATTTCTGAGCAGGAACAGGCCAGGTTTCACCAAAGCTGGTCACTCAAACAGCATTCCCCAACTACCCCGGTGCGATGCAGATGGTTCGGGCACTGGGTGCTGTAGGGCAGGGAGGAGATGGCCAGGAGTCGGGTCCTGCAGCCTGGTACCGATCCGCAGACCCACAACGGGACGGGGTCAACCTGACCGGCCTCCGCTTCTTAGTGCTTGCTGGGGTCCAGCACATCTCCCCTCTGGGCAGGGAGTGAAACAAAAAGAAAGGGGTGGTCTTGCCAAAATGACAGCTTTAGGGATGGATGGTGATGGAGAGTGTAGGAGGTGAGGAGTTGCCTCGGGTTGCGTGGCACTGCGTCAACCTGATGCCAGTGCGGCACGGAGTTGGTCAAATGGAGTCCAACACCCCGTGGAGCTGGCTTTGCTGGGTTGTTCCCATAAAATAGGGGCCATCCCCAGCAGGTGTGTGTCTGGGGACTGGTTTGGGGTTTCTCTGGCCTGGATATGCTTTCCTTGCCAGCCTGCAGTGCAGACTGCTGTGGAGGAGTAGATGGCCATAGCAAGCGACGGAGCAGTCGCATGGTAGTGGGTTTGGGTTTGCAGCTTTGTTCAAGGCTGAGCCTCTGTGCTCCTGGTGCTGACCTGAGCTAAGCCTCACCCTACCTCTAACCCTAACCCTAACCTCCCAGGACTCGGATCTCAGCGCCTCTTTACCCTGCACAGAGGCAATGTCCTGGAGACCACTCCAGGCTGTTGTGTCCCTGGCTGCTCAGAGCAGGCACTGCTGTGAAACCTTTCCAGGCAGGGCAGCAAGTGCCAAAAAAACAACGTGAGGGCCAGCACCGCATGCCTGGCAGCTGTGTTCCCATTGCTTGGTGCAACCTGTATTTTTGTACTGTTAAATGCCAACACAAAGCCCAGCTCATATACCTGCATCTCCCTCTCAGCCTGTCTTGGCACCAGGTTCCTGCAGACCTTACAGGGCAGGCACTTGGAGGTGTGTGGCAGTTAAACGCAGGTCCCTGTCCCCCAGGTGGGCAATATTTGGGAGAGAGGGGGAAGATAGCGGTGCCTGGGCATTGCTGTGCCCTGCAGGCTTGCTCCTGAGAGCCTCCTGCAGGGGCTGGGGCAGTGCTGTGGTGGGAGTGCAGCTCCTCTGCCTGTCTTCACGTGTCCCCTGCTCCTCCCCTCCCAGATCACAGCCGATCTTCTCGCCAACGGGATCGACGTGTACCCGCAGAAGGAGTTTGATGAAGACTCTGAAGATCGGCTAGTGAATGAGAAATTCAGGGTTAGTGCCTGGTGTCGCAGTTAAATGTGCTCGGGTGGGGGGCTGCGGCTCCGAGCGCCTGGGATGTCGCGGGGTCCTCTTCCCAAGTGTCTGTTTTCTTTCTGAAGGTGCTGAGCCCTACAACCGCCTGCACAGGGGTCATGCCAGAGCTCAGAGCAGGGACAGAAAGAGTTTGAAAAAGGCAGCTGGGGAAGGCTGCCTCTCTGTTGTCGCTCTTTCCCCCAGCTCTGTATCTTAACGTGCCCTCAGTAAGCAGCAGGCAGGGAGGTCTGGGGGCTTCGTGCCCCCCCAGGTGCAGGGAATGCCCACTGCAGCACGGGGAGCCCCCTTCCTGGCGGCTGGAGAGAATCTGCCCGCAGCCTGCTCTGCTTCTGTGGAGGTGAATTCCTTGCTGCAGGAAATAGCGAACAACTTCCTAGCTCGGAAAATTGGGTTGGGCAAAATCAAGGAAGAAAAATAAAAATTAGGGACTCCAAAGTACAAAGACAGCACCTCGGATCAGGGAGTGACCAAGCCCCGGGTTGCTGGATTTTGGGGTGGTTCTTGGGGAAGCACCACGGTACCTTCCTCTGGATGCTGGTGCCTGCCAACGAGGTGCTGGGCTGCACGGGTTTGGTGCTGGTTTTGGACTGGGCGTGTGTGTGGGATGCTGCTGCCCTGGTCCTGGGCTGCCCAGGTCCCTGGCAGGCAGCGCTGCTCAGGAGCATCAGGGACAGGCTGGCCCATCCCATGGAGGTCTCTTCCGAAAACAGCCTGACCCAGGACTTTGCTCACCAGCTTGGATTCCTGACTGGTTTTTCGGGAGGAAAACGTGACCTTGTTTTTCTCTTTCCTCAGGAAATGATCCCGTTTGCGGTGGTGGGCAGCGACCAGGAGTACCAGGTTAACGGAAGAAGAATCCTTGGAAGGAAGACCAAGTGGGGCACCATTGAAGGTAGCTTGCCCTTGTTTCCCCACCTCCTGAGCCCGACTCCCTGCCCTGGCTGAAGGTCCAAAAGCAGCAGTGGAAATCAAGGTGTACACAGAGCTTCCCTGCTCCTCCGGGAAAGTCACCTCCCCAGTCTTTGGGGACTGGAAATAACTTGGCCAGTTCTGTGCTGAGGTCCTTTGGCTTTGTGTGATTCTGGGGGCGGCTGAGTGTCTGAGGGGGCAGTTCTCGGTGTCTTGTCTCCCCCTCTGGCCAGGCTCCTGCTTCTCACACTATTAAATGCCTGGCGGCTGGATTTGAGGGCAGACAAGTTCAGTGCTGAGGTCTCTTTCTCTAGCCCATATTAGAGCCTTCCCCACCATCCGTAGGTCTCTGCACCCTCCTCCACGCATTTCGTGGTGCCCTTGTGGGATCTCATCCTTCTTCTATCTTCATCCCATCAATGTCTTCCTTTTTATTTTTTTTTCTCCTCCTCCCACCATTTTAAATCAGAGTTTAAAAGCTAGGCGAAGGCTTATGGCTGCAGCCCATCAGCACGTTTCCGGGTGCCTGGCTTTGGGCAGCCGGCTGACTGGTGCCACCCCTCTGCCTTCCTCCCCTTCATTTGACAGATTTCTCTCATTTATGATTCTCTTTTATAGGAATCCCTCGTTGAAGGATTGCTTAATTAACAAGGATGCCAGGAAAATCAGTGTATTTTAAATCTCTGCTGCCCTCTTGTGCTCTGTCCTTGGAAGTTCTGAGTTTATGGGGCTCAGGGTGGGCTAAGAAACACGCATTGCCTTCCGTGTCAGTCTCCCCGTGCCGAAGGCAGATGCCACACAAGGAGCCCATGGGCAGCCTTTGCAGAACAGTGTTACTTGTTCTCTTGTGATTTCTGCATTCTGTTCAAAAAAAAAATCAAAAAAGGCAGTTGAGATTCTAAATTCAAACGCCTAGCAAACTGCTGGCTGTCATTAATTGTGGCGGAGCAGCACCCCTTGCTTTTTCCCCCCAGCCTCTTGCAAACACTACTCCTTGCTCTAAGCCCTGTTAGCACGCAGTCGTGCTGAGCTGGGCAGGTCGGTGGGTAAATCACTGGCCTTACAGCAGCAAAGAGGACTCCCGAGAGTCCTGCACATGTCGCCCTTGGGCTGGGTCCCTGTCTCAGCTCCCCACGCCCCGGTGAAGCCCCATTGCACTCTTCCTCCCCTGGCTGGTTGCCACTCGTGCCCTGGCTGTGCACTGATGGGTTTCTCTCCCTCTCTCCCCCTCGCAGTGGAGAACACGACACACTGTGAGTTCGCCTACCTGCGGGACCTCCTCATCAGGTCAGTAGGGCCGTGCCGCTCCCCGGAGCCTTCAGTGACTGGGTAGCATCCAGAGAAAGGGGAGAGCCCCGCTGGGACGCAGCCGCTGCTTTGCTCCCCTCCATCCCACCGTGCTCCCATCCCAGCCCTCCGCGCTGCTGCAGCCCCGCTGTGGGATGGCCCCACACAAAGGGATGTGGCTGCAGGGGGCTTTGCTCACCTAGGGTGCTGAGAAAAGGTTGGAGAGGAGCAGGGACGGGTTGGGACAGGCTCCCAGCCTGCTGGCAGCGTGCGGTGTGGCTGCAGCCCACCTGCCTGGAGCACCTGAGGGGCATTTCTGCCCTGGTGACCCCTCACCAGCCCCAGTTCCTCCCTGGTGCACCGTTCCCAGTCCCAAAGCATCACCCTCTTGCATCGCAGGATCGTGCTGTGGTGAGGTCTGGGTGTCCCCGGTGGGGGGAGCAGGGGGCTGAGCCCCTTGGCTGGCTGGAGGGGACGTTGGTGTCCTCAATTTGGCTGCCCTGCACGTGGAGCTGCTGCTGGCAGAGCTGTGCAGGGCTTCAAAGCCTGACCCCAGGGATTTGTAGGACTGGGATCTTCCCAGGAGGGTGTCGTACAGCAAGGGCTCCCCGCATACCAGAGCACGGGCTGTCGGTATGTGCAAAGGGTTCAGGTCTCAGTTTCTCATTGTTGCCTTTGCTTCCATCCCACACCCTGAAGATGTGCCAGGAACCAGAGAAGGGGCTGGGGTCGTTTGGGCTGGAAAGCAGAGGGTGAGGGGTGCGAGGTGGCAGCTGGGGCTGGTGCTGGGCAAACCTGCCCTGTGCCCCCAGCCCCCTGTGATCGCCCCTTGTCTCTCTTGGTGCAGGACACACATGCAGAACATAAAGGACATCACCAGCAACATCCACTTCGAAGCCTACAGGGTGAAGAGGCTGAACGAGGGCCAGAGCTCGCTCTCCAACGGCGTGACCGACAAGGAGCTGGTGGCTAACGAAATGTAACCGTCTCGCTCTGTAGCCAGGACCTCGCTCGCTCACGCTCGCTATTTCTCCCCTCTTCCCCCTTTATTTTTATATAAATCCTCTGCCACTGTCCCTCCTTTCCCCCAACCCCCCGCCAATGTTAACTGACCAAATAACCAGCTGTCGTGCAGTGGGGTGGCCGCTCGTCCCCCCGCCTCGTGGCACGGGTTTCCGTCTCAGCCCCGTCAGGCAGGAGGGGGCTGTCGGGCTGGGGACCGTCCCCCGCTGGGGTCGGGCTCTCGCTGTCCTCCAGCCTAATGGGGCAGCCTCCTCCCGCTGCCCCAAAGCTGTGGGATTTAGGGGTAGGGCAGCGGGGCAGGGATCTCCTGCCCCCTCCGTGGTTGTCCCCAGGGGGCATTTGCCAAAGGCCGAGTACCTCTGCCCTGTGGCTTTGCCATTTTTCTTCTCCGTCCATTGAAGGCAAGGGTTTCTCCGTGTGAATGTAGCCTCCAGAAGCAAGGTACGGTGGTATGAAGAGAGCAAGACGGTGACATCCTTGTCTCCTGCCTCCTCCTCCTCCTCCTCTTCCTCCTCACGAGCCCTCCGCGGTCCTCCAGGAGCAGCCAGCCCCGACCCAGCCCCCCCACCCTGCCTACACGCAATAACCTGGGAGCCTTTAGGGGTTACCCGTGGCCCGGCAGAGCTGCCCGCTCTGGGAGAAGTGCCTTTTAGGACTGTTACCTTGCAATAGTGGAACTGGGGGGCGGGGGGGCTCGCGCTGGCCGTCTTCGCAGCCTGGAAAATGCTTCCCCGAGCTGCAGCGCTTTGCAGAGACTCCTTTTCCCCTCTCACTTGGACCATAGGTATGGCTGAGTTCCTGGGAAGCCTTGTATATTTATTTTTAATTCGGTGGGGTGTTTTATGCCATTGAAGGCTCAAAGTTTCTTTGTCTGAAGGGGGCTGAGAGCAGAACGTCTCTGCAAAGCGGCGGTGGGGAGCGGAGGTTTGTCCTGTCTGACCCTTGTCATTATCGGGCTTTTCCATAAGACAGAGGAGGCCGCTAGGGTTTTTTTGTGTGTTTTTTTTTTTTTGCATCCCCTGTGTGATGTGTATGTGCGTAACACGCTCCTCGATATGCCTAGCCCTTGTGCAAGGGGACCGTGCCCATATCGGACTGAGCCCCGCATGCCCACATGCACAGACCCGGCCCTGGGGAGGGCTGCTGCGGCCCCCCCCTGCCCTGGGCACTCTCCTTTCAGCTCTGCCCCCGTGTGCCTCGTGTTTCCGTGGGTCTGCAGTAAAAAAGACCCTGCACGGGTGTTAAACAACACCGCGTGGCTTGTGAGCGGGTGGTCTTGGAGCAGAGCTCTGCAGCCCTTCTGCCCTGCCTGCCTTTCTGTTGTCAGCTCCGCCAGTCTCCGCTCCCCTCTCTAAGGGACGAAACTTTACACGAATCACCCTTTTTTTTGGCATGTGCTAAGAGGGCAGCGTGCCCCCAGTGCCGGGGGACACGCGCAGAGCTCACCCAGCGGCCCCGCCACAGGGCAGAGCCGGCGGCTTCATCACAGGGGGGCAGAAGGAGAGGAGAGGGGTTGTGCTCGCCCTGCTCAGGATGCCCAAACGTTGTGCTCGGGGGGGGGGGTGGGATTTGCAGGTTTTCCCCACACATCGCCCCCCGTGGGCAGCCAGAGGGGTGCTCGGGGCCATCCCCGGGCCGTGCCCAGCTCCGTGCTGCCCCGGGGATGCTGTGGCCGTGGCGCAGGGTGCACGTCGCACAGAGGCTCCGCTCTCCCCCAACTCGTGTTTTCCCCTCCGCAGCAGCACGCGGGAGGTCTGCTGAGCTGCTGGGGAGGAACAGTTATGTACTTGCTGACTTGCTATATTTTAGCAAAAACAAACAAAATGTATTAACTGAAAAAAAGTATATATATTTCAAGTGTTAAAAAGACTATTAAGGGGGAGAAAAATCTCTTGTGTGAGGCACTTCTGCAAATGTCATCTTCAACTTTTTGTTTTTCCTCTAGTCGATATCTCAAGCTGGGCCAAGCAAGACACGCCGCTTTCTCCTTTGTAACCTGATTTTTTTTTTTGAAGAAAAAAAAGAAAATAATACAATAAAAAAAAAAACTTCATCCAGATCTATTAAAATGGCCTTTTGGGGGTTATAAGCATTATGACAAATTTAGTCCATTTTTGTATAAATAATAGTGTTTAATATGTATTTCCCAAAATAAATGTTTCGAATGCAAATAGAAGGAGGCTTGTTTGGAAATGTCTGGGTTTTGGGGACGTCCCCAGCTGGGATGGGATCGGTACTGCACGGCTCCTGCAGGGCTGGGGGGGAGAGGAGAGGCTGCAAGGGCTGTGCCCAATTTGGGGTGAAGGTTTTATTTATTGCTCATCCCTTCGACTCTTCCTCCCTTGGCTTTCTGGCCCGGTTGCTGTACCAAAGGGTGGAGCTGCCGGTGCTGAGCACCGCGGGGAGGCACGGGTGCCCTTGGAAGCTGGCATCACCCCGAGCCTGCTGAAAGCCATGGTCTTCCCCAGTGTCCCAGGCAAGACATCGACCTGTCTGGGGCTTTAATCTGTATTTATGCACCTATTGTGTTTTTTTCTCCTCGAGGTGATTGAACTGCATGCAGACAAGACCAACGGGACAGAAGGCTCCTTGCTTTGGGCTGGGTTGGGCTCCCTGTGGGCGTGTAGGGTGCAGGACCGCCTTTATGGAGCTGTTTTTTGTGCTGGCACCTGGGATTCAGAGCAGGGGAAATCAGACCGTCGTGTACGGCATCCAGGGAGGTGTGCAGTACCTTGTCGGTGGGCCCCCTGTTGCCCGAGTGCGAAACTTAGCCCAAGTGCTGCCCTTTTTTTATTGCCAAGTGAAGCCCTGCAGCTCGTGGTGGCTTTGGCTCAGGCTCCTCGCAGCCCCGGCTCCTCTGGGATGGGGCTGGGGAGTTCTCGCTGCCGTAACCAGAGCAAGACCCTGAGCAAAAGCTCTTAGGGGGGAAAAAAAATCACCATGTGATTGTAGTGATTGCAAGCATGGGCCGGGGGCTCGGCTTCTGGACAAGTCTGCAGCAGCTGTCCCCCCCCCAGCACGTTTTTCCAGCACCGGTGTCAGCTTTTTGCAGCCTTCCTCAATGCCAGTGGCTGCCCATGGCCATGGAGGGGATGAGGCAGAGGCTGCACCGGGGTGGGCGCTTTTTGGGACCGAGAAATGGTTTCTCACCGTGGCGAGGGGCGGCCGGGCAAAGGTCCCTGCTCAGCACTAGGGGCAGCTTTGTTTAGCCCAAGGGAGGGGCTCTTGGGGTCGGAGGTGGGCTTGCGGGGATGGCTCCCAGGTGCTCTGAGGCTCTGGAGCAGGGGAGAGCCACGATGACCCGATGGGCTGCAGGAGCAGGGGGCTGTGGGGTGCCACAGCAAAACCCCAGCTCGGGGAAGGGTTCGCCGTGGTGAAATCGCCCCCTCTCCCCAGGGGCGTCCCAGGAGCGGCGGCTGGGGAGGTTTGGGGCAGAGCAGTCAGTAAGGGGCTGTTTGCACATCCCCGGCTGTCTCAGAGGGACGTTCGCCTAACGATGCCGTGGCTGACAGAGGGCCTTGCACTAACAGCTTATAGAGTGGCCTCGCCTCAGCAAACGAGGGAAATGAAGATGAATGAGGGTTTAATTACCGAGCGGAGCAGGGCTTTCCGCAGTGACGGGCACTCGCTCCCATTCGCTTTGAAAACCGGGGGGGAACCGAGCACGGCCGAGTGTCACCGGGGGGGACAGGGATGCGAGCATGGCCGGGTGGCACAGGGGGGGACGGGTGCCCGGCCGGGGTGCTCCTGGTCCAGCCGACCCCGCGAGCATCTTGTGCAGAGGCTGCCTACAGATCATACGAGTGAAAGGGAGTATAAATAATTAAAGCAGCTCGTAGCGAGTAGTCCCCAAAACATCTGCCTGATTTAAAACTAATTACTCGGACGGTAATCACCTCCAGAAGCACGCGGATTTACCCACAGTACTGCTCTTCCCTCCTCTGCCTTGCTCTCACCTGCTCCTGACTGATCCCAGGCATCGGCACCCAGATTTATCGCTCACCTGCAGCACGCAATAACCGGTGTTGTACTCATCCATCTCCCTCATTAGTAACTTCATTGAAGAGCTGTTCACAGATGGATAAACCCTCTCTGGGTGGTAGTCCAAGGGTTGGCAGCAGTGCTCAAGGTCCTTTCGGACGAGCCTTTGCTACCCTAGAGGCTGGGCACCTTCGCCCACGGCATCCCATCATCGGGATGCGTCACCCGCGCAGCCTGAGCTGCTGCCAAGGGGCTCTCCTGGACTGTAACTTCACGCCGAGCTGTGGTGCTCATCAAAACCCCATCGCAGCGACGTGGGACCTGTCCTCATGGGAAACTCCGCCGTTTGATGTGCAAGCCCCTCTGCAGCAGGCATATGCAGAGCTGCCTTTCTCCAGCTCTAATTACCGTGAGGCTGCTGCACTGCAGTTGGGAGCCTGAGGTTTTTGATCATCTCTGCTCTGGCTGCAGTGGGAAGGATTTGTCTGTCCACCCATCCCTGCTGCCCCCTCGCACCACCCCACTGCTGCTCCTTCTCAAAGCCAGAGCAGAAGGCTTTCCTCCTTGTCCCCAGCAAATCCGAGTCTGTAGCTCCCTGCTGTGCTTTGCTTTGTGTTTACCTGGCTGAGCGCTGTCTGGTCCTGCACAAATTGGTAATTCTCACCGGCAGCCTGATGGAGGAGCAGCATTGCGCTGCGTTGCTTCATTTAGGAAAACAGAGTAATTTATTTCTAACTTATGGGATTCAGGAGACTTCCACCTGCAGCCCACAATATTTTCTCATTAACACTACCCAGCTAAGCTAAAAACTGCAATTTCAGAAGTCGTGCTTCCATCAAAGGCACGTTACTTCCCAGGGACTCCAAAAGTTTACTGAAGCTTAAAGACATACCCCGCAGCACATGGTAATGTACCAAATTCCCCCTCCATATAACTACTGGAACCATTTCTCCTGCAGGTTTTGGTCCCCTGCACCACCCCTATAGCCCCCAGCAGCTCCCCCCTGCACAGAAGCAGGATACGTGCCTGCAGCAAGCAGGAATCTTGTGGCTTCATTTTGTCCATCACAGCTGGAAGCCCTCGCTAACAAAGTTGGTGGACCTTATTTTAGATGTAAAACCTGTAGCCTGGATGAACTACGTCCTGAAATAGCCTTGCTGAGGGCAAGGACGGGCGGCTCAAGGAGCCTTCATCCCCTCGTGTGCTCCTGCCCCACCAGGCACCACCTCAGCCCTTGGCCCCTCCCTGCCCTTCTCCTCTCTGCCGCAGCAGAAAGCCCGGATTCAAACCATGTTCCTAAAGCCAAATTACACACCGAAGGCTCCACGGCCCTCCTGGGAGGGTCAGGGCACTCCTCTATAAATAACTGTCTCAATATGTTTAATTTGCAGATGAAATTAAGCCTGGGAAGAAAGGGAAGCCTGCCTTTTCATGTGTGGGCTGTCCGGCTTCGCCTTGAATATCAAAGTGAGAGGAGTTACAAAGCACCGGCTCTCCCGGATTAGCTGAGGAACCTTGTAGGTCCCAAGTGGCGGCGGTTACAGGATCAAAAGGTGTGGGACTTATGCGGGAAGCCAGGCAAAGCCCAGGTGGCTCCCAGGTCAGCCCCAGAGAGCCCAACCTCGGGGCAGCTCACAGCACTGAGAGCTCCAGCGAGACGAGGAGGTAGATGAGGAGCCAGGTTGGGGTTTCACGTGGGCTTTGGATTAAATATTAACTTGCTACGGCGGGTCACGGGGATAAACATTTTCATTAATCATGAATGTGCTCATTATGATGCTGAGAACAGGCTGCAAGAGCTCCGGCTGCGCACCCACCTCCCGGTCTCTGCGCAGCGCTCTCTGAAACCACCAGCCTTTAGGCCGCCTCCAGCTGGAAAACTTTTCCCACAAGCAATCAGCCAAGATTTTACCGGTTAGGTTTGGAAAGCATCAGCAGAAAAGCTTTTGGATGAAGCTGAAAGGACAGGAGATGTCCCCCCAAGCAGCCCAAGGCAGTGTCCCCCTGCGCTGCGGGGGCTTTGCGTGCACCGTGCTCAGCGGTGCCGATGTGTCTGCACAGAGCAGAAACCGAGCGGGACACTGCACCGGGCCTGCACTGCAATTACAGCCTGTTGACATTTTTCATGGTAAAAATACTTAGCTGAAAAAAGGCCCTCTTCATCATCCATTTTGTTAGAAAACAGGATTTTTCCGTCTTTTCTCTGATTTTATTGAACCTTTCGATCACATTAACTTTCTTCGGCTTCCCTTCCCTTCTGTTTTTAGCCGCTCCTTTCAATTATTTTGTGCTTTTCTTTTTATTCCAGTAATTTATTTTTTTTAAAGACTTGAACAGAAGGAAGAGGGAAGACTGATGAAAATCTACACTAGAACAGAAAGGGGATGTATGGCGGAGAGTCTAAGAATCTTCCATTAGCAATATTTAATAAGGAAAAGAATTACTGAGAAAGCTGAGATGTCTGCAAATGACTTCTGAAGCTCTCCAAAAGGGAAGGGAGCTTAGCTAGCAGAGGAGAAAGCCATCTGATGGGTAAAGGTGCGGAGCACTGGGAAGGAGGTGGAATTGGCATCGCTGATGGTGTTCTCCCCTGCTCATGGGTGAGGGGTGCTGGGGAGCGTTCCCAGCAAGGGGGCTGCAGCTGGAGGGCAGGGATGGGTTGTGCCACAGCTGCTGGCGCCTTTGGGCAGGGTGTCTCTGGGCAGAAACGTGGATGTGCACCCAAACAGGGCCCCATCCTGCCACCTCCTCGCTGCTCGTTCCCCCAAACCCACAGTGAGGGCTCCTTTCCCCACCACAGGTGGGATGGGTGATGGATGGTCTTTGCCTTTTCTGAGCACCTCTGCAGCGCAGGAGCAGAGGGCAGGTGCTGCCCCACGTCCCACTGCTCTGGGGGCTCTGGTCCTGCCGCCAACCCGCCTCAGTGCGGCTTCTCTTTTATTTTTAGCAGAGTGCAGCACATGCTTTGTGTTCCTTGCTGCAGGAGAGAGCTGATTAAAACTGTTTGTTTGTTTGTTTTTCCCTACCATCAGCTAAGCTACGGTGCCAGAGCACGGATGTCAGCTTTGGAGTATCTGCGACGTGACCCTTGGTAGGATGAGCGCCGCTGCGATGTCATAAAGCGCTTCGGGTCATGCAAGCGTTGCCGGAGAGACAGCACAAAGACAAGGTTTGTGCAACAGCTAGGGGTGTGGGGACAAATCCTCCGAGCCTCCTGCACCTGCAGGGCCACCACGATGCTCCCCTGCTCCTGCTGCTTGCTGGGCACTGAGGCACTGGGTGCTGCAGCAAGTGCCACCTGCCCGCATCCTGCTGTCACCATGCGAGACCAGGGGAACTGGAGGCGACCTGGTGAGTGGCTGCACAGTTGTGCCCCCTCCTGCTGCAAAATTAGCTTCAGTTAGGAGCAGTAAGTGCTATCAGCTGCTGGTGCAGGTGCTCCACTCCTAACCTCCCCAGAGGGCTTAAAAGCAGCAGCTGTTTGCTCTTAGAAGTGGTGGGGCTAAATGCTGGGTGGGAAGCGAACTGGTGCTGAGCCAGGCTGCACATCTGGGTCCTACTGGCAACACCTGAGGGATCCAGAGCTGTGTTTGGGAGCTGCTGTACGTGGCAAGGTGTGCTCGGTCAGTCTGTTCGGTTTAAATGCAAGTATAACTTTCCTGGTGGTGGGCCAGCTTTGTGCCGGGGCTGTGCTGGTGTCTTGTTGCGTGTGCTTTACCTTGAGGAGGAGTTAAATGATTTGGGGTGTTTGGTTCTGATCATATAAAGTGGGATATTTGGGGAGAAGAAGAAAGAGGTGCTTGTTTTAAATGTACTTGATTGCCTCTTACTTGCAGCCTGAGCTCAGACTAAGGACAAGCTCCAGAGCAGGAGCAGGGACCAGAGGGACACAGAGGGAGGAGAGGGCAGCGAGTGCTGATGGCTAAGGCGGATGGGATCTTTTAGTAGCCAGAGCCCCCACAGCTTCAGGCCTCCACTTCTATTTAAGCACACCTTATAGATGTGTATTTCACACTGACTTTTCTGGGGGGCTGTGGACCCCATGTCTTCCACCAAGTGGGCCAAAACAGCAGTGTCCAGGCCTTTCCTGCCGGACAAAGAGAAGGTGGGGGCTGCAGCACTGTGTCTGGGGGCCTGCAAAACTGCTGAGGTGCCTGGATACCCTGGGCACGGACCTGGAAAATCCTATATTATAGCTGTAGGTACTGTATTGAAATTATGTGCTCAGAGGGCTCTTGTATCTCTGTTTGCTGTCATTCTTGCCTGGGGCATGTCACTGCTGGGGACAAATTGGTCACTTAATGTTTCCTGTGTCTTCAGGTAGCGTGGCCATCACCCCTGCTGCAGGTTTCCTGTGCTTCCCATCAGTTATTTGGGGTTGGAGCTGTGGTAGTCTGTCCATATAGTCCCTGCTACTTATTCTGGGGATCCAGCTGCCTGCAGTGTGAATGGTTGTGCTTAAATTAAGCCTGCTGAGCAGATCCAAGCCGGGCCAGGTGAGCGGTGGGGCTGGTGGAGGGGAGCAGCACCAGATCCTCTGCAGGAACATGGCTGAGCTTCCACCAGCTGGTGGCACTGAGTGCCCCTGTGTCTCTACAATGTGCTTTGGGTGGGATGGAGAGGGCGAGGGACTGTCACCTAACATGTGCCCGTCTCCTGCGCTCCTCCGCTTGTGATGAGCGATCGAACTGCAGCCGTTCGGCTTTGTAACCCCAGCCAGCGCTCAAAGAAGCATTGCTCCCTAAATATTGCAGGAAAGGTGTTCTGAGCCTTGGCTGCTTTGTCTGGGAAACGGTCTCTTCTGATTCAGCGTGTTCAAATCATCTTAACAGTTCTTAGTGAGAAAAACCCGCTGTATCCTCAAGGCAAGTATATTTGGGCAAAGCAATAAGACTTTAAGAGGTTTGGAGGTTACAGTGGGAAACAGCAGTTATTCCCAATAAGCAGTGTTAAATGAAGTGCTGCTGACAGTAGCCTGAGGCAGGTTCAAGAGTCTCAAGATTTGCAACTAAGAGATTAACCAAAATAGATGTCTTATTACAGGCAAGTTTGTATCTAAATCATTTAAAGTGCCTTTAGATGCTGTAATGTTTTTCCTCCTAAGTGCTCACAGTATATCTGCGGCTTCCTCCTGGCTCTCGTGAGTGAGTAAGGAAAGGGACCTTGATCTCAGTGAGTTAAAGTCCCTCTGATAAGAGGGTGAGGAGTGTAGTGTTGCCAGGTTCCTCTTTGATGGGAGGCTGCATTAGTGGTGCTTGCATCTTGCACAGAGAGACCCTGACCACGTCTTCCCTCCTGTTCCCTGATGGATGCTCAGCTGCATGGCTGGACAAGGGGTACAGCCAGGGAAGATGCACTGAGCAGGGGAGTTTGCCAAAAGTCAGTTGTAAAATGCCTGTGGAAGATCTGCAGCCATGTGCCCTGAGTTTTCTCTTCTGTGCTGAGCTGGCACTGGAAGGAAGTTTGGTGTAGGGCTGGTGTTACAGGGTTACTTAGCACAAATGATCTGCTGTCGATACAGGCAGTCACTGGCATTCAGTCACGGCTCCAACTTGGACATGGTGAGGTTTTAATTCTGACTGGGGTGAGGAATCAACAGATCACAGGGGAATTGCCTGCAGAGGATGGCCAAGCTCCACATTCCTCTAGGGAATTAAATCTGACCTGGTGATGGCGTTGTTTGCCCTGTCCTGCATGCATGTGAGAAGTCACTTCAAAAGCAGCATAATGGAAATCCAAGTTACCTTCCTCTTTTTGCCTTTCACCTTGAGGAGCTGGTGGCAGTAACTCACTGCGAGGGGGCAGGACAAGGGGGCCGAGTGGCCTCATCCTCTCCAGCACTAATGGCTTGGCTGGGGGTTCTCTGTGTGAATTAAAACACTTCTGTGAGCTGAGGAAGGGTTGACTTTCTTGCTTTTTAATAGATGGGGGAACTGCATCTCAGGCACGGGGCTACCACCAGCACTCCATTTTCCCCTTCAGTAACATAGAGCAACATTGGATGCTGTGTTTTGTCTCAGGGCTCCTCCGTGGTACATGAATGACAGCTGCCTCCCTCCTCCTTTAAAAATAACAGGCAGCACCCCGCCCACACGCTTACCTTACTCTCGGAGCTGGGGTTCAGGCCCACAAATAGCCGGAATATTCCTGTCCCTGGGGCCTTTGAGAAGTGTCGGGGAGGCCGCCTCCCTCGTTGGGAGGGTGGAGCCTACCCCTCCAAAGTATTTGTTTTCTGCAAGTAACCAGTATCCCAATAAAATTAGCTGTAAAAAGAAGTATTTGGAAACCCTATTTGTTTTCAGAGTGCTTAGAGCAGCAAGGCAGAGCCTGGCACTGCCCTGCTGGGCCCCTCAGGGCTGCTGGCAGTGCCCCAGACCTGTGTGCAGGGGAAATACTGGAGCTGTGGCCTGGGGGCAGGCAGGACACGAGGGATCAGCCTTGGTGAGTCCATCACAACAGACTCTTCCATCTCCTCTGGCACCATGGAGGTATTTCAGATGCACGTGGATTGTTGTGGGTGCCAGAGGTTTGGTTTTGTGCTGGGTGTCACAGCAATCCCAAGGGAGGGTGGGCCCTGAGGTGTTGGGGTGCTGAGCAGTGAGAGCAGAACTGTTTTTTTGTGACCACCAGAGGCTGTCGTTGGCTTTCTCCAAAGGGAGCCTCAGGCATTTGGGTCATGATCCCCCTGAGAGAGATCTAGGGAGAGGCAGCTCTCGTCTCTGAAATGTTTCACGAAGTCTGTCTCCTGCTGGATTTTTTTGGCAAGAGAGACTTTTATTTAGCATGAGGTTTTAAAAGTGGGTAATGTGAAACAGCTGCTCTGGTTGTAAGCAAGCCAGGAGCTGAGAAAGAGGGCAAGGCCTGTGGGTGTTTCACTTGCAGATGTTGGCTAACAGGAGACTTTTCTTTTTAACTGGCATCAGGAAGATATTTTGGGTCTTGGGATCCCAAATGCCAGCCCCGAGATCTTGGTGGGTCCAAAGGGTGCCCGCACTGTGAGGCATTGAGGCTGGTGTTGAAGGAAGGGGCAGAGGAAACTGCAGGGCTTTGGGAGAGGTGTAAGAGGGTGAGACTTCTGTGTGTCTTTGCGTGGACTTGTAAAAGGATTTAAAATACCCCAAACCCTACAGCCCACTGATTTCAAGGGGCATGTCAGCTGTATGGCTCGGTGTGCCCCAGCCTGGAGTACCCCAAGGTGTGTCCCATCCTCATGTACTACCTGCAGCAGCTGTGGGGTCAGGACACCTTGGGACTGGCACCTTACAGAGACAATCTGCCTGGGGTGAGATGAATTGCTGCCTGGAAGGGCTGGTTCTCAGCTCATCACAAAGGCAGTGAGGATGATTTGTCTCCCACTTGGATGTCGGTGCCAAGGTATAAAAGTCACTCCTATAGTCTCTACTAGAGACCTGACCTGGACAGAGAGTCTTGGAGAGGGGCTCATCCAGCCCATGTTCACCTTTCTGGCCATCAGATGCTATGGCGGAAGATACAAGAAACCTATGATCTTCCTGGAGAGGAGGCTTTTCCTAGTTAGGATGCAGAAGGTTTTATCCTTTTCATTAGATGAGTATTCAAATAATTTAACAGTGGATGTTCTCATTCTTCATATAACAGTGGAGTTGTTTTCGTGGCTCTAATGCTCTCATGACCTCAATAATATCTTCTGTGAGTGCGTTTGTCAGGTTAATTATGCATTAAGTTTGCATAAGGCTTTTCCTTTTTTAATCAGTTTTAAACCTGCTGCCTTCAGATGTGCTGGTGCTGTCAGGAGGGCTGGTAGGAGGACCGTTCCCGCCTTCATATCCTGCTGTTTCTTTTGTACACCCTTAGTCGCCTTTATTTGTGACTTTGCTAAATAAGCAGTCCTGAGACTTCTGGCTGTTTCTCTTTTTTCTGGAGATCTCTCTTCTTTCTCTTTGTTTACCTCCTTGTTTTATCTTTGATTTCTTAACAATTTCCTTTTGAGGAGGACAAGCTGTAGCTTTCCTTCTCTGCAGACTAACACACCTTGCAAGTAAGGGTTATTGTAAGGTTAAAGAAGTGAGTTGGGTAATGCTGGGTTCTTTCTTCAAGGCAAGCATTTGTTTGCAAAGTAACTTGGCAGTCTTGTGTATTTTGGATTTAGGCATCCTGGTGTATAAGCCAAAGCTAACAGGCATTAATTAGCTGGAGGACTGGGACTGTAATGAGGGCAGTCACTCATATAAGTTGGCATTTTTACTTTAAATGCAAGTGGTTAAAGGAAAAAGTGTGCTGAAAACATCAGTGTTAAAAGATGTTATATAAACAACATGCTCTGGGTGAGAGTTAGGGAGGCAGTCAGGAGAAGGAGTAACAGCCAGGTTGCTGGTGCAGCGGTGCCCTGTATCTCCTTTCTATAGCAGGAAAAAGTGGTTTTAAAACCAGAGCATAGGGAAGGATGGTGTGAGTTGGAAGACCTTTTCTGGCATATTGGGAAATGCACAGGGAAGTTCTGTCCCTGGAGGATCCCAAAAAGCTAGTCTGTGAAGGTAATGACTCTGGGTTGGAGAAGTATCTCAAGGTCCTGAGTGTGCAGCCCAGTATTTAATGGGGATCCCATAAACCACCTCTGAGACACTGCTGGGCTCAGGACTGAGCTCCTTCAGGTGGGGCCTGCATGGAGGAGAAGCTCTGAGCAAAGCCCCACGGGAGGAGAGGTTGAACACCAGCATGGCATAGCTGGGGCCAGGGACACTTGGAGACCATGCCCCAAAACCAGAGACGAATCCATGGAGTGGATTTGGGCATTGCTGTACCTTTAGGTCACAGTCCTGGGGTGGGCGTGTAAAATGGGAGGAGGAAGAAAGCAGTCAGCTCCCAGATCTGGGATACCTGGCAGGGCACCCTGGTGATGCCCGGAGCATCTCTGGAGCAGGAGATTTGGGACTGGCCTGCATTTGGGAAAGCCGTGGTGCTGAGCGCTCACTGTCATATGTGGGCTCTGCTACTAGCTGAGCAAGGCCTGGCAAATCTGGGTCCCCACCGAGATCGTGTTCCAGGTCAGGGTCTGGCCAGCTGGGACTGCTGAGCATGAACCCAAAGCTCACCTCTGAGCTGCACGGGGGTGCTGTAGCCTGTGTGTGACCTGGCAGCTTTGTGTGGAGGCTGTGCATGGCAATTAGCACTGGCCACCACTGTCACTTGCAGATTTTAACCATTTTTCCCCTTCTCAGAGACCAAACTGTCTGTAATGATGGCCAGGACCTTTTTCTCTGGGTGATGTGTGGTGAATGGGAGTGCAGAATGCAAACCAAACCTAAGCATTGTGCTCTTCTGCCTTCAGTTAAGAAGCTTAATGTTTTAGCTAACTGTGTGCAGACAACCTCCACACACAAACCAGAACATTCCAGTCCCCCGGTGTCACTCGCTCCAAGCTTCACCACTAACCTCTCCCGAGTGAGCCCCTTCTGAGCGGCCATTTTGGGGTGTGCGGAGTCGATGTGGTATTCGGCCTCTGTGGTGAGAGAAGATGGCGGCGCAGAGCCGCGGGCGCTGCTCCTGCTCTGTGTGTCCCGGCGGACGGCCGGGTGCCGTGGTGCCTTCTGGCGAGCAAAGGCACTGAGGAACAAACGGGCGGCGGCCCCTCCTCGGGTGATGTCTGCAGCACCAGGACCCCCGCCTCCCACCCCCTTTGTGCATGTCTTCTCTTAATTAATTAACGCCGCATTCATCACTGCTTAATTCCTGTTTCCGTAGCACCCGGGGAGGGGGGCTGTCGGTGCAGGCGGGCGCTGAGGTGGTCCAGAGCTGGTGGCCTCGTCAAGGAGTTTAATTAGCCCCTGGGATGGTGTGGGGTTGTTTTCTGCAGCCCCGTAATGCCCAGTTTCAAACTGGTTTGCTGCCCACTAGTGCAGAGTCTGTGCTGAGAAAATGTGCCCCCGTCCCTCTGAGGCTGGTCTGTGAATGTTTGGGGAAAGGTGATCCGCGGCTGCCCAGGATAAAACATCCCGAATTGGCCATTTTTGTGTGGTGAGGGAAGGGAAGCAGAGCACAAGGTGCTGCTTCTGTGGGGTTGGTCCTGGGGTCTCGGTGCATGGGATGGTAAGGCTGTGTGCCGGGATGTAAAGGATCCAGTCCAACCTTCTCTGCTCATAGCTGCCACTGCCGGGCTGCCCTTTCCTTTATTTTTTTTCCCCTTAACCATGACCTGTAGGCACTCCTGGTGCCTCTTCCTGACCTTGTCCCATGGCCTTGATGGGGACTGTGGCTGCAAAGCCACCCAGGGCAGCTGCACAGCACGGCTGGGCAAAACAGGTGACAAACCGGCAATGTGAGCTGCCGTGGTGCTTTCAGGAGGTACATGCAGAGCACCAGACAAACAGGGCTGAATGCGATCCATGGAGTACAGAACAAATACTACTTCTGGAGCGGTCTGGAAAGGCAGCTGACATGCTTGTCAGTATAGCTTTCTGGTGTGAATGAGATGTTAGAAGGACACCTTCCTATTTTTAGGGGTTTCTCCCCATCTTTGAACAGATGGGTGTGCTGATGCCTGTGCAAATCCCATCCACCGGGCACCATAAGACGGAACTCCCCAACCCGTGCCCGGGGAGGGAAGGTGGAGGGGGAACAAAAGCTGCAAACCCACCGCGACGCCGAGCCGGGCTCGGTGCCAGGGGTTTGGGGTGCTGTGCGTCCCCCCGGGGGCACGGGGTGGCGGGTGTCCCCCCCGAGGGCACGCGCTGCCGCGGGGTGCCACGGCGCCCTGCCCACTGCCAGGCAGGACCGCAGCATCGCTGCTCCGGCAGCCCGATGCGCGCCCGTCCCGCGTGACTCGCATACGCAATGCAGCCATGCTTAACGAGCGTGAGTAATTATGCCAGGCGGAGGGTTGGGGCGTGGGGGGTGGTCGGGGTTGGGTGTGTTGTTTTGTTGTTTTGCGTTTTCTCCTATTTTTTTCCCCCCCTTTCCGTTCCTCTTCTCTCCCCCCCGCCCTTTTTTCCCACCCCCAGCCCGTGGCGTTGAACCTTGGCCACCTCCTTGGTGGTGGCTTCGGGCGGGCCGGGGCCGCGGGGGTCAGTTGGCACAGCAACTGCTGCTCGGGGACAAAAGGAGGCTTTTGCAGCGACAGTAGCAGCTGCCAGCCAGAATAGCAAATCCGCGCGACTTGGCACCACTCCAGCTTCCTTGAGGGTTGCAGAGGGATGGTATGTTGGAGGGTAAGACTAGCTAATTAATCTTCCGGCAGGGAACAATGTAATATCAGACAATTACAAAGACAGAATGAAATTACTATAGTGGGAAGGCTGGCATACGAATTTCTCAAAGGGTCCATCCCTCACCCGCTGCTGTGGTACTTTATATGCGGGAAAGGCGCCGACTGTACATGCGCTTTTCTGTTGTGTGGGGTTTTTTTTGTATGAATTGAATTATATGCTTGAGGAGGGGCAAGGGGATCCGAGCTCGATTGCAGGAGCTTTTGAGGAGCAAAAGGCAGAAAGAGTCATTCCAAGCAGAAAGGTTTCCTGTCAACCTGTCGGTGCGTCGCTGATGCTGTGGGCTTACGGGGTTGGGTTTTTTCCTGTTCTTTTCTTAATGATCGCGCTGTGATGCCTGATGACGAGAGGTTTTGGGAGGGGGGTCTGGCTGCCAAGCAGAGGGGAGAGTCATTTCCTTCATTCTTCCAGCATGGAGAAGCCCTCGAAGAGGTTTGGGAGCTGCTGAAAGTTATTGGGGAAACACACCTACCAGCTCAGTGGTGGTAATTGCCGATAATTAGCTGTAATCACTGCTACCTACAGTTGGGATGCTGTGATGAATAGGGCAGTACAAGCCGCATGGTGCAGGCTCCCCGTCTGTTTATTTGCAGTGGGGAAAGAATTAGGAAAGTCTCATTTATTCTGGAGCACAGGAAAGCATCGGTGGGAGCTCAGCCTGCGGAGCATTAGCATAGGAAACCACTCCTCCTCCTCCTCTTCCTTGCAGGGCGTCAGGGATAAGCTAATGACTCTCCTCCCTCCGCATCCCTCTCCCAGGATGAGGCTTAATGTGGCGGGATCTGTGACTGTCATTAAAACCCAACGTGAGAACAGGATTGTTCCAATTCTCTGCAATGCTGGGGCCAGGAGGGGGGCTGGGGTGGGACATGGGGACGTGGCCGTGAGCCTCTCTGAGCCAGGAGAGGGCTTGGAGCAGCTCCAGTTCGGCGGCTCTGCCTCCTAAGGAGTCTGAGCAGGTTTTTGTTTGGTGCCTCCACCGATCAGATGGTGCAGAGCTGATGCTTAAGCACTGCTGCAAGCCCCCTCCTGCCCTTCTTGGCGGCTGCGCTGTCGCTGGAGCTCTCGCAAAGCTTAGGCTGAATGAGATTTTATATTTCAGGCATTGCCAGCGCCAAGTGTTGGGCTGGCAGGCTGGGACCTCTTTCCCGAGTTATAGGTTATCGGGAGCTGGATGCTGCCTGGTCCTTGTTCTGCACCCTGAACGGCATCCTGGTGGGTGCCTGTCGTGGGGGTGTGAAGATAATACATGAACAATGATTCAGCTGTATTTAGGATTGGGTATTGGCCCTAATGGGAAGCAGTGATGCTTAGCCCCCATTGGGATGGCACTAGGAACCTGTGGCAGGCTGGGCTTGCCCTGTCCAGGCCCCTCGTTCAGGCCCAGCTCTGTCTCAGGCTCTGTGCACATCCATCCCGCTCCAGCAGCGCTCTCCTGAGCAGAAGATGGCCTGAACCACTTCATCGTCACTGACTGACACCAGAGATGTTTCTGTAAATTAATGACTGCATCTTCTTGGCTATGCTTCAAAGTTTTTGCTTTATGAATTTTTTATGGAGCTCTCTTTACGCAGGAAGTCTGTAGTACTGAATTTTTACCTTTTAAAGCCATACAACAGTAAGAACAAAGCTTTCATGTTCCGTTGACTGACTGAAAGCCACCCATTGTGGTCCTGCTCGTGTTGATGCTGTGGCACCAAGATGGCCGGCACAGGTGGGCACATGGAAATGTTTGTGCTAATGGGCGCTGAGACCTGAAGCTGTGAGCCCTGGGGCTGCTGAGGCTCCCCCTTACATCAGGGTGTCTCTCGCCTCGAGTCCTGCTGATCCTCTCCAAGTCAACCTCCGGAGTTGGGAAATTTAATTTGTAATAAATCTGCATTACAGTACAAGTAAATCTGCTCCAGTGGCTATAAAAATTAATTCCTGATCCTAAACATTATTATATAGCTTTCAAAATGAATTGACTGTGGTTGGTACCATAGCATGTGCCATTATTGGTAATTAGTGTAACAAAATAACACTGCTGTAATATTTCCTGTCTGCCCCTCCCCCAGTTGGGAGCCATTTCCTATTAGGGAATCAGAATTGCAAATGCAAGGCTTGTGTGCAAACTGCTCCCTTTGATTTCTTTTCGTGTGTGTAGGGAGACGATCTGCTCCTCTCTGCGTCTTGGGGCCTAGTTTTCCTGGGAGCTTTTTCTTCTGAAAAAGCTGTAGGCTGGGACAGGGCACCGCTGAAATGCGGAGCTGGAGGGTGCTGGTCCCTGCCCTGCTGCCTCTGGGGCTCCTCAGAGCTTTAGCTTGTGCTCAGTTGGTTCTGAGGCTGCTTACTGTCTCCCAGGGTCTGGCTTTCGTGTTGGCTTGCTCATGATGTGGATCTTGATGGCGTGCATAGAGATCCACTGTACCCTGTTGGCTCCATCTCAAAGCTCGGATGGCCCTAGGAGATTGGTTGGGTTGGACTATGGAGGCACCTCAGCAGCTCCATGCCCACTGGGAGATGGGGGCCTGGCAATTTGGGTCCCTCAGCCTGGACAGAGACCTCACCCCGCAGCCTTCAGTGCTGTCATCGCCCCCCTCGGACACGGGGACGGAGCAGGGGCAGCACCAACAAGGCACAGGTCCCTGCCTTGGTCCCACTTGGGCTCCTTGTTGTGCACGTAGAGGTGCTCACTTTCCAGAACCATCCTGGCTGTGGTTGGACCTCCTGTCAAAACAGAAGGCAGGTTTTTGGTCACTTGTGACCAAGGAGCAGTGGGAACAACTCGATAGGAGGTGGGATCCATCCTTCGCTGTGAGCCGAGGCCTGCTCTGTGCTTCTGGGGATGAGAGCTGAACCCAGGGCTGGGTACCGAACGCCTAGCAGTATCCTTCTGAAGAGAAATGCTCCATAAATAAGCGGCCTGAGGGGACGTAGGTGTGTGTGTTGGGGGCCTGGCTCTTCCTCCCCTTCAAAGAAAACCAAGAGCAGAAGAAGGAAGGAAGAAGCTGCAAACAGAAGGGGCGGAGGCAATCAGGTTTCCTTCCCCAAGGCAAGTAATGAGTGAAGGATTTGGCTGTGCCCCTCCTTGGGGCTGCTCGAGGGCTCCTTCCTCCCTGGCCAGGAGACACCAAACCCCGGTGCTTGTCCCTGGTGTCCTGGCGTGGCCTTTTGGGGACATCGGTACTGAGCAGTGTGGTGGTGCTGACCAAAATCACTGCAGGTGTTATATTTGTAGACATTCCCAATGGATCTTTTTAACCACCCTACATTTTTCCTCCTGAATTTGAAGCTTTCAGTGTTACCTTTCTCTGCAGCCTTGAAGGTTAGAAACTTGATTCTTAGCGGGTGGAAGCTTACGTTCTCCTGTAATCTTCTGAGTCTGGATCTAGGACTTTCATATGAAATCTTCAATTTAGAAGTTAACATCTCTGCAATGAAAGCCCAGGACCAGAGAAATGGGAAGCCAAGAGGAAGGCCTGGTTCTCATGCTATCCCCAGCATGTGTGTGGTGTTATTTCTTGAGTTTTGATTACATGACAGCTTCAGAAATCTGAATATATGCCCTGGGCTTGGTCACCCCATTTATTAGAGCTGAAAAATGCAGAAACTAAGCAGTAAAACTGAGCGGTAGGTATCTTTGCCAGCCTGGAAAACGTTCAAGACTTAGCTACAGTAATAATAATAATATCAGTACTGTTCTTGGCCCAGATGAGGGTGGTAAATCATAACTCCAAATTCCAGTGAGTCACAAAGGGAACAGGCTGTGCCAGCTGAAGCCTTTTATTTGGTCCAAGCTGGGTTTGGTAGCTGAGCCTGGGGTTTTGTGTTTCGGTTACCGTTGTACAACTGCAGTTTGCTGAAGCCTGAGGATACAAATTCCCTCCAAGCTGAGGGGATTGCGTGTTGGAAGATGATATCCTGATGACTTCAGAGCTTTCTCCAGCAGTTTTCTTCTTATGTCAAAAGATACCGAACTGATTCAAAACAGGATTTTGCTAAGAGCGAATGGATGTGTTTTTTAATGTAGAAACCCCGCAGCAGCATCAGGTAGGGCCACTGCAGTGCTTTGAAGCCTCGGTCCCCATTGCTCCTGCAGGACCAGAGCAGTGCTCTGTGGCTTCCCAGTGATGGCTGCTAGGCAGGGAGCAGCCTGTCAGTACTGGCCAGGAAAAACAGGATATTTTCTTCTATTTAGCTTCCTTATTGAAGGGTCTGTATCTCAAGCGTTTGTCTGGAATGAAACATTTTGAAGCACTTTGACCAGTTTTTCCTATCCTCTTGCTTTTGAGAAAAATGTGACTTCCCTGTGATGCCAAACATCTTTCTAGCTGGAAGTTTATTTTTTCCGTTGCTGCCCCTTCTCATGTCACTGGCAGCGAATTTTGCTGAAGTCTTTGTGCATAGGCTTCGGAATGCTCAGATTTTTCATCAAAGTGGAAAGTCTCTGTTTTTCTTTGCATGCATATTTCTGCATTTCTTCTTGGTTCTTTTCCTCCAAAACCTCTGCTTTGCCACTGCTGTGCTGATTGCTCAGCTGTTTCAAAGGACCGATCAAAGTTATTCCAGCTTCCTTCTTGGTGTGAGCCTGATTCTTCTGTGTCTTTTAATGAATGGTATAACTTCGCAGGAGAAAATTTAAGAAAACAAAAGCAGTTGCAAGTCAGTACAGTGAATGAGTTCTTACTAAAGCTAGGCAGAAATCAGATCTGTTTGCCTGGAGAACTCTGCAATCTTTGATTTCTCAAATGAATCTAGTCTCAAAGATCAAAAAAAATCGGGAAGTGTTTTGGGTCAAATTAAATATTTTATTTCAATAAAATCAAAGTATTTCCAACACATTTCTTTGTTCATTTAATATTTTATGAGATAAGCCTAAATTTATCCACAAAGTTGTTTCTCAGTGGAAAAAAGAGGTTGTTTTGTGTTTTTAATAAAATCTGAAAGTAATCTTTTCCATTTAAAAAAAATACAGAATTTCTGTCTAAAGCTGTGTCGCACCTTTTCAAAAAGGTGTTGCCTCTCTGGGTGTTGGTCCCCTGGTGCTCTGGGGTCAAAGATGAGCTCTTGCTGTTGCAGCTGCTGCAGTGTGGTCTAGAGAACTAGGTCTTCTATGTTATTTTTTCTTTTAACTATGCTCCTGCTGCAATAGAGCTGCATAAATAGGTAAGCCCAAGGCATAATAAGTCACTGGAGCATCTCCTGGCACTTGTGTGCAGGCCCTGTAGTTGCCCTTGACTCTTTGACACTTTTACTTCTTGGGGTTTGGCTGCAGTTTGCTTAAGGAACATTGGCATGTGTGGCAAGGAACCTACAAACTGGTCTCGTCTTCAGTTGTGTAAATGTGGTTTTTATTCCTTGTGCTTACGTGAAAAGACTTCTTATGAAATCCAGAAGGCAGCAAGGCAAGGCTGAGGGATGATGTGAGAACTTGTGGATGCTTCCAAGGGAAAAACCTCTAATCTTGGCCTGGCTTTATGTATGTGTAGATTTGTTTGCTTGAATTTTTAAAATGAGGAGATCACACTTTGTTAACATCATTATTATGTAGAGTGCTTCCTAAAACCGTGTTTGTTTGAGGCACGGTTCCTGATCTCTTGTCCAGACTTTTGATGTGGTAACTAAAAGGCTTGGCTTTTTACAGCAATAACGGGCAATGTAGTGCAGGGCAGAGACAGTGCAGATCTGTTCTCTTTAATGTGGGTCACTTATGCATGTGCTGGTCTGGTTGTATTTCTCCCCTGATGTTTGGCAAATGTGCTATTCATCTGTTTTCTTTGACTCTAAATCACTCTTTCTCTGCACTTGTCATCCACTTCTGCTGGCAGGTTTGCGGAGGGAAACCAGTCTTGTTTAACATCTCCACATCAACTTTCTGACAATGTAGATTGTTGCACTGGCAAAAATCACTCTGATTATACTGATTTTGTGCCCTCAAGCTTTTTCTTTTTTTGCTAGTTTTGCCCTCTGTTGATAGTTGCTAAAACGGATGCAGACCTCCCAGGGAGCCAGCCTGAGTCCATGCAACTGCACCCATTGCAAATCCAAGCCCAGGTGCAATGGGCACACACAACAGAGCAGGAACATAATGCTACTGCAGACCCGTGCCTCCCTGGCACTCCAGCTGCTGCTGCAGCTGTGCTGGTGCCAACAGCACTCTAAATCTTAGGCGGAAGAAGTCGTCAGGTTGAGGTTCTGTCCCCGTTTAAGCCAACAGGTGACTTTGGCTCAGAGGCTTTGTGGGAGGCTGCCTGTGCTCTCAAGGCATGTGCTCAGCTTGCTGCTCGTGTGCTGTTACTGGGGCACGACCAGGCATCTCAGCCTCACCTCTGCCCTGTGGAAAGGCAGAAGCTACCAAGAGGAAGCAATTTCCCCGTGCTTCAGCTGATGCAGAGCGAGGTGCTGTCTGAACGAGGGCAGGAGCAATGCAAACAATTTACTCTCCTGCTGCAAGGATGCTACAACGAGGCCTGTAAATGGCCACATAAAGGGAATCCGGGTGGGAGCTGGGAATACACTGACAAACACAATTCTCCCTTAATTTAATAGAACGGTCCATTCAGCAGAGAATATATTGTAAAGCGCTCTCAGGTTGGATGGCCTCCTATTGTGTCTGGCCTTTGAAGTGCTGATTAGCTGGGCTGGGAACATGCTGATAAAAAGTTAATTTCTATTTGCTGTTGCTTTGTAATTGGATGAACACGAAAGCAATTAAATATTAAAACATACAAACAAATAACGAAGTCACTGTAATTAGCCAAAGTTTGATCACTGTCATATTTATTTAGAAGGAGATGATACGTCTCAGCAGGTGACATTTTAAATACCCTTGGCTGCTTTGGTGTTGTCTTCAGAGAATACTGAATAATGTACGGAGGATTTAATTAAACCCCATTGTAAATCAGCTGTGATGACAGGGAAGTGACAGCCACATGTTGAAAAGAGAATTAGGCCGCAGCAAGAGAGATTAATTAACTATTTTCCACGGAGTTCAACCTAGGTGGTGTGCCCTGAGCTTGTCCAAGGAAGGGAACTTCATTTCTGAGTTGCTCTGCTCGAGGCTGGAGCCGGTGTCACACCCAAGATGTCTCGGCTCCTCGAAAAGGTGGCTGCAGCTCTTCCTGTGTCTTGTGAGAGGGGAAAGTGAGGCACGCAGTGCTGCTGGCTGGGTCCCAGCACCTTTACAGCCCCTTGGTGGGACAAGGCCAGCAGCACCGAGCCAAAACCAGCTGGGGACCTGCAGAATCCAGTTTGGCGGAGGTTTGTGTGACTGGTTTTTGATGGGCCGTGCTGTTTCAGCAGCTGCTCCCAGTGCTTCTGCTCGGTAAATGTTTTTGCAGGCCGTGGGGTGGTGAAAGCTTCCTGGGCCCAGGAGGATGTGAGAGAGAGGGTGCAGGAGCACCTGAGCTGTGCCTGGCTAACAAACAGCATTCTCAGCTGAAGGCTGTCCAGCCTGGGGTGCTCTTAATTAATTTGGTCACTTCTGCAAATACTGCTGGCTTCTGCATGTGTGGGCTGTGGGCACAGGAGGGCGGCCGGGTGCTTGTGCGAGCTGCGGCCTGCTTCAGGGCAGGGCCTGGGAGAGCCTTTCCCCCAGAGCACCCTGAGGGGCCTGCTAGGGGAACACCAGCTCTGGTGCCACCTCCAAGAAGGTTCTGGAGCACACCAGGCTCTTCCTGCTCTCCTCTCAGGCGGTATTTCGATAGCATGTGAGAAAGAAAATGCATTCCCAGCTATGCCTCTGTGTGTTTGGTAAGTGAAAACACTTCCACGCAGGTGGCTGCTGGCTGCTGTGCAGCTGCTGGGGGACAGGGTTTGTCCGGCACCGAGCAATCAAAGAAGATTAAACAGACCTAAATGTTGTAGCAGCGCAGGAGGAAGTTGGGCCGAGCAACCTCAGTTCAGCAAAACGTGCTCTCCAAACCTGTCGACAGCCCTGCGGTGGGTTTTACCCCGCTGTGCTGTGTGCTGGGGATGTGGTTAGGCGCTCTGCGGGCTCCAGCTGTGAGATGGAAGCTTCAAAACTAGAAACGGGCTGGGCAGCGGGGCTGCCGTGAGGCAGGCTGCAGAAAGCCTTGCCGGGGAAGGTGAGCGGTGCTCACAGGATGTGGTGGCGCTTTGGGAAGGTGGGGAGTGATTTGATCTCTTATTGAGCGATCCGTACATCTCCTGGCAGGGCCATCGCTGACTGCCGGGGACCTGGTGCGAGGATGAGCCGGGCGGGTTGGTGCAGAAGAGGCCGAGGCCCATCCTGCCCAGGTAAGACGCTGCCCGCCTGGGTTAGCAGCATGTGGGCGTAGCTTTCACTGCTGGAGATGATGATTTGCACATGTGACTTTGCATTTCAAAGCCCCTCTCTCCTCCTCTCTTACCAATGAAAACTGGGAATAATTGTACACATTGCAGGAAAAAATTCATTGTATTCCCAGAGGTGTGAATTAATTGATTCAGCCCAGGAAAAAGACCTGGGCACTGTTACAGCCAGCTCCCTGAAGGGATCTCCTCAGCGTATGGGTCTGATCAAAAATGCAAATAAGCTCTTAAGAGGAGTAAGGGATGGGAAAGGATGGAAAGTAATGAGGAAATGTAATATTGTCATGATGCAAACGAGTAGTGCTGCCTTCTCTGAATACAACAAAAAATGAGTTCTGCAGCCTGAAAGGGTCTTGCAATTCTGCTGGGTGTGAAGAGCAGAATGAAAACAGTGACGGGGATGGAAAATTCCCCTGTCAGGGCAGAATGAATGTCTGATTTGGCAGAGCCCTGGACTGGCATGATGCACCAGTCTGGGAGAGGGATTAAAGCGCTACCCCTACCAAAAAGGCCGTGGTGATGTGAGGCAGCCGCTGGCTGTGAGCCTTTCCTGGGTGGATGCCAGGACTACAGCCCGGCATCAGGACTGTGTTGGGTAGCTGTAGGTGTCAAGAAGGGATTTATCCTTTCCCTGTCCTTGTCCCTGACTTGCTGGCTGTGCTCTGGGTTGCTTTACCTTTTTCTGAAGCTTCAGAGAGTTGCTGGGCTCCTTTGAATCAGCAAGGACTACTTATTATTTAGCAATGGCCAGACCTCAACATTCTTGTGATGCTCTTGGTCTCTCTGCCTTTGGCACACTTTTACCGCAGCTTCTGGTCATCTACTGCAAGCCTGCAGCCTGCCAGAAGTGTGTTCAGAAGTGTTTTGTGGTGGGTTGTTGTGACAAAGATGATCCATAGGAAGTATGTAACTAACTGCCCCGGTTTGTCCCATTGAGGCAATCATTCAGGCTGTATGTGCAGTCTGTGGTGAGAGAATACCATCCCAGAAGGAAGCATCGCTCCTGGGGGCTGTCTCTGCAGGCATTAAGGCTGCCTGCATGCTGGCAGCAGACTTGCTAGACACAATGTCAAATGCAGAAAAACTTATTTTCAGATGAACCCCAGCACTGCTGGCTTCCCAGCCACTGTGGGAGGTGACACTGGACACAACTGGGAAAGCTGCAGGCTCGTAGCCGGCTGTGGAGGCTGTCAGAGCAGTGCTCTGAATGCACCGAAAGCTTTGGTTCCCAAAGCTCTGAGAAATGGGTCCTTCCTGCATCCCAAACGGAGCACCCCACCATGCTGTGCCCGTCTGATTTTATTGTGGCCATGCCCAAGTCCCATCTGTACGAGAATAATTCCACCATTCCTCGCAGGGCTGTTGTAAGGCAAATTAATGTTTGCGAAGCACTCAGATACTATGATAATAAATGCTGTGAAAGCCCAGGAGAAAATTAATAGCTCATTATTTAGAGCAGGACTTCAATAGCATGCCATACACAGGACATGGAGCTACATATTGAATGATGAGGATAAAGAAAAATATTGAATAGCTGCTCATTAAGAGAGCACTATCCATCTGGAGTATGAAAAGGGGCTTTTTTTGTGCAGAAAGTGGTCCCTGACCATGTCATTACAAAGTGTGTTCTGATGCATTTATGCAGGGGACTGGGCTTGTGTTGTGTGCAGTCCAGGCTCTGGCATTTTTCTACTTCCAAGTGCTTGACTGCAACCTGACTGCTCTTTTAACACTGGGGTTGGGTTTAATATATAGCAAAGAGAGAAAAATGCCAGTAGATGGCACTCAAGAATATGGAGCATCATTCTCGGGTGTGTGGGACCAATACAATGCGTTGTGCCACAAATGGCTTCCTCTGCGCAGCTCTCTATATCAGCTCCTTTTTACTCTTTCTGGTCTGGAAGCTTGATGATGCCCAGAGCAGAGGAAGAACAAGAATGTGAAGCAGGAGTTGTTAGGTGGTCCGTGCTCTTCCCTGATCTCAATTTTCTTTTTCCCCTTTGGTTTTAAATTACTTAACAGTCTAGAAATCCTGGGCCACGCTCTCCTCAGCTGACCCTTTTTCTGCTTTGCTTACAGCTTGTCTGTAAAATGAGATGAGAACTTGATTTGAAAGCTGAAGTTAATTGACCTAAATAAACTAAGAGCCTTCTGTTGGCTTTATGGGGGGAAAAATGCATAACCCTTGCTCTCCTCAAGCAGCAGAAAGGCTTTCACGGTGCAGCCTCAAGCTGCTGCTGTTTACTGGCAGTTACTTGTGGTGCAGCACTGACTAGAGAGCCCTGAGGTGAGGAAGGTGTGCTCGGCACTGAGGTGAGGAGGCAGCACCAACCTGGAGCAGTGGGGTTTGAGTAGGGAAGGTGGGTTGGGGTAGTGAATCAAAATGATGAAAGGCTCTGGCTGCAGACCCCTGTGGCAACACAAAGTGAGCCCTGTAGCTGCAGGAAGGTCTCCCTCTGTCTGATCTGATGCCCTGTCAGGAGTAGACCCGCTTCCAGCTGGGGAGTGTGTTGGGAAAGCATCTAGTCCTGGTACTGCTGCCTGAGCCTGACCTTTGAGATCAGGGCTGACCGTTCTGTGACAGCATTCTGCTCTGGGAGGGCAGCCTCGGGCCAGGACTGGTGCCCAGCTCTCACCCATGTGCTGAGCTCTGCTGTGAGAAGCCCGGTTCTGCTATGCTGCCATAACTCTAGTTTCCCTGGGCAAGCCGAAGAGCAGGTGCTCTCGTACCAGTATAGCTGGATTCAGTGCTAGTCAAACCCGCTGAAAGCAGGATGAGTAGGGCCGTGTCCGTACCTATGTCAGCACAGTGATTTAAAATGTTTTTTGGCTGCGTTCATGATATTTTCTAATCTAGACAAGTCCCATGTCTAGGCTGAGGGATGCTCTTTTGGTAAGCGTGGAGGAGAGGATGAGCAAAGGGCACAGTCATCCTGCGGCTCCTGGGAAAGGCTGCAGGGCTGGGCGCTGGGCAGGAGCAGCAGAACTTTTTGGTTTTACCTCAAGTCTGCTGGTTACCTGTCACGGGAGCTTGGTCAGACGGGCTAGCCACTTCCCTTCTCTGCTGCAGCTCTGCTCTCGTAAAGTAGCTTTGCTGGCAGCCTGGTTCCTTTGCGAAAGCCCTTGGAGCTCTGCGAATGAGATTTCCCCGCTTTACACATTGTTAGGCGATTCATTCCCAGTGGGTAAAAACTCAAAATGGGACAATAACGAGCTCACAGATTTAGCTCCAAAAGAGATGTTTGGGTATGACACTTCACGAACACTTCGGGTTTCAGCCAAACCTCTCCCCTTTTGGCAACTTGCAGGAGCCGGCTGGGAGGTGGCAGCGGCAGGAGCCCTCTTGCAGCAAATGCTGAGCGTGCCTGAGGTCTTGTACCGGTGGCTTGGGCGTGTGGTTACAGAAGAGAAATTGAGTTAAATACATGTCTGTGTGTCCAGGAATAACCAACTGAACAGTGATTTTCTGTTTCTAAAGCCCCACCGCTCTAGTGTGATGCAGTAGCAGCAAATGATGTTGCTTTGCTTGTGGAAAAGCAAACACTGCTGAAGAATTGCTGGCGCACTACAAGACTAGGTGGGAAAAGAGGTTTGAGGTGACCTTGCTGGCAGGTTAGCTCAGTGCTAACCCTCACATCTCCAAAATCCTGCTGGGGAAGGTGCTGGCACCGCAGTGCAGCAGGAGGAAAGGTCTGTTTGTCCTGGCAGCCCGGGTGTGGAGATGCCTGGCAGAGGAATTGCGTTGTGTTGGAGCAAGGGGATGTTGGGAACCGTCCAAATGGCCTCTGCTTCAGCTTTGCTTTGGGTGGTATACACTCTGCAAATATTTCTTTGCACAAGCAGAGTGGGAAGGGAGCAGCTAGGCTGCAGGATGCTTACCCAGGACCCTGCGGATGGCTTTCTTAGCCTAGTCAGTGCTGTTCTGGTTTTACTGCTGAAACATGCTGGGAAAGAGGGTGATGACAGCAGAGTTGGCCTGGGATGTACAAGTCGGCTCGTGACTTTGTTCAGATAGAGCTCTGGGCTGTTTTTTCAGGTGTGGTCTGATGGCAGGAGCTCAGTTTGAGCTAGAATTTGTTTAATAACCTGTTACCTGAGTACCGGGGTGAATGCTCAGAGCTAAGGCAAATGCCCTGCGGGGGTGCAGAAAAGATCAGTAGTGCAGTGTGACCCTGAGACCTCCTGGCAGCCTCCCCCCCTTCGGGTTTATGTACTTGGAAGTCCCTTGGCTGGGGGACACGAGATCCCAGATGTGGATGCTGGCCAAGCAGCATGTTTCGTTGTGCATCACCTGAATCATAACAGAAAGGCAGCCAGACACAACCCCAGGCTGTTTTGGGGGCCAACAGCCTGATGCATGCACAGGTACCACCCTGTGTCTGTGGCAGGGATGTATTGGAGCTACCTGTGAGTTTGGAGACCTCAGGGCTGCTGCCTTTTCACCAGGAGCCATCGTTTCTCCCTTTCCATCATCTGCTGGGACAAGCTCTTGCTTGTGGCCCCCATTCCCCAGCTGGATTTCTTCTCCTGCTGGCTGGTGATGGCTTCTCTACAAAATGGAGGCAACATCTGCATCCAGACTGTCATTTCTCCCCTGTGTTGTTATAAGAGTGGAATGAAAACGACCAGTGTTAGGTAAAGTCTGCTTGAAAAGCTGGGCCAGGACTTGTACCTGTTGCTGCAGGGACATCTCCTTCTGATGGTAATTGGAACAATTAAAGCCCACTGTAATGAAGGCGAAATCGCTGGCCGGGGAATGTCGCATCAGATAGCAGCAGAAAACAGATGTTCCCCACTACATTTACTCTCTAAGTGGAAGTACAACAGATGCAAAACAGCATTAAAATGGTATCATGGCTGTAAATACTGCTTCTAATTACTGCACCAGGTAATGTCGATCACAACAATTCAGATTTCTCCCAAGGATGCTCTGCAAACAGGCAGGATGTACAAAGACTTTAAGAAAAAACAAGAAGTCTTTTTTTTTTAACCCCTTTAATGCAACATATGTAAGCTTGCTCGCTCAGGGCAGCAGAGGAGAGTGTCACAGCCTCTCTGCCGGGCGTATCTTTGGCACGTGGTGCTGAGAATAAACAAGGAGATGGGAACAGAGCATTAAATGCGGAGATTTGGGGATGGGGAGAGGTGGGTGGAGGAGGAATGAGAGTAGTGTGAGCATGGAGGGAAAGAGGGGAGCAGAAGTGAAGAGATTACGAGAGACAGCACGAGTGATGGGGAGAGAAAATAGCACTGCAGTAGCCTCAGCTGACCCCTTAGTTATGGGGCTTGTGGCGTCAGTGGTGGGATTTTGTAGCTTTGGATTTGAATTCACTGAGGCTGGGTGTTGGCTGTCGGGTGCTTGGTGTTCGTATCGTCCTGCTGGGACTTGGGCTTGTGCAGGGACCTGAGCCGTGGGGCCAAGCTAAGAGACAGCTTGGTCTGGGATATCGGGAAGGACATGACACCCCTTGGAGAGGAGATGTAAGCTAGCACAGGCACACCGAGGTCTGCACCAGCAGCCTGCCTGGACTGAGCGATCGCTTTCCTAACAGCACTGATTGGAGACTCCTGTGTTGCTGTAGCAGGCTGGGCATGTTTTGTGGGGAAAATGAGGATTATAAAGAGCTATTTGGAGCCTGAACGTACTATACAAGAGAAATTGCATTTCCTATTCTTTCTTCCTGCAAGTACTTTTCTACCTTTTTTGCTCTGTGCTGTTGATGGCTGCTGTGACTAACATGTAGGTGCTGAACTGAGGACCTTCGGGACAGCCAAATATTACATGCAGGCATGGAGATCAGTGGGTTTTGCCTGTCCAGGGTTTCTCTTGGATGATGATGTGTTACGGATAATTTTGGAGGTGATGGTCTGCTTCTGTTCATGCTCTGGAGCCTGCTCGTCCACTCACCTGTCTGCAGGCCTTCCCACAAAGCTGAAGGAGCAGAAAGTGCTGTGACCCCTTGGGGTGCGTGGGGAAGAAGGGGGTGGCCTTTTGGCTGGCGGGGGACAGGAGGAGGTAACGGGCTGGGCTTGGCTGGGGCATGCAATGGGGTGTGCAATGCTGCTGCAGCCTGGTGGGGACCAGTGAAGAGCAGGAATGGGCTTGCCACCTGCAGGTACTGGGAGAGCTGCAATACAGACACAGAAACCCTCCTCAACCCTCCCCTCCTGATCACATTAGGAGGAGAGACCAACAGAAAGTGCATTAACTAATCAAACGCTGATTTCAAATTGATTATTGCAAATTGCTAACCATTATTCTACTAATGGCAGTCATTTAAAAATAAAATAATAGGGAAAAAAAAACAGAGCCTCCTTCAGGCACCGTGCCACCCTGTCCTTGCAGAGAGCTGTCTGAGCTTCGTGGCCTTGGTTCAGGATCTTGGCTCAGCCCCTGAGCCGGGTGCTGCAGGAACAGCTCCGTGGCTTGCTGCTGCCACCCGGGCACGGGGCCGGCGGCACGGCGGGGCCGGTGGCAGCGGGCAGCCTTCCTGCGGGGACGGCTCCTTGCTGACAGGCATTTCCCCGCCTGGCTGCGGGCAGCAGCCCTGTGCACCTTCCCAGCAGTTTCCCTGGCAACCGAGTCCTCCTGCCAGCAGGCTGCAATGTCAAAAAATAAAACAAGATGACACCGCAGCGCATCAAAAAAAAAAACAAGGCACCCAACAACCTGCCTCGCTCCACCCCGAGCGGTTGGTCCCTTTTTTCCTGCTCCCGTGGTGTTTTTGCAGGATGTCTGGGCATGCTCTTGTACAAGGAGGGGTGGGAAGTGCCGTGCTTTGAAGGCTGCTGCCACAGTCTGCTTGGCCGGGAGCTGGGGGATGGCTCCTGCGCCTGCTGGATGGTCAGGGATGTTTCCCATGCGTTTCATCCTTGGCTGCAGGGCAGTGTGGCTGTGTATTGGAAGTGCTATGGGGCAAGGAGTCCGATGGACCCGTGGCCATCTGATTTTGGCAGAGCAGCGTTCCCCCACTGTCACAAACATGAGTGTCCATCGCTTCTTCAGCTCCCCACGCTCCTGTTGTCACAGCGATCCCTGTGGGGCTTCTGTACTGCCCGCGGTAGGGTGCACGGACCTGAGCCCTTCTCACCAAAAGGCTTCAGATGAGGTCTGGTCCTCTGACGGAGAGCATGCTAACCGTGTGTTTTGGGGAGTTACACGGTCTTATTTTGTGGGGGCATAATTAAGAGCACCTCTCTGGAAGATGCGTGAGCTGCATACTTGTGGGTTTTGGTGTGAAATTAACCCTGCTTACTGCCCATAACAATAGGTCTCTTTTTTTTTGGAGGCCAACAGTTGATCTCATTGGCTGGATCTCACACTCATCCTCCTACTTTGTCTCTCTGCTTCTGCCTTGGTGCAGTGTTTTCCTCCAAGCTTTCTGGTACAAAATCCAGAGCAGGCATTTCCCACCATGTATTTCTCTCCTGCTTTTTGATAATTCTTCCGAGGACACGAGCTCCTGCAGGTTGTGGAAGGTAACTCTGGAGACTGGAAGTAGCTGATAACAAAGAACTAAATCAGTTAAAGGCTCCCCTTCTGAACAGTATGCAGCTGTTTTCTTTGACTAATGCTCAGAGCCTTCCTACTTCAAGCAATGCAGAGGCAAGGCAGAAATATTTTTGGATTCATTTCATGGGCAATTAGGAATTCTCACTGATTTATTTTTTTTAAAGGTTATTTTTTTAAAGGATCTGAACAAATAGGAACTAGAAAGTTTAGGTAGCACTGTAGAAAGCTATAAAGTGAAATCTCGTGCTCTTTCAGAGCTGGACTCAAGTGGACACTTGTCGTGATGCTTTTTAGAGGTTAATCCAGGTAGTGTTGGGCAGTCTTGTGTTTCTCAGGCCATGATATCTTTTTTTAAGTGTATTAAGTATATTAATATGAAGGTCTCTTAGTCTGATGACGTGGACCAGCTCTAAACTCCCTAACTGAACTAACTGCTTTGGGCAATTCCTGCAGGTTTTACAAGGTATCTTGCTCACGTACCTTGTTCCCCAGTGAAGCAAGTCAAGACTGTCCGTGTGTTATAAATAGTCCATGTAACTACAACTTCACTGTGTGCAAAACCTCACTTCTCACTGCCGTGAGGGTTTCCTCTGAGGCAGTTGGCCTCCCACGGTTAGCATTACACTTGCAAGAGTAAAAACCGTAGCTTTCCCTTCTCCATGCCTGGGGTGAAAGTAGAGACCTCCAGCTGCACGTGTGGAGTAAACCGCGTCTTTGTCAATCGCTTGCCAAGCATGCTTCTCGGTTTAAAGCAGTTCTGCTATATGTTGCAACCTGCTCCTTCCAGCTTTTAGATGAAATTTGCTCAACTGGTGGAGTTGTGTTTGGGAACAGCTCCTGGTTTCATTTGCCACTGATGCCTCTGTTTATATCTAATCTGTTTTATTAAGCCAGGAGCTCATAACCGCGAGTACTTGTGCCCATGTTGCTTGATATTCATGCTAACCCGTTGGGGTTGACTGTAATCACCTGCTCTTTTGATTACCATAAACATTTGATAACCTAGCTGTTTCCGGCTGCTGGAGAGGTCTTATCGCTGCTCTTGGGGGAATTTGTTCCTCTGGCTCAGGAATACCTGCCTAACGTGGAGGAGATAATTTCTATGGAGAGGCTTATCCTGTTTGTACAGGACAAGTCTTGGGACTACAGAATTACCAGGTAGGTACTGTTTGTCGCTGTGCAAGCAAAGTATTTCTTAAATGGCTAATCTGCTGCTGCTGCCTTCATCTGTTTATTTGGAGGGCTCTGTCCTGTCCTTGTTTGGGGCCCGCTAGCGCTCACAGAGGCTTAAAGATCCCTCTCTTGTTGCCCTCCTCAGGCAGGAAGGAAAAAAAGCATCCCTCCAGGGAAGGCGAATGAACTGGTTTGCTGATCCACCTCTAGTTACGCACATCCAGATTCTAATCCTCACTTTGCAAAGATGAGGCGACTCTCCCAGTCGTGTCCCATCAGCGCTGTCACCGCTTGTCGCACGGCTCGTGAGCCCCGTCCTGCTCGGGCGTGCTGCCTACTCGAGCTCGTTGGCCTCATCAGCGAAAGAGCAAGAGGGCAGACTTGTGGCGAGCAGCCGCTCCTGGGGGAATGGCTAATGGGGTCACTGTCACTTGGTTTTCCTTTCTTGTATTTTTTTTCCTCTTCCTCTCTTATGGCTGTAGACAGAAGGGAAAAAATGAAGGAAAAGAGAAGATGCGGTAGGCAATCTGAACTTACAAACTTCTCTGAACGAGAGGGGAAGCATAAATAATAGAGGAAAAAATTCAAAGTAGTGGTTTATTCTGCACACAGAAAACCAAACCCAGCTTCTCCACATCATGTGTTACTTTTTCTGTTTTTCCTACCAGCTCCATTAAAACCTCAATAATATACAGGAGTCTATTAAAGGTTTTCAAGATGAAGCCAAGTTTGGTCATTATCACTAAACGGCTCTTTGGTGGGCTGTATAAAAAGAGTGAATGGTCTCACTGCGGTTCTTAGTGGAAACATGCCCAAATCGCAAGCCCAAGATTTCTGCTAGTCTTACATCAGGACTAACAGATGCTGCTCGGGGTGGGGTTTTGACTCTATTGCTGGCTGCGCTAACACCCCATTTCCAGGACTAGCTGTGCCCCAGGTACTGAGGAGGCACCAGCTCTGGCTCCAGGGCCCTTTCTGGAGGCAATTCTTCCAGTTTCAGCTCTGGAGCCCCTCGGGGAGCTGGCACTGTGGCTGCACTTGCTGCTCCCGTGGGGCTCTCCTGGGAGCCGGAGCCCAAAGCTTTCATCTGCACTGAAGTCAGTCTCTTACTTCGTTTTTTTTTAAACCTGCACATCTCCCATGAACACAGGCTGATGAACGCAGCATTTCTGGCAGTCTTTTGTCTCTAATGCCTTTCTTAGGACTCTGTAAAATACTTGAAGAGCTAAACCTTCCTTCACGCTGGGTGCTGCCAGCAGGACTCCTGGGTGGTGGTGGGAGGGCTTACAGCGAAACCCCGCCGATCCTTGGCTGCATTCACATCCACAGCAACATGATGCAGAGCCCGTTTGTCTTTCTACTGCTTGTGGAGACCCCAAAGGAATGTAGAGGGCTGGCTGACTCTCACAGGGAGGTTTTATAATGTTGCACAAGTCCAACTCCTATATCACTCTGCCCTTTAAGAAGATGAGGGAGGCAAATTTAGACCCGAGAATGAGGCTTGTCCTATGGGACAGCAGCAAAGTCGGCTCTGTCTCTTGGCAGTGAACAGCAGAGGCAGTCAAGGAAGAGATTTGCTGGGATCTGGCAGTTTATACTGTCATTTTCCTTGGTCTGTTGCCAAACAGATACAGTCTGTGCTTGGGGAAAACAAGGCGATGAGTCAGTCTTCTCTGCTCAGGTTGTTACAGGCACCTCTTGCAGGCTCTAATTTGGGCTCTGCTTAGTAAATTGGAACTCTCGGTTCCAAAATGTCCTGCTGTTGTGGGTACGACAGGTCTTTAGCCTTAAGATCTGGCCATCTTTATGCAGCCAAAGCAAGTCCAGTCCATTAGAGGTTTAGTAGAAGTGAGAAATTAAAATCTCCCTCAGCCAGCCTCTGGGACAACCGCCCAGCTTTGAGGCGAAGGCAGACAAATTCCTCACGGTGGAGGCTTTTGGTCTCAAAATGGATTTGACAGTGTATCAGTGGCAGAGGAACGTCGTGCCTGCGAGGCTCGCGCCACGCTTGGCTCCTTGTACAAGGAGCATAGGGCTGAGCCATGCGGGGTCTCCTCTGCAGGGCCGTTTGCTGGCCCAGCTGCGGGCTGCAGCACCCCAGCTCGGCTACCCAACACGCGGACGGATTTGGCCTTGTAAGCAGCTGGGGTCTCTGCAGAGCACTGAGCTGGAATCGGGCTAACGCGGTAGCTGGCCCCGCTCGGCGCCTCTCTGCATTGTTGCTGCACATTGCTTTCCCTTTTTTTAGGAAAAATGCTGAGGGGGTAAGATCCAGGAGGGATTTCTTAGGGATTTTTGTGCAAGGTTGTCATCTGCATCTAAGGCTGCCCAAGGCACAGCATCCCAGCAGAGGCACCTCACCATGCTCAGGCCATGCTGGACGCAGCCGTTGCTCTTCTGGATCGTCACCTTGATGGGCTCTAGGGGGGCCAGGCTTGTGTTGTTTTGGAGGGGGACAATGCCCTGGCATGCACCAAAAGCTGTCACAGTGTCTTTGATACAGCTAAGAAGGAAGTGCAGTATTTTTTTAATGCTGTATTATGTTTTAATGGCAAGCAGCTGGTCAGATGTATAACCTGGACCTGTAAGGATGCTGGCTGCCTGCACAACCTTAGTCTGTCTGCCCATCCTTATGAGAAGCTCACTGAACAAATACCCTTGTAAACGTGAGGAGCACAGGTAGGTCCGTGCTTGCTGCCCACTGGATGCTGCAGCGGTGTGTGCCTGGATCGCTTGGCTTTGTGTGTTTGCAGAAGTGCTGCTCCATGGTGAACAAGGGAGGCAAACGTGAGGCTTGGTCTGTGTGGAAATTTTCCCCGTCTTTTTAATCTACCGTTCATAAAGTTTTGATGAACACATTGTGAGCCAGGGAGTTGCTCTTCTCTGTATCATGCAGCCAGGCAGCGTAATGAGAACAAAGTTCCTGAGTGGCCAACCTGCCTAAAAACTGTACCCGTTTCTTTTAAGAGGGTAGTGTGCTTTCTTTGAGACCTTATTTTTTGTATATACCATTGTGGTTGCTTGTGGATGGAGATGAGAAATTATCTCATACAGTGAATAATTAATAATAAAAAAAGCTGCATTTCTCTGTTCCCAGCAGAGAACTGGAAACTTTGTCTTGCGTATTGAGTTGCAAATAGCAAATCCAGCGGAGTTACAAAAATTATTCCGAGCTTAGTTTCTCCTAAAATGCAGGTCTGAATGCAAATTGTTCTAATTACCTAGGTGGCTTGTAATCAGTTCTGCCCTGGCAGGGCTGAAAGTGGCTAGCTCAATGTCATACTCGTGAAAATACTAGCTGGAACGTGTCTTTATAACCAGACAAAAGAATTCTCCTCAAATGAACGCTCGTTTCCAAAGGTAATTTCAATGCTAAACCTGAAAGATATTAAGATATTTTTAGATGTTTTACTCTTGTTTGGAAGCTTGTGCTGTTTAACTCTGTAACTACCTGTTTATTTGGCTGAATTAAACACTGCTGCATTCGTTAGCATTTACAAGAGCTTAGTAATACAATCAGGCACTAATGCATTCATTTTCTACTTGACTGCTCATTCATTGAGATGTTAGTACATAGGAAGAATACAATCGCGGTGACTGTGGGATGAACTAATCAATTCATAATGAATAATCTGAAAATACAGATGTCTGAGGGAGACATCTTCAGCACGGACCGAACCCAGCAGGACTGGAGGAGGCCCCAGCAAGGCGGGGTGTTCAGCTCGGTGCTGAGATGCCACCACCTCACTTCCACTTGGGCAGAGCTTACCAGGAGCCGGTTCAAAAGCTGTAAACTGAGTACTTTTGGAGCTGTCTTCCCCCACGTACAAACCCCAGTGACCTTTGCTAAAGCTGCAGAGATCTTTATCTGTGAGAGCTGAGCACTGGTGGGTGGTGGGGGAAGAGCTGCTGGGGGTTCCTTGTGACAGTCCCTCCTTGCTGTTTGCCTTTCCTCATCCCAGCCCCTGCCAGGGTTTTGTTATCTTTTCTGGTTCTCAGCAGCCTCTTAGTGGTTTTATTTTAACTTCTCTCTTGGGAGTTAATTATTGCAGGTAGTCCTGCATAATCTTTCTGATGGCAAATAGGAAAGCTGAGCCGAGGTGCGGACCAAGGGCTGCAATCCCTTTTAGGTCAGAGCAGGCTTCAGAGGTGCATAAAACACTGGTACAGTGACCTGAGCAGGTGTGCTCACAGCTGTCTCGAATGAGAACAGTGGTTTTGAAAACCACTTTGTTTACTGCAGGCACAACTCCATCCAACTGCCTGATAGTGCTGTGGCAACAGGGGCAATGCTCGGTTCCTTCATCACTGTGCTTCAGTAGAAAGTGTGCCATCCCGTAAGGGCTGGGTTATTTCCTGAAGGTTACTGCACATGTGCTACATCTGGCGAAGCAGTCCCTGCTGCTGTTCCCCATGGTGCTCCTGGAGCCCAGCTGCTCCGTGTCAGACCCTGCTGCCCTCCTGGGAAGGGGGCGAGCAAGCACTGCTGTAAGGTTGCACAAATTATGGCCGCATAGACTGGCAAAGCTCAGACATCCCCTCCTCACCCAGCCTTACTGATACTGCTGGTGTGTGCTTGCTTACACTTGGACAAGAAATGCTTTTTCTTTTCCTTTTGGCACCTCTTTGGTTCCTACAGACAAGAATGTCGTCTTGATTGCTTTGATCAGTAGATGTGCGTGGAACCATTTCCATTCGTGAGCCCTGGCACGTCCTGAATTTCTTGGGTAAAGGCAAGATCACGGAGATCATGCTGCCTTACAGACACCTCCCCTTCCCTAAAACCAGGAGCAGTGCACCCCAATCTGTTGGTTCAGTCCCAGAGAAGAGATGTGGCAGCGTGTGACCTGCTGCCTTGGTTTCAACACAAAATAAGATTCAGTCTGGGAAGGGGTCTTATGATGTCCAGGAGCCCTTCAGTGATCCCATCATGTGCAGTGATTCCTGCTGGTTCAGATTGCTCTGAGTGATAGCAGGATGATTAATGTCATTCAGATTAACCTCAAAACGATGTGTGCACACAAGCACCTGAGATCTACCCTGTCCCTCTCTGTGTTGTACACACGGTGCTGTGTACATTTCAACCCCGTCAGCCCCGCTTTGCTTTTCCAGAGGGCTGTGGCAGGGACTGCAAGGAAGAAGGGGCCGCGTCTGCCTTCCTATCTCAAGCTTCCTTCTCGTAAAAACTACAGTCTTGCAAATAAATTCCTAGCAGTCTTCAATCAGAGCAGATGACTGACAGGAGAGCACCCGTCCTGCAGAGGACACTTGTCCTGCTCAACGGGGAGACTTCAGAGAGATTTAGGAGGACAGGGGAAGCTCAGCCTGAGCAGCGCGTGCCTGTACGCATCTCCCTGTGTGGGATTTTTCTTCCCCCTTCTTTCACCGCCCGGCGTTCTTTATTGTCTCTTGCAGGTAGATCACTCATTGCTATAAATTTTCTTATCTCCAGTGCTTTTCCAATTATGGATAACAACAGGAAAGCAGTCATTGGTTTCTAAAAGGTCATCAAGATATAGGGCCCGGTTGGGAAGGGGATGACTTATGGAGTTAGCTTGTGTAAATCTGGGGAAGTTTTATGCACAAGTCAGGCACGAAATGTAAGTGAGATTCATAAAAGACGGAGATTTACGCTGGCTTCAGTTAGTAGAAATCAAAATGGTTATGAAAATTTCCCCTTCTCTCTACGCCTGTGTATGCAAAGAAAGACTTAAATGTATTTTCCAAGCGCCTGTGGTGCTGGGGAAGGGCTGCCCGGGGCCATGGGCTGCCCTCCTTGTCCAGAGGACGTTTAGGGTGTGAGGCAGGGATAAACACGAGCTTCTCCCGCAGCCTGCTTTGCTGGTCATATAGAGGTGACCTCCTCCATGGACAAGAGGGCAGCTCGGTCTCATCCGGGTGCTGGCGGTGGGTGGTGGCTGGGGCGGAGCTGCTTGTCAGGAGCCACCAGGATTCACGCCACCGGCTCTCATTGCACCCCCAAAGTCACCACAGATCTGTGGTGTTTCAGTCGCTGGGTTTCTGTGTCCCCAGGTGAGGGAGGAGACGCGAGGCTCCCCAGCAGTGGTACAGGCCGCAGCTCCGTCTCGGGGGGCTCTTGGCCTCACCTGGGTGCTGGAAGCGTCCCTCGGCCTCCGCAGCGTTGCCGTCGCTGTTGTCCGTGCAGCAGGGAGGCGAGGGGACTGCTTCCCGGTGCAGGGCCTTTGTGAGCGTGTGCTGCCATCACACAGCAGGGCCTGCCACCGCCCTGAGCGACACAGCCCCTCGGACGGGGAGGGAAGGCTTCTCTCCAGGCTTGTGTCCTGGCCTGTCACACAGCACCCCCGGCCACCCGGCTCCCCCACTGCTTCCCTGTGCTGCTCAAGGCAAGCGAAGAGGTGCGTCTGGTTGCCCAAATTACTGACACTGTCCTGGGGAACCATGTGCGTGTAATGGGTTTCCATCCAGTAGTCCCTTTTAGGCATGTAGCTGAGGCACCGTAGTAATGATTGTCATCAGGTCAGCAACAGGAGGGTCAGAGGGGGGGAGAGAAAGAGGAACATCTGCCCCAAAATGAGCTATTCCACCTGGAGAATTGGAGGTGTTCTTACCATTAGCCAGGGAGGGAGACCTGGGTGGCTGCTGTCCCACCAGTGCCAAGCCGCGGGGGGGAACTTGGGCAGCAGGGATGAGGTGGCAGGACAAGGGCCTTGGCCCCACTGAGCGTCAGCAGCTGGAGGGAAGCCCTGGGAGCGAAGCCCTGGCTCCAAGGAGCAGGGCACAGCCACACGCAGCATCCCCCCACGGCTGAGACCCGCAGGCCAGGCTGAGTCCAGCCGTGGCAGCTGGGATGGAGACAAGGCAGAAACTTTGGCTTGCAAGGCAGGGCTGTTCTCCAGATGCTCAGTTGCCCTCTCAAAAAAAAAAAAAATCCTGTGTAGATCCAATATCCTTGACATGGCAAATGGCTGGGAGCACAACAAGTAGGCAGGGACGTGGGCATTTCTGACCAAGCTGCCTCTATGAACATGAACATGATGTACAGCATGGGGCATCGCCCCACTGAACCTGCTTCGATGCCCGATTCAGTTGGTACAGAGGTGTCTGGCAGCAGAAAAAGTGTTGGGAGCTGCCATGAGCTACTTAACCTTCTGACTAATGCACGAAGTCACTTCTGTCACAGCTGTCTGAACAATACATTTGCCAATTAAGTTAATTCGATCAAATCCCTTGTATCCAACAGAAAGGGCAGAGCAAATCCAGGTGAGGGAGAGAGAACAGAGCCAAACTTCTCTATGTCACACACAGGCAGAACAAAGGGCGTGCGTGTGTGTATAAATATTTATGAATAATTGCACTGCGCAGCCACAGCATAATTGACGACTTGAAGTCCAGTTCCTGGGAGGTGTCCTCCCTACCTGCAGGACGACAGGGCGACTCGGGGAGCCTGCAGCTGCTGCGCTCAGGGCTTCAGTGTTTTCACTGAGAACTAGTTAAAACGCTTAATTTCTAATCTGGTAAACTGTTTTTCTTTCTCTGCCCCTCTGTGCACAGTGCTGGGTGTCACTGCTGCAGGGTTTGTTCAAGCCCTCCAGAAAGCGTGCCTTGGTGTGAAGATACTGTTCGGTTTCTTGACATAAATGCAACTCCAGGTTTTCCCCACTTACATAAAGCTGTTGTGAGAGCAGGTTGCTGCCACAAAAGCGTGTGGTGTAATAAGATGACAAATGTAGCTTTCCTGAAGAATGACAGGATCTCCTCCAACCTCGTCTAGGAAGCCACGTGCTTTGAACAAGGCCTGTGACACTTTGTGTTATCATCCAAATAACTGCAGCACAACCAAAATGTTGGAAAATGGACAAGTTTAGCGATTCTTGGTTGAAACGCAGAATGTGATGAACCAGACTCCTTTCCCTTGACCGGTTCTACCCCACTGGGGTAGCCCAACGGCTGCCTAGATGAGGGCATGATCCAGCCTGACAGCAGGGAAGGTCAATCAGGGGCTGCCCAGCGGCTGATGCAGCAATGATTAAATTGTGCTTTGCTAGGTTTTGTTGTGTTGTGTTGCAATTTGGCTTGCTGCCCATCTGTCTTGCCATTTTAAATGTACCCGTAGTCTTGTGGAGGTCATGGTCAAATCCAAGAGAAGCCAGATCATGTAAATTATCCTCCTCACCGCCCAGTCTCTCAAGAGATTGTAAGAGTGCTTGTAGCTGTAGCATCCCCTCTCTGACACGGGCACTTATATAGAGTCTGGACCTGGTAATAGCTCTCCCGTCTGGGAAGGAGGTTAGAGAAAAATTCCCTTTGTCAGTTCTTTTTTTTTTTTTTTCTTGATCTTTTTTTCCTCCCTCTTTAATTTGCCCTGTTGGCAGGACAAAGAATGGCAACGGCGTCGACGTGCCGGTTTCCAGATTGACACCGAGTGAATGCGGCCACTCGTAATCACTGCCTGCAAGCATTTATCACTTCCCCAGATTACAACGTGGGGAGCAGGTGTCTGACCTGCGATGACAAAAACATGGAGTGGTGCTGGGGAGGAAGGAAATAGATAAGATGTCATTTTTCAGCACAATTTTTCTCTCTTTAATGTTCCCCTAGATTATGGGAAACAATCATGGGATGTGGAGCACTGATGTTTTATGGTGTCAGTAGGGTTTAAGGTTTTAGGTGCAAAAAAAAGTGATGTTGGATCTTGTATATTATGGAGTATTTATAGGACACGCTAACTTTTTCAAATTTATTTACTTGAGGCAAGGAAGATAAATGGGATTCTGTATCCAAGTACTTGTATCCAGAGGAAATTAAAAGGAGCGTCTCTTGAACTTGGCCTCCACTTAGGGCAGAAAAATGACACAGAAATGACCCTTCATAGATTAAAGAGCTGCTCACGCCTCAAAGGAGGTGGTAGAAATCAGTTGTAAAAAAATAAAAATCTTCCTTTCACATATTACACATTTTCTGCTTCTCTGCAACTCTACGTTTTTCCTACTAAAAGTACTACCAAAAAAAAAAAAATCCCCCAACTTTTCTGTGGTATCTTCTACCCTACCCTTAAACGCTCCTCTGTGACCTATGACTGCTGCTTCAAAGCTGACTTCAGTTTTTCATCACTGAACATATTTCAGGACAGATGCTGAAAGTGGTTTTAACTTTCCTGAGCTGCAGCTTGGGGTTTAAAACCTCATCTCTCATCTTAATAATAGTAATTTTACTCTGAGCTGCTTTCATGCTTTCCATCTGAGAAGCCGGCAAATGTCCTGCGCATTTAAGCATCACAACGTCCTAGGATCAATGAGTGCAAACCCCCAAAACTCAGCTCCAGTTCTTAAACATTGCACAAATCAGAGCTACTTGTGTTTGAAAGCTCATTGGAGATCAGGTGTCGCCGTGTACAGGTAGGGAAGGAGGAGCTGAGGGGTGAGGGGATCTTACTGAGGATCCCATGGTATGACCAGGTCAAGGAGCAACTCATCCCCACACCTTTGGGTTCTCTGCTCTGCCTTCTAGTTAGTGCTTCGCCAATTAAAGCGGCAGCCAACCACCTAGATTCCTCTTTTAAATGTTCTGAGTGTTGAAAAAAACACGATTGCAGCTTGGAAGGGTTCCCTCCACAGCCTAGCACCTGAGCAGGGACACGTCTATGAAGGCTTTGAGAGCTGGCACCATCTCCTGGACTGATAGGCAAGAAACGTGCGGGTATCACAGGCTCCTGGGCAGGAAGAGCTGGTTATCGAGCAGCCTGGGTGTTGTGATGCCTTGCAACAAGACGGGCTCGCTGAGATGCTGAAAAGATGACAGCCTTGGTGCTGTGTCCAGATGCACGAGAGTTGGTTCCGGACTCCTTGGGAGAGTTGTGGGTTTGGTGCTGCTTTTGGGCATTAAGAGGCTTCTGCAAGGAGTGATTTCCTCCCGCTCCTTGTGATTTGGTTGCTTGGTGCTCACTAATGCTAGATAAGATTTGGAACTAGGGGCTGCACGCTGTTCTCTCTCTTCTCCTTGTTAAATGGAAACAAACCAGATTTTCTTTTTCTGCAACTTTCCAAGCAGCACACCCGTTGCACGTCCTGTCCCTTGCTCTGACAGCTGCAGGGTGCTAGGCCAGTGCCAGGATCCGCGGTGCAGAATGAGCCCTGTCCTTGCCAGCCCTGCTCCAGGCATCCTTTCTGTGCCACGGAATAGCCCATGGGGAAGGCAGTTTGTAGCTGGGAGATGGAGGAGCAGCGTCTCGGAGATGCCGGCACTGCGAGCTTTCCCTGACAACACGCAAGGGTGCGGAGAAGAACCCAGTGCACCTCTGTGAGCAAGGAGAGGAAGGGGAAAGAAACCTTGCTGTGCAGGGGCTGTCTGTGCACGCACCCGGAGACTTTCTCTCTCGTGCAAGCAGAAGCACCATGAGAGCATCAGCACAGCCCGTCTGGTGGCAGCTGCTCCTTGTTGTGCTGTGTTGCACTTTGGTGCCACGAGGTGATCTCTGTACGTTCAGATCAGCCTCCAGAGCAGACCTCCGTGTCCTTGAAGGTCAACCCATCAGAAGCGACAAGGGGAAAAGAAGAATTTAGAAGCACGCCTCCTTTCGTCCTTGTCGGGGTGTTCTCTGATAGAAATGCTACGGGAGGGTTTTCATGTTGTTCTACCAAAACTAAATAAAAATAAAGATAAAATTTTGGGGATGGTGGTAATGACATTAAGGACTTTGCTTGTCTCTATCTATAACAGCCTTCTGTCTAGTAATCTGAACAGAAATAATAATTTGAAAGGGAAAATAATTAAATTAAACAGGCAACCAAACTGGAGGAATAAGACTTCTGATGAAGGAGGGTGGCTGGGGAAAAAGTAGAGGAGGTGGCGGAGAAAAGCAGCACATCTCTTTAAATTGTCAATCTCTCAGGGCAAGGTTGCTGCAGACATAATGAGTGTCCTAGTGAATTATCTCCCACTTTTATTGTCTGTTGCTACCACGGAAAGATGGGGAGGTGGGGAAACTAACTTTTTTTTTTTGAATTTGGACAGACTTAAAGAAGTGGCATCAAATTTGAAGGGCACCCAATCAATCTGTTGTCCTAGCTGCATGAAATTGTATTTCCCTGCCACTTCATATCTTATTTGCAGCAGCTGGGCTGTAAGTCATTGGTGATAACATTCTTTATTATGCAGCCGTGTTTATGAACTGTGCCTGGAAAGAGATGATAGAAATATGCAGCAATATGCAAAGGGGGGGATGCTGGGGGGAGGGGGAATAAATGCTAGTTGCTAGGGCAACCGTGGGGCTATTTTGGGCATCAAATTTTACAGATGATGAAAAGCATTTTCATGTGATGGTTGGTCTCTCCGGGAAGAGAAGGGGAGAGAGGGCACACAATAAACCAAGAAGATAATATTCGAGAAGGCAGTCATTTAATTTTTTCATATATGAATACGTATATAGTTTTAGCTGTACGGAAAATGTATTAAGCGCAAAGTAGTTGGTACCTCCTGGAGAAGGGGAAGGAGAGGTGTTTAACTAAATGGGAAATGGCCCGTTAGTAATTTGGGAGGCTTTCCTACACCGCTTGGCACAGTCTAAATGTGACCAGTGCTCTCCAAAAGCGTTGCATGAGCCATGCCGGTGTCTGCAGCTACCCCTGTTTGCCTCCGCTCTGTCTCACCACAGGCATCCGACTGCTTTTTCCCCAAAAGGCTTCTCCATCTACATTGCAGTAGCAACTGAGCCAATTAATTCACAGCCCCTTCTGCCACAGGTTAAAAAAAAAAAAAAAAAAAAAAAGTTGTTGAAGACTGCTCTTGACTCCTTCAAGGATCAGGTGATACCCATACTTGACACCCATTAAAATGTTAAGACTGATTAAAAAAAAAAAGGGAATTGCTCTCAGGTCACTGCCCTCAGGCAGAGGTCACCAGCGTGGAGCATTTGGGGTGCTCCTGCTGTGCCACCACGCGGCGATGGAGGAAGGGGCTGGGACTCCCACACGCACAGGCTGGGGCAGGAGCTGGTGATGGGGATGCAGCAGCTGGGGAGCCTGGACCTTGCTGCCTGCAGCTTTGCAATGTTTGGAGCTGAAGGGAGTACGGAAGAGTCATCAGGGCCGGGGGCGCTTGTACAAAGGGAGCACAGGTTTCCCCTTTTTTGCCCCGTCGGAGCAGGTCAGGAGGTGCAATCACCTGGATTAGCACTAGCTGGGACGCAGTAGGTCTGCCCCTGCTGATAGGTCCTCAGTGGAATGCAAAGGGCAGCCCCGATTTGGGGTGCCCACCTGCACCTGCAGGCATTTTGCACCCGCAGAAGGGGCAGGAGGTGGGGGATGCTCCAGCGCTTGGTGTGAAGCAGGAGAGTGAGCGCGGTAAGAGCTTGTCTGGGCCTCTCAGCCTCTGACTTCCCTGAGGGTAAAGCTTGCTTATTTTCTAGACTAGTTCTGTTGTGGTGATGCTCTTCTTAATTTGATTTTGCTGGAGCTGCCTAGGCTCTGAAGGAGAACAAGCTTATGAGTGTCGTTTGCAGCCCCTGGATGGTCGCTGCTGCTCGAGCCTTTCTTAAAATCCTCGGGACTCTAAATATATCGGCACATTAAGCTGGTTAAAGTAACCAGCGCCTGGCTTTGGCATGAAATCTATTTCAAATACAATATAATGTGACTCTCTTATTGCTCTGAAGTTGTGTTTTTAATTAAGTAGTTATCGGTGGCGGTGAGATTCTTCTCGAATAATTAAATCAAGGTAGTTTAGTGAGTAATTGTAAAGCAAATTGCTAAGACCATAAGGCTGCTGTTGAGACAGCCTGTTTTCTTTCACAAAATTAATCTAAGTGATGTGTGTTGCTAAAAAAAAATGTGGTAGAACACTTTGCTGGACAATGGCCATTTGTCTTGGTGCGCTTTGATTTTCCAGCTGCATCTTTCCAACTCCACCTTCCCGTCCTTCAGTTGTCTTTTCCAGAAACAAGCCTTTGTGCTTAGCACGTTCTCCATCCCTTAACCTGTTGTCCTTGGTAGCTCAGCACGGAAGGCTGAAAATGGAGCCTGCAGTAGTTTAGTTATTAAATAACATTGGCAGGGCCCCGGGTGATGGGTTTTTGTGTGTGTGGGACCGGGATTTTGAGTCTGGATTTCCCAGCTTCTGGCCAAGCCGGGGCTGAGCCAGCCCTGTCTGTGTCTTACGCCCCAGCATCTAATCCAGAGTTGTTGTTTGTGTGCCAAGCTGGTAGTTAAGTAGCTCAGTTGGCATGTAGTAATTCTCTTGCTGCTACGGATTCCAAATAAAAGCAGGCAGCAGATTATCTGCTGTCCTATTACATTTCCTTTGCCAGGAGAGCAAAGGGAAATCCTCCCCACAAACCCTGGGTGCGTGTGGGTGCCTCCTGCTGCGGTTTGCGCAGCCTGTCTGCAGCGTCCGTGTCCATCCCCGTGCGCAACAAAGGAAAACAGCAGATTTTTACGTAGTTAGTGCCAGGCTCGTTATTTTTGAGAGCCTGCCTCGTGTTCTCTTAGGAGCTTTCCTTGCTGTGCCTGAGGAACGCGTCCAACAAACATGACAAGCTTTAAGGAAGTTAGGCTGGCTCCAGACCACGCTTGGGGATATTTTCAAAGGCAAAATGAAGAATTAAGTGAGGAAAGCCTGACCACCCTCCTGGAAATATCCTCAGGCGTCAGCAACCACACGATAACTTACAGCTGATGTTTTGCTGGGGCGTTTATTCCCTAACCGCAAAGTCCACCGGGGCTGATGGGGACGCTGATATCTTGCGGATTTACTTCAATGAAGTGGGATTTTTCTAAAGTGCCTCAATAATTTAGGAGCGCAGCCTTAGTGAAACGCGTTCGGGTACCTTTGGAAATCCCATTCATGACTCTCCGTTATGCTTTATGAGCCTGCAGCCCTCAGCAGGGACGTTATTTCATGCTCTAGGTAACAGTGTAAAACTCTGTGGTTTTTAGCACTGGCCTGGCTCTCTACCAGGAGAACAATTGACAGGGATGATGATGTTAGGGCGGCCTCAGTTCCCTACACCTTTTCTGGAGCCTTGCTGCTGTCACCTTTGGCTTTTCCTCCAAGCTTTGAGGATTTTCTAGCAGAGGTGCCTGCCAGGGCTCTCAGACGGGGCGGCTTTCTGCTGTGCTCGCATATGGCTAACGCGGGGAGGTGGGGGTGAGGCCGGGGGAGCCCTGGAGGAGTTGAGGCTGCAGAACTGCAGGGCGTTCTCAGTCGTCATCAGCCTTCCAAGTTTTGATGAAGTGTTAGTGACAGTTTTTCCTAAATTTAAAAAAAAAAAAAAAAACAAACAACAAAACGTTCCTCTTTTTGCCACAGAAGGTGGTAGATATCTCAGTGTTTTACGTGTTTGTGGTTTTGTTTTAAGATTTTTTTCATGTACTAGGCTTTATGTTTGCGTTTCCAATAGCTTTGGAAGACTTTTGGAGACTTTTATTTCATTTCTGGTCCCTCCTGCACTTGAGCCAGCAGAAACACTGAGCACAAAGCTGAAGCCATCTTTCTGTGTGCTGTGCAATGCAACCCCTGTTGGTACAAACATGGGTGTAAAACATGAGAACAACACAAATCCAATTTTTTTATATTTTTATTTTTCAGGACATGGAAGCTTCTGGCGGTGAATTTAAATCCAAAGACAATCGAGATCTCGGTGACAGACAGAAGGTCAGTGTCTCAGTGGTTTTTTTCTTAATCAAAAAGTATATTGTGCTTCTTCATGCTGACTGTGTTGATGTCTTGCAAGTTGCAGAAGAAAGATGTGTGCTCTGCTTTGCAAAAATCAGTCTTTGCCATTGCCGGACTGGGGTGTTATTTCTGACACGAGTCCTAAGTACAGAACCCAGGCCCAGATTTACTTGGAACTCAGGTTCAGGATTGCCACAAGCTCTCTGTGTAACTGTTTGGTGCAAGATAAAAACATAGATATGTGCACATTGGTTTGTGTGAGGCTCAGGGTGTAAATCTTGCCTATGGACCTGAAGTTCTGCGCTCATCCAGATCTCTCCTGGTCGTGTAGATGTCCCTGCTCCCTTTTTATAAGGGAACAAAGAAGAGGTGTTTTATGAAACTCTGTGTGGTCTGTGGATTCCTTCTGGAGTAGGCCAAGTATTTAAAAACAAACAAAACCCTCTTGCAAATATTTGTTTAAATGTTCCGCTTCTACTGTTTATATTCCATTTGCATGTGGGATGTGGAAAGATGCATTTTAATCCAAACAGTGTAAATGAGAATAAGAAAGAAATTGCATTTTCATGTGCCGGTTTCTATCAGACCACTTCCACGTTTGGTTCTGTTTACATACGTATGTATTGTTGATACATTTATATGTGTGTGTATATATATACAAAATCTATGCGTATGTCGTTTAGAAACATGTTTTGCAGTAACCTAAAAGGTGGTCCCAAATCTGCCAGCTCTCTGGCCTGACTCTTGGCTCCTGCCCTGGGCAGGAACTGTGTGGTTACCTCTTAGCAGATGCTTTTAGTGATTGGTGCCAGAACCTTCAGGAGTCCCTTGAAGTTTAGGAATATTTTTTAGACTTGATGATAGATGAAGAAGAAAAATCAAACAAAGGCTATCCCTAGGCAATAGCATAGCCAGAGCAGCTGGTATTCCCTACAGCAACAAGGTGTTTAAAAAGAAAAGGCAGGAAACATCAGAAATCATTACTGAAATAAGGACTGCCCCAGAGGTGGCTTTTATTTATTTATTTGTTTTAAAAAGTGCTTAGATAATGTTCACTGCCCTCTGGTTATATGAGCTCTGTACAGCTGGCAGCTCAAGCCAGGTATAGAATCATGAAGTCATGAAGGTTGGGAAAGCCTTCCAGGATCAGCTGGTCCAACCACCCCCCTACCATCACCCACTAAACCATGTCCCCAAGCACCAGGTTCAGCCTTTCCTTGAACGCCCCCAGGGATGGTGACTCCACCATCTCCCTGGGCAACCCATTCCAATGCCTGACCGCTCTTTCTGAGAAGAAATGGCTCCTCATTTCCAACCTGACCCTCCCCTGGTGCAACTTGAGGCCGTTCCCTCTTGTCCTACAACGGTAGGTGACCCCTCCACCATTCCTTGCTCTTGCTATCTGGGATCGAGTCAAAACCCTCTGGTCTGTTAGTGCTGCGAGCCAGAAATGATGAGTTCAAGACTGCTGGTGTAGGTTTTGTCTATGGGAAGAGCTGAGGTGTGTTGGTGCTGCTAAAGAACTTTTATTAATGGGCTTGGATAGAGAAATTGTTCAGCTCTGTCCTGTGCTGATAAGGTCCTATAGGAAATTTGGGGAGTTGATGGGAAAAGCACCACAATGCTACCATTTGCAGTGAGTACCCAGATCTGCAGCTTTTTGGGGGGATGTGACCCTCTGCTATCTGTGAATCCACGTTCCCTGGAGCTGCAGCCCCCCAGTGACCCCGGGAAGACGGGAGGGATGCTACGGCGATGCTCACAGCGCAGCCTCGCCTGCCGCCGGGCTCCGTCCCGCCTGCCTGAGCAGCCTTTCCCCTCCAGACAATTCAGAATTCCCTCTCCGAGTCTGACTCCCCTCTTCAGATGTGCTGTACAATGTCTCTCCACTGGATACCCACTGAATGCCTAATTTTTAACCACTCTGTCTGTCAGATCCACAAAAGCTGTTAGTGGAGGTGTTTGCATAAAAGAGCTCCACTATAGGTATCTGAGAGCAGCTGGCGATGCTCTAGACAGTATCCAGCAGTGCTGATCGAGGCAGGATGCTTTAGTCTCCCTGGCTTAATGGTTGTGTGCATTTTCTTAATGTACCCTCCCCCTCAATTGCCTCCTAAATTAGCATTCAGGATGTGTCCAGCCTTGAAAAGAAAAGAAGTTTGGAGCCTCTTCATTTCAGATGAGGCGAGGTTAGGTATTATTGGAAATAAAGCACGGATCTGACGTAGATTGGGGCAGAGGGTGCTGGGCTGGGCTCAGCACCACGGGGCCAGCCTGGGCTCAGCCTCGCCTCTGGGCAGAAGTGATGCCGTGGTGTTTTTTTCTGGTCTGAGCCCCTGATGGGGGTCCCCAAGGTGGTGTAAGCAGCTGGGTGCTGCTGGCGGGGAGCAGCGGCGGTGAGGCAGCAAGGGGCCTGGATCAAAGCACCAGGAGGTGCAAAGCCCCAGGTAACCCACGTCCCTCTGCGAGGGGCAGGGTGCGTGCTTCTCGAGCTCCGCTGGGCATCTTTGGCAGTTTCCTGGCTGTGGGAGTGTTTAAGATGCTGAATGATTTCTTCATCAAGCCTCTCTGCATAATTAATGACCGTGCTACGAAAGTGCAGCACTTGTAGAGTTTGATTGGTTTTGTAGTTTTATTTTCTTAACGTCCTTTTTCTTCCTTTTGTCCTTCACCTCTCCTGTCCTTCGTCAATGCTGTGCTTTTACATATGAAATCGGTTTGGCTTTAGGTTAAGGAAAATGTGTAATAAACGAGTAAAAGTCACTTAGGGGAGGGTGCACTGGGCAATGGAGCCCTGATGTGCAACTGGCATCCTTGCCTCCTCTCACCCCTTGCTCTGCTGTGCTTCCTTGGGCTGCTGGCCAGTAGCACTTGTGGCTTGTGTTAAACACAGAAGTTCTTGAAGAACTTGTGCTTGAAGTTGCAGATATTTAGGGCTGTTTGTGCCCTCAGGAGCAGCGTTTCCCTGGGAATGTGAGTGTGTGTGCTCAGTGCCCTGCGTTGCCTTGCTGTGGTGGCAACCTCTGGGGTAACTGGAGAATTCAAGACGAGACGAGGTAATGGCGATAGTGAAAAATGCTAAAGGATGCTTCGCCTTAATGAGAACAGATGCACGAGGAAGGAGGTACTGTTCTGCTGCTGCGGCTTACAGAAAACCAACCACATAACTGGATGTTAGTGCGTGCAGGGCTCGTGGTGCGCTCGGAGGTGCAAATAACTGATTCCAAAGTTGATATAATCAAAGAATGAGAGAAGATTGGATGTTAGAGGTTAAGTTGTTGTAAATTAAAGCAGCTCTGCTGAACTCGTTGCAGTAGTCCAGGGTGTTTGCAAATGTAACTGAGAGGACTCGGCTCTCTCTTTCCAGCTGATGCTTGGCTGGAAAATGTCGTTTTTCCAGTAGGTAAGTAAAAGTGAGTAGGGCAACTTTGAATCACAGAATAGTTCGTGCTCAAGTCTTTCTGCGTGTACTGTAAGCCAGACAGACCTGTTGTCCTCTTACAAGCTGCAAATTACACAGGCAAATGTAATTACCCATTCCCTTTGTTATTAGTGTGCAGCTAGGAAGCTTCAAGCTATCGGCCCTTTCTTGGTATTTCAAAGCTTACTTGCAAGATGCATCCTTGATATTGAACACAATGAGATGTCCTTTTTTTTTAAATTCAATTAAACATTTGCCTACTGTGACTCTTTATTCACTGCAAATTGTCTCTGTAAATAATCTTCATCAAAAGTCAGAACCAATCCCCATTAGTTGTTTAGATTAATTAATGAGTCCCCCTGGAGCCACCCAAATGAATTCAATTTAAACGTCAACAACTTGGCTATGGAGTTTCCCAGGTTGGCATTAAGACAATATTAAACCTGCAATAAGTCACATTTAAAATGTTAATTCAAAGAAGCTCTCCATTTAGAGCATTTAATTAAATCCTTAAATAAACTGCATGGGCTCAATACCAGATGGTTCTGCATTTTCATTGCAGCAGAGAGCCTTGAAGTCATTGAGGGAAGTAATATTGGAGGCATGGTGAAGATAACCAGGATATATAGTGTAATAAAATCTAATCTTGTTTCCAGCAGGGAGATTCAGTGTATGTACACAACCTAGGCTAAAATTGTAAGTTAATTACATTAACCCCAGTGTACTCTGGTATCTGAGCAGCCAGAGATGAAATTAGTCTTTTTCCTATCATAAGATTCTTTTCAACTTCACTATATTAATTTTTAGCCAAATACTTACTCATAAGGAAAATTGAAGTTAATGTAACCAAAGACAAAGTAATGCAGTCTTAATATTCTGAAGGGATTACGGAGGGCCGTGAAAATACACTTTGCAAATGTCACTCACTTTGAATGGATTTGTGGTGGGAAGGTGGGGGAAAAGAATTACGGCTGTGATCCACACCATGCTGGGGCGTAATGAAAGTCGTGATTTAAGAAATTGGGGCCTGAGGAAAATAAGTAAGTAAAAGATCAAGACCTCTGTCTGGGGCCCCGGTTCCTTCATGAGGCTTGGTGCGTTGTCCACTCTGTCAGGTGGCAGAGGCAGAAGATCTGTGAAACTGGGCTGTTCTGGAGTGAAGTATCCTAACCATGCTGTTGTTGCAGGAAATGTCCCTTTTACATTATGAGCTTAATGCTGTCTGTTTGCCTGGTAGAAGTTCTTGCAGTAAGTTAAGACTACGATCCTTTACCTTTTTAGCTAAAAACTTGAAATGCCATTGGGAAGATGGGGCTTTTTCGCTCGGTTGTGTTTGTTTAAAACTTAAAATTATGATCAGAGTCCTTGGGTACAAGATGCTGCTGGTTCAAAAGATGTTTTTCAGTTCCTGTATCGCCTTTGTCTGTCCCCTAAATACCTGTTGCTTTCCATGTGCCTTGGGTGCCTCCTCTCTGGCACCTGTAAGCTCCTCCAGCAGCCTCCTCTCACTGTGAGACCAACACCTGGAGTCTTAACTCGAGAGCTGAAAATCACAAGAAAATACAGGTTGTGTTTTACAGCTCGTGGGGAGGGAACAGACATTAATAATGTGGCTCGGTGAGAGGAACAACTTTTTTCTCTTAATATTCCAGAAACATTAATTCAGTTCCCAAAAATACGGGTTTCTTCCTGTTGGGTGATGAAGTACAGCAGGGACAGGAGTTACGGGTGGAGGTGCAGGTTTGCACTGCTCGGATTTTGCTGCAGTGTCCACAGGAGGACTTGAGCCCCGTCAGTGGGCACGAGCTTTGCACGTCTGATTGCACGAGGCCATCGAGCTCGTGACAGCCGCTCTGCCTCTGCTCGTGCTGCTTGCCCAGCGCTGGGGTCAAAAGGACCCCGAAGGGCTACATTTCCTTGGAGGCGCTTTGGGATTCTTCTTGTGGCCACCCTTACTCTCCTCGCCCCATCCCGCAGCACTCGGGGGGGCTCTGCCCCATGCCCCCGGTCCCTTCCTGTTGTTGCCGCACCTGCACAGCACCGCCAGGATGCGGTCGCTTCTGCACGGCGGCTGCTTCCCGGGGGCCTCGTGCTGAGCGATTTGTGGTGTGCTGGGGGAGGGAAGACCCAAGTCTTGTTACTTTGGTAACTGCAAGCTCCTGAGCTGCCCCGAAACCGGAGGAGAGGCTGAAATAACCCTTCTGGCGTGGATCCTGCTCGCCGCCTGCAGAGCACTGCTGTGCACATGGCACACATGGCCTGTGCCTCTGGGAGGGACGGGAGGAGCTTGCACAGCTTCCCCCCTCCTGCTTAGAGAAGCCCCAGTTGAAACACTCTGGAAATCCCCTGAATCTGGACCCACGTGAAAAATAACTCTGGTTTAAACAACCTGGCGAATTCACGGTCATTAAAACTGAGAGATTCTCCACCAAGGGAGGCATCAGAAAGCATTGGTGAATTTTACCTGTTCATTGCCTTCCCAGGTGGCTTTTGTCTAAGGGTCACCTGCATGCCGGAGAAGGCTGGAAGCACTCAGACCACCCGGGGGCCAGCTGGGTTGTGTCCTGCAGGGTATCTTGGTGATCAGCACAGAGCCTCTCTGTGAGGAGCTCCTTACAGCCTGGTGGATAGGGAGCTTTACAGGGATCAGGCGGGGAGGTGGGGGAGAAATGCAAAAATCCTATTTTATTAGGCACTGCCAGCAGAGTATGTTGACAATGGCCCCACTTGCTGAGATGCAGATGCTGCTCGCTTTCCGTGCTCGTGCAGCACTGCAGTTCCCAGCCCAGGTAACTCCCTCCCCATGGAGGACTCACACTGGGTTGTCCCCCGAGGCTTAGGTTTTGTGCCATCTTCCATGAACGGAAAATAACTGCTGTGCTTTTTTCTCCTACGTTGCCCCAGGTTGCATCCACAGGAGCTCGCACTGTATTGCTGAGATGTGTGCAGGCTCCTCTCCGTGCTGCGCCCTGGGCATCTGATTAAGTCCCATGCAAAACAGTGGGTGCCAGACTCACCCTGCTGCTTGTGCTCCCACTTCTGATGTGATCCTTGCATCTGTAACAGCTTGTAGCATCATGATTAAACGTGAGAAGGGCGTTCAGAGAAGTGTGAACGTGCTGGTGCCTTGATAGCACGAGGCATGGGGATGGGGAGGTGCTGGGAAGGGTTCTGAAGCCCTCTCCCTTCCTTTGGGGATGGTGGACAGGCAGGAGGACAGGGCATGGGGTGTGTTTGGTTATAGGGAGCTGGACTTGAGAGCTGATGATTTGGTCACTGGGGAGACTGCCTGATTTCATTTTATTGATTAATGAGGATTCATTTCATAATGTTAGGCAGCTCTCCACGTCTTAAAGATGAAAGCTTGCTATCTCTGGGCGCCTCTAGCACCAGTGTTCATCCTGCTCTTCTTGCTCACTGTGCTGCTTGCTGTGTGTTGCCTTATCCTGTGGCTGGTGCTCTGCTGTCTGCGGCTTGATTGAGTTAGCTGATGCTATGGGGATGCAAAACCAATGAGGAGAAAAACAACAACCCCAGAATGATGCTTCCACTACCGAGTGAGCTGTTTCCCTGGCAACACCAAGTTCTCGTGATGTGACTGCTCTGGCATTGCCTTTCCCAGCCCGGAGGTACCCGCTCCGAGCTGCAGGGACACCTCGTGCTGCCCGGGGGCAATGGGAGCCACCAGTGCCAGCACAGCCCTGGGTTGGGAAGCAAAAGGATGAGGAACAGTGGTGTAGCTGTTCATGGCTTCTTATTTTTTCCCCTTCTTCTGAGTCCATCTCTGCCCAGTTTCCTCTTTCCTCCTCACCAGATCTGGCATTCTGAACCTCCTCTCCTCCACGTTTCTGCCTCTGCGTCTCTGCCACAGGACGATTGTGCGAGTGCGTGGCAAAATGTTGTGCCAGCATGCTGGAAGAGGTACTACAAATGCCACTCTTTGTGCTGGCTTAAGTCCTAAAGAGCTGGCAAGCTCTTCATTTCCTAACACCATTTTAAAGTGTCGAAGCTGTATAAAAGCTCGTCCAGCCATGGAGTCTCAATGGCAGGGCTCCGACTAACAAGTTGCCTTGCCTTTAGCTGTGCCTTTTACAGCTCTGCGTGACCTCTGCATCGGCAGCCCCTTCCCTCGGCACCTGCACGGCCGCAGCCATCGCGAGCCAGGTGCTAACCGCAGAGCCATCGCGGGCATGCGGGGAGGTTTCTGGAGCTGCCCCTAGCTGGTATTTACCTGCAGTTTTCTCTGTTTGACTCCAGCAATTATGTTTGTCCTTTCCTCTGCCGGTCTCCGCTTGCTCTCGGTTCTGCTGCCCCCCTTTCTTTATGAAGTGGTAGGGCAGCTTATATTTAAAGCCTCTTTTATTTCTCTAGGGCTTGCTGGGCAGGGATTTATGAGTGTCTTAATTCCACAGAGCGTGGGGCAGGGGCGAGCTCGCTCACCTCTTGGTGGTCAAAATAGCTCCCGTTATTTAGACGTGCTCTTAAAATCTTCCCAGCTACTGATATTTAGGACATTGTTTGTAGGTTTTAAGCCTTAAGCGTGCAATAGGAACAATGACTTGCATGCAGCGTAGTACCCGAGCTCCCAAGTACGGAGTGTCCAGATAAACGAGCGCCTAAATCCGTGGATTTGCTCTGTCCCGCTCCCTGACCTGCAAACAGTGTGTTAGTATGAAGATGTTTTTAAATGAAGCCGTGACTCCGGCATCAGAACTGCCCTGGCCGAAGGGCAGGGACACTCTTGCAAAGAAAGTTCAGTCACAAAGTTCAGCCGCTGCTTCTGCTGGGTGCCCAGCTTACCGTCCGCTGTGCCTCAGTGCAGCTCCCTGGGTTTGCTCCTGCTTTTCCTTACTACTTAAAGCTCCCTGATGGAGTTGATTAAGGATTGCTAAGGGTCTGTACTAGCTGTATATGAATCCTTTTCTCATATAGGTGAGCCCCAAAGCTGTTTCAAATGCATTAAAATATATAGTAGATCTTGCCTGCTAAATACTCCCTTGCCCCCTGGTGTCTGGACTCGTATTAGAAGGGATGGCTTTTGCAAGGGCTGCCTCAGTTCTTTGCTTGGTGAAGTCAACGACAAACCTCTGCTTGCCTTCAGGGTGGCAATGCGCTGCTATTGTGTCCAGCCAAAAATCCCACCCGCTGCGGGGAACGTCGGGATGTCTCGCTGGTGTGTTGTGCCTGTCTCCTAAACAAAGCCCATCCTGAACTATTGGCAGGAAATAAATATCTTAGCGAAGACATTTTGGTTACTTTGACTGTTTTTTTTTTTCCTCAGCTTGGCTGTATTCTACGAGGATGTAGCAGTGAAGTGGTAGAGCTTTGTGCTTGTCTCGCTTTTCCTGAGCATCCCAGAGTGCTCGCAAGGTGCTGTTTTGCTCAGCCCACTCGAAAAGGGGTCCCGCAACAAGTTGGTGGAGCACCGCAGGGTTGTCCGAAGGCTCACAGAAAAGTGGAAAGAATAATAAGAATAACTTGGGGGAGAGTGTTTTTTTGTTGTTTTTTTTTCTTTTGATCACTTTATATTCTGCATGCCTAGCTTCAAATGGGAAGTAAAAACAAGATTTTCCTCACCTGTGGTCATTACACGTCTTGCGGCATTTTTCATAAGACGTGGGGATCTTCGTGGAATCCCACCTTGATTAATTACGTGCTGCTTCCCTGAAGAAGTTCCTGCAGTTGCAAATAGCTGCTGCCTTTCCCCTCCATTCCCTGTCGTCAATTAGCGCGCCGCCTTGTTAGCTCTTTTATTATGGTTCCCTTTAAAGAGGCTCGGAGGTGGTTCTGTCAGTGCTGAAGGAAACACGCGGTAAATAGTTTGTGTACTGGCATATTGGGCTTAAGGAAGATTTTAGGAGATCTGTGGATGAAGATTTGTGTGCTTTTTCCCCCCGTTAATGAGGGCGAGCATAGCAAATGCATCAAAGGTATCAACCGCCAGGCACCTGAGTCCACCTGTGGCTGGAAAAGCAGCCGAGGAGCTCATCTGCAAGACGTGTCGGGCTCGGTAACCTCTCAGCTCTCTTTTTGTCCTCCCGTGCTTGCGTCTTCCCTTATCTGCGCGTGGCGGCAGGTAACGCCCGGCAGCAAATCTCAAAGGGGCTGGCTCAGCGGGGTGGAAGTGGTGCAGCGATGGCAGGGACTCCTGCTGGAGCCTAAAGGTTCCCATACGACTCTGCTGGGGCTCTCCGAAAAGTTGAGTGAGTAGTTCCATTAAAAAGTTAATACTTTTTTTTCCATTCTTGAATGTGAAGATTAAAATTTGCGTTTACTTCTGTGGTGGTCGTGAGGATGACGTGCACTTTCCCTGGCTGAGGCACCGCACAAACGCAGCTCCGGAAGCTCCGAGACCTTCACCCTGGGGTCAGGGCCAGCTGCCCCTGTGGGGTCTGGCTCATAAAATGCTCCTGGCCGCAGCTAACAGCGAGCACAGTGCAGCAAATACCCCGTGCAGTGGCCGTTCCTCCAAACCACTACTTAAATATAAGTTCATGAAACACCGCAGATCTGTGACTGCTTTCTCCTATTCCCCTCGAATGCTTGTGGTTGCACACATTGCCCCAGAACAGGCAGCTTGGGGAGAGGGGGGAGCTTTCTGCTGCATCTGTCACCACCTCTCCGATGCTGGGCTTGCTGCTCCTGCCTTAGGAGCTGCAGTAAAAGTGGGGCTGTTAGCTTCTCGAGAGGGAGAAAACATCTCTGAGGGCTTTGTTATGGGAACAATAAGTGCTCCTGCCCACAGGCATTAGTGCAAGTGGTGAACAAGCTAGTTAATTATATTGAAATCAATGCTATTTGCCTGGATTTAAAGCATTCTTCTCGCGTTGACTCCGTCCTTCCCGTTTCAGCCTGTGCCCTGGCAGCTGCCGTGCAGGAGGCAGGCGCTGCTGGGCTGCCCTGCGATCCTCCGCAGCCACGATGCCGCGGTGATGGTCACGTTTGCCTGTTTCAAGTGCTGCCAGCCTGGGAAGGGGCTCAGCTCCAGGCGTGCAGTCTGAATTTTAGCCTTTGGCCTTCCTCCCAAAGGCTGGGGCACGGGGATGCGGGTCAAATTTAGGCACTGCGACGTTGCAGGGTGGATTGGGCAGCCCTGCTCCCAGCAGGTGGGTGGTGGCAGCACCGCCCCGTGCCCGTCGGGCTCCTGGCACTGACCTGCTCATCCCAGTGACAGCGGGCAGGGGAGACTTCTTGACACATTTGTGGCATGTCAAGCACAGCTCAGTTCTGGTAGCTTCTCCCACCTTTGACTAATTGCTGACCTGACATCTTTCTGATAGTGACCTTGTTTCAGCTAGTAATTCAAATATCTTTCAGTGTCAGAAATAATAAGTGCCACAGTGAGATGAACAAGCAGAGCTTAAGTTGAGCACAGATTAATGGGGTTTTAATATTCCTAATTTAATCACTCCTTTCTGTCTGAATGTGTGCAACATGATGTAGCAGCTAATTATTTTTTTAACCATGATGAGGATCTTTCCTAATCATTTTTATATTTAACATGAATGAAGGGAGGGCAGTGATTAATGAGGGAATAAATCTTATGAAACAGAAGCAAGCACATGATCAGTTAAAAATACAGCTGTCTGATTTTTTTTTCCCCCTGTACTGCAAAATACTTCAGCAGCTGCACCTTTTCAGCTCAGTAACGAGCTGTCCTCAGCCCTAAGAAAGACCTGAAACTTTGCTTATCCCTTTGGTGGTTCTGCTGGCATTTCTGTGCAAGAACATCTCTGTGATGAATGCAGCATTTTTTTCTTAAAAAAAAAAAAAAAAAACCACTAGATACATTAATGGTTGGATAGATGTCTTTTCAAATATTTGCTCCTGACAGGGTGTTTGGAATTGCAGATGAGAAGCAAACCAGCTCTCAGCATCTGTCTGTTGCTACTGTACGTTTCCATTGTGTGAAGCAGAGACAAAGCCAGGCAATTCAAAGCTTAAGTGGATACTCTTGAGAGGTTTTTATTTTCCTCTCTTCCCTCCGTCTTCTCACATTCGGCTGCTTCTCTTCTCTCTCTAACCTCATCTTTTCCTCCCCTCCCCAGCCCTCAGGCTTTGGTTCTGGGAGCCTGTCTTCTGCCTGCAGTTCCCTGCTCCCTCCAAGGTCCCTTTGTGCACCCTGATGGGTGATTTTAGGGTTTCTCCCGTGCTCTCGGGCTGTAGGGCAACCAGGTATGGTCAGAGGTGTGGTAGTGGGCTCTTTTCCCACCCTTTGAGCGCAGCGCAGTGGTTTGTCGGTAGTATCAGCCGATTGTGTAAGTCGGACGTGCGTGGTCCGCACTTGTGGACCCGCGGTTACAGGGTGGTTGTGTGTGCTGATTGTTTTGGGATGGTTCCTTGAGCAGGAGGCTGCACGCACTGCGCTGAAGTCCTCGCTAAGACGGACGGGGATGGCTCACTGCAATCCCAGCCTCCTGCTGGGGACCTGGGGTTTGTTCGCAGAAAGCTCCATCCAGGAACCAAAGGTGCCCCTCTGTTAACTGTGGCCATGGATGATCTGTAATATAATCCAGGGAGGATTTGTTTTGTTGTTCTTTTATTTTTTTTTTGGTGGGGAGATTCTGTGCAGAAGCTCCGTGCCGTCACGGAGACTACTCGATGGGTTCTCAGCAGCGTGAGGTCATTCTGGATGTGTCTCTTCTCGCCAGCTAACAAGAAGAATTTTAATAGCTGATCAAGATGAGCGGTGCCCCAGCAGTGCTGGCAGCTCCCCTCTAACCTCGGTGTCTCCCGCAGATTGCAAAATCGATCTAATTGGCTAAAAAAAGAAAGATAGGCTTAAATACAGCTCCTGTTGCTTAACACCTTCTTATTCCTTGCTTGTTGAGCAAACAGCACCAAGCTCAGGGAGTCAGCACTTGGGGTGCTGGTGACACACGCCGATGGTTTGATGGACATTTGGGATGTCTGGGACCCTGTGGCGAGGCTCTCTGCGAGCAGGCAGGGTCCCGAGGAGCTAGGGGCTAACAGGAGGGATGGGGATACAAGGAAATAACAGCGCACTGGACCGGTTCCTAAAATTAGGGCTTCTCTTCTGGCGAGGCGCTTAACTAAAGTTTGGCTCTTGTAGATCAGATCTAGTTTTTGCAGCATAAACATTATGCAATCAAAAGCGAACCCAGGGACGACGGGTGTTTTCTGATCTGCGATAGGTAACGCGTGTCGGGAGCAGATGGAAGACGTTAGCTCGCAAGATCCTGTTTACATGAGCCCGTAACTAGCAGCAAAGATCCCTTGCAAGGGGAAGGGAGAGACTCAAATCAAGAGCATGATAGTTTCCAAATTTTTTTTGTTTTTTTACTTGAGGTTTCCTCATCCACTTTCTGTAGCGTTGCAAATAAACGGTAAATTGCATTTGTCTTCCAAACCGCCTTTCCTTGAGGACAAGCTCCACTTTGGCCTTGAGTCGCTTGTGTACTTTTAATCTTAAAGGCAAGTGAATGCATAAGTATTCATTACAAAATTGTATTTTATATGGTCAACATCTCCTGTTATAATTACAGATTCCAGCTGACTGTTGTCTGTCTTCCATAATTCCAGCTCTCTTGCAGCACAGGAGTCTTACACTCCTGAAGCTTTTCCACATTCGTGTAATAAATAAATAATCACACTTATTCTGCTGTCAAAGCCGAAAGCATGCACAGCTGTCTGCCACAAGATACACTGGGACTGCAAGGTACAACCTTTCTTAATTAGACTGACCTGAGATTGTAGAAGGTTTTTTCTTTTTTCTTTTTTTTAGCAGCTTCATTAGCACGGGAGCTTAATTGCAAATGACTAGACAAGCTCTGCTCTTGGTTACTGGGAGAGGTTAGAGCTTTTCTCACCGGGGTTTTGATCCGGGGAGACATTTTGCAGCTTGAGTTTTGTGACAAAGGCTTTAGGTGTGCTCAGAGCATCTGAATGCCGGGCTCAGAATTAGCAAAGTAATTAGAGGTTCAAAGCAGAGGTGGGGGCTGAGCCAAATCCCAGCCAACTTTTTTCATCTTGGAAGCCACGTTGCAGAATCTACATAACATTGGGAGGACTGGGATGTGGATGGGGAGCTCTGGAAGCGGCTCTGGGGATGTGACGGCCTTCCACGCTGCTGCGGGGCAGGGTGGGCTGAGCTGCCTGGTGGCCAGAAGTCACAGTGGCCTTCTGTCACTTGGGCTGTGCCACAGAACTAGTCTGTGAGCAATACCCCACCAGGGATGGTACCGTTATTAGCAGCATTAGTAACATCAATAACGCTTTCTGCAGGCACTGAGCTTTTCTGACCTGAGTCAGAAAGGCTGAGCCGGTGTTTCTGGCTGTTCTGTTGTGTATACGCAGAGCGCTGAGTTACACCATTAGTGATCTTCTAGCTCTTTAGTTTCTGAGTCATAAAATTATCATATACCTGTTGCTTGCGGTTCTGAAGGTGCCTGTAGGGGTTGTGAGCCTGCTCAGCATGGGCAGTGGCTGGCCCCAGGGGTCCTGCTTCTCCCAGAGGTGCGGATGGGACTTCTCTGCCCTGGTGCGACCCTCCCCAGGCACCTTGGGAAGATGTGATCTTGAAACGGGTCTGTTCAAGGAAATGGGGGACTCGTGGAAATGCCGTGGAAGGTTTTTGTGTAAGCAGGCAAGACAGTTACCCATTTTTGAGAAGTCCTGAGGGGCTGTGAATTTCGCAAGAGGGTTCCTTCGTGTTGACCCAAGTGGTCTCTGTGCTCCGTACCTGATATTGATATAGAAATGACTCAGAGCTGTATTCAGCTGGATGTTCTACGTGAAGACCTTGGCTTTTTGCAGATACAGCGTGGTAGCACAGTGCTGATGCCTGCTGACCTTCGCCACCTCTACCTGCTGCCCTCGGTACCTGTATGCGCGAGCAGGGACGGCGTGAGCCTGGTGGAGCTTTGTGCTGCTCTGTGCTTGGTACGGTGAGGCAGTTGGCGTGGCCAGAGACTTTGGAGCTCGTTGCTTGGAGAAGTGCACTGGGAGCAATGTAGGGAATGCAGCAAAGTGCAGGTCTGTGCCGATCTGCTTGGCTCGGAGCAGCAGCCGGCCTGTGCTGGGGCCGCCCGTGGGACAGACAGTGCAGGGGCTGTTCCTGCTGCTCCCTGCCCTTTGTAGGACCTGCCAGCGAGATGCCTGCTGAGGAGCAGGATTTGGTGGCTGTGTGCAGGCAGTTGCAATGAGACCTACTCCTTCATTTCCCAGCACAAAACTGTAAGCAAGCTCTAATTTCAACTGGCGAGGTATCCACGTGATTTGCCTAGAGGCAAGAGAACCTGTGACCCCCTTCCTTAAGTCTCGTAGTCTTTCAGCCCTCTGGACTGCAAGAAGTCCAAGTAATTCACGTCCCTTATTAGTCTGCCTCTAGGAAAGAGGGGTTTGAGATGCCTGTGTGCCACCCGGGTTCTGCTGCGCAGCAAATATACTCGAAAGCCTTTGTCGTATATAACCCACTTGAAGTGAGAGCATTCAGGTAAGGAAATGAAGGGCTGCAGGGCTCAGCTGTGCAAGATGAAAATAATTAGGGCATGTTTATCTCGTGCTCAGACCTACAGAGGTGAAAAGCAAGGGATGGGGAGACTGGTTCAGAGGGAGCAGGGGGCGGGGAGGGAAGGACCTGACACGGGAGTGAATTAAACCTCTCCAAAAGGTTCTGTTACTTGGATGAATCCTCCTCCCTCCCTGTTCCTGCTCTAATGGAGGATGATCTGTGCCTTGCTGCCTTTTCCTTTCAAGGTCTCAGGACCTGTTGTTTCCAAAGGTTAAAGCCCAGGAGCTGTGAGGGATGGGGACACCCTTAAAATGATGCAGGGCGAGGAACACTTTCAGATTTCGAGGGGGTTCAGGTGTCCTAACATAAAAGAGAAGGGGAAAAAAAAATCTTCAAGAGCAGAGGCTTATTTCACTTTTTGAAGATTTTTTAGCACAGCTGAGCTCTGGCTCAGAGGCTCCTATTTCTCCTCAGGTTTGATATTTTTTCACAGACCTTCCCTCCACACCACAGAGCTGAGCATGCAGATGACTGTAGCCAGGGCGAAGCCACTCTGTGGAGCTGTGGCTTCTTCTGCCTCTGTCCTGCCCTGGGTTAGGTGATACAGCGCCCGTGGGGCAAAGAAGGCTGGGCAAAGCTGTGCCAGCTCTTCCTTCCCTTCTCCCGAAAGAGGGGTGTGGAGTTCGCAGCAGTTTTTGCAGATCTTCTCGAATCAAAGTGCTTGGCTCATCCTCTGCTTGCTCCGTGCTGTTTGTTCTCGAGCCTCCTGTTCCTCCCAGGTTTCAGACCCGGCTTTCATGATGTGCACAGGCACGATCAGAGCGAATGCAGCCCTTGGAGTCTGTGGGTCTGGTCCAGTGGCAGAACCCAAAAGAGAAGACTTTTATCCCAGGCTTAGCTGCAAATCTCCCAAAGCCCTGAGGAGTTTGTGGTTTCGTTTTCTCATAGGACTTCACATTCTCCTGCTGTCCCAACCTGCGTTGGTGCAGGCTGTTCCTCTGGCACATCTCTGTGCTCCTTCTTTGGTCCCCAAAAAGGATTTTTGTAGGCTCACGGGAGGGGCGCTGAGGGTGCTGCTTGCCCAGGCAGGTGCTGGGTGGCACAGTGCTGCCCACCCCACCAGGCTGTGCGGGGACAGCATGGGCAAAAAGCTCGACACTGCTGAGTTTGGAAGTGTGGTTCCTGCTGTCTGTGGGTAACAGTGACAAGGTGAAGGGGACGATGGGGCGGGATTTTCACTTAGAAAGACTGTGCCCTGGCCCCAGGGACTTCTCCTGTATCTCCGCGCAGCGAGGTGCGGATTGCCAGGTGCGGATTGCCGTGCAGGCTCTGAGGCTCTGCCGCCTCCCCTGCAATAAAAACAAAACTGGGCGTCTCTTCGTTTGCACAGCTCACCTTTATTTTGGGCCAAAAAGATAATCTGTTTAATCCTACCGCATCCTCCATGAGACGCTGCTTCCTACATCAGCTCTGTGCCCCTGAGGGTAAAGAATTATTCAAGGCAGCGAGCCTGACCTGGATTTTGTGTGATGTGATCGCATCCAGAGCATGGAAATCCGTGCGATCAAATGGCAAATCTCTGAGCCTTGGCAGATATGCCTCCTGCTCTGCAGAAGCACGTTGCCATGGCTACGTCTCGGTGCGAGCATCTCTCTCCTTATCCCAACCATTTCTCCTGCCAGGGTCGCTGCCTGCGCTCGCAGCGCGCTCTGGCACAGGGCGGCCTCGGGCCGCAGCTCCGCACGAGCGCGCCGGCAGTGGGCAGCAAGCGAGCCCCTTGTTTGGAGCGGGGGGGGGGAGCTGTTGCCAGAGATGCCTTAGATAGAAAAACAGAAGGGGAAAAAATAAAGAAAACCCAGCAGGAGCTTGAAATACCTGTGGAAAATGCTGCCTCTGTTTATGGCTCGGGAATGGCAGAGGGGAAAGGCGAGCGGAGCGCCTTGTGCTGGGAGCTGAGCTCTGTCCCGGCCCTTCCCGACGGTGACAGCGACCTGCCTCCCGGGGGCAGCTCGTGATTTATGGATGGAAGTCGCTGAAACTGCGCTTCAGGCTGAGTTGTGCTTGTTGTGAGAGCAGGTCTTCTGCCACACAGCGATAGCTGGGGGTTGTGTCCCAAAAAATGCCTGTTTACGGGATACGATCGAGTATTGGTCTATTGGGAGCAGAGCTCCCAAAGCAGTGGGGTGTGTTTGGGAGGATCTTACTATCAGGGTGCCTAGACTCCCTGTCAGCCCTTCACAGAAATCCTATACAAGGCCATAAGACCCATATAGTGGCATGAAAAGCCTGGGGTGGTTCCAGCTGGGAATGACAAATGCCCCAGCTCAGGGCCGGGAGGAGGGAACAGGGCAGCCACTGCTCTGCTGGAAGCAAAACCGAGCTCCAAGACATCCTCATGGGATGTTTATAGCATCAGATTCATCCTTATTTAGTTGCAGGGCTCACATTTTTCCCAGCCATCTCCACTGAACGTGGGTTGTTTTGCCTGGGAATGCTGACTGGGAGTGAGCTGGTGGGTTTGTTGGCCGAGGGAACTCTGCAGAGAGGAAAAACCAGGTTGTTCCAGGCCAACCCGTGCTGGCTGCATGTTGGGCTGTCTCGTGGATGTAAGGTGTGTGCCATCGCCTGTGTGTGTCCAGCTCAGCACCTGGATCCTTCTGGCTGATCTTCAGCAGGTGGGCTGACTGCGTCCGGAGTGCATCGTGCTGTTCTCGTGCTCACCCATCAACAGAGAAGGGAAGGTATTACCAGAAGGTGAAACGTTGAACAGGTTCAGCTCCCTGGCGCTGTGCCACGCGGTCCTCATCCATGCTGGATGCCACCGACTGCCTGTGTGTTGTAGGACGTGTGGTGGAAGCCGTGTCTGCGCCGCAGGGAGCTGCCGTGCGTCTGCTGCGTTCCCTGCTTGTGCCGGTGCTGCAGGGGGGGTGCTCTGGATGAAAAGTCTGCGTGCTCCAAGCAGCTTGGTGCGTTTATCCCTGGGAAGGTGTTTGTGATACCGGTCTTCAGTGTCTGGAGAGCCTCGTCCCGTGCAAGCAGGGACGGATGCTGGCAGTGGAGGTGCAGAGCAGCAGCGTGGGCACCCAGCGCTGCCACACTGCAGAGCTCCCCGTGCCTCTGGCAGCCTCTCCCAGCCCTCGGCACGTGGCAACAGAGAGGGTTCGGGGCTGGGGATCAAAGCTTCCAAACAGCAAGGGCATGGGAAACACAGGGGAGGGAACTTAAGGTGGTTGGGAGGAATCTGTTTTGCTCCCCCCCACCAGATTTCTGGAATTTTTCCTAAAGGGAGATCAAGAGCATGTATTTTTTTTTTTTCTCTTCTGTTTTTAATTGTGTATTCTAATGTGAAACTGTAATGTAGGTGCCTATTAAAGTGGCCTTCTGCTGCCAGAGTCACTGTGTTTGATGGAAACCCCAGAAAATCCCCTGAGCCACAACTTGGGAATCCAATTCTTTTCAGTTGATGAGACTGTAAACACATTTCCTTGGATTTGCAAGAACCATAGCAAGACTTTCAATCATTTGAATAAAGCAAAAGAATATCCGATGGGGGAATATTCCTGCTTTGCATATTCAAAACTTGCAGCCTTATTCTTAGGCAGCATCTATTCAAAGGAACGGGCCGTAAAGAGGCAAAGAAATATTGCCCAGGGGATTTAGGCGAAGATCCTCCAAAATTAGCACAGTGGGGGGTGTTCTCTCCATCAGATTCAAATCGTTTAGGTTCGATGTCGAAATTTGGAGCACAGGCGCCTGCTGTGTGCCTCTACAGACAACTTGTGCTCCCTGCTCGTTGCCCAGTGATGCTGGAAAACTTTACTTTAAAAAAAAAAATTAGCCCAAAGGACCTCAGAGTGAGGGTGAGCATCCTGCCGTGGAGGTCGGTGGGTGCTCCCCGTTCCCCTGGGGCTGGCCGTGCTTGCTGCTTGTGCCGCTGGTGTGGTGGCCTCAGCAGGGAGAGAGACCGGTAAATGCCTGACCCACGGTGTTTGCTCTGCTGAAGAAGTCCCGTAATACCAGATACCTGGCACTTTTTCCTTTTTGTACCTTAAAAACCATTAGCAGCAGTTGGTTCTAAAAATGAATCCCAATTTGGTGAAAAGCTCTCACTTTTCCAATCTAATTTTCCAGTCTTTTGTGTGTAAGTTTCTTTACCAGCTGGCCTACAAATTCCCTGTGAGACTAGCTGAAAAATGTGGATTGTAATGCTTCTCCGTGCCAGTTAGGGATGCCTTTAAAAAAGAAAAATCCACGTTTTTAATAAACTCTGTGCTTAAAAATGAAGCATCTCCCAGTTTGTATCTCAATTTTTTGAACTCTTACAGAGGAAAAAAAAAAATCAGGTTTTAATTTATATGCATATTGAAATCCCCATTTGCTGAAAAGGCAGAATGTTTCCCTGTTCGGGGCTGTTGGTAAGTTCTGACGAGGGTTACTTTTCTTCTGTGAAGGCAACGTGCTGGAGGAGCGCAGAGCAGCATGGGGAAGCCTTGCTGTGGCTGTGATAACTCCCTTCCAGCTGAAGCCTGTCCTGTATCTTGGTCTGGCACTGAAACGATGACTTCAAGGGCTGTTGGTATCTCGTCCCCTGCCCTTTGGTGTACAAACTCGTTGATGTGCACGAAATCACCCAAATGCCATCAATCAGGGGGGCGATAAGCAGCTGGGCCGGCCCCACATTAGTCCCCTGGCATTTTGGCTGCTTCCTGCTTTCACCAGCTCTGCCCGTGCCACTTTTCTGGAATCCGCTTGATCGGGACATCTTACAAAGCCTTAAATGGAAGATAGTAGCATTTCTGATCTCATTTTCCAGTATTTCAGCTGTGCCATAATCTATTTACCACACAATTTGTGTCACTTTGATAAGCGGCTGCTTCAAGACTGCATTTATTAAAATCAAGAGCAGGGAGAGCTTTCAAGTCTCTCAAGTGTTGTAATAAATGTTTGAAATTAGTCATTACAGTGTTTGCCATGGTTCATATCATAGAGTCTATCTAAATGACAAATGATCACAGCCTGGACATGCACTTTTTTCTTTTAGTGGTGCGTTCGCAGCGGGATGGAGGTGACGTTGCGCCGGCCCGTGGCGGAGCAGGGGTGGGAAGGGAGGAGTGGGGAAGAGGGAAAGCTTCAGTGGGAACCCTTACCGGAGTCTCAGGGCAACGGCTCTGAGCAGAGAAATGCTGGCTCAGCTCTTACGTCGCTGGCTAAAAGTGAAATAAATCTGAAAAACAGCCCAAAGCAGCCGCCGCACGCTGCTTGTAACGGGGAGCAGGTGGTGGTGGGCACGTCTGGGCTCTGCAGGGTTTGGCGCTCCCGTTTGGGAAATTCACCTTGTTGCTCGGTTGTAGATGGCTTCTTAATGCCTGGCCACAAGTTCGTGCTGACGTGGTCATTTGAGAACAGAAGGAAAAAAACCCTGCTTACTAAATGTAGTTATATGTATGTCTATGTATTCACACGTATACGCGCATAGATGTATTAAACATATACAGCATAGAAAAGAGACAATTATTAAGACAAATATTCTGTCTCGATTCATTTTGTTCTTCGTTTTCCTATCAGGAAAGTAATAGCTAAATTTATAGTGTTGAGTCTGGGCTATAAATTCCATTATTTTCAGTGACTGTATCAATTACATCCCTTGAAAGGGACCCCAAGGCAAGGGGAGAAAATTGGAGACAAAATCTTCGGAAGGGAGGACGTGGGAGGTGGAGGAGGAGAGTATTGCCGCCTCGATTTTTCCTTCCTCGTTACCACGAAGCAGCACTTCATCCCTACGTAGAGCTCGGGGGGGCTTCTTGGTGATGCAGCCGGCGTGCCGCCCGCGCACGGCGCGTCAAAGATCCCACGGAAATAATCGCGGTGCTGCAAGCAGGGGTGCTGACTGCAAAGGGGAGCAGGAAACGGTCTCGTCTGAATGTGAATTATACCTGTTTTTTTTTCTTTAAATTGAATTGTTGGGGAGGAAAACAGTGAATCTATTTGAAAAGAAGGCGAAATGAGTGAAGTACTCGTCTCTTGGCCTTGAGCTGACACTGATTTTTATTTTTTTTTTCCCTTTAGAAGGCCTTTAGCACTGGGACAAGCTTGAGAAGGGGAAGCATGATAACCAAGAGCAGTGTGCTGAAATGAGAAGTTTCTCTGGAAATCCTATGATGTTTTTGTGGGATTTGCTATTTCTCTTCTTAGTGCAAGTGACTGAATAGTGCCGAGCACTCTTGATATGGACGTGGCTGTTGAGGACACGTTGTTTCCTCCAGGGCTGGGTTTCTTCCCTGCTTCTCTCTCTGTTGCAGAGCTGGGCGGTGAAAGGCAGGTCAGAGAGTGAAAGCAAAGCAGGAGCCTCTCCTTGTTAATGGGAAGGGAAAGGATCCCTTGCCAGGCTTCTGAGGAGCTGGGCTGTGCTGAGCATCCAAAAAGGCTTCAAATCGTTGTCCCAGAGGCATGCCGATGTCCAGGTTCTTAATGTTTCAGAAGAAAAATCTCGTTAATGTTTCAAAATGGCACAGGCTGCTGGGCTTCTTGCTGAGTGCCCAGGGGAGCTGCTGACAGTGTCTGTGTGCAACTACTTCAGGGCCCTTCGGCACTGGGGCTGTGCTTCACGGAAAGGTTTAGGTTGGATGGGACCTGTGCAGGTCATCTGCTCCAGGAAGGTCTGCTTAGACCTTGGTGCCTGCACGCTGGTGTGCAGCCTTGCATGTTGATGGTAACCCTTCCTCTCCCAAATATTTACGTCCTCAGGGTGTTCATAAACAGAAGTTGTTTCTTCTGTTCTCATCCCCTGCTTTAATAGGCTGCATATTTAAATCTGTTTTAATCTCCCCTTGTGAGATGGTCTTTTTGCTGCCTTTGTAGCCCTGAAGGTTGCTGTGACTTGCTTGGATGCAGGTGGGGAGACTCACTGGGATATTCCCCAAGTGCGGTGGTGCCATGCCTGATGCCTCCAGGCATCGTAGTGGTCTTCTCTGTCTTCTCTGTCGCTTCCACATGGTGAAATTAGCAGCAGAAATTGTTTTATCATTCAGGGCATCGCACCCGTGTCTGGTCTCAGCACCGGGAGAAGGGAGCGGGGTCCCTCGGGGCTGGGGAAGGGCAGCAGAGCCTCCAGCTGGGAAGGGCAGGGAGGGGAAGGCGCTGAGAGCAGAGAGCTGAGAGCAGGCAGAGCACTGCTCATGACCACAGCACATCAGATCCTGCCAGGCAGCAGGACTGGAGCTCGTCTCTTCTGCTGCAGAGCCTTGAGCCAGCTCCGACCTCGGTCCTGAGCTCTCCCGCTTCGTTCTCTGCCATTTCCAGATCTCTGCTGCCCTGGCGAGGCTTCTGGTTTCCTTATGCTGCGGTCAGTTCCCCCAGAACATCAGATCGGATGAATTCTTGGGGATCTCAATCAAGCATTTCCTTCTTCCCAGTGCTGTGCCCTTCGAGCCCCTCTTGAGACTTTCACCCATGTCACAGCTTCCTAAATCCTCTCTTCTCAAGCTTAGCTAATGACAAATGCTCTGCGGAAATCTGGACGAAACCTGCTGCATCTCATTTGCCTAGAAAATCTCTCCCGGAAAGACAGCAGGTTGTGCTGCTTAGAAAAGAGATGGGGCGTGGATGGGGAGGTTGTCCTTGTGATAAAGATGAAACTTAATGAAGACGGCTGGTGGACACCGCTGTGTCCTGGAGTCCTTTGTTTCCCGGTGTAGGGTGGGTGGTGGTTTCCAGTACCTCCTCCAGGCTTCACGTGCCTCCTGCTAGCAGATCATCCGCCCTGACATTCAGCCCTGCAGAAGCTGCCAATTTGTGCCAATTGCCACTTTATTCCTCCCCTGTTCCTACTTGGAGCGACCTGGTCTTGTAATTTTTTTTTCCTTTTAATGTATTAGCTTATAATTAAAGGATTTTGTATCGAGAGCATTAAGGTATGACCTGCCTTACCGCCATAAATACCTTTTTTTTTTCTTACTCGCTGGGAAGGCTTTAAAAACATCCTCTTGGAAATTCATGCAGATGATATTTAGACATGCAGATATGCACTCCTGTTTTGCATGAATGTTTGACCTTGGGCAGAGCCGTTCAATGCAGGATGGATGTGTTGTGGCTGCATTTAATCATCTGAAGCAGAGATGAAGCCTTGAAAAACCACATAGACCCAATTCCCAATTCCCAGCCTCTGGATGGTAATGAACTTCTGAGAAATAGCTAATCAATAAATTGAACAAAAGACTCAGGCAGCTAAACCACTTTGTCAGGACCTTAATTACAATTGCAGAAATAAATCGGGCGGGGGGGTGGTGGTTGGGAGCCTTTGCCAGACAAAACTAACCCTTTGTAAACTGAGCAGAGCGCGTCTGCGGGAGCGCCGTGGCTTTGTGTGTGCCCTCGGGGTGCTCTGGGCGGGCAAATGGCCCAAGCCAAGTGGCTACCAGGTGCCCAGCAAGCCCTCACGGGGTGGCACCTGGGCTGGTGGCCCTGAGCTCTGCAGCTGCTGGAGGAAGTGGAGCGAGGGCGTATTTAATACGTTGGGGTCTTCCCACAGGGAAGGCGGGAGGATGATCCAAGGCAGCAGGCCATGCCAGGACAAGGTGGGCTATTTAGGACCAGATGCAGCCAGCAGGATAAGGAAGGACATCTGGGGACAAGACTGTAGCTGGTCTTCCCCTCGCATCCCTTGGGAAAGTTTCCCAGTCGTCCCAGTAGCAGGGGTGGTGGAGCTGGGGAAGCTGTGGAGGCTGCCGGCTAAACCCTCGGAGACTTGCTCGTTCTCGATGCAATTATAGCAGCAGGCATTTCACGTGCATGTCTCTTGGCAGCGCGTGCTGGAAAACAAAGGGATTTTTCCTTGGGGATTGTCTGGGAGCTGTGTTCTTGCCTTCAGAAGCGTTGCAGAACAACAGCGCGGCCAGGTTGATGCAAGCGTGCCGAGTCGAGATCGCGGGCACGAGGGCGCGTGGGTGCACCACGGGCTGGAACAGCACACGGGGGCCAGGACAAACAATGGTGCTGAGGGGTTTGGGGCTTTCTCAGGGGTCCCTGTGGCCTGGGCACCGCACTGCCCAAGCACTTGCCCTTCAATGACCCAGAGAAGTGGTGATGCCTTGCGGGAGCATGTCCCTGAGCGTGTAAAGTATTTAAAATAGGAGAGAACAGTGCTATTTCACAGGCCAGATTTCAACCCAGAGCCAGCCATGAGAGCTGGGTTGTTCCCTGCCTTGCTTTCAGTAGGCCTTGGGCTTTGCAGAAGAGAGGTTACTTCTGGAAAAACTCGTGTTTTATATCATTGGGAATTTCCATTTTCTTAATGGTATCCCCAGTAAGATGAGATGCTCTCTAAATGGCCGTAAGTTCTGTTGCGGGTGGGTGGCTGTAGCTGCTGGGGTCCTTAGGGTTTAAAACCCAGCTCCCTCGCGCTGGAGGGCAACCACCAGCAGCAGGAGCTCAGAGGGTGCACCGGGGCTGAGGGGCACACGTCTCCGTGGCCAGCCCTGGGGAGGGGAGCCCCATCCACCCGGCCTGGAGACCCAGAGCCCAAGGGACATGGCATGGGGACACTGGCTGTGCTGCATGGCGGCTCCATGAGCCCTCCAGCACACCATTTGGGGGAAAAATTGCCCCAAGGATGGGCGCAGAGGTTGTGTGTGCAGGGTACGGTTGGCCCCCAAAGCGGGGTACGGGGTCGGGCTGTTGGTATTGGTTCAGCTTCTGCTCGTCTGCAGCAGCGAGACAACTTCTGGGGTGTGGACGCTCTTAAACCTGCAGACCCATCTGTGTGGCTGGGGGAAATGGGAATTAACCGTCATCTCAGAGCCCTCAAAACCTGAGTATTAGGGTCTTCAAAAAAATAAAATAAAACTCCTGGCACCATAAAGCAGCCGGGGGCCACCTCGTGCCACCAAACCCCGGCCGTTTCAGTGCTGTGCTGGGTCAGGGCCCCGCTGAAGGAGCAGTGAGCACCAGCCTGGCTCTGCGTTTCTCACAGAGCCGGGGACAGGCTCTGTAAGGAGGCTGGTGGCATGAAGCTGCTGGCCTAAGATAGCTCTCGGTGAGCCGCTCCGCCTCGGTGCCCAGGTCCCTGCAGAAGCAGCAGATAAATCTCCAGCCCAGCCCAGCCCAGCGGCCGTGCTCGCGGAGCAGTCCCCGGGCCGTGAGTGAGTTGCTGCTGTCGGCACTGTGTTTACTGCACAGATAAAATATTTACAGCTCCAGCTTTGGTGGGAGCTGCGACTCTTCCAGTCCTCGTGAAGGTCACTGGAAAGTCAGTAAAATTTATTGATGGTTTATAGCACTCCTGTGCCGGGAAGCAAGGTTACGGTGCTGTATACGGACACATGGAGGCACGGAGGAAGAGAGGGAAGGAGGAGAGGCTCCGTGTGCATCCTTGGCTTGGTCCCCCCCACCCGTTAAGTTGTAATTAAACGATAAGCTTCGGCTAGCAGAGCGTGTGCAGGGCTCCGGGCAGGCTGCGGCCCCGCGTCTCGCTGGCTGAGTGAAGCGTTCGCTGTGCCAGTGCGTGCTCCTTCCAGGGAGCCGGGGCGCCTCTTGTTTTATAAACTGCGCGCCGAAGTTTGTGTAGGGAAGTCGTATCCTGCCATGGAAAGAGCAGTCGCCCCGTGCCTGCCTCTCACTTCTTACTAATTGTGGTTTCTGTCCGTGGATTGGCATTAAGGTTGCGCTGTACCAGGCATGGTAGGAATACTCAGCACGAGGGTGGCTCCTGCCTTGGGGAACCAGGAGCCCTCTGGACTCACCCAGGCCTTTAACTGCATGGTTAGGACAGGGTCGTGGCTTTTTTGTGAGTGATGTGGGGTGCACGGGTGTCCCGTACCTCGCTCCCAGCAGGCGTTTTGCAGGGCCCCATGGAAACACTTCAGCAGCAGACACGGGACCCAACGCCAGTTTCAGATGTCTCGCACCAGCCCACAGAAGACGGGTGTAGTGTGTCTGTCTGCAGCAGCGGGGAGGCAGGAGTAGCCCTGCACTCGTTGCGCCTCCACTTGGTGTCTTCTGTCCGCCCGAGGCTGGGCAGGGTACGGTGCTCCACGTGCTTTCCCTCCCAAAAAAATGGGAGAGGGATCCAACGCGCTCGCTGTTGTCAAAAGCTGTCTGTGGGAGAGGGCAGGCAGCTCCAGAGCTCTCCCGCAACAGGAACAGTTCCCTGCTTTGCTTGTTGCAAGACAATTTGCATTTCAATGAGCCCCGGTAAAAACTTGATCTGTGGGGCTCTCCTCTCATCAGATTGTTCGAGATGTCAGCAGCGAGCAGAGGAGAATTCCTTGAGCTGCGGGAGCAAACTCAAAGGCTGCTCTGAATAACCGAGCAGGCGCCGGCCGGGCAAGCTCGTAGGTGAGGGCAGGGCGGCTAACGGGAGCAGCAGCCACGGAAACTTGCCTTTTCCTGAGCAAAACGTGCGGTGCTCTAATGCCAAGCCTTCAAATGCCCGAGTAATTTGGTTGCATGGTGGTGGCTCCGGCCCATGCCACAGTCCTTCTCCTTTGAGGACTACGAAGTGTTTATTTCTGAACCGCAGCTTTTCATTTAACGAGGAAGGCTGGAAGTCAGATAAATGAGAAATACAGGAAGAAGCTGGGAATTAAGTGCTGCCTGTTTCTGTCAGCTCCTGGTCCTGTTTAAAGCCTGATAATAGAAAGGCTTCTCTGTGATCTTATTGCTAAGAAGGTTTGAGTCTGAGCATGTCAAAAAACCAAGCCATCCCGGCAGTTAATAACACCCATCTGCACCGTAACGCGCTGTAGGAAAGTTGAGACTGGCCCCGAGTTCCCACTGGGACGTGAGCGTCGTGATGCAAATTCCCTCCGTCTTGTTCTGACCTCACCCTAAAAAATGATCTGCTGGAAACCGAAGGCGTCTGTCTGATCTGCTACCAGGGAAAGGAAATCTTAAGAACATTTGACAAAGAACGCCGAGTTGAAATTAAATATCGTAATGATATAAAACAGTAAGCAGATCTGCTTGACAGCCTTGACAGCTATTTGTTATAGAAAACAGCGTTTATGATGTCAGTCCTATAAGGGAATGTGTTTGAATTAAAATAATTACAGCAGATAGTACAACAAAGACTCCCTGTAGTCAATCATCCTGCACAAATACACGCCACAAAATCTTCCCAATGAGTGAGGGAAACGCCGGGGCTGGAGCCTGGCAAATAAACACGGAGAGGAAGCTGCATAGCAAAGTCAGGGGGCTGCTTTCAGAGTCACGAGATTTCCTACTTCTTTGAATTCTAGGTGATGCAAATCATGATTTTTATTTATTTATTTTTCATATTTCCCCTTTCAGCTTTGACTTATTTCCAGACAGGGAGTGGAGAACCCATCTGGAAAGGGTGCAAAGGGACTGGTCCGGGTTTTATTTCTTGTGTTGCTCCTTTCCTCGTGTCCATTGCCTAGTTCTGTATTCCCAAAGAGATGACGTGGATTAGCTTCCTGCTAAAACTCACCCGTGAAATACCTTGTCCTTGGTGTCTGTGCCCCGCAGGCACCGGTGTGCAGTGGGCAGATGTGGTAAGAACGAGTGTCCCTAAGGGTGTCCAGCGGCTCCGTGTCTCGTAAAGCCCTGCAGCTCTGCTTCACCTCTTATCAGATGGATGGGTTTGCTTTAGTTGTGGGAAAACGGCTCAGCTACCTCTTGGGAGACTTGGGGGAAAAAAAAATCTCTGCCCGGTGAAACAACCAAACCCACCCCAAATACTGCGGTGACCGATTTCTGTGAACGAGCCCCGTCTGCATGGCGCAGCAGAGCCCGAGCCTTGCCGAGGGAGGGGACCCTCTGCTGGGATGTGCCCCGGCCTCCCCTCAGGAACCCGCTGCTGATTGCCACTGAGAGCTTACAAAAACACAGCGAGCAAACCGAGCGGAGAAGTGCTAGCCCCAAACAGCTGAAATCGGTGGAGATTTTGCCCTTGCCAAACGCGCTTAAGCTGTGTGTCACATTTTAATGTTGTTTTGGTGTGCGCTGAGTGCTCGTGAGGATGTGCTTGCTCCTGAGAGCGATGCGTTGGTGGCTCTTTTGCTGATAAGTCAGTCTAGCTTTATTTGAAAGACAATGCTTCTACCCTTCCAACTTTAGATTGCATGTAAATTGCTTAGTGAGTTGTATAAAAAGAGGCAGGAGATGATTTTTATTTTTTTTTCCTGGAAATTTCAAACGTTTTACAGGTTTGCAAGGCTGGAACGTTTGTCAGCACTTCAGAGCTCTTGCATAAAAGCAATTACCAGCGTTTCTCTCTCTCCTCCTTTCTTTTGTTCGCTCTTGGTCAGCCCTTTCCAGCAGCATATTCATTGCAAAGACGTGCTCTTGGCTGCCCAGCTGGTGTTTTCACAGGTGTGTGATGCGGGAGCGCAGAGCTGCAGACAAAAAACCAGCGGAGTCCAAATGAAAGGAGCAGAGATAACATTTCATTGTTTGCCTCCTGCATTCCGTGCCGTTCCTGTTCTCCCCAAGAAATGCTGCCCCTGTCTCGTGCCAAATACTCCCTGTATAGCTTAATCTCAGTACAGAGATTTGACAAATGGAGACCAAAAAAAAAAAAAAAAAAAGCCTTGTTTTTTTTCTGATTGTTTTAAAGTGAAAGTGGTTCAAGCAGTGGCCTGGTGATCTTCTGTGGCTCCTAAATCACAGGCCCAGTGAAAACGTGCCCTACCCTGCCTTTTGCACCCCAGCAGCAATGCCAGGACCAGAAGCACCGCCGGTACTCGTGACCTAACGCTACCCACCCGCCAGCAAAACCTGCTCGCAGGGGCTCGCTGTCCCCACGTGTCCCCAGCCCGGCCTGCCGGAGCGTTACTGCGGTTCTTTACTTTGCCGAGAGGTGAAAGAGCCCCGTGAGCATCCCAAGCTCCTCCTGGCCTCCTGCGGTTTGGCATCGCCTTGTCTCGGTGATGTCCTGTGCTGCGAGGTGAAGTCCTTCGGTGGGCGTTAGGTTGGCAGCTGGGGGAAGGTCTGTCTGTGCCTGCCGACGGGGTGTCTCGTGCCTGGGTGTTACGGTGGGCTGAGATCCTGAGGCTAAGCACCTCCGGAGGGAGGCAGTGAGGGTTGTTCTTGGCCTCGGCTCCAAGAAAGCTTGGAAAAGTGATTCTGGAGGTCGCTGCCTGTGCCTGGAGGTGCTGCTCCCAGCAGAGCGGAGCGGTGCTCTCCCTGCCTGCTCCGCCAGCAGCTTCAGACATCCCTACAGCAGGGCTTGCGTCAGGATGTCCAAAGCCACCAACGAATTCCTACAAAATGAGCGCCCGTTTCTGTCATTCTGCTGGCTTCAGTAGCCTCCTGTGGCAGTGTTGGCCAGAAATTATGTGCCAAGGGCAAAAGTGATCCTTTAACCAAAATGAGGGAGAATGTGGGAGCTTCCAGCCTAAATTTATGTGTGTGACACCTGCAACGAGTGAGTTTTATTTAATCCCCTGGAAGCCGTGAAGACAAGAAATCCACAGAGCATCTCGGCTCTGCACCAACCAGCTCCATAACTGAGCGAGCTGTTCCGCCTGCCTTTCCATTTCTTGGCTCCAAATAGTTCCAGTGAAACCCTTGATGCTATTTGAGCACTGGGTGGGTTGAGATTTTTTTTTTTCTTGGTGTGTAGTTTAATTACAGTGAGGCTGTGCGCTGACTCTCCATTAATAATACAGTGAATTTCAGCAGCAGATTAAATTTCTCTAAAGTAGTAAATTGCAGGGGAAAGTGGAGGAAAGTCATGGTCGAGGAAAATAAGTACATTATAGGTCCTTTATTAGATAGAAGCCCATGGCATCAGGCAGACGGGTTCTTACAAACACACACATATGAGAAAAACAGGGACTGCATCAATCAGCTTATCAAAATCACTTAAAAGAAATGGGCTTCTGCTGAATGTGTGCAGTGCAATAAAACATCAGTGTAACGCTGGACGTATATTAACTGGCACAGAAAGATTATGGCATGTCCATTACTGAGCTCCCTCTTACTGCGGGCTGCGGAGAGGTCCAGATTCCTGCATAATGTGTTCCTCACCCCCCCACCCCCAAACTTTATTTTATTACCCTTGTTACAAGCAGGCACGCCATAAAATGACATTAGAGGCAGAACAGCCACATGAGAGCTGCTGAGTCTGCCCTGAACATCAAACGCACTTCATAAGGGGTATGTAAATAGTCTGCTAATCTGGGGCAATCCGAAAACACAAAAGAAATGAAAAGTGGGTGAAAGCCCCGAGCATGTGCCTCTGGTTCTGGTCCCGCAGCGCTGCCCCCTCCGGTGTCACTGTGCCACCAAGCGCCCGGTCCTGCTGGGCCTGGGCTTGGGCTAGCCTTGCTTTGGCCAACAGATAGTGTCTGAGCGAGTGTTAATGGCCACGATGGGCGGGTGAAGGCTTTCCTCGGGAGCTGGGCGGTCTCAGTACTTTAATGATGAAGCCAAGGTCGCGATGTGGGCACGCGCACGGAGTCAGGAGGCGATGGAGGCGCTGGGTTGCCCGAGGGACTGGAGAGCAGCTCAGGCTTTCCGCCCTGTCCCACCACCCAGGTCTTACGTAGAGGTGCCAGTGCTTCGGGTATGAACTATGTAGGCTTTAAAGTCACCCAGCAGCTTTAGGCACTCGGGATGGTGCTGAAACGGGGAGCTGCCCTGCTTGCCCTGCTGTAGCTGGATGGGCCGTGCCAGCAGGGAGATAGATGGGTGCGAGCAGCTGCAGGAGGGCTTTGAACAAGCCACACGTGAACACACAGACGAGGATACACGAGGTACCAGGGGTGTACACAGGACATACCAGAAGACCATTTTTACAGCCACTTTTTGGCCCTAGCAACTGTGCATAAAATCAAATGAGATGAAGGAATTTTTCAGCCCAAACCGTAAGAGACCCCGGGGGGGAAGGGGGGGACACACAGGATTATGGACACTTATAACTAATGCAAAATAAACAAGGCAAAATTATATGTAATTACTCCTAAAGTCATTTGCTTGTTTCAGTAATTGACCTGTGCATTCTTTAATCTTTAATGCTCCTTTAAAATTCGGCCTCAGGGACTCATAACATTTATTGACGTTTGTCATGGTTAAGGCTCTAGAGGAACTGGGCTTTATTAGAAGTCTTCAAAGAAATATCAATTTAGGGATAAGCAGCATTAATATTTTGTACACAACATCATCTGCTTAGAAAGCTTTACTAGACTTTTTTTTTTTTAGTCTTATGAAAAGCAAGTGAAGGTAAAAAAAAAAAAGGCAGTTCTGGGAGTGGCTCTGCATGAACTGCTGCTGCTTGGGGGAAATTTAGTAATCAAAATGTGAGGCTACGTTGAAAAAGAAAAAAAAAAAGCTGATGGAGGAGACTTGATGTGTCTGTTTGTGATAGGCTGGGTGGAGAGGGCACTGACAGTGCACCTGCAGGAGCTGATCTCTGCACGCCCCTGCCAGCCCGTGCTCTCCCATCTGCAGGAACGCCGTCCTCTGCTCCGTAACCGGGGGCGTGAAGCTCGCAGCCCAGCCCCGAGTGTCTGGGATCCTCTAGGCCGGAGGCACTGCACGTGTCCAAGTGCCGACCGGAATTAATGGAGGTTTTTCAATGCTTCCATTGCTTTCATCGTTTTGTCACTGGGGAACTTTGCAAAAACAAGCAAACAAAACCCAGCCAACCAGGGAGCACAAGCTACGTGCAACCTGGCTGTTCAGAAGGCCGTTGCCCTCTTAGAAACCTGTTTGCTTTGTCCTCCGTAAAGTAGCAAGGTACAAATGTCAGGAGAGCGCGGTTCCTTGGATGTGGGAAGCTGGGAGGATGTTGCAAATGGCTCTGAAACTCTGTGCCACTGCTCGTTGGCACAGGTGCTGCCTCCCCTGGGCACCAGAGACCTGCTGGATGGGATGTCACTGCCTGTCCACTGTGTCACTGCCTCTGCTTGGAGAGGAATTTGCACCGCTTGGCTTCTGGCAGCCTTTTCTTCCTCTTCTCTTTCCTGCAGCACACGGGGTGTAGTTTGGAGGAGCGTGTGCCCACGGCAGCTTGCTGGGCTCCTAGCAGCGGCGGGCATCGGCACCTCCCCGGCCTCCTCAGCGGCTGTGCTGTTGCGGTGCCCTGGGTTGTATTCAGGCAGCCCTGGGGGAACACCAACGTCCCACCTTCCTGAAGCTTCCCCACCTGAGAGAGGCTCTTGCTACAAGGAGGGCTGTTGTTCCTGGCCCCCACGCTGACTTTTCCCAGCCCAGCTTTCCTCCAGCCTCTGCACAGGGTGTTTCTTCTTTCCTCTTCCTTCCTACAGTGAGTCAGGTCCCTCTCGGTACTTCAAGCTTCTCCCTGATTTGCTTTCTCATCTTCCTCACTCCCTGGTTCATTCAGTACCAAAGCAGTGAAATCGCCGCGGGTCCGATTACACCGGGAACTCTTACACCAAAACAGGGCTCAACAAAGGGCGTTTCTGAGGAATTTGTCCAGCTTTTCTTCCAATGTAAAAGAAACCAAGTATTTTTGTTAAAGAAATGACGGAAATGAGTTCTTTAATGACCGGTGTAGCTCTGGAGCTGTTAGAGTAATGGACTTGTGTTTAAATACTAGGGCCAGGCTGGAAACCCTTGTGGCTGAGTAGTCTTTATCAGAAATATTTGGGGAGCTGCCAGCGAGTCTCCTCGTGGATGCAAGGTTTGGAGATGCAAGCAGCCTTCTTAGGAAGCTTCCGTGTGCTCTGGCTATTGCTGTCCATGCCTCTCCACCTGACGTGACAGCGGATAAGCTACTCTCAGCTGATGATTTTGAACTGAGGCATCCTTTTTGTCTTTAATGGCTTTCCCTGCCTGCGCCTCAGCCGTGCCATGGCTGTGCCAGAGCAGGGCTTCCAGCAGAGTGGCGGAGTCGAGCTGCCTCTCGTATTAAGCACCGGAGATTTCATTAAATGGCAGAGGAGGGAGCTTGCGTGGAGGGGAGGTTCACCCCAGAGACATTACAGATTGTCTCATGCTATTTAAGTGGGCTAAAATTAGAGGGAAAGAATCTGCAGCTAATTGGACTTGTGCATTAATCATAGTCTGCTGCTGGAGTACTTCACCCATTAGAATGTGTTAATTTGGTAATTACAAGGTGGGGGGGAGGTCTCTCTTTGTAATCCAGAGCCCTTCTTCATGCTTACTGCACATATCAGAAGCAGGTACAGCAAGAGGTTGGAGGCAGGACTACAGGGGGAGCGAGCAGCCTGCTACCACCTCCTGCCGCACACGTGAGCGCGCAGTCTCGCCGGCTCCAGACACCTATAATTAAACTGGGTTAGATATTGGGAGCAGAAGGTCCTTCGTTTTCAGTTAACAGGTAATTAATTGTATCTCCGTTTCCATTGTAACTTTCCCCCCTCTCTTGTTAGGAGAAATAATGCAAATGTTCGGTGGCGTGCGCTGGGGAGAGGAGGAATTTCTCCCTGTTCCTCTTTTTCTAAGGCACCTCTGAAGCTCGTGGCAGAAGTGCTCCTGCCGCTTGCCCAGGGCTGGTGTTCTCAGCCTGCAGGCAGCGATCCTTCGGCGGGGATGCAGTACTCCATCTCCTCCCTGTGCCATGCCTGGGGTTGCAGCTGTGCTAGCTGCTGTCGTGCTCCTGCCAGCCCTGCTCCTGGTGGGGTTTGCTGGGTTCGGAGGTGCTTCGTAACCCAGGGCGGATGGAAAAATAGGGAAGAGAGTTAACAAGATAGGCAACAGGCAGAAAACTCAGCCTGGAAAATGTAAGAGACAAAACACTGAGACAGCCAGCACAAAATATGGGTTTTCAGAGGGGTGTGAAACACTAATGAGTAAAAACACTGTGATGGATGTGCTCTAATGAGAAGCAAATCAGAGCAGAGCTTGCGAGGCAGCACAGCCCCCGGTGCCTGCGTTCTAGCAGTCGGCTCAGTTTCCAGCTCTCCCCTTGGAGGCTGTCATTGAGAACAGGGCCTTTCATGTGAAATCTCCCTTTTTTGCCTCTCCCTGTGTTTTTGCTGGTTCACCCATGGGGTGATAGCTGCTAGGGGTGGGTGATATCCGCTGCACTGGCATCTGGGCAGGTTAATGCTTGCTGGCCGGATTCTACCACCCCACCAGAGCGCTGTGCAACCCTCACCGCCGTTCCCCAGCATATTTCCTTGCACTTCCAGCTGCTCTGCGATCTTTGCCAAGGTCGCACCCCTGTGCGAGGAGGTGATGTATTTGCGGGAAGTCTCGGCCATCGCAGGCAGCCCTCACGAACACCGCCCTGAAGTGCTGACCTCCACAAACCACATCATTTTCCACTTGGGCACCTCCAGATTGGCTCTCCGGATCTGCAGAACCAGGAGGCTAGTTTTGACTCGATTGCAATAATTTGCTGGCTCATTAGCACTAACTCTTTAAAGGGGCACCTTTAATGTTGGTAAGCCTAAAATGCAGCCGCTATGGCCCCCCTCTGTTACATCTCCTTGCAAATTCCAGGTCGTCAGTCTGTGAGTGCTCTCATCCCATCCACACCCACCGAAGATCAGTAGTCGCGTGAGCAAAATAAGGAAGGTGCCCTGAAAGGGGTCCAAAGCTGCATTACGGCCAGATAAAAACCTTCCTGAATGCTTGATTTACTGATGATGGAATTGGTGGTAGAGGAAGGTGAAGGTGAGCTCAGCCTTCGTCTCAGGTCTGCCTGCTCTTTAGTGTTGTGGTTTGGGGCTGTTGAAGAGCGTCTTCATCGTCTTGTGAAAAGACAATAAATGGACAGCGGGTACAAGGGTGGGAAGTGTGTTTGTACAACAGAGATTTAATTTAAATTTGAACAGAATTGCAACGTGCAGTAAGAAAGCAAAGGTGGTTAAAATAGCCCAGTCTTTCTAAAAAGTTATTTGCCGCTCCTGGAGCTCGTTAAACCAAACTGGAATTCAGAACCGAGCTTCTTGTGAGAATGATCCTTCTAGTGCCATACAGTATGTGGGCTACAGGCTGCACCCGTCGGAATAACGCAGATACCGCCCTCGTTAAGCGGATAAAGGCCATTCCCTGACTTGTGTTTTGGGGATGACTGTTGTGAAACCTCGTTCAACAAAATGGACGATTAAGGGATAATTTTGTTGGAACAAATTCACCATGCGCAGTGACTGGGTGTGAAAGGCGCTGCCTCTGCGCGAGCCACTTTGCACACCCAAAGTGTGGGCTTCTGGACCTCACCAGCAAACCCGCGCCGTGCTGGTAGGAGCCGCTCCTCGCCGGGCTTTCCATTCGCTTGCTGGCGGGTGATAATCAAGTACTTTGAATGATGCGATGCTAGCCTTGGCCTTTGCCAGGAGCAATGACAGTCGGCTGTTTCAAAACAGCTGTGAAAAAAGTTCCTCTTCCATGGTGGCAAAAAAGAAAACCTTAGGTAACTTCCAAGCCTTGTCACTGCTCCTGCTGAGGGTGCGGCTTTCCATCGTGCCAGAGCTGGAGCTGTTTCCAAACGTGACTCTATCCGTGCCTTTATTTACCTGCTCACTGAAAAGATATATTTTTTTCCCAAATACCTCAGGAAAATTCAATTCTGAGAAATTTCTGTTTTAAACTTGAAAATGAAATTTTGGAATCGTGAATATCCATTTGGATTGCCTGACACTTGTGTAATGTATCTCCCGTCACACTCTTCTCTTTTGTGCCGTGGCAAACTGGCAGGCGTCTGTTACAGGAGGCACCACGCTTCCCAGCAGATACGATGTTTTGATCAGTGTTTAGTAGATTCCATTACTTTAAAAAAGAAAAAAAAAAAGGCAAATAAAAGGTAACATTCCACCTACTATTTCTGTAGGTTAACACTAGTCACAATAGACAAAGTAATGCACAATTATCATAAATATGAGAATGCGATGCATGTTGCATTGACATTTCAGACTGATCTTAAACAGAAGGCTTTACAAAATGCCATCATTTCGTGGGAAATTTGTCGGGAACACTTTTCAGTGACTGTTTTCCTTACGAAAAGTCCCTGGTTTCGCTTCTCCTGCAAGCCTGGAGGCAGTGTGCGATGCAGGTGGGTTTGTGGGGCAGGGCAGAGCTGGTCCCCTCTGCGTCCCAGGGGCTGGCGGTTGCCGCAGGGCTGTTTGTTAGCCTTGGGTTCTGCCCTTCTGTCAGTGCACCAGCCCCGTTTATTTTTAGCAGAAGGGATGCCGAAGGCGCAGGCGAGGTTACGTGGTGGGTCACGCTCTGCACCCCAGCGTGTCACAAACCCAGCTGCGCGGGCTCTGGCCCCGGCGTTCCCCCAGGCCAGTCCCTGGCCTCAGCTCAGCATCTGATTCTCTGATTCTGTCATCTCCTGCGCCAGTGGACGTGCGGGCAGCTGCTGGCCATGCTCACCACTTGTGCCTTCAGCGCACCCGGCCGCGCCGCGCCATGGCCCTGGGGTGCCGCAGGCTCAGCCCGCATCCAGGCACCATCTCACGTGGAGGTGGTGTGGTTGCAGGGGTGGTTTGCCGAGCTTTTGCGGACAACCAGCACTACGTGAGCCACAGGTTGGGGAACTCTTCTGTAACCTCCTGGGCTTGGGTGTGTCGTACCAGCTCTGCGTGGAAGGTTCTGTCGTTGGAACACGTGGAGAGCTCCTTTGGGAGGGTGTCTTTCATATGCTCTGGGGTTGAGATTTGAACAAATGCAAACAAAATGCTGGCATCAACAAGTTCTCAATATGGAGGCTTAGTGCAAGTGTCTTGGGATAAGCTTATGGTAACACCAAGACTTTGGTTGCATTAAAAAAAAAAGGCAGCCTTGACGCTAGGAGATAATAAGAGCTGCCAGATAAATGCTTTTTTATTTTTTTAACTACCTAGCTTTGTTTAAATTCCCTATTAAAAATGCATTTCAGCACATTTTTTAATGCGGAGTGTGTGTGTTCAGGTCTGCGTGCGCGTGCTTTGGAGTGAGCTATCGCTGGTTTTAGAGCAGTGGCACTGGAAGCCTGTTGTGTTTTCAGCATGTTATGCAAACGCATTGTCTCGCGCCGAATAGCATGTCATGTAGCATAAATCTGTAGGAAGCCAGCGTTTGTGTGGCTCCTCGCTTCTAATGCATCCTGATGCCAGGCAATTAGTCTGCGCTGCTTGCATCTGTTAAAGCCTTCCCGGGAAGATTGTGGTGTTCAGGCGGTGCAGCCCTCTTTCTGTGCTTCTCGGCCCTGGCAAATTTGCCCAGGGAGCCGAGAGATGTGAAACTGGGCTGCATTTGCAGGCAGTGGTGAAGGCTGAGGTCTTTGCACTTGCATGGCAATTCTCCTGGGGGCAGATCGGGTGATAGCAGGGGCCGTTGGAGGCAGGTGGGTGCTGGAGCATCCAGGAGGAGCACCTGTAAGGAGCACAGCTCTAGGTCAGTTCTTCCCCCTTGGTCTGTTACCTCTTTTTTTTTTTAAAAAAGGCATGAAGCAGAAAAGTTATCTGCTGTGAGAGTCGCAGAAGGAGTGCTGGTGCTGGAGGCGCGCTGCCGAGCCCTGATGCCTCCTCCTTCCCTTTAATTGTGTCCGTCGAAAGCAGAGTCCTCGAGCGCTAAAAGATGATGGCAAACTGCCTTGTTAACCTATTTTAAGTAAATCTGTATTGAGTTTCCTGCTGTGCCTAAGAGCTGGAAGTCCCGCTAGAGTTTTATATTTTATCCCTGCACTAGCTTGCTCTGGACTTTAATTCCCCACTTCCTTTCTCTCCTACCCCAAAAGAAACGCAAATTTAATTTCACAGGAAATAAGAATATACTTGAATAAGACAATTTTTTTTGCCAATATCTCAGTGTCTCCCACTGGTTAGTAACTAATTTTGAGGGATCTAACATCTTGCCTTTCTTAAAACAAATTCTTTGCATAAAGCAGCCTCCCACAGGCTCCTTTAGCACAGAAAGGCAAAATATTTTAGCAGGGAAAAAAATTTCGTATAGAAGAAAAGACAGGCAGCGCAGGCCACCTGGAAGATATCGGTAGGCAATGAGAGAAGACATATTGCTGATTTTTATTAATAAATTTAATTTAATCTTCTATAGCCTTCTTGTAAAAGTCCCTCACCGAATTGGCAGAGTGTATGATATATACGCTGGCTACGCTGAATTGTCGCCGTTTCTGGAGTACTTCATCTGTTCCACTGGAGACCCGGTGATGGTGTTTAATAGTTTAGGTCAGTAAGTCATTATGAAAGTCTCCACTGAAACAGTACTCTTGAAATAATAGTATCGGCTGTGGACTATATTGTTAAAAATCAGCTTTTCTTCTCCTCTTTGTTAGTTTCTTTTTCTGTTTTGATACGACACAGAGGTTGTAGCGATAGCCATCGGAGCTCCAGGGAAGAACTGAATGCGCATCCAACTTTCTCGGGGGGGGAATTTAGCCTGAGAAAATGAAGAGTGAGGTGGAGCGATGGTCTGCCACGAAGTGTTTAGGTTGTGTCCTTGCCAAATAAAACACTCAGAGAGATCCTTGGGGGGGGATCTCTGTTCCTCCTCACAGAATTTGGCGTAGACGTGTGGGCATTGGCAGTGTTCTTCAAACAACCGTGGGGCAAGTTGTAATTTATGGCACTGAGCTGGATCGTGCGCTTGGTCTGAAATAAAGCTTGTGCTGGAGCTTGCTGGTGCTTGGTTTGGAAAGCGGGTGTCAGCCCTCGGCTTTGGAGCACGGGCGAGTCCAGCCCTGCTCGGCCGAGCCCATCCTCACCGCTAGGCTTGTGCTGAATCCCTCTGCCAACTCCAGACTTGTTTTACCCCCGCATCCCGTGGCTCCCCTGTTATTTTTCTGAGGCTTTTCTCCCCGGACCTCCAACCCGGCTCGTCCCAGGGCATCGGGCGAAGCTCTCCTCCCGTGGCGGGGCTGGCAGAGAGGCAGAGGCAGCAGGGCACGGCTGGCAGCGGAGCCCGCAGCGCGAGAGCAGCGGCGCGGGGCGACGGGAGTGTGGCTAGGCAACGGCGAGGGGAGCGGAGGAATGATCTCTCTTTGTCAGACAGCCGAGCTGTTAGAGGTTATGAGATTCTTTTATTGCACTAATTTGCAGCGCGATGTGCTGACATTCTCTCCCTGTTGCACAGAGAATATATAAATTATGCCTGCAGGACGATTAACTGTTTGTCCAGGCTAATTGTCAGTATTAAATCTTGCTCAGTCACAGTTTTAAAGCTTAATTTAAACTCTCTATCTTTAAGGAATCTGCACTCCCCCTCCCCCTCCCACCACGGGGAAAAAAATAATAAAGATTTAATGGTTTAAGTCAGTTTCCTTTGTAAGAGCTAAAGTTATAATTGGGTGTGTGGATAGTGGAAGCATCTGCACATGATGAGCCTGTGGAGTTCTCCTTTTGCTTTGGCCGATAATGTTCATTTCAAATCCCATTGTCTTTGCTACCCTGTATTAATTTCTGAATTATGTATTATTGTTCTGAGACCCTGGAGCCACAGCTATTCCCCACATCTATTACTGCATAAATCTTTGCTGTGTGCTTAAAACAGCGATGATTCATCCTGAAAGACGGAGAGGAACACAAGCGCTAATGAAACATCGCAGCCCCCGGAAAATGGGCAAAACCCAGCTCCGCAGAGCTCGTGGTGCGGCCGGGCGGCGGGGGGCAAGGGGGGTCCGGCTGGGGATGGGCCTGGCTGGGCGCCCCTGGCTGAGCCCCTGCCACGGGACACCCCTCGGATCGGGGACTGTGTGGGCGCAGGAGGATCTCTGGCCGTGCTGCCACAGATTTTCTACCTTTGATTGCTTGCGTTTAGTTCTTCTTCTTGCTGTTGTTGATTTATCCCGCCGTGAAGAGAGACGGATGTATGCAGGTGGCCCATCTCCTTCTGAAACCAGGAGGAGCAGTGCTGTGAAGTGGCTGTTTCTCAGCTCTGCTTGTCCTCAGGTTTGGTTTTCTGAAGCTCTTCACCAGGGTTAAGTTCACCGTTACCTTGTCCTTGCTGGGACAGTCAGAGGCCAGCCGTTAGCTGTCGGTACGCTGCTGCTGTGCCCAAGCACACCTCAGCACCCTAATTAGCTAATTGGGGCACAGTGCCGGCGAACAAAAGGGTGGCATCACACTCGGGCTTCAAAACTCAGTGCATTTTTCCTTGCCTGGCTCGGCTGGCAGTGACTGCCATCTGTTGGGAGCACGGCGGCACCCCCAGGTTTGAGGACACCGTGTCCCCCCCCAGGGGCAGGTGGGGGTGGCTCGGAGGGACCGCTGAGGACACATCACCTTGGGGTGCTCCTGGCTTGGTGGGCAGCACTGGGGATGTGCTGGAGAAAACACTTGTAAGTCCTGCTCCTTCTGACACCTCGTGGAGAAACAAAAGGGCTCGCACCGTTCCCTCGCTCCGTTCGAGTTCCTTTTAATAGTGACAGCTTTTCTCACTTCTTTTCTGAAGTCTGCAAAATTAGGGTGAGCGAAAGGTGGGGGGAGGAGGAGAGAGCAAGTGAGTCTCGAAGAGAAATGCCTGAGAAGCACAGACGCCTGAAGGTAGAGGAGGAAAAACAGCAGATGAGGAAGTACAAGGGGTGGTAATCAGCAGGCTTGGCTGCGTGATGGCGAAGTGCCGCCGATGTGACAAGGACGGGAGACCTCGGCCTGGCTGGCAGAGGAAAAAGGAGGCAAAGGAGGCTCTGCAGAGGCCGGGTGCGATGCAGCCGCTCGCTCCTTGCTGCTGCCGTGCCGTGGCCCAGAGAGCTGTGGGACCGCAGCACGTCTCTGCCCAGCCCCAGCACCTGGCAGGCGCCCCCAGACGGGTTCTTATTTCTTGCTTTTATCCCCCCGGCTCTCAGAGCAAACATTCCCGCTCTCCATCAGGAATCTCCTTCCCTTATTTTGTGGCTCAGACCTTACGCTGGCCAGGTCTGACTGCTCGGGTGCAAACACCGGAGCTGGGGCAGCAGTAGGGGCTGGCTTTCTGTCCGAGATCCGCTGCTGCCATCTCCCTGATGCCTCCCCAGGAGTGTGCAACGGGAGGGCGAGCAAGGGGAAGCCACCGCTGCTGGCTCAGCAGTTCGGGTGCCTTTCCTTTCCCTCCCCTCTGATGGGGGAGAGGAGAAGTCAGGGGACAGCCCCAGCCACCACTGTTGGGAGCAGGCCGTGAGGCCAAGCCCTTAGAAGCACAAAAGCGGCATGGGGGGAGGAAACAATCAAATACCTTTCCTTGGAGAAGAACAAAGGACAGGGGCTGAGCTACCTGGGGTGGGCAGCCTGAGCGAGCCGGGAGAGCGTGCAGGGGGAGGGCTGCTCGGGGAAGAGCTTTCCTTAGCATATGCTCTGCATATTTTACTGCCAGAGAAGATGTGGCGATGATTTAATATGCAAAGGTAGATATGGCATTGATATGCATCCACACTGCATAACATGTGCATACATATTTCAGAGGTGGTACGAGAGAGCGCATAGCTGAAGGCGAGCATTTATCAGGCTCGCGGTCAGACGTGTGAGACCTTCACAGCCGTAGGAGATCCTGCAGGAGGAGAAACAACCGCGTCTTGATTATTATTAGTTGCATTTTTAAATCTAAAATTGTCAAGGTGCTGGGGAGCCAGGGGAGCAGAGGGGGCTGGAGAAATGCTGGGATGTGGCAGAGCAGCCCAGCGCGGGTAAGCAAAGGCTGCAGAAAGTGGCACAGAGAGATGGAGCGAGGCACCGGGAGGAAATCCTTCACCTGCCGCCTGCGCTCTCCTCCCCGTAGCGAGCCTGTGCTCAAGCCACAGCAAATGAGACGAGCGCGTCTGAGAGCTCTGCTGTCGGGGCTGGCTTGCCTTGTTGCGGTTTTCTTGTTTGTTTTGTTTTCTGTTGGTTTTGTCGTGTTTTATTCCGGGAGCCCAGCTCAGCTGCACAGGAAGAGGCAGGTTTGGCACGCAGCTGCGCGGAGCGAGCCGGGACGGTGCCCTGCAGCCCACGCGCCTCGCAGGGGCTGCCCGCCTGTACCATTTCCCTGCTTGGATTTTCTCTCTTTTTGTAGAAAAGCCAGCAAAGGCGTCCGACACCTCTGCACGGGCCCGCAGAAGGCTGCAGCAAGCTAAAACCGGGCTGCCCCATTAGACAGCCCCGAGGAGCACCTGGGTGCTCGGTGCCCCCCAGGGACCCCCAGGGGAGCGCGGTGTGGTGGGAGAGCCCGGCTGGGGCGCAGGGCGCTGCGGGGGTGGAAGTACTGACGGTTTGTGTTTGCTTTGCTCCGTGACAGCTCCAGAGTTTAATGGTTGATCACAGCAGGCAGGGAGGTCCTGCAGGGATTTCAAGCGGTGCTCTGTGCCCGCGCATCGGCGCACAGTTTGCTTACGTTGAACGAATGCCTCTCACCTGCCTCGCTGGGAAAATAAAAATGGTCTTGGCTTAATGCAAATATGGTTTGGTGCAAGCGTTAGATCCTTACTGCTGCTGATAGGAATCTGCCTGGTTCTGTGGCGTCTGTGCAGCAGGGCTCCCTGCGGACCGCCCAACCACTGCACCACGGTCCTGCCCTGCCACCGGTCCCTCCGGGGGAGCGTGCATCACCCCGTGTTAGCACAGTCCCGATTCCTCCTGTCCTGCCAGCGGGGTGTGGGCAGCTCAGGGTTGCACTCGTGGTTCCCGATGCCCTGAGGTCCTCCCGGAGCAGCAGTGGTTTGAGGGGAAGCCGCTGAGCTGTTTGCTGGGCACGTCTCAGGTTTGTGCCAGGTGAGACGGGTACACGCAGTAGCTCGCATCATCACCCAAAAAGCACTGGCTGGCTGTAGCAGAGCTGGGCTTGTGACCTTTCCCTCCTGGCTGGCATGTGCAGGTTTTGAAGTGATGACCCCTTAGTGCAGCGTGGCCCAGCCAGCTCCTCCCCGTCCTCAAATTCGGCATCGCAGCGGGGCCGGGCAGGGCTTGGTGGGGGGGGCAGCGGGGCCGTGGCGCTGGGTGGCCTCTGGGGGGGATGGAGAGGGCTCCTGCAGCGCCTCTGACAGCGGGCAGCGCTCCCACCGCAGTGGAAGCTCCCGTAACTCGATGGCTCTTTAATTATCTGGAATTATAGCGCTGCTCTCACCCTTTTCATGTTACGATGGAAGAAATCAGGACATACATTAATTACCTAATCCGTATGTGAAGTGTCACATATAATTTTCCCAGAGCAAAAGGTTCTAGCTTTTAAGACCCGCATCATCTCTTAATAACCATCTGTGAGGGAAGAAAATAATATCCAGACGTGGTTATTACCATGGCCAGTGCCCACGGTTGCTCCTTTTCCCACTTTTGGGGCAGCGTCTCTGTTGCATGGGAACGTTTCCAGGGTGACCTTTAAATATCCCCAGAGCACAGCCTGCAACCTGCTGGGTCCCTTCAGAGTGCCAAGCCCATGCTTCTTGTTGTGCAGAAGTACAGCCCGAACCAGGAGCACCTCTGGGGCTCTTTGGTGGTGTTTTTTATTTTATTTTCCTCGGTGCGTACAGGAAAGAGGGGAAGACCCCACAGCTTCCCTTTGACTAAGACGCATGGCAGCTGAAGAAGTCGATTAAGAAAATCAGTATCGCATTTATTAGCCTCCATCCATGATGCATGGTGTTATGCTAATATGCATGAATTAATTACTGTTATTAATTCAATTGAATTAATTTGATATCAGTGATGTGCGCGGTGGAGGTTTGTTGAGAGGGAGCGAGAGCAGCTTTTAGGAGGTGGCGCAAACAAGGGCCGGGTGCGGGGGGGCGCAGCCCCTGCAGCAGCCCCAGCACATCTGCTGGCACCACCTGATGCAGCGGGAGCCGAGCCGTGTTTATCTCCCATCTCCTTCCCCGCCGTCTGTGCTCTGATGGTGACTTCATCCCGTTCCGCAGTCAGCGGCTGAGAACAGGGAACAATTCCCTTTGCCTGTGCTCGTGCCCCCCCCGGGGTTTGGCTGGCTGTCCCCCCAGCAGCTCCGCGTGGGGAGGTGCCCAAATCTTCCCCGCTCCTCCGGGAGGTCTGCGGGGAGCGAGGGACGGAGCCCGACCCTCGTCCCAGGCACACCGAGACATCGCGGCCCTGCAGGCGCTCAGAGAAGCGCAGGGCACGGGTGGAGAAGCGGCGCCGGGCTGTGCAGTGTTTGCATAAAGCGTTAGGGGGAAATCTGGCTAAGGCTGAGAAAGCTGCAGTGTGCAGGCTGCTCGTGAGCAGAAGTGAAACTCATTGGGCGAATTTTGCTAGAGATTTGCGCTCAGATCGTAGCACAGGAGCTGCCTGTGTTGTAAAATAGAAGGGCCCTCGATGTGTGCTCGGAAAACAGCCCTGGACGCTGTTCTCGTAATAAAACCCGGCGGTGCCAGCAGCACTGAGAAGCCATGGGGAATGTCCCCATAAGTTGGGGCCCTAGGGGCTGGGGCAGGGCTGTGCAAAACCCTCCCACAGTGCCTGCACCCTAAAGGGATGCTGGAAGCCCCAAGACTTCGGGGAGGAAGGTGCTTTAAGCTGCCTCGCGCCAGCCCTGCAGGCACCGCCGTGCCCGGCGCTGGCAGGGGCGGGCAGCCCGAGCATCCTTGAGCTGCGCCGCGTTTCTCGAACGGCTGTCATTGGTGTTCCCCAAGACAACGTGCCGGGCCCACAGAGGCCATCGCTCCCCCAGATCGTTCAGTCACGTTGAGGACCAAACTTGCAATCGCTCCTGATGGAAATGCAGAGCCCGGGAGTTTCTCTGTCGGAAGGCAGAACCTGGAGTTTTCGGTGACCCCTTTTGGGTGGCCGCGCAGCAGCTAATTGCAGCTCGGAGCTGACAGATGTCCCTGCTTCGTGCAGCACATCGGTCACATCTCTTGATAAATACGAGACCTTCTGCTGTTATGTATGAGTCCCATGCTTTAGCCATCCTCCTCATTCATTCCATTCCAGTTTTCCAATAGGTTGGCGGTATTTTACTGAAATTTCCCCCCTCCCCTGAGTGCAGGTGTGTTTCTTCCATTATTTACTGTATCTTGCTCCCCATTTTAGTCACTTGCCAGCCCCTGACAGCCTTCATTTGGTGTCTGGCTCGGGAAGGAGAGCAGAGCAACCTCCCCAGAGGGACAGCTGCTGTGTCTCCATCCTGCTTGGGGCTGCAGGGTCCTCTTGGGCCAGAGCAGCCTGTTCCTGGCCCCCTCTTGTCCACCCAGCATCGTGCCCCAGGGCACCTGCCGGTGACCCCTTCCCATCCATGTATCCACCCCCTCTGCCGCAGGCCGGGTTTGGTCCAGCCCTGGAGGGATGCAGCGGTGCCTCGCCGCTTCCCCCTCACCTGGGCAAGCCTGGGGAAGGGAATCTCCCCACTGCTGCTCCGGAACAGGAGATGGCAAGCTTCATCTCAGTGCCGTGGTCTGCGATTTACCACAGCCTGCTACCCTTTGCTGAGTTAGGTTTGTGTTGCTGTTTTTCTAATTTTTTTTTATATTTTTTTAAAATATGAAATAAATAAGAGGCAGCAGCAGGAGCCCAGGCTGGGATAGGGCAGAGCTCTGTGGTTGGCAGCAGCAGAAATCTGGTTCTCCAGGGATGCTCCCAGCCCCAGGAGGGGCACGTCTGTGTGACCTGCTCTAAAAACACCTACAGAGTGAGTCCCACCGCCCCCCACACTGCTGGCTCTGGACCTGACCAGAGCTGCCAGGTAGAAAGGGATTTCCTCTGGACGTACGTCTGTGCGCACATGAAGATGCATTAATTATACATTTATTAAATGTGTTGATTATCCATACTGACATTAAAGTATTTTATCTTTATTAATTACGCAGATAATACCCAAGTGAAAGGACATTAGATATATGTATATATTTATTATGCAGGTGAAAATCCGGGCTATATATTTTTTTTTCCTTGATGTCATTCCCCCAAATTAAGCTGATAGCTTTGTGATACCCCTAAGGACGCTGGAAACAACCGTCTGCCGGTTTCATGAGAGCAGCCCGGATTATCCCATCCCCTCCGCATTTGCAGCCCAAACCCCGACTCTTTATCCACCTTTCTTTGCAGGTGGTTGTGTCTGCTGCAACAAACATCTCTCGCTTGTTTGTGCTGCTCTTCCCTTCCCAGCCTGGTTTTCCTGCAGTTTGGTGGCTCAAGCGGAGTGTGTGAGCCCAGCCAGGGCTCCCGTAGCTGTGGAGTGATGGAAAGGTTGGAAAAGCCAAAAAAATAATAAATAAATAATAATAAAAAACCCTAGCATCCTATTCTGAGCACCCTGATGTAGAGAAGGGGATGTCCCTTGCCTGAGCCCTCCCTGCACGCTGGGGCTGTGCAACTATTTTTATTTATTTTTATTTCAAGGATGCTTGGTGTCAGGCAGTGAAGGAGCACTTGTGGCTAACACCTCAACCCCAGAATAGCCTGTAACAGAGGCAGGGTGCAAAAGAAGAACAAACACGTATATTTTTAGAGTAACTGACAGCTGGAAGAAGCAAGTGAGAGTTGAGGCATGTAAACTGCTTTCCCAGTCTGAAATATTTCACTTGAGGGGGCCAGTTTTGCCCTAATTATTCCTTTTTTAGGGCTTCTGGAGCAGGCTTTGGCCCCGAAGGTCAAACAGCTTCGTATCGACAGCCCTCGGTGGCCAGCCCTTCAGCTCGGGAGCTGCAGCCGTGCCCTGTCCCAAATGCCCACAGGGCAGCAGCAGCACCCACATCAGGACAGCGTGCGCCCAATCCTGGCCATGCTCCTGCTGCCGCCCTCCTGGTCCTGCAGACCCAGGCATAAACGAGCCCCCCGCTACCTGGCAGTAATTAACAGTGGATCTCGCCGCTTCTCTCTTTATTTTTTTTTTCTTTTCCTTTGTTCTTCTGCTGTATGACACACAGAAAACTTGTAAGACTCCGTTCCCTTTCACCTGGATTTGCTCTGCCCTTTCTGGGAGATGTGAGGGATTTGACTGTATTAACTTAATTGGCAAATGCATTGCTCGGACAGCTGTGACAGAGCTGACGGCGTGTGTTAGGCATCAGGTTAAGTAGCTCCTGGAAGCTTTCGACACCTCTTGCGACGGCTACGAGCCTCCCCACCGGCTTGGGATCATCCAGCTTTGAAGTGGGCTTGAGAAAATGTGCCTGCTTTGGGCAAGGGTGGGAATAAACAGAAAAAGGAGGAGGCAAGGGAGCCTCCGGGTGCATGTGAGATGCATTGGTAATGTGATGTGCAGCACGGGCACTCGGGATGGAGCCGGCCACCAGGTTCCTGATTGTGTTAATGAGTATCAGCCATCAAATCCAATAAATAGATTCTTAAATCTTAGCTAATTGCCATTTTGTGCTTAGAAAAACGGACCTGAAGTGACCTTTCATAGCCCAGGTCCTCTCAGTTCACTCGACGCTCTGTGCACACCGCGCAGAGCTCTGATTTTAGGGCTGGGTGGTCCCGAAGATGGCAACAGAGGTGATGGATCCAGCGTTTGGGCATGGACCTGGCAACTGGGAACGCTTCCCTCCCTCTCCTGCCAGCTTCGTTTCCGCAGGTGATTGTCCTGATGCAGCCAGCCAAGTGCTCGGCTGCTCCGCCGTGGGCTCTGGCAGGAGCTGCAGCACCCCGGGGTCGCTGGAGCTGGGTCTGGGCACGGGGACGCTGCAGAAGCAGAGGTCAGTGTGAATTTCACAGCTATGAACGAGGCAGAAGTGCCTCCTCTGTGGTACCTTGGCGATGCGAGAGGCTGGAGCACGTGCAGAGGCATTGGCATTTCCTCAGAAGGAGGCAGCTTTCCAGCAGACAGCGAGCTGTGACAAGAAAAATAGCGAAATCTCTCCGACTGTATTGATGGCCTCCCAGAGAAACACTGTCAATCCAAAAATGAACCGTCCCCTTCAGTCAAACGTGTTGCTAATGAAAAATATATACCCCCAGACTTGCTTTCAGCCTGTATTATTAATGTGACCTTTACTCAACTGCTTCCCTCTCCTTTTGATATCTGTGAATAAACGCAATTAGGAAGGTGTGTGCTTCACACGCTGCCGCCGCGTTCAGCAAGGGGCTCCGATGGCGGGGAGGCAGAGGAGACGGATCCCAATTAACGCCGGCGGTAATGCGCAGGCAGGGGCAAGCAGGGGCGTAGCCTGTGCTTAAAAAGGCCCTCGAGGAGGTGGAGAGGGTCTCGCGGTGGGGCGCGAGGAGGCGTCCCCAGTTAGAGCACGTAGCGCCAACGCCGGGCTCCTTCAGGGTGGAGGAAAGCACGGCTAAAGCTTTTGGCCAGAAATAGGGTGGTTGTGACGCTGTGAGGAGAAGGTAGCAGACTCTTGTAGGGGAGAGGGATGTGATTTTGTGTTAGAAACGTGCACTTCTGGAGAGTTGCTCTGTTCAAGTGCTCTCAGACAAACTCACTGCTTGAAACTCAACCGTGTGTTGTCTTAAAAGCTTCGACAGCCTGAAGACGAGTGTCCCAAATGCGGGATGGAGAGAGAGTTTTAAATAGCCTGAATCCTGCTAGTAGTGAGTCTGGCTGGAAATAAAAACACTATTAAAAGGAAAAAAACAAAAACCATCAGCTTTGCCCTGTTTTACTCAACAGCTCCCGCAGCCCATCGGGGTGTGCAGGCAGCCAGGGCAGAGCTCTCCCTCGAATGCCCTGAGAGGTGCCAGGACCACAGCCAGGGGAATGCAGCGGCTGCTGAGCCTCCATTTAGGGCCTCATTTGTCCTTAATCCTTCCCTGGCCTTTGCACCGTTTTCTTCCAGAAAAAATTCTTTCAGCGGGAGGAATCGGCCCTTCCTTTGCAAGTTGCTTCGCTGCAGCTTGGGCACCTCCAGCGGCCACCGGGTCCTTGTGCGTACTCGTAGCCAAAACGTTTTGGAAAAGGCTCCTGGAATCTGGCAGGAGCCGGCTTTTGCAGAACAGCATTGGCTTTTGCTGGGCTGTTTGACACCTTTAAAAAAAAATCACAATTCCGGTGACTTGCTTGAAGTCCCTTGGACAAACCTCTCCCTGGCGGTCCCCCCCGCGTGCTGCCCTTTCCCTGGCCAGAGCTGGGCTTTGGTCTGTGGGTGAGGTGGGCAGGAGATGGCCCTCCAGCGTGTTCGCTGGTGTCCAGTGCTAATTCATACATGGAAAAAAAAGCCCTAGGTATCCCAACTCCAAAATGCTTTTTTCTCCTAAGTCTTTGCTTCCTCTTTTTTTAAAAAAAAAAAAAAAAAAAAAAAAAAAAGCAGTATTAATATTGTCTGTTGCGGCATATAATAAATTCATTCATGTTCCTGAGGCACTAGATGCTGCGGTTGTAGCACTGTGGGCAGGCCTGTGAAAAATGAGTAATTCTGGCTTCCAGGCAGGGCTGGTTTGTCTGAAGGCCCGAGAGTGCCCGTTAGCAGTGAGGGGAAACCAAACCACGGGTAGCTTCTCGCCCCACGAGCAACCCCCTCAGTGCAGCAGCGAGGCCGGGGTCCTGCGTGCTCCTCAGTGCCACCTTGCCCATATTGCAGGGCAGCCGGCCCGCAGCACCCCGAAACCTCATTCCCCAAGGCTTGCTTTGCAACCCCACGTTCGTTTTACTACTTGCAACACCCAGGGCTAAAAGCTGCAAATAAGCACGCTGTCGGTGCTGCTGTTGGGGTGCATTTGCTTGGGCCCCGTGCAGCACTTTTGGACCAAGCTCGTGTGAGCAGAGCAGGCGGCGCCGTGCTGGGGCAGCGGCGAGGAGCAGCAGCAGCAGCCGCCGGCCACCCAGTGCTGGCCTTGCCATCGCCGCCTGCGTCACCGCTCCCCGGGGAGGCGAAGGGGGACGGGAGAGTTGGGAAGAGGCGGTTCCAGCACCGCCTGCTAACACACACCGGGAGCCTGGGGGCTGTTTGCAGACGTTCTGAAAAAAGGGAAAAAAAAAATATATATATATATGGGGGTGGAGGGAATCGTTGCATAAATTATTCACTCTAAATTATTTGCTCCGCTTTAGGATGTGTGTGTACGTGGGCATGTGTGCGCGTGGGGGGCGTTGTGCCGAAACCATCCTGCGGGCCACAACGGAGCTGTGTTTTCGAGTCCTTTGCCCTGCTTGGTGTAATCCATTAGGGTATTTTTCTTGCCTTCTAGATCTAATCACAGCCAGCAATGCGGGTTGAAGCATTTCAAGTGTTTTTCCTCGTCTTATCTGGCTGCCCTTTTAACGTTGTTATTGAACGCCGGGGCTTGTGTTGATTTGCATGCCATTTTGCTTTTGATCTCCATGGCAACCGCTACCAAATGGCCTGAGAATAATAGAGGTGCTTTTTGGAGCTGTAAGCAGGCTCTGTGCAGAGCGCTGACGCCGGAGGTTTTCACAAAAATAAATAAATAAAGCGGAGATGAAGACAGCTATTGTGGCAAGCAGTCTCGCGAGCAGGGCAGCCCCGTCCCTTCTCCCCATCCTCGCGCCCCGGCTGGTCGTTACACATGACAGATGTTTTTGACAGCCACTTAAAAGAAATAAATACGCGGGGAGAGGGATGCAGGCAGGGATGAGCTGGCCCGGCGGCGGGCGGGTGAGGCTGTGCTCGTTGGTGCTTATTGCACGGCACGGGATGCTCACCCCGCTGCCCCAGCGCACAGTTTGGGGTCGCTTCGGTGCTGTCCTGCTCTCGGGTGCCTTTTCCCTTCTCTAGCTCACATCAGCAAGCTGCGGTTTGGCAGAGTGCCCTCTGTAGGGCTTGTCTTGCAGGTGGGACATTTGGGGCTGGCAGCATGGGACAGAGCAGCCTCGCGTGCCCATGCTGAAGTGCCCCAGCCCACGCTGTTCCCAACCCCAAACACCATCAGCGCTGTTGAGGTTGGTTGTCCTCCCTGGGCCGGAGCTGGCATGGGGCAGCAGGCCCAGCTGCTGGGTTTTGGGGTGCGATTCCCCTTCCTGGTCATGGTTTCGCGCACATTTTAAGGATGCTAATCTTGGCGCTCCCCCGTCGCGCCTCCTTCCCAGCCCTGTTAGAGGTCAGTGCGCTGTGGCACACGGGGCTTTGCACCGCTCCTTCTGCTGCCTGGCCGCGAGCCTGGACAAACAAACCTCAGGGCAGCAGCTCCGCGGAGCAGGAAACCAGGGAGCTGTCTGGCTTAGTGGCTACTTCAGATCTCTCCAGAGCACGGCTGAGATTCAGGTTTGCCATTTCCCCTTCCCACCCCCGCCGTTAGCCATCGCCTACTCCCCGCAGCCATGGTAGGAGAACCCATGGGCACGGGGAGCAAGCGTGGACGGCCGCAAGGATGGACGTGGCAAAAGTTGGAGATTTTTGCTCAAAACCTGCACCAGCCTCCTTTCCTTGCTGCTTTCAAACAGCTTGAACAGCAGAACGCAGGATGCAGGCAGCGGGGAAGCTGCTCTCTGAGGGCAGGGGCTGCTGGAGGGGAGCAGCCCCATGGGCTCGGCACTGCAGGAGGTGCCAGAGGCCCCTTCCCGTGCCAGCCGAGGTGCCCAGCGTCCCCGTGGCAGGGTGGCTGTGCCAGCAGAGCGGCACAAGAAGCCCCCCCCATGCCCTCCCTCCTCAATTAACACCACAACCACAACTTTGTTAGGCCGGGCATGAAATACGGCTAATGAATCACACCGCTCAGGGAAGCCATGCTGGATCCGGGCCCGCCACGAGCTCGTACATCGACGTCACTCCGCCCCCTCGTTTTTTTCCTCCTTGTCACCCCCTCGGCTCCCCCCAGCCCGAGGCAGGCCGTCGCACTGTTTACCTGTCAGTCAGCGGAGGAATTTGCATGTTAGTTAAGCTGTTAGCATGAGTAATTACCGAGGGGGTCAGCGACTCCTCCCTGCAAGCCGGCCTGAAATGCTTCAGACCTCGCGCGCGACGTCTCTATCGCTGGAGGACTGGCAGCTTGCAGCCGGGAAAATGAATGCAAACGATGACTCAGGGCTAATTGCACGCTTTCACAATCACTTGGGTGTACCCTGTGGGCTTAATTAGAAGACAGATTGGTCCCTCAAAGCGTGAATGAGAAGCAGCATGGTCGGGATGGTCAGGACAGGGTGGGCGAGGGCGAAGGGGAGCCGTCCCGTGGCGGTGGGGCCGGGGAGCTGATGGGATTCCTGGGGCTGGGGTTTCCAGTGGTGAGCAGGAGCAATCCTTGCCTCCTTCCCAGGCAGCAAGCGCCATCCTTGGTGGGCCAGGAAACCCCAGTAGGTTTCGGGGTGTCCGTGTGGGGCTTTGGTCTTGCCTGCAACAGCGTATTTCCCAAATTCCATCAGTCTTACTTAAGATTTACTCTACCTCACGGCCTTCGGTGCTTTTCCTGTTCTCCACATCTCCGTGAGGAAGGGAGATGCTTGGCAGTGACTCTCAGCACCCCGGGAGGTGTGCAGGAGTGACCCTTCCAGCCACGATGCAGCTGCCTGGGAGATGTTCTCTCTCGGTCAGCTCCAGCCACAACGTGTCATCGCGCGGGTGAAACTCTGACTTGTGTGGGAGCCTCCCTGACCTGCACTCGCACCTCTCAGTCTATGCCACGGTGCACCTGACTGCCAGCTGATTGAAATTGCAGATTTGCCAGGACCTCTCCTGGAGATCGGCAGCCCCCATCTCCCCAGAGTTCATATTAGCGGAGCAGGCAGGGAAACTTTGGTTCCCGACAGCCTCCTACCGCGGGTGTGCGCGGGAGGCATCTCAGCTGCAGAATACATTCGCAGGTCATCCCGGGATCAAAAGGAATGATAAAAACTAATTGGGAAGGAAGCTGCCCCGGGGACTGGTGGTGGAGGAGTGGCAGGCAGGACTCCAGAAGGGGAAATGTTGTGGGGATGTTTCCTACTGTGGGGGATTTTCCATAAGGTCACGCTATGGAGCTGGGGCAAAAGAGGCTGCGGTGGGGCTCCAGGTGGAGGCTCGAGTCCCTTTGTCCTGGGGGTGTCATGAACAGAGTCCAGTACTGGCACCGGGGCTGCGGGTAACCACGCCGTGTCCTGGGGCAGCGTGCGCAGCCCGAGCAGGCTGGAGGGGCTTCACACAAGGATACGCCACGGGGACATTTTTGTTTCCTTTGTTCACAAGTTTGCATTCCTTTGGCCTACTCAGAAAGTGGAGTTGAAACATTTTTAGTTAGGAAATGGCGCTTTCAGCTTTTGGTAAACTTAATGTGCAAAAATTATGTGAAACAAAACATTATATTAGAAAATTGTGACATTTTGGGATTGTTACCTTCAAACAGAGCTGTTGAATTTATACATATATTTCTATTCATATATATGAATTTTTTATATTTGTATCAGTGCACTGAACAACCTCTGAGTTATCAAGATACGGCATAGAACTAAGTGTTCTATTAATGTCATTGTTTAGTCGTTTATGGGATGCCGGTATTTAGTACTGCTTGGAATATCTGCTTCGCTAGATGAGTTTGTCAGCTGTGCTATGGTGAGTGTGGTGCATCCTTTCATTCTCCTGAATTTTCCTGTTTTCTTTCACTCACAAGTTTTCATTGCACTATAAATGGGAATCCCTATGAATTAGGTATTTTTTTCAATCAGGGCTAGGTGACAGTTGATCTGACTGACTGAGAAATAAAAATACCCCAGGGTTTCAAGTCCTACATTGGAATACGTCATTAAAACATACTGCTCGCTGCTGTTCCTTCAATGCTACACAATAATGTAAAATTATAACAGAAGAAGAGTAAAATATACCTTAGATAACATCATCTCAAAGTTTAAACGTCTTGAAATTTGTGTTAGACTAAGGGTTTTTCAAGGGGATGTTTTGCTGGAATTTCTCAAACGTTGAGAACATGTCACCAGCCCACAGTTCTGATTCCAGGGTTTTTTAAACATCTGCACCTGGTGTCGAACAGCAGCCCTGTGTTTTGGCTGCCTTTGCTCGTTGACCACGCTTACCAGAAGCCCGTGCAGCAGAGTCCATTCCTTTTACAATTCACGAAGGCTCCAGAATCAATCTCTTTAAGGTAGTGTTTGTTCTGAGAATAAATCACAGTTGTTTGGAATGCTTAAACTTTCAAAAGGACCTGCTCTAAAAGCCCAATTTTTAAACAATTGGATCGTGAGTGTAATATGAATGTAGTTAAGATGATAAATGCAGCTAATTTTCTCCCTCTATTAGCCCCTTTCACATGCTACTTACAAATGCCAGTCAAACTCGGCAATCCTTTCATTTTATTATGCAGTGACGAGGCAGTCGGATTAAAAATACATGATGGCATTTTCTAACTCGGATTTATACGTCCTGCTACCATATCTAATTTGGGGCTGACATTTGCTGCGTGCAGGGGACACGGGGCTTGTTGGGGACGGCGAGGCACCGCTGCCTTTCCTGCCATGGCCTCTCCCAGCCCATGGCCCCTCTGATCACTGCCCACGGGGCACCAAAAGCCTCTCCTGTGTGCTGTGCAGCGCAGTGTTGGCCGGAGCTGGTGGGAGTCCTGCTCAGGAGCTCGGGTATCACCCTAACCAAGCAAGAATCTGCATTTCCTGGGCTCCTTCTCAATAATTATTTGCATCCTTAGGACAGTAGTTCCCATCCACTGCTTTAATCTCCATCTTTTTTGGCCAGTCCTGGTGATTTTTCCTTTTTGTTCTGAAGCAAGCGTTGTATGGGTTCGTGCATCCAGCTTCGCCAAGTGGTCGTGGCAGCTCCTGTCCTACCCCAAAGCTCCAGCTGTATCACAGCCCATACCGACTCCACCACCCTAAAGCTGTGCTTTTCCACCTCTGTCTTGGTGCAACGTCGTTGCATGAATGCTAACAGAGATCCCAAAACGAGGATCTCTGGTGCATTGGTCTGCTTTTGCTTGTTATTATTATTATTATTATTATTTCCATGCGAGTGAGGCACTTGCTATTCTGGGTTCATCCAATTATAGTTAGGTCTGTGACTGGGGTCCCAGAGGTGAAAAGTCCTGTGTCCAGGTGATCAGCTCTCCAGATCAGCTATTGTTTCTTTAAACGAAAGGGACACTAAAGTCCAATTATTGCAATAGAATGGGCTGCTTCTTTAAACTGAAGAATTTGACTCAGCTCAAGGAATATTTGTGATTGCCTCTGGCTTCCCTGGAGCTAAAAAATTATATGCTTTCCCTCTTCACTAAATTAAAACATAGTTGGATTGGTAGTGGGACTGAAGGAAGTCCCTGCCTGAAACCCCAAGTGTCAGCCTGCTTTGCAAACTGTAAGCTAGTAATTGGTTTGGAAATACTGAGTGAATAGGTAAAAGGGCTTCTGAGCCGTTTGTGCTGGATAATACAGACTGCCTGCAACGGCGGGGTTTGGCTTTCTTGCAGGGTTTTACAGCATGAGTTGTTAATTTGGGGTTCTGATATGTAAACACAATTAACATTTGTGCTCTGTAAACACTAGATATAACTCTGTTTCAACTGCACCGCATCCTCATTTAAGTTCTCATTAAGCCATTGCTTTGTTTCCCAAATACCAGCCCCGTGCTGCTGTTCTCCCAGCTCCCTGCCACCAACGGGCATCTGGGCTGGAACGGGGCAATTCCTGGAGAGAGGGAATAGCCAGGAGGAGCTGAAATGCCCTCAGATAACCGATCCCTGTCCGACACGAGGATGCCGAGCTGTGCCTGAGGAGCCCACCCTGTCCCCACAGTCAGCCTGTGGTTAGGGGTCCCCGCTGGCCCCTGCCACCAGCCGGTGCTGTGCACCCCCCTCCTCCAGACCTGACCTGCCTTTTCCAGGGGTGCCCGACCTGCAGGATGGGGCTCCCTGAGCAACCTCTGCTATTTTTTAAAAAAATCAAAACCTTTATAAAAAAGTTTGAGGATTCCTGGCTTACTGGCAGCAGCCAGAGATGGTTAGAAAAGAGGAAAACTCTCTGCGTGCCCTCCTTTGGTTGGACTCATATGAAGCCGTGGCTAAAAGGAAAGCCCTTTCCTACAAGCCGTGTTGGTACCACCTCGTCTTCCTGGGAGTGTCTGATGTGTGGCCAGTGAGGTATTTACAGAAAAAACATAACCTGTGGGATGAACCAGAGTCGTGGGGTCTGTTTTGGGAATAGGGGAGGGACTGAAGGCAATGCCTTATCAGAAATGACGCTAAACAGTGCTTCAGGAGTCACTTTTGGGAACAATGCAACTGCTCCTGGTGACTTAGTGAGCTTGTGAAAATGTTTGTCACTCCTGAAGAGCTTTGCTTTCTGCAAGCCCTAGCGTATGCGTGCAGAAGTTTGTGACATGGGCTGAGAGACCTACCCTGGGTGCACTTGCTGTTTTGTGTCTGTCTGGGGGGGAACCTTCTGCTGAATTTTTGGAAGAGCGTTGCCCGTAGGCACAGGCAGGTGGATGCTGTTGAGCTGGGGGTGACTGGGAGGTGGCTGAGCCATCGCAGTGGATCTGAGCAAAAACCTCCCTGTCCTCCAGAAAGCTCCGCGTGCTTTCCCTCTGCTCGGGTCGAGCTCTGGCCTAAGTTGCGGGTACACCTGGCCCATGTCAGACCAAGGACGGGGTTGGCTCCCAGAGCCATATGATGATGTTAACGTCTCAGAAGCAGTTTTAGATGCCTTCAGAATCACAAAGGAAAGCTTGAAGGCCTGCTCTGCTAGGACCCAGCACATGAATGTTTCTCCATATCCACGTGGGGTCTGAAACTTTTAATCAGAGGCCTAAACTGCAGCACTCAGCTGAAAAAACTGCTTTTCTGGGGAGTTCCTTCCCTGCTTCTGCCTGGCTTCGACCACGGGGCAGGGCCAGCTCGTAGCAGGCTGCTCGGCGAACCTGCCGCAGGGCGGCACTGGCTGCGGGGCCGTGTCCTGCGCCGAGCCCATACGGGGGTGCTGACATAATGGCTATGCAAAATAGTGTCTCTTTTCCTTTTTTCCTTTTTTTTTTTTCCCCTCTAGTAAGTGAAAGTAAGTCTTCTAAGCTAAGGTTAACAATATATATTTATGAGTTGTAGCCAGCTGCTTCTGTGTTTGCACATGTGTTTGTTAATGAAGAGTAACCTAAGGGTCAGGTTATTATGTAAATAACCATTGTCAAGGGTAAAGGTGAAGAACCCAGTAATGAGTTGTGTGTCTCTGTCTCTCTCACAAGCCACTAATGAATATTGGATATTGCCATTTGCAGGGCTTTTTACCCTCATTTTATCAGGGGGTGAGGGGCAGGGGTGGAAAGACAGGAAAGAGAAAGAAGTAAATTTGTAATTAAGTCGCGTTCTTTTTTCACCTCTCTCCAAACCAGCTAAAGCAAGTTATTTCCTCTGTAGGAATCATATGTGTGCGTATGTGTATATATACACACATATGTGTATGAGGTTGTTATACTTTTATATTTTATATAAAATAAAAACTGTCATGGACTGCGTCTGGGCAAAAACTGCCTTCCATCACTGGCTCCGGGCTGCATCGAGCCGTTTCTTTTGAGCCTCTGCAGCTCTCACTTTAGAGGATGCCCACAAATCAACAGTCTGCATCTTTGCAGATAATACTTAACTGAGGCAAAGCCAGCAAGCCATCGAACAGACTTTCCATTAGGAAGGTTAACAGCAAACCTGCCTGCGCGGGATTACTGACAGAGTGCGAACAGAAGGTGCAGTCTCATTGCATATGCTTTTAATATCGTGGCGCAGACAGGGAAGCCTTTAGCTCGCAGACACCTGACACCCCACGCTGTTGTTAGGGTAATAGTGCAAATAGGAGCCGGGAGTCTTTCTCGCTTCTGTGTGAAAGCACAGATGCCAAGGTAGCATAACGCTGATTTTATTACCTCCCGCACAGGATATGGCCAGACAAGCTTGCGCCGGGAAGCGAAGAGCAGCCTTGCCCCAAAGCAACGTATCTCTGCAAGCCTCCGTGTCATTTTTTTTCTTTTTTAAATTATAGATGGTCACTGCTCGCCTCTAACATGTGGAGGATTTGACCCACGTAGTTTGGGGCAGGGACCAGCGTTGCTCTGCCCGTGGGCACCCAAGGCCAGAATCTCCCAGCAGATGTGCACGTTAGGTGCCCAGCTCCCCCCGACTGCCTTGGGATGTGGGAACCAGAGCGCTTTGCTGGCAAATCCCAGTGGCTTCCTCCCTCCTCCGTGCTCCCTTAGACTCCTGCCTACCTGTGTAAGCCTGGCCCTTGGGATCCCTTGGGCATGGGGAGGATGAGTGGCACGTCCGCGATTCAGCACAGGCACATCCCGCCGTGCCTTGTGGTGCTGCTTGCGACGAATGTCAGCAAGGCAGGACCCCAGGGGGCATCTGTCAGAAAATAAACAGTAAAAATAATAATAATAAGGTGCAACGGTCAATAATTACCCACCAGACAGTGACAGCATTGCTTTCTAAACGGGGCTTTGTTCACCCTCCCTGAATGTCAAAGCCAGGAGCTGGCGGTCGTGGGGGACACTGGGGGGCACGGTGAGATCTGTAACGCCATGGTGCCTGCGTGAGCCTCGCTGGGTGGTTTGAGTAATGTCATGTTGCCACTAGGGTGTCTCTGCAAACAAGATATTGCGTCTCCGAAGAGTTCCTAGCACAAATAAAAAGCTAAAGAGAAATGATGGGCTGGCTGGCTGAGCCTGGGCTTTTTACTTTAATGATTGAGAAATAGTTGTTGAAATTGTCAATAAAAATAAATAAAATTAAGTTTCTCTAGTTAGGTGAGGAAAGGCGAGCCTACCTTTCTTTGCTGACAGGCCTTTTTGTTCTGTGTTGGCTTTTATATACGTGAAAAAAACACCATTGAGAGCTTCCAGGGAGCTGCACTGGGGCGGTTATAGCCATTTTTACATCCTTTATATGGGCTTAAATCCATTTACAGATGTGCTGTAGACAGAGGGACATTTTTTACAAGTAATTGTCATGTATACAAGGGTCCTTATGTGTCACAAAAAGATCTCACGTAAGAGAAATAAATGTGCTTTTCATCTTTTGTTGGCAGGAGCCTGGTGGTTGGGAAGAGGGTAATTGGTGATCTTTTCCAGGCCGATAACCAGGACAAACAGGGGGGAGCTCGGGGCTGTGGCGTCAGGATGCCGAGCTCTGCCTCCTTGTTGCCTTTACCTGGAGGTCAGAATTTCCTTTTTCTAATAAGTCCCGAGTGGGTGTTTTTGACAGCCATTGCTCTTCTCAGGGGCTGAGATTTCGAAGACTCCCCGGGGGCAGTGGAGCGTTGCTAACGTCGTGCATCGCCTGTCCCCAGCGTCCTGCAGGGCCTGGAGGGCTGCAGATGCCTCGCGCAGGGGCAGGACTGATGGGAGCACTCGTGTTGTGCGGGTGCTGGTGCTCCAGAGCAGAGGTGGGACGATCCCTGGCTTTGCACAAGGCATTCCACAATATCTGGGTGTTTTCCCCTGGAGCACTATCCTGTGATGATGCTCTGGAGGAAGGTAGTCGATAATGGAATCGGGCTGTGTGCAGGAAACCCTGGTGAGCACCCAGCAACCAGTTAGGGTAAGGAAGTAGTAGGTTTCAGAATGCCTTTGCTGATGGAGGGTTAAAGCAAGCCCCCATTCAGGCCAAATAGCAAAAGGCAGATCCTTCATTTCATAGATTTACTTATAAATAGTTGCTTGGCCAATAGAAGGCAGAGGAGGAGTGGGACCGGGGGGCTGAAGTTGAGAAATGCAGGATGTTTCAAATGCTATGAAACCTCCGTATGCAACGCAGCAAGTTTAATTTTTCCAGTCCGTAATTTCTGTTTAATGAATGCTTCATGCAGTAGGTGCTTCACACCATGAGCGTGGGGTTGGAGAAGTAGGACGGAGCGCGGCCTTGAAATCAGGGACAGGTGAGCAGTGAGCCCTCCCTGATAAATAATGGATGCGTTGAGCTTGGTTTTGCTGATGATGTAGTGACCTTTTGGGAGGCAAGAAACAAAGCAACAGCAAATGACCAGCAATACTGATGAACAGGCTAAGTGAACCGGACACATCATTAACACCGGCGTACCAAAATAATTACATGCAACGGGGAGTCACGCGGTCAGCAAAAACAGGGAAGAGGAAAACAGTTGAGTGTAGGTTTGTGCTTTCCATCATTCAATGGCAAAGAGTTTGGGGGATACGGTTTTGTGGTGGTTGGTGAGGTCAGACTTTGGCGTTTGCCCCAGAGCAGAGATGGGCAGGGCACGGGGGTTGCAGAAGTCCCGTAGCCCAAAGCAGTCCAACAGGATGAGAGAAGCACCCACGAGAGCAGGAGCGATCCTGTACTGCAGGGAGGAATTGCCAATGCCCAGGAGAGACCAAAAAACCCAAAGCAATATGTGGCTGGTCAGTGTGTATTGTAGAAACAAGGGCGTTCATTTTATTTTATTTATTTTATTGTTGTCTCGTTTTTGTAAAGACAGCAGCTCGGCCCCAAAGTGGCCATCTCCGTATTTCAAGCAGGCTCATAGGTGGTTTTGGTAAGACATGAAAACTGGAGCTCGTGAACGGGCAGATGTTTGACTGGATCGGGCATCTGCTTGCTTTTTCTGATTGGAGAACATTACTGTGAAAGGGGATCTGCTGGCAAGAAAATGGAGAGAGCTGCTGCTTTTCACATGCTCATCTGTTTTCACATGAAAACAAGAGTATTCATTAGTGGTTATTCATTATTCTCCCATCTAATAAACTTGCTGCCAGGCAGGCAGCGAGCGGGAACTGCAGCATGCTGCCTCGTGCAGCCCGTCACACATCCGGAGTAACAGATAATGAATGGGCAAATCAAACGTGTTTCCCAAAAACTCCATCTGAAAATTATTCAGCCCAGCAAATGTTCTTGAATAGCAAATATATCTGCAGAAATTAGGCTTGGTTACGGTGGACTTGCAAACAGAAGACCTGAATTTGCAGTGACTGATTGAAGTAGCTTTGCTTGGCGGTTTCACTTATGAAAAGTAATGATAATTTTCCCTTTGTTTAGCACCTTCCATCCGAAGGTCTCCTCATACAGACTCAATTGGTTGTGGTAGGACTCCTCCCCTGCTAATTTTGACAGTACGTGCACCAGTTGAATGCTGAAGCTTAGGGTAGTTTCTTACATTTGCATGCAGCAAAGCAGTGGCAGAAGTGCAGGCACAGCCCAGCTCTCCTCCTAGACCCTATTTCTTCTCTGTTGTTTGAACTGGTCTGAAACTTCCTGGTAAGGTTAGCATGACAGCAAACGCACACCTGCTAGCGCCACATGAAATCTACCAAAAAAGCATGCAAAATGATCTTCGTTATTTGTGCTAACTGGGCAAAACCGGAGGGGAAGATGTAACAACTTTAAAAAAAGCAATCTCCTTTGCATGAAAACAGCAACAATTTCAGGGTTTTTTCTCTTTGAGGTTTCCGAATTAAAAAGAAGTCAAGCAATTTCTACTGTCGGTTGAAAAAGAGCAGAAATATTTTGTGGAAAATCCACTTTGTTCTGGGTTTTCTGCTTATTTAACAGCTGTGTTCAAAACAAAACACCAGAATTAGCATATATTGCTCAGCTCTGCTCTCTGGCCTGAACCAAATCTCTGGATTTGCCGGGGCTGTGTTGAGGCTGTGCCTGTTCTTGAGCTGGGATGAGTGCAGTTGAGCAACCAGCACTGGCTGCATTGCAAGAAGAGTTAATCCACTGCCATCTGTCTTTATTACGCTTCCTTTGTTGGACACCACAGCCTGGAAATCCAGCAATGAAACCCAGTTGTTCATTGCCATTCATCATAGTTATTGCTGGAGTTGTGTAATGAAGAGGGGAAGTGCTGTTCATTGCTCTACCCCCTTTAGAAACTATCCTGAGGGGTAGTTATGGATGGTTATTGAATTCAAGCGCGGGGCTCTGGGAGGTCCTCCCTTCGTTCTGTTTATGCGTTGAACCACGAGGTCTAATGTGGTTTTATGTCTCCTTTTGCTTTGAGGCTGGTCTGCTGCCTGCTTTTGTTCTCAGTGGTGTAGAGTTTGGCTACCTGGCTCCTGTCATTTACAGTGCTCCTCACTGTAAAGTGAGGCTGGTTGGAGCTTTTAATGTGGCAAAAAAGGCAGGAGGTGCGTGGCCTCCAGGGGAGGCTCCGTTCTGCCCCGCAGAAAGGCACTGACCATAGACCACAGTCAGAGTTTAAGGCATTGGCATGGTCAGGAGTGGAGCTTACCCCTAGTGGGTTGGGAGGAGGACATCATCTTCTCGGGCCAGGCACCAGCTGCGTGGGAATGATGGCGGGGGACCAGGAAGCAGCAGGGAGGTGGAAGACCCAAACATAGCTTTTCAGGGAGAATTGCAGCGTGTCTCACTGGGGGCTGTACGGATAAAACTTGGGAGTCATTGGAAAATAACTGATGAAGTCGTTCAATAAGTTGGTTAGACATCGTGCTTGCTACATAGCAGACTGAGATTTCAGAGGATTTGGGGTGAAATACGGTCCCTCTAGGTTTTGTGAAGAAGTTCCTAGAATAGCGGATGGCTGATCCACCGGTGTAGGCCGATTCCCTGAAGCTGTAGACTTCAGGGAAGTTTCCCAAGCCTCAAAGCTGATGGGCTAGAACTTAATGAAAACATGATTCTATGCAACAAGAAACACATTTGGGACATGTCTGCCCTGCAGATAGGCAATCTGACTGAATTACCAACAATTTATTTGTGCAAGCAAGAAGGGAAGGGAGGAGGGGTCTTGGATGATAAGTTATGAAGGGAAAGAGTTGCCTGTAGAGGTGTCTAAGCCCATATTCCGGTGGTAGTTCTAGGGATGGTGTGTAATGGGTATGAGACCAGCTTCAAGGAAGGGTCTAAAGGCATGGAAATAGTCAGAATCTCAGTTGTGCTCCCAGATAACAGATAGCCTGCACCTGCCAAAGTTGCTGCTGATAAGGGGTTTCTGCAGGAAGTAATTAAAACTCAACCCCCTGGTACTTACCGAAAGGGGAAACTGTTGGGACTTGATAGGATTTGTTGAAAATGACCAGGAAGCTGATTCTTAACGTGCTATGGGAAAGCTCAGAGAATTCAATCTAAAGAGAGAGGCCAGGCAAGTTTCAGACTGCCTTCGCACAGCAGTAGTGCTGCAGAAGCTGTTAGGGTCTCTGCCAAAAAGTCAGGATAAGTCCAGCAAACAAAACAAAAACGCTGGTGACACAGGAAGAATTCCTTCCCGGAGAAAAGTGTACGTTGACTTGGAAAGAAACCTGTGCAGTGATTTTGGACTACAGTTAGTTCTCTTTTCCCTGAGGTAGCTTTACTGGAAGACAGATAGATCTAAACAGACAGCTTTGCATATTAAGTACATTTTTGCTAGACACCGGTTGTCTGAGAAACTAATTTGTGACAATAGAGTATAGTTTAGTAGACATTATCTTAAACAGTTTGCAGTGAAGTGTGGGTTCAGCAATATAACCCTGCTGCCTGCGAAGTCTCATCTGAGGGGTGGTGGAAAATTATGCCCCAGTAATAGAGTACTTATTGATGGGGTTTGCAGACTCCAAGCCTGATATATTGCTGGCTCTTTCAATTATGGAACGGCACCAATGAAGCATGGATTGTTATCTGCTGACATCTTGTACAGCAGAAAAATGAAAAGCAGGAATTCCTATGTCAGAGCCACTTGGGACACAGAGAAGTATAAAGAAACAGATGAGGCAAAACAAAAAACTCAGCGTGGCTCCAGTCCCAGGAGCTGCCATCACTTTATCGTTTTCCAGAAAGTGGAGGCTCAGCACTGGGAATGGCAGTTGTAAAGAGAAGGGGTGTCACGAGAAGTTTCCCACAGCCGTGTGGTCCTGTCCCCCAGGCAGGCTTAGCGAAGAGCGTGAGGTGCTGCTGCCGCCAGGAGCATCAGGGTGGGAAGAGGGAAGGCGATGGCACAAGCAGCAAGAACAAGCGGGGCAGTCATAACGCTCGTGTCAGGAGACAGAGCCCAAAGCCCAGCAACAGCCCTGCACACACCGAAGGCTCATCGACAGGCGTTACGGGAGTGACTTCTTCTCAAGTGCCCCTGCTGTTGAATTTTGGAACAGAAGATGTTGTTGGAACCTGTGCCTCCAAGGGCTGAGCTTCCTAAGTAATGGGTGGCCGCGATGCTGTGGATATAGCAGCGTAATCTCATTTCGGTACAGGCACTAAAGGAAGGAGCCCTCTGCCAAAAGCTCTTTAAGCACCGAGAAGCTGCTGAACTGCCTGGGAAAGGCTCCTTTGAAGGAGAGTGCCTGTGTGAAGGTGAGGCGTTACAGATCCAGCTCAACTCCAAGCCAGGGAATTTTCCATTTTGTTCCTGTTTCACCCTAATAGTTTACAATTTCATTGTAAACATTGGCCTCCAGAAAAACATCCCAAGTTAATGGTCTTCCTAGTGGAAAGATTTAGGTGCACATTCATCTTCAAGTCCAAGTTAATCCTTTTAAGTTCTAAGACAAGTCATGCTTCAGGTCTTAGCAAGGCTCAGACCCTGGACTGCTTTTCCTTTGAATCATTCTTCCACTTTACGTTGGAATTTAAAAGTCCCATGAGAGATGATTGTTTTTTAGGAAATACCCAGACAATCTGAGAACGATTTGACTATATACAGTTACTATAATTTCAGAAAGTTTATTTGAAAGAAGCCACTGGACTACAGCATCCCCTCACCGTAATTACTCATCCAACAGATCGCTGCACATACCTACCTGCACAACCGTTCTCAGCACTTAAAAGAAACATGCCTGGGTGGCAGTGCTGGAGATGGCAGCCTGATGCCTTGATATCTACTTGCCAAAAGAAGTTGTTTTCTGGTTAAGATGAGGATCCAGATCAACCTTTGCAGAAGGAAGTCAGATGTAATAAACTACAGAGGATCGGCGGAAAGGCAGAGACTTTTGTAACACAGCAGAGATGGGGTCTCTGGGCCCCGCGACCTCCTTTGCTGCTGGTTAGCTTTGCCTTCATCATCCTGCTGTTTGATCTCACCTCTCCTCCGCTTATTCATCTGGAAGATTCACTTAATTATATTAGTCAACTTCACGGAGGTGTCTTGAAGCTTAATTAAGGCCTGGCAAGCCTGTCAAGAGCCGCTGGCAGAACGCTGCGAAGTGCATTTCAGACACGGACACGGGGAAGGAGAAGGCGTCGCGGTGGGGTTGGCCATATGGAGCTGTCGATCCCCTGCCACTGCGCTGTACCACGGTTTCAGGGAAATACCGAGTGTGCTGAGGAGTTAACAGTGTAAATACTCGTTTTCTTGTTCTATGGTAGGTGAGCGTGTGCTACCCTCGTGTTTCCATACAGCTAATTTTGAGAGGGGAGTGCATGTACCAGTGCTGCGCACGGAAGTGCAACAAACACAGCTCCGCTCCTCCTGACTCCTTGCAAAACCGGCCGGCGCTTGAAAGTTCATCCGGGCACCTGTGGCTGGCTGCTGTCAGCTCTCGTTTCACCCTCGGGAGGGTTTTCACATGACGCACCCCAAGGGGTGAATTGACATTCATCGCTCCTCCAGGGGAAGAAGCATATGGAGGCTCCGCCGGGACGGGCTCCATGATCTGCATTGCCAATCAGTGCCTGTCTGAGCCTCAGCTGGGAACACCGTGCCGCTAACAAGCCTCCCTGCTCCCCCAGTTCCCGCTGCAATCTGTCAGCTGCTAAATACGGCTTCAGCAGCGCTCGAGCCGATGAGCATCCTCCAGCACCAGCTTATTACGGAGAGGTGGTAGCCTCTGCATATTTTAGGGGCAGACGGTTTCTATTATAAAAACCTGCTCGGTCTTCCCCGTAACTTGGTAAAACTGGATTAGCCTTAAAGATGAATATTTAGCTGGAAAGTAAAAGAGAATGTTTCTGCTTAGCTTGAAGAATATTTCTCAGATTGTTTGTATTTAGGGCATTTAAAAATACCACTCCCTGTAGAAGCTCGGAGTTTTGTCTACTTGTTTATGTTTCTTTCACTCCGGAAGCGGCATGCTATTGTTTCCTTATAGTTTCCACAGAGCTTGAAATTGCTGGCTACGCAGGAGGAAATTAGTCTGTAATTAAAGCCAAGTTAATAACGATTCCCGCGGAGTCTGCTGGTCCTATTGCTCGGAGCGAGGCGCTGTGCCTTTGTCCTCGCTGCGAGCGCAGTCGGGCACCGCTGCCCAGCTCCAGGCGCGTGGGCAGGGGTCATTTCCACGAGGCGCTAACCGCACCGGCGCACACACGGGCAGGACTCGATGTCTTTCAAGCCCTTGTGCCCCACCAATTAGAGCTGATGGCATTATATCAAAACGAGATGACAAGCAATAGCGTAGTTTTCGACCTGCAGCCAGTGGATTGTTTTTGGGAAGGTTCAGGACTGGAAGCTTTAGGCTGTGAGTCTGTGTCTCCACTGGAGATCTTTTATTTTTAAGGGGAGGTAAAAACTGAAAACTGCTTGGAAAGTCGCTCATTGCAATGTGCTGCCCTGTTGGCGTGGACAGAGGTGGTGTGCTGCTGATGTGTGCCACCGCCGCGAGGACCAAGGGGCTGCGCTCCCCTGCCATGGGTGTCACACACCCCTATAAGTGCACAGTGCGTTGCCTCTCCTGTTGCTCCATCCTCACGTGCTGTACATCCATGAGCACAGTGGTGCCACAGCACCTCTGTCACCTCGAGGAGCCCTTACGTGGGGCACACCATGCCCTCCATCCCTACAGCAGCTCCATCACAAGTCCCACCACGTCAGAAAGATTTGTATAGTTGGAGAAGGTTTCGTGTAGTTGGAGACCCCCTGAGCACTTGCTTAATGGAGTCCCCTGAATTCACAGTGTGGCTTGATTGCATTTTTAGGCTGATTTTGATTCCCCCTTTCCAGTTAAAGATATTCCTGCTTTCAGATGCTGTGGATGAAGTCATGAGGGCAGCTGGAAAATGTTCTGACTTGTTTTGATTGAGCAGAGGTTCACTGTGTTCGCAAGGAAACGAGCCTTACCCAGGCATGTCTCACGAGCGTGCCTGCCGGTTTCTCTTACGAACTTCCAAATCGGCTGGCTGTTTTCTAGACAACTTGGTAATGAGGTGGTGGACATCAAATAAATGAATTCCTTGCGTAAGGATGACCAGCAAACTGTCTTCCCAGTGCGCAGAAAACACAGACGCGGTTTCAGTACCTGAGTTTAGTGGGAGGAGGGAAGGGGTGCGTGTGTCTGAGTTCTGGACTGCAAGGAAAAAGTAAAAAATCTTAGCAGAAATCCTTATTTTTCTGAGTGACCTCAGCACTTGGCCAGAATCACATGGGGCTTGGTTCCAGCTCTGATGCAAGCATTTAATCTCGTCCTGGAATTGGGGAATACTGGGCACATGAAGTAGCAAAACATACTTGCGTACTTGTGCATATCTGCACCTCAGAGCCTGTGTCTGAGCGGTGTTTGGGGTCCTGAGCATCGAGGTCAGGCTTTGAGGGTGGGATGTAGGCTGGTTTCAAGTGGGCTTAGAAATCAAATGCAAATGATTAAACTGAAGGCTTACTCCCGGCTCCTGTCATACCCTACAAGCACCCAAAGTTGTCACCCTTGAAATTTTTCCTTTTCCACAGAATCACAGGCTGGGTGAGGTTGGAAAGGACCCCTGGAGGTCATCTCGTTGTTTCTGGAGGTTATCTGATCTTGTCCTTTTGACCTGGCACATCTTGTGTTCTTTATTTGGAGGAAGGGAGCATTTGAACACCCCTAAGATGAGTTTGCAGCCAGCCTGTGGGGATGGGTTTGACCCACCCTTGAGCTGGATCTCTGCCTGGATGAGCCTTTGGAGCATCAAAAGAGACTCTGGGCTGGGCTGCAAAAGAAAACCACAAGCCCTGCTCTGAAAGATTGTCTGCCAAAATGGGGAGAAAGACCAAAAGGTACTGGACAGAAAAAACTTGGGGATTTCCCCAGATGGTTAAAATAAACTCCATGGCCCAATAAAAAAAAAAAAAAAAAGTGACTCTCCTCTTGAAAGGTTGCAATTAGGTGGCTAGGATCTGTCCCACCTGACCTGAGAGACAGCCCGCAGGTCTCGGTATCCGCACTGATCACTCAGACCTCATTTACTGTCGATGGAGAGAAATGGGCACCTCCAGCAGGCAATTGTACTCATCTGGAGGCGGCTGCCTAAAATAGGTCAGACAAATCACTCCTATTTCTCTCCACTTACGCACTTAAGAGACTAACTCAAGTACAGCCACTTGCCTTGGGGACCTCTGGCACCGGGTGAGTCCTCCTGAAGTGGCAGCAGCGTAACGCCCCCTCCCAGACCCTCCAAAACCCGTCCTCCCAAAGCAAGGAGGGGACGAGTGGGGACTTCCCAAATCCCGTGCTAATTGCATAGTGAGTCAGTCCATACAAAGCGGTGAATATTTCCCCAGAACAGCCCAGCCTGAGCTCTGACTGCTTGGAGGATTTGGGAACTTTGGAAAGGGCGATCAGGATCGATCCGTTTCCCTGGGTAAATCTCTTGGAGGGCCTTAGATGTAAAACCATATTGGTTATCAGCATCCTTGTGCAACGATACGGGGTTCAGTGAGTTCTGGAAAGATTTTCCTGTGAAACAGCCTCTTTACACTTTCCCTGAGTGAAGTATTTTGCTACTCAGATTTGTGATTTAATAATCATAAATAATGGAGCCCTTAGTGCTATATTTTTAAATGACTGAATGGTGAGAATCTACTTTAAGAAATTGTATGAATGCCTATCACTTGTGTGCATATAAATGTATTCAATTAGCACTCAAATCTTGAGTTATCTCCTGATGGAAGGCAAAACCTTTTGAATTCAGTCCCATGCAAGAAATACTGTGTCATTTAACTCACAAAAGGATGCGATGCACTTAACAGATAATGACTGAAGAGGGTTTTGCTGTATTGCCTGCTCAGCTGCTTGTGAGGACAAAGAAAATAATTCCCTTTTTAGGATCCGATGGGGTAATGAGGAAACCCTCTCTGCACTGATCTGGCATAACACCGAGAAGGGGAAAGGAAATAGCCCGAATGGCTGTGATTTCATTGTCGGGCTCTTCCACGTACTTTCCGTGTTTTGTCTGTGGGGCTAAGCCAGTGGCTAACCTGCTTCTGAACTTGCCACCAGCACACGGAGATTACTCACCCTGGATACTGCACTTCAGCAAACGCAGAATTAGCCCTGGCTAAGTAATCTTGTTAGCGTGATTCAGTGTTAAATGGATCTCGATTAAATGGGCCTTTATATTGTCCCAGCTGGAGATGATAAGCCTCCACAAGGAAATGGCAGGAGACCGAAGGAAATTGCTTTACTCCAGGCTGGGACGTTTAACCCCATAAAACGCTTCCTGCTCCCCTCTGCTTCTGCTCCCTTGCCTGGGACCGTTTGCTTTAGTCCTTGGTGGCCGTGGGGGACAGCAGGGACATGGGACAAGGTCTGAGGGATCTCCTCATGCCACCCTTTTGTTGGGACAAGAATAGGGTGGCCCTGAAGGGCAAGGTAGGGATGGTCTCCTCAGTGCTTCTTTTATCATCCTAAACTCCTTCATTAGCACATCTTTTTTTCCAAGCTCTCACTCCAGATGCTGGTGCCAGGGTGCCCGAGCATCCCGCAGTCAGTGCAACTGGTGCCACCAATAGTTTGTTAAGCACCAAACTCCAGGAGAGGGGAATCTTGAGTCTCATCTTAAGAGAAATAGATTGGTTAAATGTGCCGCTGGGACTTCTCGGGAATGACTTGGGGTTTATCTGTGTGAGATAGAAATCAGCACGGTGCGTTGTGTATCAGAACCTGACACTTCATTTCTCCTCGCTATTAGATTTGGCAGCACGTGCGTGGTCTGGGTAAGAGGGAAATGGCATTGAAATCCCCAAAGGGATTCAAACGTGGGGGAGAATTGTGGGGCACTGCTGTGACAGGGACAGGTGAGCTGGGACAACAGTACCAGAGGTTCATTCCTCCGTGTGGGATGGGACTTTGCCCTCTGAGGGAGTCCTGGTCATCTGAAACAAGGATGGGTGAGATGCTGTGTTGCAGGTGAAAGCAGGCAAGATTAGGGAGGGAAAAAAATCAAATAAAGAGCCTCATCTAAGGCTCCTGCTAATGGGCATTGTTAGTAAAGGTTTCCTGGGCCAGATGACAAGGTAGACACCGGACTATCCTGCATCTCTGCTCTTGTCCTGCCCAGTGTTACCTGACGAGTGTTCTCAGTCCATGCCTGTTGTGACTCCACAATGCAGATTCACTCCATGGGGTTGGAGACCCTAAGAGGACACATGGGAAGTCTCTGCTCTATAGCAAGTTGGATGGTCTGATATCTTTTTTCCAGACCTTTGACAAAAATAAGGTAAACATTCAATTACTTGATTTTTTCCATAAATTTTGCATTTAACGTGGCTTTACATGCTTGTGATATTTTCCAGAAGTGAATCCCAGCACTGCGAAGGCAGCCAGTTGGAGAGTGGCTGCAGAAGGGCAAGAAATTACATAATCTATTAAAGATTTCCTTCATTATCCCTCTAATCAAGGCTTCTATCAGTCTCCTTTGATGCACTGCTGGAAAAAAAAGATCTTCAAGTAAACTGATGCTGGAGATAATTAATTAACTTGCCATCCTCCTGCCTTACAGACAGAGACAGTGAAAGAAAGAAGTGTCCTTTGCAATTACTGATCTGCGGTTTTCCATCCTAGTGCTGACAGCTCGTAGGACATGGAGTGGAAAAGCATTTTACCAAACTTTCAGGCTTTGACCATCAATTCCTGCACTTGAGAATATTTTCTCCTGCTTGTATTTCTCACGCTGTTAGATAATGCTCTTGATGGTGAAAAATGGGTTTAATACTTGAACAGTTAAAGTTGCGCATAGTCTCACCTGGTAATGTTATTTTCCTTCTGCTTTCCTTACAGCAAATACCCTCACCTCTGCTATCTTCAGATTATTGTACATGAAATCCACCTTTATTAGGATAGAATAGAAAATCGAGAATAAGAACTGGGTCGGTGGAGTAACACTGATGTTGCACACAGCCATAGGCATTCGCCAAAATTCTTCCTGGGGTTTGGCAGGGGGTGAGGGGATGACTTCCATCCCTCCCATCCCAGGAACCCAGCTTTTTCGTGCAAACAGGTAGATGGTTTTCCAAATGTCTTTACTGGACTTGAGATTGCACAGATATGGTTTCTCTCTGTAATGATGTGAAAGCAGGATTTAAACTTCTCTGTCAACTCGGACCAAGGCTGGGATAGCAGGGGGAGCTTTGCCGTCCACTTTACCCAGCTGAGACTTCTCCTTTTACAAAGTACGTCCTTTTTGCTTAGGATCTTCCATGTTTCCAGCTCTGTGAACCCTTGAAATAACATTTCTCATTCTAAACTAGTCTGTCTGATGTTAAACTTGCCATTTTTGGTACTGCTTGAGCAGCTAGAGCGGAGTGTGGACGGCTGGGCAGGCAGGCTGTTAGGGCTTGGAGCACGGTGCTGTTCAACCCCACAACACCCTCAGCAAAACACCGACAGCAGCTCCTTTCCCAGAGGAAATTGCCCGAGGAATATCAAGGGTGGTAAAGGCAAGGAAAAAGTGCTTAATATAGGCAATGCTTTTGGAAAGTTTTCTAGCAAAATGAGAGAGGTTTCACTTGTTGGTAGCCAGCAGCTTGTACACGCGGGGTGGGTTTATGGCAAAGCAAAACTTCATTCATTTGGTTCGGATCTAGCAATTTGTATGTAAATCAGTATGTACTTGTATGTAAATCAGTCGGTTCTTGTAGGACAGACATATTAAAGACCAAAGAAGCCAGGGATGGGATTGCTGCAGTAGCAGAAACTTTTACACTTCTCTTTCTGGAAAAAGCGCCGCTATTGCTGTGATGAGGCAGCCCGGCAGCTCTCGTCTTCCCATGCACACCCGTTTGGGAAAGGGGGATCAGGAGGTACCGACACACACCACACCATTTACTCATTTGTCTTTTCCTCTTCCATGTGCTGGTGCCTGTCCTCTCCTTGTACGCTGCTGGGGTCGTGCCAACATCGGCTCACTCTGAAAACAGCCCTGCAAGGTCAAGAAATGAATCAGCATGGGAATAAAGGCTCGAAGAATATTTTTGAGTTGTTTGCTTAACTAGACAGATGCCTTGCCTTCTAGTCATGTTTTTGGAGCAGCAGTGGTGGGTGCTGTTGCAGAACGAGCTCGGTGACTGTGGCCAGCACCCAGGAGTCAGCTCTCAGCAGCTGAAGGCTGCGGTGGCTGCTCGCGGGGACGTCCTCGTCACCTCCCCGCTGCTGCTGGGCCGTGGCTCTCTGGAAACAGGGACCCAAGGAGACTGAGGCTTTTTTGGTAGAAGTGGTCGCCTTTAGGAAATTGGGGACTGGCCCCTTCTTCCTGGCTTGCTGGGAATGTTTTCAGCTCTGAAGCATCTGCTTGTAACCTTTAACAGTTTCAACTGGCCCCTTATAAAAGCAGCTCTCTTGCAAACCATAATTCCTTGCCTGGCCTGTAAGTACCAAAAAGCTCCTAATGAATGTCCTTTCTCACACGCTGCTTGTACACAGAACTCTCAAAAATAAATAAATAAACAACTAAATCTGCTAATTAATTTTAAGCCTCTTTGTGGCAAAGCCTAAGAACCGGATTTACCAAGATACCAGGGGGTCCATCTGGTGCAAAAAGCTCGCTCTCTTGCCAAGGTATTTGTTTTACTGAGGCCTTTGGGCCCAGAAATTTCCCACCGGCAGCAGCAGTGCCAGTTGTACTGACCTGGGAAGTTGCATAATGTGTTGATGGGATGGTGAAAAGTGTCCTTGACCACAAGCCAGAGTGGTTTCTCTTGGGCTGCTCCCACGTGTGAAACATGTGCACAATGGCTTCATGGCACCCATCGCATCGCTCCAAGTGATGGGAACAAACCTGGTGGCAGTGCTCGGTTTTAGAAGTGGGGGATGAGAAGCATAGTGGGAGCCTAATGAGGCTTTGGGACTTTTATTGTCCAGACTCCTTAGGATATCCTTTTTAAAAAAAAAAAAAAAAGAAGAAGAAGAAGATGCATTAGATCGCTATAAACTCTGCGTGGCATGGCTTCATTGCACAGGCGTTCGCAAAAACCTCTGGCTGAGGGCACATAAAGGCAGGTTGCGATGTCTTTGCCCTTCCCTTACCAAAGCAGCTTTGGCTGAGAAATGCAGAGGCTTGGTAACAAAACTCATGGTTTTACACTGCAGCAGGTTCAGAGGCCTTCGTGGTGGCAGAGGGCACAGGTGCCGGTCACTCTGCTCCTACAGCAAGGGCACTTATTTTTCAAACTCAGAACAGTTCGGCCACGCAGAATAACGCCTGCGGCACACACCCACAAGGCCTGCCTGTGGCGGAGCGCAGTGGCACACACGTGCTCTTTGCAGCTCCCCTGTGCTGTTCTGCGCCTTTCATCATCCTGGCCACCCTTCCTCGCCATTTTTAATCCTGACACACCTTTTTCAAGGAGCATATTACAGCTTTGTTAGTGCTAACTTGTTTCGGTTCCCCAACAGATTTGGATTGACTCTGGGTTTGGAGAGAGACGGGGAGCAACAGCTCCAATGAGGAGAGTTATTTATTTTAACTTAATCTATTCGTCTGTGCTAATTAGCAGTACATTTGCTCATGGTGAGAGAAGAGTTTTGCCAAATAGAAAAATAAAATAAGCTGGGCAGGGAACATTGTGCAAGTTTTGAAGTGTGTTGAATGCAACGGAGAGTAACCAAAGTAAACACAAAATGCATCTTTTCTCCCTGTGTAGGAACACCCCGTCCTTCCCAAGTGAGCTGCTGTTTGACAGTCTTTTTTCTTGTCTTTTTTTGTCTTTCAGCAAAGAATAAACCACCAGACAGGCCCTTACCAGAAAACAGCTTTTGAAGGAGTCAAGAGCAGGTAGGGATTCTTCTTTGGACGATATCCATGAGAAATGTTTGCTCGTGTGTTTGGTGCTGTGCAACCGTGCGGGACCCGACGGGGAGGAGAGGGGCTGGGCTGGCGCCCCCGCTCAGCCAGACCCAAGCTCACGGCAGACCCCAGCCCACCGCTGGCAGGAGGGCTCGTGCTGCGTGCACGTGTCTGTGGGGTTGTGCGAGGAGCCCGGTGGGCCGTGCCCAGGATAGGATCTGTGCCCGGCCCAGCACCGTGCTGCCCTCCTGGCGCAGCAGGGGATGGTGAGGCCGGGGCTGTGCGTGACCTCAAGTGCTGCTCACAGCACCGGTGGGCCTGGAGAGCTGGAGATATCAGTAGTCTTGTTCAGCTGCTGGGTTTTTTCCTCTTCCCCTTTTTCTATGCTTGTAATGAAAATATTGGGCAGGGTTATATATTCCATCCCACGTTGGCGTGCGTAAAAAGTCCTGCTGCTGTGAGCAATGTAGAGAAAATCTCTTTCTAAGTGGTAACCTTGAAGGGTTAAGCTCGAGCACCTGGATTAGGAGGACTCGAATGTTGTGCCATGTGTCGTGCAAATGGTTACTCCAAATGTTTGCAATCTTGGCAAGGCTTTCTTGCAGACAAGCTGAAGTAATTTTCCTTACATGCACAAAACAGTCTGCAGAAGCACTGAAATCGTTAAAAAAAGACCTGAGCATGCTGCTAAAATTCAAGTGATTGTGCTATATTTTGTTTGAATTTTTAATTCATCTCCTGCTAGCTTCCCTTGGTTAGTGGTCAAGTCTGACTTCACCTCCAAGTTCAGTCCTGCAAGACACAGCTTGTGGCTGATTGCATCTGATGGGAGGGAAAGGGACTTGCTCTGGAATCTTGCTTTAATCTTCAGGGATAATTTAGGATAAATTAGGGCTGTGTAAGCCAGGCAGCTGGTGATGGCTTGCCCACAATGTGATGCCGAATGATCCCCACGCCAGATAGTGCTGAGAGGGGGGAAAGGGCCCGATGGCTCTGCTGGCAAACCCTACCTGTGAGAGGGCAGCTCATGGGAGAGGCTAGGGCATGGACATGGAAATAGGCTCAAAAAATTGACGTCATTGGTGGCCTGGACTTCAGAGCTGGCTATATGTTCACTCTCTGAGCTTTTTTTCTTAGATAAAGTTATGAGACCAAAAATCAGTCATATACTGGGCTTGCTTTAGACAGATGCTAACTTGCTCTTCTATCCTCCGAGTCATCCAGAAACAATGCAAACGTGCTTTGGGCGATGCTGAGCTAATCAGTAAGCATTTCAGCTTCAGCTCGGTGCCAGGTGATCACGTCCTGGCTGACACGGGGACAGCAGGCGTGTGTCTGCCCGTGAAGCTCAGTGCAGGCAGCGCCGGACACGGGGCTGGGGGCTCCGTGGAGCGAGCACCGGCTGTGGATCCACCGCAGGGAGCACGGCTGGAGAGCAGCAGCTTGCCCCTGTGCCCCAGCATCACATGCTGGGCTCCCCGGGGGCTTGAGTCGGGAATCTTCCTGGGCTGGGTTTTCCCATCTGCGTGTCACCGAGGGCACAGTCCGGTATTTAGCTCGCTGGAGCTTTCAGCACGGGCTGAAGTTTCACTGCTGTCAGCGAGATGTGCATATGGGTCTTCTCCCCGGAGAAGAGCGGTTCCGTACGTGGTTGTGTTTACGCACACCTCACTGCCGTGCACATGTAGCAGTGGGAGCAGTGCTCACCGCTTGACGTAACTGAAAGGCAACGCGGGTTCCCTCTTCTTATTTTAACTCCGCGGGCTCTGCCCTCCTGGTGCCCGGTGGGTTACAGGGGCTGGTACCAGGGCTGCCAAAAACGGGCCAGAGCTGCCACCCGGCAAAGCCGTGCAGGTATTTCTTAGGGGCTGGTACACAGGGGCAATTGCAGAGAGCATCGCTCTGGAGCAGGTTTTCAAGCATGCACCTAGGGGTTGTTATCGGGACAGACCTGGCACCGGGTCACCTGAGGGCAGCCAGATTGCCTCGGCTGTCTTTAAAGGGTTTATCCCAGGAGGCAGCTGTCCTGCTCTTGAAATCCAGCTGGCAGCCGGGTGGGATCCATCCCTCCCCTGCCATACCCTGGCGCTCGCAGCCCTGCAGCCTGCCGCAATGTTTGCATCGGCTCTTTGGGACGTGGCTGGGATGGGATGGGCCCTGCACGGTGTCCCTGGCTGGGGTTCTCCAGCTGTACCCCCAAAGGGCAGCACTGAGCTCTCGAGAGCTCTCCTGAGAAGGATTGGAATATGCTGAACTATAAAGACGTGTCTTAATTAATGCTTTAAATAAGGTTACAGCTAGAGCTGGGGAAATAATCAATAGTGAATCATCTAGTCGGCAAATTCAGCTCTTTTCGGTTGGTGAGTTATCTGTAAACACCCTGCAGTTTTCTGCGTTCATCCATTATTTAGAATTATTTCCCGAATAATTCCCTCGAATTGCTTTTGGCTTGCAAGCAGGATGATGGGGGTGGCTGATGCTCACTACTCAAGCTCCGATTGTCACTTTTTGGTGGGACGAGCGGGTCCCATGGCCTCGCGCCGGGTCCCCGAGAGGAGCAGCCTGGCTCTCGCTGCCCTCCTTAATGACAGCAAATAGCTTTGGCAAATGCTCCCTGCTCCCTGCCAGCTGCCTTGTTAGCAGGGTCCTTCACTCGGAGACTCATCAGGACAGCGGCTGCAGTGAGGATTCGGAGCCCAGCTCTTCTGGGGGTTTCCAGAACCAGTCCTCTCTTGCCCAAAATAAGCACGTTGCAGTGGCCATCTGCTGCTCCATTTCCCCCAGTTTGGCTCTCAGAGCCCCAAACAAAGCTTGCTGGTGCCCAGGTCTGCAGCAGACGGGGCTCTGCAGCCAAATGCCACCCGTTTGGAGTGGCTGTGACCCTGGAAGGTAACCAACAGCAGTCCCAGGGCTCGCACCGTGTCCCAGGCTTGCAGCACGCCTCTCCCCGTTACAATCACCGCGCCATCGCAGCTCCAACGAGGTGCTGGCAGTTCGTATGATTAAAAGGATTTCTGCCTGATAAGAACTGGAGCGAAACTCATTTCAGGTAGCAGCCCACCAGCTGCCGGATGGTACACAGTTTCATTTACTGCTGACACGAACGGGATTGTTTTAAGCAGAGGACATAAATAGGCTCTGACATAAATCAAAGAGAACACCAGCTGCAGGTCAGCCGCGCTCCGGGGACTCGCTGCTAAGGACACGGGCAGGAGGAGCCTGCTGCTGCTCCAGGCTGGGCACGTCGTCAGCACCAAGGGCTGGCAACGCCTGGGCATCACCCCTGCTGCGGTTGGTGATGTGGGGAATCTGGGGAGGTAACAGGGGGTTTTGGTGCCTACAGTGGTGTAGTCCAGAGGCAGGCGGGGATTGCTCCTGCTGTCTTTTCTCTGGAAGAAAGGCGGAGGAAGGAGGAAAGGAGTGCTGCTGAAAAATGAGCAAATCCTGCCCTCGGTGGAAGGATGAGCCCAGCACAAAAAGCCACCAGGCACCAAGCTGTGCTGTGGGCTCTCCAGCAGAGCACCCCTGCAGCCCGCAGCGGGGTCCCAGGGCTGCAAACCCGCCCTGCTGGGGGCAGCTGCCTGCATCCCTCCCCAGCCCAGACAGAATCAAAGCCTTCCCGGTGGCCTGCCCCTGCCTGCCCAACCTCCCCTTGGCAGCTGAGCCTCGCTGCCCCAGCGCTGCACGAGCAGGGAGAGAGGGCCCTTTCTTTTTTTTTTTTTTCCTTAAGTCAAAATCAATGATGATGACAGAGTTATAAGGTGAGCGATGGGAAAGGAGAAGAAAGCACCCGGTGTCAAATTTGATGCAGGAGGCAGTTAGAGGAACCTATTACTAGTTCTGTTGCCTTAGGGTATGTTGGTGGGTACATAGGAGAGTGTAATGTCAGCGAAACGGGAGAGCAGCCTCTTTCCCCTTGAACCCTTATCATTAATGTGGAAGGCATACATTGTCAGCTATTAGTCTGGAGGGGAGGGAGAATAGCACACGAGATGTCTTAGTTTGGAAATGGAGTCTGACTCGCCGTCGTCTGGCGTGTGAAAAATTAGGGTGGCTGTGACTGGTGGTGGTGGCGTGAGGGGGGAGTACAGCCTCTGGGGGGAGATGGGGCAGCGAGGGTGCTGCCGCCAGCCCCCCGCAGCTCCTGGTGGGTGAAGGCTGCGGAGAGCAGCGTGGCTGCGGTGCTGGTCCTTGCCTTGATCCTGCCACCGCTGTGTCTGACGGCAGGCACCGCCTGTCCTCCGGGGGAAGCCAGCCTTGGGGAGCTCCATGATGTGCCCCTGATCCAGGGGCACAGCCTCGTGGTGCAGAGTTTGGCAACGAGCCCCAGGACAGCCTCACTCCATCCACACCTCACCTCAGCAGCAGCTTTTGTCCAAAGGCACCAAACACCTTGTGCAACCTCAAACCAAAAACCTCAAACGAGAGTTTTTCGAGGGAAATCGCGGCGGTTCCTGAGGATGCCGGCAGCGCGTCGCCCTCCCGCACCTCGGCTGCCTGTCTCTGACTTACCCACTTGGTACAGTTTCCCTCATTTAGGAAATGTAAATAATTCCTAGGGCTCTGCTAATCCCCAGATTACACGAGTAATTCCTGTTTGCGTTAATGGGAGGATCTCTCAAATTCTCTGCATGTGAATGAGCAGCACTCGAGCACTGAGCCCGGGCGAGTCCCCTCCTCCAGCAGCGATGGTGCTCAGATGACCTGAAATAAACACAAAATTAGCTTTTTTGCGTTAGGACTTTATTTTTTTTGGAGTCCCATTGCAAATGATGCCTGTAGTTAACTGTGACCATTGGCCCCTTCCTTCTCTGCCTGGTTTGCCCCTGCGGGTTCAGCACCGAGGTGCGCAGTTGCCCCACGGGTGCTGCTGCTGCAGCGCAGGGAGATGGAAAATGTGGTCCTGCTCCCTGAGACCGAGAAAAATGGGGTATGGACAAGTGAGGTAAGGCCATCCCTGTTGGCACATGCATGCTCACCAAAATCCCAGATTTTGGGTTCTTGTGGTGTCCATTTTGGGATGCTGCATTACCCCAGCTCTTACTGCCAGCATTTCTGGATGGGAGAGAACAAGCGTAAGGGTGGCTGGGGCTGCCCTGAGCCCGTCTGCAGCTCTCCTGGTGCCCAGACCCAAAAACCAGAGGAAACGCCCTCGCTGCTGCAGCGCCGGGGTCTCGTAGCAGCCTCAGCTCGCTGCCTCACGCCTCCTCGCTGCTGCTCTTGACCACAGCTCCCGCCGCTGTTCACAGGGGGAAATAACGCATTAATCCAATTAATGAAGATAAATTGGAGTAGCGGCTCTGGAAAAATACCATCAGTCAACAGCGAGCTGCTCCCTGGGGCCAGGGGACAGCGCTGTCCTCCCACACTGCTCCCCTGTCCTCGCTGCGGCCCCACAGGGATTCTGGCAGGGAAAAGTCACCCAGAGATCGGCACCGACCCATCCTGCGGCTGGGATGCTGGTGTGTTGGGAGGTGTGCGTGCTTAAGATTAAAAAAAATAAGTAAAAATCCCCAAATATCCCCCCCAGATTCCCACACATCAGTCAGTACTCCTCTATGGTCCCTTTGGCTCAGCACCGGGTCAGGTCGGTACAAATGTGGCGAGGATGCTGCCAGACCTCCAGCCTCGGGGGCTGTCACTCAGCTCCTTCATTAGGAGGAAAAAAGAGCTCAGGAGCCGCCGCTTCCCACAGTGATTTCATTTCAAAGCTCTCGCAAATCAGGGTGGAGAGGGGACGAGGTTTGCCTTCGCATTGGGGTTGCCAACTGAAAATGGTCTTAATTCTGGGAATGATTTGGTAGTTTTAAGGAGTGGAAATCCAGGTGGGCGCATGGAGATTTAGGAACGGTTTGGGAGAGAGTGAGACGGAAAAGACACAAAACCCTGTGTGCTGCAAAGCTGTGAAATCTGTGTGCCACCATCATCCACTGCAAAGGAGAAAAAAAAGAAAAGAGGCTGTTAGCTGGGCAGCAAGATTGGTTTTCTTTTCTTATTCCAAAAACACTGGGCTGGTATTTATTTCATTAGTGTAAAGCTTTCTGTAGCTGGTAAATGAATTCCAAGAAGTGAGAGGAACCCCAGGATCAGGGACTTTGCTTCATTTGGGTTTGTGTGCAGCTAATATTCTGGTTAAATAAATGCATTTTACTAATTGGATTACTCAGACAGAGTAATATACTGCTGGATTTCCAACACGATGCTAATAAATTGTGTGAAGAACATAATCATGTTAGCTTCCAAAAAGCTTGTAAGAGATGAAATTAAAAAATAAGTAGACGTTGACATCTCTTGCATTTCACAGTGTCTTCATTTCCCTCATCCTTCTTAGAGTTCTCCTTGCCGTAGCGTGGCTGATGTGGATTTTTGTTAATCTGCTGGTGATTAGGGAGGACAGAGCGTTGAGAGCAGCCCCGTGGGGTGGTGGCACCCAGCTTGTCTTCGTCTCCTCTTACACCGATTCGTATCAAGGCAGAGGGCTGAGATCTTAACTTGGTTTTTCGGAGGCAAAGGTGCTCCTGAAATTGAGGAAGGAGGATGCTGGGGCTGCGCAGTCCGTGGCCCTCAGCACAGGGGTGTCCCACAGCAGCACGGGGCAGGGCAGGTACCAAAACGATGCAGCAGGCAGCACTGCCACCGTCATTCATCGTTACTGAACCACCGCTTCCTTCGCACTGCTCCTAAATCCACCTGTGCGTCTCCACCAGGAAGAGGAAACGGAACAAATCCTTCTCTTTCCCTTTTTTTTCTTCTTTATTCTTTGATAGAAATATACAGTGAGAGAGGGAATGGCTCTCCCTCTCCAGGAATCGGTGACAAATGGCCTGTTAAAAGCAGATAACTTGGAGCCCCATCAATAGAGTAGCACCACGGGTTATAGAGAGAGCTCGAGATGTATTATTTAAGCCCCAGCCAGCTGTCAATAGGGTCTACTCTTTAGTGAGAAATAAATGCCAGGCAAAGGGAGTTTTGTGGCTTGAGCCGGGGAAGCTGCTGATGGATGAAGCCTGCCGCGAGCATCTGGCGAGGACGGCAGCGCAAGGGCAGCGCTGCAGCACCCACCGCGTTCGCCCGGGGTAGGGATGCTTGGTGCCAGCTCGAATCATTCCCCAGCACTCCCTAACGTGTTTCCTCTGTTGCATTCGGACCTGGCACCATGCTGTAAGATGTGCACTGCCGCCGGTTCACACGTTTCCAACACCTCCATATGGTGGGAATAGTTTTGTGTGCCTGCCTTCCCAAATACCCAAACGGTACTGCGGCACTGGGAGCTAAGGGGTTAAAGTGCCCTTCGCTTGCTGCCTGTTTGGACCCCCCTAAATTTCGTGGATGTATGTGCTGCATCAAATGGTGATAATTGTTGTATCAAAGGGGCGCGTGGGGGATTAATTTGCCTCTCTGAAGTGCTGTGAGATCTTCAGATGAAACATTCGGCTGCCGTGATTGGCACTGAAAAGAAGGGGTTGCCAGTGCTGGTTGTGGGGCTGCTTCCCCATAGGGCCGAGACGTGTCCTGGTGGGCACGTCGTCACCAGAGGTCCTGCCCCGTGCAAGCACAGGCCGCCTGAGCACAGCTCCTGAATCTCAGAGCACAGCAGCAGCTCTGCTCCCGGCTGCATTTGGGAGCTCCAACCCAAAACCCCCCCCGAGCACACGATGTGCCTTGGAGGAACTCAGAAATCCTAAAAGCAAAGTCCAGCACCCAGAGCGGGTCTGCAGAGAGGCGCCGAGCTCGCAGCACCTCTGCGCTGCTGCGCTCCCCCTTCCTCTCCCCGTTAGATCTGTTCCTGATCAAAGTTCCCCTCGGTTTTTCATTCCCCCTTTAAAAGAAGCATTGTCTGCATGAGGCCTCGCCCTGCATTTATTTATATTTTCGCTCACAGCAGGACTTAAAAACAACAAACCAGCCCCTGAAATGGCAGCAGCTTCCCCATAACCCGAGCCTCATTGAAATACTAATAACTAGGTTTTGATGCAGCTTTGTGGGTATTAATGCAAATGTTTTTCTGACTCTCCAGGTTTAATAGCAACAGCTTATACAACTCTAATTAGCATAACAAAATTCAGTGATGAGGAGTAAAACGCTTGTCTTGTTTGATGTTTCCTGGTAATTAGCAAGAATAATGATGTGTGCAGCGTTCCCGGGTCCCAGCTCACAGGAGACGACAGAGAGCAGCCTCAGCAGCCAGCCCGGGGCCTGGGGGCCGTGGCTGGTGGGAACACGCGTGTCCCCGTGCGCCCCCAGACCCAGGTGAGCTCACGGGGTCGTGTGTGTGAGCAGACACCCGCACACGGCTGCAGCCCAACATCTCCAGGACGTTCCCGTGTTGGTCCGTGTGGTTAGGTGCGTGCACGGCACGTGTGTGCGCTCTCTGCGAGCCCTAAATGCCTGCGCTGCCCTTTGGGGACGGCTGGCCAGCGGGCGTGCAGAGCCAGGGCAGGGCTCTGAGTGTAGAGATTGGATCCGCGGGGCTAAATTGTCCTTTGTGCGTGCAGCTGGGGAGGTTTCCTTCTCCCGCAGCAAATCCTGGAGGCGGGGAGCCCCGCAGCAGGTCTGCTGGGCAGGGAGGGGGGTTCCTGCTCCACGGCGCCCCGTCAGTGCCAGCGCTCGCAGGGCGAGGAGGCGAAGCTGCTGCTGCACAGCCCGTGCCTGCTCAGCCCGGCAGCAGCATGTGGCACGCAGCCCAAAATAAACCTTTTCTATCTGCATTTGGGGAGAAGTTTGACCCGAGGCTTTGTAAAACACAGCAACGTGACTCGTGCGCTCTGCTTGCATCCAGAAGTAAAAGTTCAGGAGAGACGAGGCTGTGGCAGTGCCATTTCCCGGGCTGTGCAACCCTGCCTGCTCCCCCCCCCATGTGCAGGCACAGGGCTTTGTATTGCCTTTAATGCTTCTTCGTGGCTACCATCCCTTCTCCTCGGGTCCATGGGGTGAAGCAGGCTTTGCCCAGCCAAGCAGCCTCCTTCAGTTCCCGTCTCAATTTGCACAAGAGGGGAAGGATGGCGAGGCTCCGAGGTGCAGCCCCAGCAGGACCCGCAGCGCTCCATCACCCACCACGGGGCGATGGAGGTGCTGGCCGTCCCGTGCTCCTCTCTGGGGGAAGCCGTGGTGCTCCTGCTGCTCGCCCCTGCCACGAAACGTGTCCTGAGTTATGGCCTTCCCGTCGGCCCCGCATCAGCCACAGCCCGGGATCTTTGTCTCCTGCCAGCTCCTGCGCTGCCGATCCTCCAGTGCCATCCTCGCCTTACAAAAGCTTGCATTGTGTTAGCGGCCGTAAAGCAAACCGTGCGGGGCAGTAAATTCCGAGCTGGTAAAAAGAAACCCGCCTTTCATGTGGCGTGCAGTCGGCTTTACGAAGGGCAGCACTGAAGGCGCTTATTGAGATAAATGCTCTGGCTGCGCTTTTAAAAGGACTAAATAATGTTGGCCGTTTGTGGGTATGTAAGATGACAAAATTAGGAGAGAAGTTAAACTACCTGCTGCTGAGCAGCAGATGAATTTCTGGGGCAATCTGGAAGCAATCTCTGGCCGTGCACGCAGCTTCCCGGGCAGGGACTTGGCCGGCACGGCAGAGGAGAGCCGCGGGTGTCTGAAGTGCTGGAGCTTGGCTGCAGCAGCAGACATGTCGGTAGCCTGATCCAATCCAGCAAATCCTTTGTTTCCCTGCTAAGAAAGCTAATTTTGCAAAGCAAAAGACTGAATGATGTATAATCTGTGAGCGCCTCTAGTCTGTGGCACTCCTGGGAGAGAGAAATTGTCCTCTGCGGAACAGGACAGCTGCAGCCAGGGCTGCTCAGCTGTATTGCCTCCTTCCCTCCACCCTCGCAGCATTTCTGAAATGGCTCCTGCCACGAGACACCCCGAGACAAGATGCATTCATTCATATTAATAGCATTTGAGTATTTGCATGGGTAAGGTGGCTCAGAGAGAGGCGTTCACGATGAGAAGAATAATTCGGTCCAGCCAGTCTTTGCAAACCGGCGTGGGGAAAGGCTTTACGCCCTGCCTGCAGCGGGAAGCTGCCGCCGTGCCACTCGCATTGGAGAGCACGAGCCGACCTGACACGCTGCGAGTGCCAGCCTGGAAATCTCCCTCCTCTGCAGCCCTGTGGCTTCCCGGAGCTCTTCACACCAAAGGCACCAAAAGCTGGGCCGCGCGGGGGCTCGCAGGGAGACCTGAGGTCACAATGCGTCCTCCAGTGATGCAAAAATCCCTGGGGGGCAACCCGGGGTGCTCGGGGAGCGAGGCTCCCTGCTCAGGGAGGTGGTCGCAAGGCACTGAGCTCCCGGAGAGGGAATTCCTCCCGAGTGAGATCACGCCGCCCCTGGGAGGGCTGCGGGGAGCAGTGGGGGCAGAGACCCTGCCCGCAGAGCTGCTGCAGAGCCCGCTCCTGCAAGGCGCAACAGCATCCCTGCGCAATTCAGAGCCAGGACTCAGCAGCAGGCAGAGGAGGTGAGCGGCATCATTGCATCGCCTGTCTGCTGCTGGTTGCAGCGGGCATGGTGGTTTGGTGGTTTTCATGTTTGTGCCCCGCTCTAGGATAACAACACCCTTGGTGCTGCCCCCATCCTTGGACCTCTGCTCGAGGAGAGGCATGGCAGCGGTGCTCCAAGTACAGCCTGCCCCGACACCGCGAGCCTTGCACCGGATCTCGCTGCACAAGCGTTTGTTACGTGCAGCTTTGTTTGTTTGCTGTAGAAATAATTACATTTTAGTATGAGGCCTTGAAGATCTTGTGCTTGGCTTGGTTGTGGGGAGTGTAACTGAATTGTTGCTGGGCCTTAAATTAATCCAGAGAGCTCAGTACCGACAGGAGAAGGACCCGAGAGGCAGATGAGCAGAGCAAGGTATGGCCGAACACTGAATACTTGTGCAAACGTGGGTAGATGGGTGGCTGCATATTAAAAAAATTGCCCTTGTTGCTGTGTATCAGCCAGCTTATTGAGTGCCACTTTCTTTGGGGTTTCCAGGGGGCCATGTAACCTGCTGAGAAATGTAGTGTGGAGCTTGCTGCTCCTCCGGATTTCAGCCAAGACAGCCAAGCTTCCAGCAGCTGAGCAGGGCTGCAGTCTGGCTCCCAGCAGCAGTGTTGACGAGTTTCAGCAAGTCTGGAGGGGCTGGGATTGATCCTTGTGGGTCCCCTCCAACTCAGGATGTTCTACAATTCTGTGACTGTGCAAGTTGTGGATGGGTTTTTACCTGAAATGACGCACTCGGTCCCCGGAGTGCCCTCTTCCATGGCCAGGGCAGGCCCTTTGGAAGGGATTTGTGTGTTTTAAATTCAGCTGTCAGAAAAGCGAATGTCTACTCTGCAGGCTCATCCAAGCTTTTCTCTGTAGACCATCTCCAAGATGTCATCCTTGAACTGGATGATGTCTGCAGGTCAACCAGCTGCCGGCTTCCCACCGCTGAGGACCAGGTAGCAGAGATGAGCCCCTGTGTGTCCGACCCCACTGGTGGGACCTACCTGTGGCCAGGGGGGCCGAAGGGGCTCCACAAGGAGCCTTTAGGGGGATTTGCAGGTACCTGGGTGTGCAGCAAGGAGCTGGCCATGGGCTGCGGCGTGAGGTGCCAGCCCGTGACCAGGCGGGGGGAGGAGAGCTGCTGGGGGACGTTTCCATTCCTCTCCGGTTGGGAAGGTGTGCGGGTCTCCCAGAGCCGGCGTGTGCGGGGACGTGAGCGATGTAAATGTAAAACCGGCCTTCGCGGGGTCTGAAGAGCGCAGTTTGCAGCTGGAGATGGATCACCAATCTTCCAGGGAATTGTGCTCTACAAGGTTAAGCATGTTTGCAGAAGAAATATGGGTAATGCTCTTATCATGTATGACCTTTACTATATGTGTAACATTGTCAGTGACAAAAACGCCATTTTTAAAATGGTTTTCACACTATGGTATCCAGCCATTAATCATGATGTATGTGAGTGACTCTATATTGTCTCTCTGAAATTGCAGCATTAGATTACTTTCCATCCCGGCTGCTCACATGAATTGTACCCCCTGTTACCACGAGCAAGGTTCCTGTTTTCCATGCCTAATGTCGTTCTGGCCCCACGTTTACCCAGAGGACTGGAGGGAAACTTCCACGGCACAGAGACTGCCGCTCTCCTCTCCTTCCCCAGCAGACAATTTGTGCGTACGTGCGTGTAAATGGTGCACTTACTTTGAGATGTCTCTCTAATCCAGGGGTTGATAAATGACTCTTTCAGACGCCTCTGCTGATGTTGCATTTTTAATGTAGACAAACTGTAGCTTTGGCTCCAGTCTCCGCATCCCCACTCCTGCCATCTCCACTCCTCGTGGCTTCATTTCATCTCGCCTGCTGTAACTTGGGAGGTTTTACCTCCAAAGTGTATTTTGATTTACAAAAGCTAAAAAGCACTTGGCAGGGTGCTGTTTTTCTGTTTTAGCGCACGGAGCTTTCAGGTGTGAGTGCTGTTTCCCACTGTACGTTACTTACCTTTATGCTCCGTGCCCGAGCAAAGATGCCACCCAAAGGGGACGCCAGGCAGACGCCCTTCGTCCTGCCTGCGCTGTGGCTGTGGGGCCAGCAGTGGGTCGAAGCCCACCCGCTGCGGCACAGACCTGCTGCCGGCACGGGGCTGGGGCAGAGGCCAAAGAGAAAACCGAGCTTGCGTGTGGCAACTAAGCACGTCGCCGTGATTTGTAGCCCTAACAAGCAATCTCTGACTATTTCTGCCTTTCAGTTCATTATTGTTGGCGTTAAAGCACCCACCCGAGAGCCGGGCTGGCGTTGGCAGAGCCGCAGGTACGGGCAGCCCCTGCCCAGCCTCGGTGCGTGCGTGCGGTGCGTTTGGAGGTGCTGTGCACACTGTGCGTGCTCTGCGTGCCCACACCGTGCTGCACGGTGCCAGCACGGCAGCACGAGGGCAGTACTTCTGCCGGCAGCTGGAAGATGGCACCGTGGGCCACGTTAACGTAGCTTTGGAGGTATAACTCTGTTGGGAAGGAGATAGCCTTGTCCAGGGTGTCACTGTGGGCTCCTTGGGAGCTGAGTGCTGCTGGAGCAGGAGTGAATGCAGCGAGTCGAAGGGAAGGGAAGGCTTCCTAATGGAAACAGTGTGGACGTGCTCTGTCCATGTGGAGCCGTGTGTATCCATGGGGGAAGAGGGATTCTCAGCATTTCACACCTGGAAATTTAACTGATCTTGCTCATTCTCATCAAACAGGAGTGAGGCCAGCGAGATCGCTGGGTTCTGCACCACAAGTAGAGAATTAGACTGTTGGGAGGAAAATGGTTTTATGGTAACCAAGAAGGCCTGTGGTTTTGTACTCCATTGATTTTTAGGCATTTGGCTTCCTGCATGACTTCAGGTGAACCAGAGGCACCTGTCTCAGGGCTGGACTTCTCCCATCCTCCTACCTTCTTGCAGAACCTTTTGCTTCAGCCGCTTTGTCTCATACCACTTGCAGATGTAATGCCTGGCACAGGAGGGGCTGATTTCCCTACTGATTTTTGTTTTACACCTTCCACAAGTCTCAGAAATGTCTTTATTCTGGTTTTGTACGCAACCCTTTGATTCTGCAGGACAACATAAGCCCAAGACACCAGGCCCCCTGGTGCAGGCTGCTGGCCCTTCCCCTGCGGGCAGCCTGTCCCCACCAGGCAGATCCCCTCCCGGCCTCCCCGCGGGAATCTGGGGAGGTGACCCCGGGGTTTGGTCGGCAGTGCCCTGGGATCACTGCCGCAGCCCCGCAGCGCTGCGCTTCCCAGCCTGAGCCTTCCCCAGCCGGCTCCCCTGCGACGGCACGGGAGCATCTTGAGATGAATAAATTATGTGTGTGTGGGAGCAAATGCAAAACAAATTGCAGATGCACACGAGATCAGGCGTGTCTCTTGTCTCTTTGTCTCCGTATCGCTGTATGCTTTTGTTTCAAACTCTTGCTTTTCTAATGAGCTTCTGTAGGCCACGTGTGCTGAACTTTTAGGCTGGTAGCGCTGCAGGAGCTTCCCGTGGTGCCATCTAAAGACAAAACGTGCCTCTCTGTCTGCCTGCCTCAAACACGTCTCAGACCGATCCCAAATCTTATTTCCTCTACTTGCCGGTTCTTTTCCCTCATTGTTCTACCTGAACAACGAGCCCTGGAGGAAGGTTTGGGATCTTGACCGAGGATGGGTGCAAAGGGCACGGAGCTCCTCCCTGCCTCCCCTCTGCAGGCTTGGCGTCGGAGGCGTTCCTGTGGCTTGTTCCACGCCACGCCGCGAGTCAAACTCTGCTAAGTAACTAAATAAAGATGTAATTTTAATGATGATTAAATTGAAGCACCTCATTAATTTCATGTGAGAGGTGGGGAAGTACACGGCGGCGCTTTCCCTAAATTCATTGTTTGTCTGGCCGCAAGACGTCCCCTCTCAACGTCTGGTTGAGTCTAATTTAAGTATGTAAATTTAATGGTTCAGTAAGTAAAATTGCCTTTATTGTTTGGAATGGTTTGCACAGTAATTTACGAGCTAGCAAGGCTCATTTGATAGGAGTGTATGATGGAGTAGGTGACTACAGTGAAGGACGTGTTTATCTTAAGGATACAGGGGAAGAGCGTGGACACGGAGCGTCCCTAACCAGGGACCTGGGGTAACAGCACCAACAGGAGCCTCGGGCGTGCGCCAGCTCCCTGGGACGAAGGAGCCCTGAGACGAGGATGCTGAGGCAGGGCACGGTGGCATCCCTCGCCCCGCGTGGCTGCACCGTGCGAGAGGTCCCAGCACCCCGGCACCCCTAGGGCAGCCGCTCTGCGGGGGAATGTCACCCCGGTGCCCTGCAGACAGATTTTTGCTGTCAAAGCAAAGAACAGGAGGCTTTGCGGGCTGCAGGAGGGGCACGGAAATGTTTACAGCTGCATTCAAGTCGTTTTTCCCCCATGGCGTTGCTTCTTGCTGGGATGCACGGTGGCCTCAGGCAGTCTGTGTTAGGAATCGAAGCTTGCTCTGCGTTTGGGGATGGTTTTCTCTGGAAGCACCAGGAGCTCAGCCCTCACCCGAGGGTAATCCACGTGCCCTCTCTTTGCCGCCCTGCTGCTCCTAGCTGCGCATCGCTCGCTCTTCGAGGCTCCTTCATGTTATAGCCAGCTTGTTATTACAGCATTTCTTATTTAAAACAGCTTGTGCTGAGGAGCTGCAAATGCTTTTCAACTTTAATTTAGCCTCATTGCACGCTCGTGTTCGGGGAAGCTATTATCCCCCTGACACTGTGGGCTGACCCGGGAGGTGGCGCGGCTCTGCCACCGCAGGGCTGGGCAGAGCCCCAGGACAAGCGGCTGCCCCCCAGCCCCCTGGGCAGCATCCTTGCCACCGAAAGCTGCTTCCCGAAGCTGTCGTTGAAGCAGACAAACGAAGGCAGCAGACGCTGGTTTGCCTGGCTGCAGTCTGCCTTCCAGAAGGTCTATGTAGGGCATGCTGCAGTCATGGGAAAATAAAAGGAGGAAGTGTTGCCGCCAGCAGCTGCTCGTTGTAAGGAGCTGTGGTGACATGGGGTGGGCAGGAAAGCCTCATCCTTGGGAAGGACTCAGCGTCTGGTGGAGGAGGAGGCTGTGAGACCCCTTCTTGTCGTTATAGACGGAACCCAGAAAAGCTCAGATCTGGAGAGATGTGTGCGCACCGGGCTCTGCTGGGGGCTTCCCCCTCCTGCCAGCGGGGCGGGAGCAGAGCTTGCCTGGCACCAAAACTCTCAGGTGGGGGGCTCTGCTCTGCACCCCCTCGTGCACAACTGTGCTTCTTTGACAGCGCTGCATTTGGGGGAACACTCACTGTGTTTTTCTCTGGCTTTTTGCAACCTTTTATCAAACCGGGTGACAGCAGCACCTTCTCCCCACCGCGGGTGGCTGGGGAGATGCAGCCCAAGGGCAGCGTTTGCTGCAGCTGGTGGGAGCAGGGCTGGGCTTCCCACGGCTGTTCGACTCAGTGTTTGGATCAACGGTAAAAAAATTCAAGCTGTGTAAGGAATATTTTGGGTCCTGCTTTCATTCCAAGGGTGAGAAGCAAGAGGGCAAACACCTCGGCACGCATTTGCCCTTCGAGTACCCTGTAGATGGGCTCAGAGTGGAAGCAGATCGCTGCCCCCAAAGCTTTCCAGGTTGGAGACATCCTCGCTGTGCTGCCGTGCCCTGGGCACAGTCCTGCAGCCGCGAGATGTGTTTAACCCCCTGGCTGCTGCGATGCAGCGGGGAGCATTAGCGAGCTCCAGGCATTAACGTCCCCCTGTGCTGGGAGCGCAGCCATTTATTTTGCTAAGTAGACAGTGTGTAGTGAAGAGTGTGATGAGAAAGGAGGGAGGGCTGGGCGATGTGGAGAGAGGGATAATTAAAGGAATGAAAGGAAATCTACCTAATTGCATGGGCTGTTTTAAGGGGGTTGTATTCCTGGGCTACGCAGGAGATCTCAGGGTCTTCCCTGTGGCATGTCCTGCTGCTGTGGGGGTGAGGGAGGGACGGGGCAGCTTCAGCCAAAGAAGTGGTATCCAAGGAAGGTGGGGAACTCCTGTCCTCCCATGCTCTTTTCCTGTGCCTGGCCAGTGAGCAGGACCTGCTAACCATGGTGGTGGTGGAAAAGGAAAGAACTGTGCTTCCCCCATGGTCTTCCATTGAAGTCAGCTGATGCTTTGCTCTCAGAGGCTTTAAAAGCTGAGTTTTGGAGGTTGGTGCTTCCCACCCTCCCTCGCCTGCTGACCCACTCACCCAAAAACCCTGCAGCCGGTCAGACTGAGCTGTGGAAGGCTTCTCCTCTGCTGAAAGGAAGGTCGGGCTCAGCTGTAATGTTTGTTGTTGTGGTTTCCCCTTGTCTTGTTTGCTTCTGGGGTTCATGTAGGAAGAGCACACACCTGGCTGTTAAATGGATCTTCTTTCTGTGCAGTTATTTCTGGGGTTGCTTTCTGAGGTCTTGCAGACCTCAGCGGGGAGGCGCTGCCCCAGGCAGGGAGCTGCCTGCTTGTGCCGTGTGGCAGGGGGCTGTTAGCGAGGCAGAAAGGCAGGAAACAGCGATGTTGGTGTGGTGAAGGTAACATGTACACGTTGCACTGCCAGGGCCGGAAATGTGGAACTAACACAGAAATCAGACACGTTTATTCCTAACTGACTTACGAAAACTCTCCCAGCGTGCAGGAATGAGCAGACGGAGGCAGGATCTCCTGCGGCAGGGCAGGCGATGGGGAAAGCAGCCACCGCTGCCGGGGTGTCCCAAAGGCAGTGGAGGGACTTGATGCTCTGGCTCAGACGGAGCTCTTCGTGCCAGCAGCGCCCTTCTGCTGGCCGCAGGGTTCCCCACTTGACGGTTGTGCAGATTTGCAGCTAAAGCCTTGTTGTCCCTGGTGTGGCTGCAGGGATGCGGAGCTGCAGCTTCCTCCTGCAGCCAAGCCCTGCTGCCCGAGCGGGTCCTCAGAAGGACGGAGGAAAAGTGCAGGCGCTGAGCACTGCACACATCGAGGGCACTGAGACCAATTAGAATATGTTAATTACCTTGCGAGCTGGCTTGCAGCTTTTTGAAATTCCAGCTTCATCCCCACCATGAACACCTTTTAGACCCTTCAAAGGGGCAGCGGTGCCGGGCAGGCTGGGGTCTCTCGCCGGGCTCGGGCTCAGTTACGGCTCTCACACAGCTCATCGCCTCTCATCCCGAGGGCCAGGTGCCGGGCTCTGACCTTACCCGGTCCTGGAAAGGTTGCGCAGGTGAGGATGACAACCCAGAAGGAAAAAAGAAGGAAAAGGGAAAAGGGGAACAGGAAACTGTGACATGGAAATTTTTTCTTGTGTCCGTCAAATGTCTTACTCTGCCTGCACTTACTTAATTTATCAATTTCGAGATTAGTAAAAGTTGTGCTGGCAGCGAGGAGAGGCAGTGGGTGCACCACAAAGCTTTCCCAGAGACCTGTCCTGGCCGTGGTAGGGCAGAGGATGAGCTGCCGCCTCGGCACAAAGCATCTCAGTGCTGGAAATGGTAACGGTGCTTTTGGCTTTGCCTGAAGTGTGTATTTTACTCAATGAAATAGAGATTTCTGCCCAAGTTTTGAGACAGTGGCAAATATTTTCAGGTTCTTTGTTTTAAATTTAGGGAAAGGGGGAGTTGTGGATGTGGGGGGAGTTGATTTTTTGTGGGCGGAGGCTGTTATTTATGTTATGGAAATAAGGTGCTGAGCAGAGGCTGGTAGTTTGGTTCGTTTTGTATGGAAGAGATATAAAAGTTTAATGATGGGAAACAGATATGGAAAACAACAACAAATTATCTGCTGGAGTTGTGCTGCCTTTTCCCAAGCAAAACATGAATAAAGAAGAACAAAAATGATAATGAACTAAAATGTCAATAATTGAAGATCTGAGTCACATGGGTAGGGAAACTTTTCATTATCCAGGTCTCAGTCTTGACGTGTCTCCTCCGCAAACAGGGAGGATTTAGCTTTTTGAATCATTCCTTGATCATGCAAACACCCATTGAAAGAAATTCATTTTTCTCCCGTGCTTTTCAGCTCTTTTCCATAGCCCTGGGATGTGGCTGTCTTTATATTAATAGGAGCTGCTGCCTGACAGCCATTAAATGTGCATTTAAGCCTTTTGCATACCCTGAACATGCTATAGCTGCTCCATGTCATGCCTGCTGACGAGCGGGGTCAGGCCCTTTCCTCGGTAGATATCGCTGAGCCTATTAGGCTCTAACGGGGTTAGAACAATTGATATTTACAGCCCTGCTGCAGCCAGCACAGGGGCTGCTGCAGGGACGGGGCTCGGCTCCGGTCCCACCCGGCGCACGGCGGTGGCACACGTACCGTGCGCGGGGGACAGCAGGTGACGTGGCCAGGGAAATGCGTGGCGATGATCGCCACGTGCTGAAACATCCCCTGCGCTGCCTGGTCCGAGGCTTTATCCCAAACCTCGGTGGTGCTGTGGTCACAATGCAACCGATGAGCTTTGGTCGACGGATGTTTTCGGATGAGGGACAGCCAAAACATCAGACACTCGGTGTTGTGCTGCCCTGTGCGATGGCCCTTTAGCCGGTGGGTCGGGTGGTGGCCAGAGGTGCACAGAGGCAGTGCTGGCTGCTGGTGCCCGCGGTGCTCGCACCGTGCAGGTGGCTCCCAGCCGTGCCAGCGGCCGGAGCTTTGCGCGTCCAGGTGCCGCGGGGAAGAGCCAGGGGGACAGGCAGGGGGGCGGCTCACCTTTAGGTTGTTACTTGAATTCATGGCGGGTTTTGTTTCTTCACATCCAGACAGAAGTGGAAGCCAGGGCACAGCCTGACCTGGTTATGTAAGAGAAAGCGTAAAAATAACCCGGGAGTGGGAGCAGGGGAAGCGCAGAGAAGTGGGCTCGTGTGACCGCTCCAGCTCCGGCAGGGACCCCAGGCGCGTCCCCAGCCTCTGCTGGAGCACTTGTAGGGGATGAATATTGCAGCCTGTGGAAGTCTGTCGTTGCAATTAAACAGGCTCACAAGGAGTGAAAAGCAGAAGGGAATAGAGCAAATAGAGAAGTTAGAGCCTCGCTGTGCTGAGTGTTCGGTAAGAAATACTCTGCTGTGAAATGCTTTGGGCCCAGAAGACGAGGCACAGGAGGGAGGCGATGGGCTTAGCCAGGAGCTGGGGCTTCGGGGGACCTGAAGAGCGCTGCAAAGTGGGACCCAGACAGGATTTTGGGGTAGGGATGAGACCCGCAGCAGCAGCAGGGTCTCAAGTCTGTCACTGTTCCCATTTGCAGAGGTGACTTAGGGGAAGGGATGGGGCAAGTGAAGCGTTCACTGTCTGGTAAAGGGAGAGCTCCAGAGTGGAGCAGGTCGGGCCACCTGCAAGGCGTTTCATTGGAAATCAGAAAGCAGAGCTCCAGAGTCTCGTGCTTCCCATTCATGCAGTTAAACAACACAAAATATAGAAGGAACCTGAGTAAAACTCATTCTGCCAGCTAAGGGCACACGACCACTTTCCCAAGGCGGTTATTCCCCTTTATCCCCTCACTTTCATGTTCTTGGTGCTCAAGCCACGGGCTTGCTTCCTCTCATCAGGATGCCAATATCTTTCAGGACAATGAAAATCTGAATCCCTTGGGTCACAGCACGGCAGGGTGGCCGGAGCAGTGTTCAAGGAGAGAGGGCAAAGGCTCATCTCGTGCTCCTGGTGTTAAAAAGCTGTTGAGCAGGCCCGCGGGTGTCAGCGCCAGGTGACTGCGCAGCCACCCGGGTGTGCTGCGTGTGTGCAAATCACCGGCTACTTTTCCTTTTCCCTTCTATTTTTAAAATCGTATTTTAGGGGGAGTTGTGGGCAAGGTGGAAATGAGAAGTTGCGTTAAGAAAAAAGCACCCAACCTGCGCAAGCAGTCGCCCAAGGCGAGGCGATGTGCCATGGCTGGTGGCCCGGCCACCACTGGCGATGCCACAGGGATGAGGATGGGGATCCCCGGCAGAGGGGGGCTCCCAGCTCAGCCCCCCGTTTCCAGCCCGGCCACGGCTCTCTGCCCACCCCAGCCACCGGCGCCGCCTGCTTTTGTCTCCGTGCCGTGCGGGCGAGGCGCTTTGCTGAATATTAACGCTGCGGCTCCTGCCCCACTGCTCAGCCCGCGGCTCCTCCAGCACCGATCCACCCCACGTCCACCAAGGGGGTGCAGATCAGTGGGCAAAATATGGGCACAGCTCGCCCGCCGCCTTTCATTTATCCCTCCCGTTTATTTATTTATTCATTTATCCCTCCCCTTTATTTATTTATTACTTTTATTTCTATTTTTCCTGCTGCTTCCATCCACACTGGGGCAGCCTGCTCTGGCTGGGGAGGGTTTATAAGCTGGTTGGCCGTGAGGATGGGCTCCGTTTGGCCAAATATCCCACAAAACGGTGCAGTCACCGGCCTGGCAGTCCGTGTCTGCTGCCAAGCGTTGTCACCGCGCTGCTGTGTGTCGGGGCCGCGCTGCTGGGTGCCCCCCGCCGCCGCGCAGCCCTCCACCGCCGCGCTCCCCCCGCCGCCGCGTGCCTCCTCTGCTGGCAGCATCGCTCCCCTCCGCATCCGCCGTAATTGACATTTTCCATCTGACAGGTTCTGCTTTCCCTTCCCGCAGTTGCTAAGGAAACGGGAGAGAGGGCCCGGGAGCCATTAGCTGCCGTCATCGCCTGCCCGTCCGCAGAAATGTCACTTCTGCTAATGAACGCCAGGGAAAGAAGAAAAAAAAAAAAAAGTTAAAACCCGAACAAAACGCAGCGTCCAGCTGCCGTCGTGGTAAAGGAAGGGGAAGGGTGCGATGAGATCCACGTCCCAGCCCCTGTGTCCCCAAGCACTGCGCTGGCAGGGCTCAGCATCCTTCGCCCAGCCCATGCCTGTGCCGTGCCTGGGGCTGTTCCCTCTTACAGAGTCTCTGGAAGCGATTTGTTTGTTAAAAATGTCAATGGGTGCCCTTCATCACGGTGGGGAGACGGGCTGTGACAGCCCTCCCAGCTCCCTCTCGGATAAAGTTTGCAAAAAGCAACCATCCTTTCACCCAAACACTGTGGTTCTGCATCGTGCTATGCAGGTTTGTACCTCGTGTGGAAAGGAAGGCGTTGCTGCCCTCCTCGTAGTGCTTCCTCCCCTTTTCTCTCGAAACTTTTATTCCCCGTGATCGTTTCTTGATCTGCTTCCCCTCTTATTTAGAGAAATGCCAATATTCTAGTAATTCGAAAAGCAGATACAGCGAGATCGAGCGGCTCGTTGGACGTCACACGCGCAGTCTGCGGTGGAGCTGGGGAGAAAGCTCAAATTTCCCGCAGCCCGTCTTGGGGCATCTCCTACAACCCCTTCGTTCTTTGTCCCTTCATCCAAACACCGAGCCGAAGCAGAGCCGGGCTCCTCGGGGAGGCTGCAGCTCCACGCACACCCCGGGTTGTCCTCTCCAACCCGCTCCAAATGAAGACAGAAATCCCTCTCTCTTGTATCAAGTCTGCGTGACCAATGCGATTACTGCAGATTCAATGAAAATTTATTTCTTTTGCTCCTGGAAGTGCTCGCATGCACCAAAACCTTCAGGGACGTTGGCTTATTATCTGACATAACTCAGTGGACGTTTGCAGAATACATTTCCAAGCGTTTGTCCCAACTCCGGTGTTGGTGAGGCCGTGCTATGCAACGTGCGGGACCGAGAGCTGTGTCTTTGCCAAATCTCGAGTTTTAAGAAAAAAATGATCTCTCTGGAGGCTCCAATGACCTCTGAGAAGTTTGGGTTCCAGGAGCTGGGTGAGGAGTAGTGGGCAGGCTGCAATTTTTTTGTCTCCTCCGCCTCGGCCAGGCTTCAGCTCCCCCAGGCGTTTGGGTGCTGCTGTTTGCAGATGAACGAGGAGCGAAAGCATCGCGCAGCTCCCCGGGATGGGCACGGGGCAAACTCCTTTGGGATGGGTGCAGGAGGTCAGCGAGGCCGCGTGTTGTCAGAGCGGACAGGAAGGTGCATTGGGGGATTTCTCCCTGGTTTGCCACCGCGAGCTCGCTCCTCACCGAGCCCCAGCCGTGTCAGTGGGGACCCAGCCCCGTGCTGCCGCCGGCACCGTGGGGCCATCGCCTCCTGCACGTTGCCACCGCGGTCACCCCCGTGCTGCATTTCCTGCCTTTGGGGCCAGAAATGGCCCCGGGAGGTAAACCAAAACTCCGTGCCAAGCGGGTGAGGCCGGTGCCATCCGGCTGCAGGGCGAGGAGCAGGAGGAAGAGGAGGGACGAGCCTGGGCTGCCTGCCCCGGGGGCTCGTTGGCCGCGGTTTGGGTGCTTGGTTTCTGATTTTATTTGTTTTGCTTTGCGAGAGCGAGCGAGCCCCAAGGAGACACCTGATGTATAGAGCTTTATTTCCGTCCCCTGCCTGCGTTATGGTGTTCTTCCTTACCTCTGTGGGTAAATGTTGGCTCTTTAGTGGCAATGACTGCATCTATTATGCAAGGCTGAGGAAGTGGTGAAATAACAGCATGAGAAATGTGCTCGAATGAGTATTCAAATGCGCACATAACGAGTGCAGTCGGTGTAGCGTGGAGTCCTGGGGGACGTGGGAGCTTTGGTTCGACTTTTATTTCTTTAAAAAGAAAGCCTTAACCCTCCCACCCCCTGGGTATTATTTTCAAATTAATTACTCTCATTACATTAATTGTGAGAGTGCCTGTTCCATTTTCCCCCTTTCAGTGGGTTCGACTAGAACAGGGCTGCTAAAAATATAAAACCTAGGAATCGCACAGCAACAATTAATCCAGAAAAAGGAATGCTATTGCTGCACATGCTGTCCTTGTTTAACAGATAATAAATAACAATTAATAAATTGATCCTGTGTTGGAGCACTCCCTCCCCCCAGATGTAATGCTGATAAATTTCTCTCTCGCTTGGGGGTTAGGGAGCGCTGGCTGTTTAAAGGCAAACTACAAATCTAAAATGAAAATGAGTTCTGCCTTGTCATATGGCTCAACTGCCCTCCCGTCTAGGCTGGGGTGGGCATTCATCGCAGCCGTGATGTATGTTTTAATTTACCTAGTATATGTTATTAGATTATAAGCCCCTTAGGGCAGGGATCTCATGTTTTATACCTCTAAAGCACTGCACACACCTATTGAACTATATAAATACCTTTTACAGAATGAATTTGTCCTCCTGCTGTGAAATCCTGCCATGCCTCCTGGTTTGCATAAATATCCTAAGTCCTATCAGTCTGCAGCTGGTTTGACATGGGGGCTCGCATGGAAATTGTGGCGGCACCAATGTTGCAAATGCCGTGACAAATGCCGTGCCAGAGAGAGGAGAAGGGCCCAGCTGATTATTTTATTTTATTTTACTTCTCCAAAAGTCTTCGTTAGTGAATTTAATGGGGACAGTCCTGAAGCCTGGTGAATTGGGGTGTCGAGGGAGCGTCTCATGTCCTCGGCTCTGTTTCCATCTTTGTGCTGTTTCCCAGGGCTGCCCAGTTCCCCCTGTAGGTGATTCCTCCCCACTTTGCCCAGCGATGGACAAATTTCACTTCTGCGTTTTCTGTTTTTTGTTTGTTGTTTGTTTGTTTTTCCATCTTATCCCACTTCTTTCATTTTCTGCTCTAGTCCTGAAGCATCCTCTCCCCCTGGGGTGCTGTAGCGCAGCAGCTCCTCGGTGCGGGTTCCCGGGGCAACCTAGGGGGGGCGATATGCCCGGGTTCAGCGGGTCGCACTGGGAGAGGAGCTCACCCCCCCGGTATTTCTGTCTGAGCCCCAGCATCGGTCTCTGAGCTGCTGCCCAGCCACGATTCCCACCTGCCCAGCCCGATCCTGAACCAGAGCACTCCATCACCGATCTCTGTGCCAAACTCGCAGCTCCTGCTGCAGTTACGAAACATCTTAATGGCAAACGCGCAGGCTGCAAACACTTCAGAATCTGCTGTATCTTGTTTTTTGTAATTTTTGTAATTTTAATTAAGCTTTTGGTTTTTCATGTTGATATGCATCGCTCTTCTGGTCCAAGCAATTGGGCCGCCTTTTTTTTCTTCTTTTATTTATATTGAATTATTAAGAGGAACAGGCAGATTCCTGTCTTGAGACTTTCTTCTCTGGTCATTGCCATATGCAGGCTTTCTGTCCCTGATGTAGAAATGCCAGCTCGGAAAAGATCATTAGTTTGTTCTCATCAAGACAAAATATTTATCTTTAGAGCAGAGAAAACTGGAATTAATCCCTGACTTGAGTTGAGGTGCTTGCTCTTTACACAATTTTAGATGTCGTAATCCTTACCAAGCGCTCACATCCCCATGCTCCCAGCACAGCAGCATTGTGAGAAATGACCGATCCACCGAGCTATTCGAGGAATATGCAGAATTTCTTACTGTGTGAGAAAGCCAGAACAAAAGTTGAGCCGACAGTCAAGTGGGATTAGATGCTAAAATATTTTTGCTTGCCCTGCTTCTGCAAATATAGCTCACGTGGCTACCATGTTCTGGGAGGGCTGAGCCGCTCGGTGCAAAATCCGAGCCTGTTTTCAGCAGGTGGATCTCCGAGGAGATGACTTCATGGTTCTGGGTAACTCTGGGTTGAACACAGCCCTGCTCGTCCCCAGTCCTCAGCAGGACGCTTCCCTGCTGTCTCGGAAATGCTTCTCCAGGTGCATCCTCAAATCTCGGGGAGCCGCCGCGTGAGAACCTCCAGTCAGTAAGCTCCCACCATGCAATTGCATAATTAAATAATCCTTGGGATATTTAAGAGGATTTTCACAGTAGCATTTATTATCTAAGCTCAAGGCTTCTCTAATGGCTGCTGTCTGAAGGGGAGCAAGGGGAAGCAAGATCTTCGAATCAGCCCAGACTTTAATCCGTAGATGAGCTGTTGGGGGCTTGCAATGAAGTGGGTGAGATGAAAATCAGGCAGGTGACACCGCTGTCCTGCAGGAAATTGGTCACAGGAACATTTTACTTTCCTACCTACCGCCTCTGCACGTGGAGGGCATGGGCTGTGCAAGGCCAGGGTGTATGTCACGGGAGTGAACCGTGACCCTTCCTTCCTCCTCCCTCCCTCCCAGAACCCAGCATCGTGTTAGGAGCCAGAGGAGAGCTCAAGGCACGGGGCAGCTGTGCCAAACCCTGCGCCCTCAGCTGCCCCATATCTCTGCCCTAGCTGCTTCAGTCCTGCAGCGCTGGCAGGAAAGCCATCGGGAGAGGCCACAAGCTGAGGAGGAGGCTGAGCTCGTTCCCAGTGGTGCACCAGAGCTCTTATCTGCCGCGCAAGCATGCAGGTTTGCCTTTGAGCAAGCAGGGTGAGGTCGGCTGCTCATCCGCGGGACAGCCAGTTTGTCCAGCGCGCTGTGCAGCAGGCTGCTTCGCCCAGCACCCCTGCGGACCCTTCCTCTTCCCCAGGAACTTAACCGGGAGGCGAGCTTTGGCCAGAATTAGTCAGTAGGTTTTAATTTGGCAGTATCCTTATTTGTGCTGCTAAGGGTGACTGAGTTGCAGATCGCTTGCAGTAGCATCGGGCAGAAGCTTCTTCCAACAGGAGCCGACCCAGGACTCTTGCGCCGTCTCCTCTGTCATAACGGTTCTGTCAGTAGTGCTCCACGGAGTATTTACAAGGTATAGCAAATGCCATAAAGTACCTGTAATCTTACACAAATACAGTATCCAGGGCATTACTTCAGATGCAAGAGGCTCTATCAGAAATGTAAATTAAACCTTTGCTGAGCCTCGGGACTTAAAAGATAATGTTTAGGCTTTGTTAGGTTTCATTTCTGTCTCTTTCCAGAATCAAGCAGGCATGCCAAAACCCTAGGGGGAAGCGGAAATAACAAGATTCACAGCCTGTTTTCACAGGGTGATGAAACCTGGGTAGGTCGGACAGCCACGGCCTTCACTTGCAAGCTCAGGACTGCGTCTGCCCTCCTGGGAGCACGGGGAGTTTACATGCTGGTCATAGCAGGGTGATGTCGGATTGCAAGCTTTCTGCAAGCCCTGTAGACTGCTTCTTCTCTTAGAAAAGTTAGGAAAGGGCCCCCACAGCACTGCTTGCTCTGCACTGGGTGCCTTGCCTGGAAACCTGCGCAGCACCAGCAGGATGCTCCGGCAGGCCGGGCGGATGCAGAGCTCTGGGCTCTGCCTGGTGCCGTGTCATTTCCATGGACCCCGTGGAAGTGAAATCAGCACCCCAGGAACACCTGGCAAGGCCAGCCAAAGCCAGCAGAGGTCCAGCACAGGGTCCCACCTCGACGAAGGTGCCCAGGAAAGGATCTTTCCGTGGGTCTCTTGGTTTTCTGTCCCAGCTGTTTCTAAGCCTTAAATCTAAGCTAAGATTTTGTGGTCTCAGAAGAGGAAGGTGAGTTGGGGGCTCTGCAGCTTTTGGCAATTTCAGAGCAAGAGCCAGGGAAGAAATTGGGAGAGGAAAACAATAGGTGCTTAAAAAATCACCATTTCTTTTGTATTGCCTGCAGACTTTGGCAGGATGACTCTCGCCCTTTTATACTACCCAAGTTTCTTATCGGGCAATTCCCATTCCCCAAACAACAGAGGCTGCAAGTTGTGTCTGGACAGGGATGCTGGTAGAGAGACGTATTGTACCAACGGGTTGGTTTGGTTGTTTTTTAAAGGGAGGATGTTTTCTATTAATTATCTTTTATATACTCAAACACTGTCTCCCATTACTCTTCCAAGTCAGGGACAGTGAGAGATGTGTCAGGGCTGGGGAACAACACGCAAGCAGTAAGATTAATTGACACTTAGAAATCAGATGGTGATGAATAGATCCCAGCCTCCCGAGGAGATCCATCTTCTTTAGGGTGCATTTAGGGCTCAGGCTGCCTTTAATAAATGCAATGAAGCATCTTTACCTTGCATATGACACTGCTGCTAACCCCGTGGCATGACATCCCCGCCGCGTACGGCTGGCTGGTGATGGGATATTTTACAGCCCGCTGGGTAGCAGTTTCTTGCTTTTTTAGGCAATTCCATGTGAAAGGGATAAAGCACGGTGTACACGAACCCGGTGGCCAACAGCCTAAGGGCTCGAGAACCTCCGGAGGGGCCAAAGTTTTTTTTTTTTTTCCTTCCTGCTCTTCAAGGCAGACACATTTCATTTCGAGTGTAAGAGACGTTGTCGCCCTCGGGCAAGCTGCCCCCTCCCCAAAGTGTTTTAATCAGGCTGCTTTCTGATGGGCTCGCTCTCAGCTCCCTGCTCAGAGCACCGCAGATGCTCCTGTGGCAGCGATTACGATTTCATTAGCCACACGAGCCAGGCGGGAGGAGAAGAGCTGCAAGAGGGCTTGATCCAGCCCAGGGAGGAGGACACAGCACAGAGCTATCGGGGGAAGACAGAAAAATCTTGCCCTGACCGTGCAAAGCCACGACGAGAAGATGCCGGTGCCAATAGGTGGCCCTGTGGGAATAAATCCCCCGCGGGAGCCAGCAGCTGGCACGCAGCCGAGGGTCGTGCTGCTTGCAGGGGCTGTGGGTTTGTCTTTGGGGCTGTCCCTTCCTGAACGTAAAGCTGGGGACCAGGGGGCCACGTCTTGCTGGTGGCACCTGCACAAGGCCCCTGCAGCCGCGCGCCTTCGCCCACCCTCTGCCTGCCTTCCGCTGCGCTCCTCGCCCCGCGTTGCTTATTCAGCTGCCTGCTTTCCTGCAGCTCCCCCTCAGAAAAACAAATAAGCGGTTGAAAACAAACACATTTAGCTAGCCATTTACATGGCACTTGACAAACAGATTACAGCCTGTTCCTGCCCCCAAAGGCTTTTCTGTCTGGGGAAGGCGCTGGCTGTGCAGGGGCAGGGGTGTGCTCTGCAGGCAGCGCTCGCTGCAGGACGGGGCTGTGGTGTCCCCGCATGCATTTCCTTTTTAATAACGCCACGCTTTAAAACCCAGCAGCGACAAGGGAGGAGAAGAGGATAGAGCGTTTGGGCATTAACGCTGCTCTCCCGTTGGTAATAACATGCTGGTACTTTTAGGAGTATCTCAGAGCTTAAGGGGTGAGAGGTGAAGTTATCTTCCACGAGCAGCGCTAACATGACAGAACTTAATGCGAGCCGGGAATAATGCAGGGCTGCCAGCTGAACCGGGCAACGTCGTACTGGGTTGGTTTCATCCCCTCTGCGATGGTTTCCCATTGAGTCGGGGGTTTAGTCCTTTCCCCCCTCCCTCCCTCAGTCGGGCAGCAGACCCAGTTGCAGCATCGCTTGCAGTGCAGCCGCGGGTCCTGCTGCTGCTCCTGCAGCCGTGGCTCGGCTCACCCTGCGCTTCTGGCAGCCCTGCGGTGCCAGCGTGAGCTCACCGAGCACAGGGCTTGCTTTTTGTGTGTGCGCACGCCGGCACGCTAAATGGCTTCCTTTCCCAGCAAGGTGTGTTGGGTACAGGAATGCAGAGGCGATGGCTCCTGCAGGGGACTCTGCACAAGAAGGAAACTCTGCAAATCCTTCTGCACTTAGCGTTTTTGCCTCATTTAGTATGGCAGGATGCAAATGCTCATGTTAGCGCTTATGCTGTGCAGGTCTCCTCGAGGCTGGGGGCTGCGAGCAGGCTCTGCCCGAGGGGCCCTGGAGTGCTGCCCTGGGCAAGGAGCTGGGGCTTCGCTCCTCTCCCTTGCTCTGGAGAATTCACCTGCATCATTCATTGCTGCCTAGCAGGCTGAGCAGATGCTTGTGTACCCAGGCTGACATTTCTGAGGGTTGGGGTTAGCCAAAACCTTGGGAATGTTTCTGTCTGCCTGCCTAGGATGTGGGCACAAGCGAAGAAGCCTGGTGATGCTGCCTCCCTCCTGCAGTACTCCTTGTTTTGGCTCTGGGCTGGGCGAGTAGGAAGGGACGAAGTGGATGTTTGAGACAGATGAGACTCGGATGAAAAACAGGGACTTTTCAAACGTAGGACAGTGTTTAAGCCTGCAGGCTGTGGGCAGTGGAAAGCAAGCTGCTCCTTCGGGCAGGGGCTGCCGCTGGCATCGCCACGTACCCGGCTGGTGCCAGGCTGGCACGGCTGCCCCCCGGGAGGTGGGGATGTCGGCACCCCTGAGGGCTCCAGCAGGGCCTCACATCAGGCCTTTATACTTGCTTCGCTCGAGGGATCTTATTTCTGTAGTTGATTTTGTTTATTTTTAGTCTGGCTCCTAAAAATTGTGGCTTAAGCGATTGCACTCCTTGTGCTCGGCATGACTGGCTGCTAGGCCCAAACTACTGACTTCTTACTGCGGTGGCATGCGGTCGGAGGAGTAAAATCTCAGTGATTTTAACTACACGATTCATAAGAGTTAGTGGGCAGGTGGAGGAGAGAGACTTTAAGTAAAAGACCCCCCTGAGAAGGGCTGCAGTCTGGGTTCTGGCTGTGAGACATCAGAAAGCCTGCCTGGGAGAAGAGATCTTAAATGCAGACTAAAAATCCCATTACTTGGTGGGGTATCAGAGTATCAGGCACCAGAGAATCTGTTCCAGAATAGGGTTTCTCTAAGTGCAGTGCCTGATATCCGTATCGGGACGGTCTCTGGAGCCTTTCCTGTGCTCAGGACGTTCATGTCATTTGCCTCTGTGTCTATGAAGGGGTTGAACCCACAATCTCACTTGGTTTAAATCAGATAAAATGTCGTAGGAGTCACGAGTAGGAACTAGGAAGTGCATAGGAATAATGCACTTGAAATGGGGTATTTTTAGTCCTATTCAGAGCTACTTTCCTGTGCCAGTGGAATAATACACGTTCAGCAAGTGCCCATCTCCCTGGTCCCCAGCACAGTGAGCGTTCTTCAAGCCCCCTGCCCTGCAACCCCAAAACTCCCCACACATGAGGAGGTGCCAGCCTGCAGCGCCTCCAGAGCGACTTGGCAGCGTCGGAGGGTTGAGTTTTACTGGAAAGTTGGATTTTTTATTTCTTCAAACTCTTTGTGCTAGAAAGCAGGGTGGCCAGACAAATATTTGCTCGCTGACTCCCTTCCTGCTGTGCAGCAGCAGCGCGCGGTGCCGATTTCAGTGTGTTTTGGCCACGCGCCTTTCCCAGCCTGCGGCGAGCTGCCGGAGCCGAGAGGTCGCGAGTCGCCTTCAGCCAGCGCCGAGTGCCCGGGGGAGAGTCCCCGGGGAGCTGCAGGGCCAGGATGCTGCTCCTGGGAGGAAGAAGCAGGGAATGGCACCTTGGAGGTGCAAAGGTTTGAGCCTCCAACTCGCCTGCTCGCTGTAAGACCGTTCCTGTCGCATGCAGCCTGGATCCTGTCCTGGGGCACGCGGTTTGTAGCGTGGCTGCTGTAACCCTGCGCACGCAGAGGCGTGCAGTGGGGCTGCTCGTCATCATCATCTTCTCTTGCCCAGGTTATATGTGTTCTCTTTTTGCCCTGTGCCTGGAGCCAGTTTTTGCTGTGATGGATAAGGAACTGGGTGCGTGGCGTTTGCTGGAATGCAGCTGGGATGAAAGTACCCTGAAGGGGGCACAAAACCCTCCTGGCGTCGACCCCCTGGGCAGGGAGGCTCAGCCTGGCCTCCTGCAGCTCCAGTGGCCCCCTGCAAGGCCTCCTTGTGCCCTGGGGCCACCAGGGAAGCAGTAGTACGCATTCCTCACCAAAATATCTTGGCCAGCATCAGGATGCTTAGCCAGAGGCTTTTGCTCAAACTGATCCATGGCGAGAGGCAGAGCATCTGGGAGAAGGGGAATTTCAAATTCTCCAGAGCTAAACCTTTCTTTGGACTATGGGGTCTCACTGGGGCAGTAAGTGCCACCCAAAGGGAAGTGTGCCTGGCAGAAGGCTCTGGCAGCTCTCGGGGCGATGCTGCAGGCGCAGCAGGCTGCTCGCGTCCTCACGGCGCTCCATGGGACGGGCGGCTTTCACGATGAGGAGGAAGAGACTGGCTTTGGTGCCTGATGATGCTGCGAGATAGCAGCTCCTTGCACAGCTGCGGTTTGTATAATCCTTCTGATGCTTCCTCCTACCTGCAGCTTCTTCCCACTGGCTTTTAATGAGTGAAGGAGACGGCAAACTTACGTAATGAAGGGCAATGTCTAATTGCAGCTTGATCTTTCCTTTGCAAGGCACTTTTGTGGCCCTGCACCCCATGCCAGCAACGCCTCGCTCTGCCTCAGCTGCTCGTCCTTGCCGATGAGATGCTGCCTCAGGAGGGCCCAGCCCAGCATTTAGCAGCTTAAGGCAGATTAAGATCTTAATTCTTCAGAGAGTGATCTTCTGATCTCCTTCCCTCCCTGCCAGTCAGCAGCGGCTTTGCAGCCCCGCATCTCAGCTTTCCGCCTGTGAGAGGTGATGACAGCAGAAGTGCTGGCAGGGGAGCCAAGGTATCCACGATTTGAGATGTATGTGAGGAGCGAGAGGTCGTCCTCCCCAAATCTGGAGGTCCTCCAGCGCTACGCGGTGCTGGTGACCCAGAGCTGTGGCTTGGAGGTAGAGGATGGGCGACCTCACGACCCTGCAGGATGCCAGCCTGGCTGAGTTACTTGAAGTAACTGCACACCCCGATTAAATGTGTCCTGCACCTCCTTTTCTTGGAGGTGCCCTGCGCATTAAGGACAAGCAGAAGGAAGTGAGGGGCTGGGAGGTGCCCCCCCTCCTGCGTGCTCCTGCTACCTGGTGGCGTCTGAACCCGCGGAGCTCCACAGGGTGAAACTGCAGCGGGTGGAAAGGGAAAATCCCTGGCATCAGGGAGACGGGAACACAGATAAATGACACGGGGATGGGTGGAAAAAGGTATCACAATGAGCAAATGCAGCATGAAATGCTATGCAGGAAGACTGTCATGCATGGCCGGGGCACTGCCGGTCCCTTCCCTGGCAGCGCGAGGCTGCGTTTGGCCAGTGGCTCTTCCCAGCGCTTCCCAGGTCTTTTCAGCTCCTGTTTTGCGGTTAGGTGCTGGTTGTAAAGGGCCTTAGCCTTATTTCAGCATCTGTGCAAGAGTGAGGAGAAACAACGCAGGCAGTCATGCTAAGCAGGTAACACATTTCAAATGGTGCTTCCATACTGAATTCATCACAAGAGCAGATGAAGCTCGCACGCAAACCCTGCTCTCCCTGTCCTACAAACAGCGATTTGGGTATGGAGAGCAGGAGCTTATCCCCGGGCGGTTTTTTTCCTCTTGTTGCTGAGCTGCAGCCCGGCATCCCGCTGTGTACATAACCCCGCTGTGGGCTCCGAGGGGTTTGGGGTTGAGGGGGCAGAGGGCTGCGGTGCTATTTCAAGGTGCCCCCAGCCGCTCGGAGGACTCGGCCATCATTCTCGTGTCCTGGCAGCTTGCTCGGTCCTCGCTGTGAACCCAAAACAAAATAAATAGGCTGCTCGCCCCATTCTTTTCCTCCTTGGATCACAACTTTTGATTTTGTCATAAAGCTGCTTGACTTGATTGAGAGTGCCATAATAATGATACTTACGAGGGGTTTCATCCAGCGGTCTGAAATTGAGGTCCAACGATCCCCAGTAATGAGCCTTTTATTGCAGCCACCCAGCTGCTGTGCGAGCAGCACTGCCCTCTGCTCTGCCCATCTGCACAGGCAGCCCCCTGGACGTTCGGGTTTTTTTTGGCAGGGTTTTCTCTGTTTGAAGGCACCAGGCTTGTTGTGCCTCCCTTTGCAGAGCTCCTTGCAGGAGGCAGAGTCACCAGGTGGAAATTAGTCCCAGGAGTTACCAACAAGGGCGCTGTGGGTGCTGCTGCGTTTGCACTCGCTGGATTCGTAAGTGCATTTGGAAAAGAAAAGGGAGAAAAAAATGTCTGGTGGCTCCCGGCAGCTTGCAGAAGTCCTCGCCCTCATTACGAGCCGGCAGAGCCTTCAGCAGCCGCAAGGCTGAGGTTTAATTTGGCTGCTGCTTTGCTGGATTTGGAGCCCCTTGTAAATCTCCTGTTCTGTCAACTATCCAGGGCTTCCAAGTCTTACTGCCGCTAGTCCCCTGAGCTCCCCAAGGACTGCGCACAAGGAAAGGATGTCCTGTACAGCAAACGTGTGTTTATTCCTTTAACCCTCCCCTGCCACGGCATTTTGGTATGTGTCACCTCGATGGGGACAAGGGTGCCCTGGTGGCCGTGCACCCACCTGGAGCGGTTGGGGATCGCACAGGCAGGGAGCAAACACAAGTGAGAGGGGCAGCGAGGCGGGTGGTGAGGGAAGTGGTGGGGCTGGCAGGGGGCACTGCTGTCGGCAGTGGAGCTAACAGACTTGGGAGGGCTGCTGAGACGAAAGGGTAAACAAAGAAAGGGGGAAAAGCAAAGGGAGGCAGGAATAGCTTCGCTCTGCTGGCCGCAGTGTTTGGCTGCAGGCTGGGTAGGTCGTGGTGATGGCTTGTGCTCCCCAGGAGCAGCAGGATGGGGCTGTGCGTTTCCCTGTTGGGCCACGGCAAATCTGGCAAGTGCTGGGCTGAATTTTGCGCTCCCTGGCAGCTGCTGGCCCCAGCTGATATCTGTCTGTCCTATATTCTGGGGTCATCCTTTGGCTCCCATGGGGGAAAGTTCCCATAGTGTCTGGGCAAGAGAACAGCTTTAACACTTTCAGTATTTTGGGGATTTTGTTGGTTATAAGTCATTTGGAAAAAAAAAAAAACCACAAAGGAAAACAAAACCATGCTTGTGCTCTGAGTGGTTTGCTGAGAGCAGAGAGCTCCCGGGCACTGCCGCTGCTGCCCTCCCAGCTCCCTCCCCTGCTTCTCCTGCAGCTGCTGTGCCCAAACCACAGCTCGGTGAGGTGCTTGGGGGTGCTCGTTGCCACTGGGCTTCCATCAGCCCTGTTACAAAGGAGGCTCGGGACCATACTGAGGTGTCACGGTGTGTCCCCACTGGCAGCTGTTGGGGTCTTGCACAGGGTCAGGCATCTAGAGCAAGCACTCTGATAAACGCTTGTTATCTCTCATCTGGTTGTGTTCATGTTCCTTCCCCTGGGCTTTCCTTGGGGGTTTGCTGGGCAAGCCCAGACTCCCACCCCCAGGAGCGGGGAGGATGCCCCGAGCAGAGGCCAGCAGTGGTGCTGGCTGCGTGCCTCGGCTGTGACGCATACGGAGCCTCCAATTCCCTAGGGGACACAGCACTGGAACACGCAGCATCCCTCGGATGACCGTGCTTCTGGCTGGCATCTTTGCTCAGACGTGCAGCATACCTGCCACCACGACAGCCTGACGACCATGTGGCATTATAATAGGATTTGCTCCGTGTCTATAAACTGTTATCCTAAATATCATCCCAAATCCTTTGATGCCCAGTGACAACCTGTCTCTTTAGATCTTTTCCCCCACCCTGAATAGAGTGGCGTGCTCTCAAATCATTGGGAATTCCACGTATCCACCATATAATTGGATTATATTTTAGATGTCTCCTAAAATAATGATATACTTACATCTTATTCTAACAATGAAGTGACTCGGAGCAGAGCTGAGACTCCCCGAGCCTGTATTATAAATAATGCTGCCAAGCTGGTCGGGATTATCAGCAAAAGAACTTGTTAGCCTCTTGGAGAGCAGATGCTTAATTAGAGCTGGGTGACACAGATGGGTGCCTAATAAGGGGAAAACACCTGTTTTGGTCTTCAGAACGAGCTGGGCCCTCTTGGTATAGCTTTTCCCACCTTATAGCTGACTGTTTGCCAAACTGCTTCTCCCCTACCCTCCAGGAGGGAGCCTCAGGTCCAATTCCATTGTCGTCTCTGGTGGCAGGAATCGCGAGCAGGTAGATATTGTCGGAGACACGGGGACTCCAAGTGGGTAATAAGGCAGGTACAGGGACTCCAAGTGGGTAATAAGGCGGGTACAATTAGGGACAGGTTGGACAGGAGCTTTATTAGCTGAGTGCAGCGAGAGAACCTCCAGGCAGCGTCTCCCCTCTGCTCCCCTCTTCTGTGCCCAGTGGCTGCCAGACCCCACTTCGACTGCTTCAGAGGAGGAAGAGGTGAGGAAACAAAAACAATTCTGCTGTTAACAAGGCCATGTACCATCCCTGGGAGGGATGCATGCCCGGCAGTCATTTACATGTTAACGAGGCCGAAAACCCATCCCTGGGAGGGATGGACTCCTTGAGGATTGTTGACTTAGCTGGGAGGGGGGCTTGGAAACATCACAGGCTGGCAGCTTTTAGGTGAAAAAAACATAAATGTTAATCATCGTACCGGCAAGATTTTAAGGGAGATGGATGTCAAGCTGGGGCCAGGTTCAGGTGCTGATTTTGGGGTTCCAGAGGCCCAGTGATGTTTCAGGAGCCCCAATGGCCAAGTTGTGTTTGGGGCAGGCTGGAAGCTGAGGGGTTTGGTGTGACTGCAGGGGGCACCAGAGGAGGGTGCTGGTCCAGCTGCTTCGGGACTGGGTTTGGATTCACACGACCCACTCTGGGACCCCTTTACACCGCCCTGCTCTGCTTGGAGGCAGAGTAAAGCTGGCTTCTCTCCTCCTCTGCAGGTGCACAGTGGATAGAAAAACTGCTGTCAGCAGTGAGGGGAGGAAAAGTTCAGAAGTGCTGAAATCCCCCAGAAAGGTCGGTGTGAGCTAGAGCCTACAGAGTCAGCATTTGGGGGAATTTTAGCCTAGGTCTTGCCTTCTGTGCCATAACTCGCCAGGCCTGCTTATCCATGCAGGTGTCTAACTTGTCCTCGGACCTTGGTGGAGAGGTCCAGACTCCTGGCTCTCTGGTGAGCAATCTGGAAATAAAAGACAAAATCCTCAAGGCCCTTTTATCTGTGTGCGCTTCAGAACCAGGGCTTCAGGAACCACACACACACAAATCAAAACATGTTTTCAGGAGTTTGTAGTACAAATTACCCTATTAAAAAGTACCCTACGTAAAAAGGGATAAAAAAAATGGTTTTCTGAGGGAGGAAGTGTGGAAAGTATTCAGCGGTGAGTGATCTTCACAGAATACATTTTCTCTGGGCCATTGTAACTGCTGGAACTTATCAAAAGAGAGGGTTATTTTGATCATAAATGCAGTGGGTGGTATGATTTCCTTGGCATTTATTTGGCTTTAAGTTGAACAAATCTTTCCTGTAAGGAAAAAAAAAAAAAAAAAAAAAAAATAATCAGAAAGGTAGATAATTAGTGTGCAGTAGTTAATGGGTAATTTCAAAGTAAATGAGCAGAGCCTGTAACTGCATTCTGAATGGTGTTTATGCTCTTTGAATATGCTTTCCTGTTTGGAAAATGAGTTTTCCTGCCTCGTTCTCCCTTTGGTGATGCAGTCTTCCCAGAGAATCCCGGGTGGTACCTCGCAGGTCACTTGGGCTTTGCGGGGCTGTGTCAGGTCACTTTGCAGGACAATTCCTATAATGAGTGGCCAGGCTGAGATGGAAGCTCACTTCCCTCCATGCTGATGCTCTTCCACATTCACATGCCTTTTCCTCTTCTAACCTACTGAATAAATTGCTTTTCCTTACCGAAATGTTAATACAAAGCTGTTGCTTAGTAAAGCAGGGGCATTTTGCAAAGCTGTATTCGGCAGGTGAGTTGTGTTCTGTGGCTAAGGCATGATAATGAGCAATTCCAGATCTTATCTCCCTGACGAGCCCCATTGTCTTATCAGCTTCAGGCCTGGCAAGACTGTGGTTTCTTTGATGGCCTTGGGATGAGGCTTGCCTCACCTCTGTATTCAGCCCCCTCTGTTTCTCTTTCTTCGGCAAGCACCAGAGGATGGGCGATTTGTATTCACCCCCCAGCCGAAGACCTGTGCTCTGGAGCCCATAGTTGGGGCTCCTCTCAGATTCACCCCCCAGCCGAGGCCTGGCTCCACGCTTTGTCATGGACCCGCCTGCCATTGGCAACACAAAGGCCAAAATGTGCCCCTGAGCTGCCCCCTGTGCTTTGGAAAAGCCTCTTCCTCTTCCAACAGCCTCCTTTCCTCCGCCCCATCGCCGCTCCCCCTCAGCCCCCCAAGGCCCAGCAGGCGGAAAATGGGGCCTGGAGCCCGGCAGGGCCCGAGGGCTGGCAGCCTGCCTGCTGTTGGCTTTCCAGGGTATAAATAGCAGAACAATCGAGCCCGAGCTATTTGTATCTATCGCCCTTAACATCACAAGGGAGTCCCTGAGAACAATAGCGCTTGGCTCCTGGGAGAAGTGGAGGATTTTGGGATTTCAGCAGCTCGCCCCTGCTGTGCTCCTTGTGTCAGGGCAGGGATGGGAAAAGGGGGACTTGGGGCATCCGGACCTGGGGGTGTCACAGGATGAAAGCCGTGGTTGGCACTGAAATGTCTCCTGAGGTGGCACTGCTGGGCACTAAGGGAAATATTGTCTTTTGAATGGGGATGATTAAATCTTTGCTATTTATGTTCCCCTTCCTGTGTACCTGACGTGGAGGAAGAGAGGAATCTGTCCAGGCAACGCTGAATGCGCTGCCAAATAAGACCTCCCTAGTTCCTATATTTGCTGGCACTCATGAGTGTTTAAAATGATACATTTTCTTATTGTCCAAAACCAAAATCCTGCAAATATTATCACCAAGACGCAGGAGACTGACCTGAGCCGCGTGCACCAGAACCGAATCTGGGCCGCCTGGTTCGGGGCGCTGTGCGTGCAGCAGGACCCCTGGGCGTCCGCTGGGGAAGTTGGTTTCTGAGTCGCTGAAGTGACTCTGCTGCAGGACAACGCCTGCACCGGCCCCGGACCCTCCAGCCAAAACCCTCTCCTGGGAAGGAGCCCAGATAAACTGCCTCCGAAAGGATGCAGCCGGGGCCATCCTCCCTCTGTAATCGTTCTGTGGGCAGCTTCCTTGCTTGGGATGAGAGCCTGAGGTTTGGCTTCCACCCTGCTGGAGAGGCTGACGCCCACCTCGTGGCAGTGCCCTGCATTTTGGTGTGTTGCCATCCTGGTGGAAAGCACGTGGACCACCTTGAGGACAGAGAGCAGTGACCTGGGGTTGTCACTCCTCGTGTGTGCCCGGCAGCTCTGCGGGTACCGTCTCTCCTGCTCGGTGAAGCCATTTGGGATGGTCAGACAGGTTGCAGGAGGGGTTTGTACCTCGCCTGTAGGGTGAGGAGGGAATTGAACTTCAGTCTCTGCTTTGGGGCTGGATGCTCTGTGTTAGACGCTCTCCGGGCACCGCTGGGTTGCTCTGCCCACGATGCGGCCAGGAGATTGCTCAGTGCCTTTGGAGGAGGGCATCGAGGAAGCAAGATCCTGGACAGGAAAGTTATGCCCGAGGGCAGGAAGCCAAGAAAACAAACCAAAATAAAAACCAAGGGAAAAGGTTTCTGCAGCCCTAGCAGGAGTGTGCCACAGACGTGCCAGTGTGATCGAGCGCCGTGTCTGCGCGATGTCCCCCGAGCAGGGCGGCTCCCGTCCTGCTCTGCCCCGGGACCCAGCTCTGGGCAGGCTCCGAAGCCGGGGCTCCGTGGGGAGCTGAGTGAGGGAAAAGTTTCCAGCAGGAAAGGTGGCTTCATTTTGCCTGAAGTTTTTTTATGTGGAATTGCACTGAGCTCAGAGCAATCTCGTCTAAAAACGGTTGGCAAAGCTTTTCTCTGCAGGGAGGAGGAACATCTGTTTTGGCATCCTTTGCCCACTCCAAATTTGTTGTTGTTGTTTAAAATCTAAATTTTAAATATATTAAGTCTTATTTTAAAAGCTTACAACTAAAAAGGCTTTCATTGGACACATTAATTGTTCTTTGCTCTTAGTTTTAAAATTTGTTTTACACGAAAAACTGTAATGTTGGCTTTTGTATCCATGTGAGCCTGTTGGGTGGCGCAGAAAGCAGCTTTCTGAGCGACTCCAGTCTGTTTGGGCTGACAGCAGCCGAGCCTCTTTTCTTGCATGGAGCAGCCCTCGGGACGTTCAGCCAGCACTGCTGGGTTACCCGGGCTTTGCTCAGAATAAAATCTGTGCCAGCCAGATTTCCACATATGCTTTCAAGGGCATTTTAATTTTTATCATCCCTGGGATCCACCGGCAGAACTTCTGCTGCTGTTTTTGATTGCCAGATGAGCATCGCCCTGTGCTTTCATTGCTCCCCAAGAATAACACCCTAAACCACATCATGCTGAAGCTGCTCTTCCACGGCTTCCCGCATGCCACCGAGCCGGTCTTCTCTGAAGCCACTTGGTGCTGACGTGCAGCCTGGGCGCCGTCGTGCCCACGGGGCCGTCCTGCCGGGCTGGGTCCCAGCTGCTGACGGGGCTGAGATCTGCCCTGATAGAGGAATCTTCCTGACGAAGCGTTTGGCCCCACGGGGTGCTTGGCTCCCTAACTCCAGGGCGAGAGGCTTGGGTGTAGGCAGACCCTATACCCAACATATGGCCATGGGTGGTGTCCTGCAAGGGTTGAACTTGGCTCTTGGTAGCCCCCATGTTGTCGTTCTTACCCAACTGCTGGTTTCAGACATCCCAAATGGAGTAACTGAGGGGATATGGCTTCCCACGCTGACATTATCATGGCAGGTTTTGCAGCCACGATGGCTGAGTGCCCCTGGACCCGAGTAGATGCTGGGGGAGCTGCGCTTTGGGGCTGGTGCGGGCAGGGTGCCCCGAGAGGGTCCTGGGTGCTGCAGTCAGCAGCTTCCCTTCCAGCGGGCTTCCTCGTGCAGAAATGTGATGACATGATTGCAAGCGTCTGCCTGGTCCTTAGGTTAAGTCGCGAGGAGTGTCCTGGCAGGGCAGAGGTCTGCCGAGATGCAAATTTAACGTGTAATCAAGCCGAAGAGATCAAGCGAGCGGCGGACGCTTCCCCTTGCATCCTTCTGTGCAGTGGTTCTGAGATTTAATTTACTGGCTCGAAAGCACTTCAGGACTTTCAGGTGGAAACTACTACATAGAAAGGGGAGAGTACAAAAGCAGCCCACGTAATTAAGTGCTGCTTGTTTAATTTAATTCTCTCCTTCATTTGATCCTCTCCTAGAATCTTGAAAGTAACAGTCTCTAACGCCAGCTGGGTCCTTCGGCAAGCGTGGTACCTCCACATGCTGATCGGAGCACCAGCAGAAAAAGGATGGTTTATTAGGGAGAGCAGCCTGACGTGCCCTTGGGAGGCTGGGTCTGTGACATGGCATGACCATGCCACCAAGGAGATGCCCCCTCTGGCTGTGCAAGGATATCCACTTCTCAAACTGAGGCTTGCAAGGGATGCAGCTTTTTGGTTCCAAACCGGGTTTGGGGAAGGTAAGAGGAGCTTGGCTTTCATGTACCAGTGCACTAAAAGGGCTCGCTGATAGCATCCGATAAATAATTTGCATTTGGTAATCCTGATGAGAGCTGTAAAGGGGAAAAAACAAATGGGTTAAGCTGTAAATTACTGCTGTTCCTCGCTTTCTGTTCTCCTCGCTCCCTTGGAAATTAGCCAGTTGCTCTCTGGAATTACTAATTCTTGCAAGCTGCCGGTGCCAGCCTAGCACCAGAAAACCAAGGAGGAGGTTTATTTAGTATTTGTTTCTTTGCTTAACAGTCCCTTCTTTCCAAACATTTTAAAATGAAAGATGCTTACAAAAATTTCAAGAGAAAAGGATTTCTTGCGTGGTACCTCTGCAACACCCCCAAGCCCACCTGTACGGACAAACAAGAGCGTCACAGCCCCGGCTGTCACACTGCTTGCCAGCAGCTGTCACGGTGCGAGGGGAGGGCGCTGGGGCAACGTGCAGGTCCTTGCACACCGGCTCTGAGCAGGGTTCCCATAGCCGTGCGTTCGGGCACCAGATGACGCACCTGGGAGCCCTCCGTGGGGCACGGAGCAGTCTGGCAGTGCAGGGGGGTCGTGCTGGTTTGGGGGAGGTTTATGTGACTTGGGTTTTGCTTTTTAATTGTATTCAGCAGAGGTGTAGTTTTGAAATAAGTGTGTGCTGCTGCATTGAGCAGGCATGGCTGCAAGCTGGGCTTGGCAATACCAGCCTCGAGTCTGCGGGATGGCCAAGTGCGTGAGAAACACCAGACATTTTGAAATGTCCCGAATATGTTGTTAAACCCATTTTTGCACGTCTCTAGGCACGGTGGGTTTTATTGGCAAAAGAACCGAACGTAACCAAGTACTGGGAGAGCATCTCTTCTCTCCCTGCTGGAAGTAAAAAGATCAGAAGTCAGAGCAGGGAAGCGGTTCCAGGGGGATCTCCCTGGGCGCGAATCCTCCGGGGCTTCCTATCTCATCCCTCTGAGGGGTGGAGAGATTTGAATACATTAAAGTTATCAGGCGTTGCTTCAGGGGTATGAGACCATTGAAGCTGAATGCAGAGAATTAGTATTAATTAAGAGTAAAAAGAGAGAAGAATGGGCTGAAGGAAGGCAGGGAACGGGCTGGCCTTTCTGCTGCCCCGTTTGTAACTCCCCAGTTTCCGCGGTGTCCCGTCAGCACCACGGCTCTGGGGCAGTGGGAGCAGCCCGGCTCCCCCTCGCTGTATAATGCCAGGCCTCTGTAGGAATGATTGCATTGGTGTTCTGTAAGATAAGCAAGGTTTTCTTCCACACACCGTGTTTATTTCAGGCCTTGAAGTGGGTGCAGACTCAAGGATATTGGAAGGCACTGGAATGCTTTGGATTCGGGTTTTGGGTGGCCAGAGAGAGCCCGTGTACGTGGCAACAGGCCTCAAAATGCCCTTTGGTGTCCCAGCCCCTTCCAACCTGCCCCAAAAGCGGGTTTGGGGCTGGGGCTCCTTACCAGAGGGCCGTAGGAGGGGGAGATGGGCTCAGGGCTTCCCTGAAATGGCTCTTTGCTGGTGGCTGACAGCAAAGCCTCTTCTTTGGGTCCCTGCAGCCCGAGGTGTAACACCACAGCCTCCCTCCTGTGCCTCCACGGGCATTCCCCCTCGGGTGGCTCCACGGCTTGTGGGGCCAAACTTAGTACAGTGTGTCATGTCCCCGTGGTCGCTGCAGGGACATAAAGTGGTTTGGAGGGCGGCATTTTCCTCCTTTCTCCTCTCTTCCCTCTCTCCCCCCACCCCAGCCCCTTTTGCAGAGAAGTGCAGGTGCCCATATGGGGCTGCTCTCCACTGCTGGCCCCATGGCCGTTTCCCCTTGCCGTCC